>NC_070637.1:12891268-13518768 GCF_947347685.1 Pleuronectes platessa
TTCTTTCAACAATCAACACATTTTTCTTTCTATATAAATTAAGCAACGCTTTTGTGTTCTCCTGTCTTGGTCATTGTCATTCCAATGGCTTCCTATTAAATTGAAGATACACAGAGTCTGTTGATAACATACGAGGCACTCCATGACAACTCTGATCATTTCATACCTTATTTCACTTTGCAGCCACTGTACGATCCTCAAATCTCTGCCATTTATCCACCCCCACTGCAATACATGAGAATATCACACCACCTTTACAGTGTTAACCCCAACACTGGGGAATCATCTTCCCTAATCTGTCAGATTTGCTGGGAATTTAGGTAGTTTGAAGCGGTCTCCATACCCAGACAGTATGGGCTAGTCTTGTGTTGTGTTGTTTTTAGTCTTGTTGGTCCCTCACTTTGCTCTGTTGAATATTTTAATGTCTTCTTTATTTGTTTAATAATTATACTCGTATTGCCTGTGTGTATGAGTGTAGCAGCGTATTTATATTAAATGCAATATAAATAAAGCTCAACCTACAAATAAAGATGACTTGTATCTTGACCTGTTCACTGCTCGTCTGTATTTATGTGGCCTCCACAACAATCTGTGTTTTATTCAGCATAATTTAATTATGGAGCCTTTTTCGCTGCACTGCTCAGCAGCAGTCTGCAGTGTCTTGAAGCGATTGCTCAGTGGATCACTGAAGACATTCAATGCATTCTATTCCATCTTGAATTGCTTCGAATTCCCTTGACATTACCTCAGAATTTCAAAGGACAGCATCCCACTCTTCATCTGCAAAATTTTGAAAAGGAGATATTTAAATCAGTCTGTCACAACGTGGGTAAATCCCAATAGTGATGCCAATCTGTTACGAAAAAATAAATAAACATCAACGACAGTGTTGGACTATCACGACCTTTGTCAAAAAGTAAAACATAAATGAGATGGAAATCGAATTAAGGGCGGTAACATTTATAGGCCAAAGTCTTCCTGATGCACATCGCTGTTATCATCGCTAAAGAGGTCACCTTATACTAAAGTAACACTCTGTGCTCATTCCCTCTCAAAGAAGGAGGATTTAGCCATGCATAATTCAGGGTTGAACCATATGCTTCAGTTTGAGTTCAAGACAGGGTCACTCTGAAATGTCTTTGTGAGCCATGATCTCTTTTAAATATGGGGACAAGGTGTTGTGAGCATTAAACAGGATATACAAAAGAGACATTCTTAGACAGTACATATTGTGTCATAAGCTGTTATCTGTGTAACCTGTCTCTTCGGTATGGCCGGTGATATTTTGCTCAGTATATTACACGTTTTGCAGACAAATAATTTGCTCCATTAATGTTCTCATATTGTTTAACAGCTCAAATCAAAAGACTGGTAGTCAGACCTTATTCAAATTGGACAAATGCTTAATGGTAACCTAATGGAATCCACCTTTGTAATAGTACTTGTAGCTATGTTAACATGACTGCAAAGCACAAGACCTCTGCGATGCAATGTAATGTATGTAATGTGTATTTCATCACTGCAGGAGAAGGACAGAATCATAATGCATACTGACAGAATGAGAGGATTTAATCTTTAAAGCACACCTTCAGGGCCGGCTCCAGCCATTTCGGGACCCTAGGGCAGATTAGGATTTAGTGCTCCACCACCACCTCTTTATCTCATCAGCCCTGCCACATCCCCACAGACTCATATAGGTGTACAATGGCTACAGCGTCAGTCATTATCAGGACCAGTTAGTTCAACTGTACTGTCTGGCTTCAGGAGAGTAAATGTACTCAGATAATGTATTTAAATACCATTTTGGAGCTCTAGTACTTTACTCAAGTATTTTCATTATATTCTTTGTACCTTTACTGCACTATATTTCTTACTACTCTACTACAATTATTTGAAAGCTTCAGTTAGTCTCCACTTGTATACAAGTAACGCTGCTTACACACTGACACTTCAGTATTAATAATAACTATGGTGTCATATATGTACCACTCAGTACTTGTACATTAATAACTACTGCTAATAATAATTAGTTTTTCATGTAATACTTATACATGAGTATTTTGACTTTGCTGTATTGACCCTCTTTCAAGAAAAAGCTCTGATTTCTCTGCCAGCTTGCCAGTCACATTTACATCATTGTGTATCTGAGTCTAGTAATAGCACTTGGCAAGTGTGTTATTTGATATAATTTACTCCCACATTAGACTAATACATGTATGTAATTTAGTGTGGGTATAGTCATTAAATTCACTGCAGTGACCTAATGTAGTTTAGTGAAAGGTGAATGGATCAATAAAGGAAAATCTAAATTTGAATGTACAACTCAACTTTATTACTTTTACTTTACACAACGCATCCTGGTCTGTCCTGCAGAAATCAGACCCATTGCTCTGACCTGTATTTTCAGATTTTAAAAGAGCATCATATCTAGAGAATCTTCTTTAGTTATATATTATTATTCATTATTATTTAGTCAAATCCCGAACAAGCCATTCTCGATTTTGTTCACATCTCCTGTGATCCACTGTAAAACCCATTTGTCCAACACTGATCGGTACTCTGTGAAGAGCCGATGTAGCCGTGTGCAGAACCAACAAGAGGTTGCACGTTGATTGTTTTCACGAATTTAAAATACATGACTTACTTCTCCTGTGTGACGACCATTAGTGTGTAATATTTCTGTAAAGGTTAGGAAGAAATTATAAATGTTGGTAAGTGTTGTTGTTGCTGTATTTTGGGCTGTTTGGTTTTCTGCATTTGCAAATTTGAAATTAACATATTACCCTCCCTACGTTTCCACAAACTCCACGTGAGCCAAACAATATTCATGAACAAAAAAGCAAAGTGTTTCAGTGTCAACTATTTACCACTGTGTCTTTGAGGCTTCTTTGAATTTCATACCAAACTAACCAAAACAAGGTCTTTTTTAAGTCTAATGGCTGCAGGGGAATATCTCAGTCTTTGTCCCTGCAGGACAAGTGTCTCTTGTGGAAACCTGTTATGTTCTGGGTAAACGATAGAAAAACATTTTGAGGCTTTTTTAGAATGTGAGTGGATATCTCTTCATTTGTACGTCGCTTAAGGGGGGATATTGCTTATTAACGACATGAATATGGATGCAGTATATATACATGCATCTATCAACAACATTCAGGTTGTTTTGGGCTTCTGGAAAATAATTGGATTCAGTGATGAACCTCGGCAACTCCCTCTGTTCTTGACATCCACTGCAGTATGTGGCTTGTGGAGATAACAGTGCTTAACAGATGGATCGGCTTAACATTGAGGAGGCAGGAGAGGGAGAGGGGGGGGGGGGGGGCTGGAGAGTGAGAGAGAGATTTTTTCAAACAGTTCATACATCTTTGTATTTGTGATTTGAAAAGCATTAATTCTACACTTTTCTTAAGGACTTTGCACACTAGATGTGTTTTTGTTGAATTCCCTCGCTCTTCTGACTGTAGGCATCTAACCAATCAGGTAAGGTTTTGAAGCAGAGGTAGCAGAACAACTTCCTCCTCTACCCAATCTTATTTGTCTAATATATTTTATTGTACCAGTTGCCAGATTTTTTTTTGGGGACATTAAAAGGACATGATGTTGCCGACTTCAAGCTTGGATCAAGCAACAGAAGACACAACTTCTGAAAAGAAAATTAATTAAGCGAATGCGAACAACTACAAATGGGAGCTTCATCTAGTTTAGAATGATTCACTCTTTAGGGACATTCACTCGCGTCCCCGTTCATGTGCAAAAGCCTAATGTCAACAAATTCTGTGTAAACACGTGAGCATATAGTTTCCAATTACACCACCAATCTGTGCCACTTAGCCGCATCAATACATACTGAATTTATGTTTAAATAAGATGACATATTAAACAAATTAGAGGCTGGTAAGTAGTGCCTTTGCATGGGACTATTTTGAGTTACACATGTTAATAAGTGGTGAGTTATTGAGGACCGTACCAGGACAGTGTTTATGCGGAAGACTCATCATAATCTAGAGTGTCCATGTTTATCATAATACAATATATAAGTCAGTGCCCTCTGATGTCTTCAATAGTTTGTAGAGAACAGTGGAGCTCAATGATAAATGTATAGCCAAATTAGTTAATATTCATTCATTCATATTTCATGTATTTTTTGACAAAACATGAAAATATCCCCAGACCTTTATCCAATGTATTCCGTAATCTGGCCAACATATGCTCGTACAGGAACATGTTCAGTAACAGTAATGAAAAAAGGAAAACACAGATGTTACCTTGGATGACTTCTGCCTTCAGAATATGATTTAGTGAACGAACGTGTTCCCTCCACCTGAGGGATGGTTAGAGAGATGACAAAATACCCTGGGCTGCACGGAATCAGGGAAAAGGGTAGTGCACAGGTTACATTTAAGGAGGAAAAGGAAGGAGGGAGATTTGTACTGTCACCCCCCCCCCCCGACAAAGTGACGGTAAAGTCAAAGAGGAGCTCAGGGAGAGTATTCGAAGATGATGGAGAGCAACGAGAATCTTTAAACTCATTCAAATCCAACTAGTCTGTTTACGTTGATCTGGTTTTGCTTAAACTCTTACAATCACATTTAGTATGACCTTGAGAATGATGAGAATGCAGTGCAAACATTGGTGCTGCAGCACAATTTCATTAATTTTATCATTATTTTTCTGCGGTACAAATAGGTCACATAAACAAATCTGTTACTGAGTGAGAAAACATTTAAACAATTCTATAATTTGCTTTTTGAAGATATCAGTCAGTTTAAAATTGCACCAGCGTCATGCAGACACAACATGAACTGTGTTTTTGTTATCTTTCTTTCAGGATCGCTGGTGATTAAATGAACCCTTCTCCAGCTTTAAGACAGTGCATCAACAAAAAAAAGCCTAAAATAGCAAGGTCATCTCGAGATGGTTCTGGAGGAAAGTACCCTGCGAAGCAGTGTCACAAAGATGGATGTGGTTCATTTCCTATTCGGTCAGGTCCATTTAAAATGCTATATCACGAAGAATACTTTTTCATTAGTGATACAGACATTAAAATTAGAATGGGTTCAGGCGGCCTGTACAGCAAAGTGAACTGTGAATATGTTCACGTAATAATCCATTATCTGTTATATAATTAAATACATGAATATTTATAAAGATCATGCTATATTTTTACCTTCTCTTTTTCTGTGACGGATAATTTGGAACTCTCAAGCATTTTTCACATATGGAGCATAAAAGCAGTTTTAAATGTAAATAGATTTAGCATCTGTAATGTGTTTAGTTTATGGGTATTGTGTTTACCTGCAAAAGTACAAATACAATCTCAAGTTCAAAAAGTGCTGTAGGGAATCAAAATATATAGTTGATAAGAAAATTAAAATTAACCACTGACTAACAAAATCAATTAAATTTGTGTCAGTTTTGTGTTTGTCTGTAGAAATATTTAAGACAAGTATTACCACACATTAGGTATATGCACTTTCACTAATGGAGGAAAGTAACTCTTATATTATTCATTATTATGATGTTATTTAGTTGACGAGAAAATTACAACCACATTTTTACCAATTGCCGTTTTTTCCATGATTAAGACAAGATAATAACCAACATCATTAAACAATAACTGGGACGATATCGAGAAGCAAAATCCTATATGAAAAAGCTGAAAACAAAAAGAGGCAAAATAAAGATTGCATTTTGTTTTGGTCTTTTAGTGCAGCAGTGTTGTTTCCTGTGCTCTGGGTACATAGACGCCACATCAGGAATTCACCGAGTGGCAGCACGCAACAAGCTCAGCATGGAGCACAGTGAGGACAAGCTGCAACTTACCAGTGGTTAACAATGACAACAACAACAACAACAGGGCTCGGAGGGGAGAAAAATTAGCTGATATTTGGGTTAGACTAGGAAAAACAAATAATTGCATTGCCTCATCGGAACGAAGCATTAATGATAAAAAATCACAAAAACAAAGACTAGACTAACTGAAAGGTTTAATTTAACCCGATGAATAAAATGAGAATATTCATTCACTAAAACAAGACTAAAATGTGAAAAGTTTTCTGAATAAGATGAGACTACATAAGGTTGTAGTGTTACTACATTCAGTAGGAGTGTTCATTTTAATAATGAATAATAATAGACTAATAGTCAAGAATATAACCGTGCATTGTTTTGTTTTTTTTCTTTCACCATCATACTTTTGTGTTACCTTTAGTAGAAACTGGAATGTATTGTTTCCACCACTGGCTTCCATAGAAAGTGACATTACTAAAACTCCCACCCAAAATATATCAAATCACGTTAAACATTTTGCACAAACAAATGGCTGCCTTCATATCAGGTGATGTGATATGAGGAGCTATAATATTGCCCCTGAGGCACACAGCAGCAGCATTGAAGCTATTTTCTGACCGACACAACTGCAAAAATCCAAACTGGAAATTAGGCTACCAGCATTTGGCAGCGACGACGGGCCGGATGCTCACCAGCACACTAACAACACATCATGCACGCCCAACCCTTCAAACTAGGACACAAACTACAGAGCCCTCTGCCTTTGAACTCCTCCCTTCTTCACCATGACACACTCGACCATCTATACATTACTGTCCTGCATGCATAGCCTGACTGCATGCAATGCTGGAGATTTCCATCCAGCAGTGATCCCATCTTCAAAGCTGCCGCCTCTGGTTTTAATAAGCAAATAGGACTGCATCCACATCTCCCCGCAAGAAAAGGGACCTTGAAACTGTCCATGTTGCCTCGCATACACTGTAGTTCTGTGCAGCCTCTCAATCAAAAGAAGCTGCTTTTGCATTCAGGTCTCAGTGTACGAATAATCAAAGATCCCAACGGACGTGCAGGGTCAGTGCAAACCCAGGCACAGGCAGGGAAAATAAAAGTTATGGAAATGTGGCCAAGTTCTGAGGGAGACGTCCACATGGAATTCAGTGCAGGGTGGACTCGACCAAAATCCATGTGGACCAAAGGGGGATCACTGTTTCTCTCGATGCATGCGTTTAAAAAAGGAACATCTCTTGTCGCATGCAAGCTTAATCCACAAACAATCCCCTCCGCAGCATCAAACTAATTAGCAGCGGTTTGCTTCACTGGAGTCGCAGCATCTTTTCTGTTTATGTCAGAACAGCAGCAAGATGTTTTAACTCCCTGGGGTCATTCATCAAAGCCTCATTTGGGCGTTTGACATGAAGTCTTTAGGCTGCAGAGACAACGTTTGATACAGTTTTTCCTCTTTGAGACGTACGACATGCGTCCTCACACTGGGGGCATCGCGGCACTCATGTATGAATGTTATCGCTTGATTGCATGTAACAATATCTGGAGGAAATGCTTTGCGCCATCACATGATTTCTGTTGTTACAGCTGATCGGCACAGCGTGGGTCCAACTTAAAAAAAACGGGGGATCTCGCTGGCTCGGCTCAAGAGGAAAGGGAGAGGCGGGTAGGAGGGAGGGCTTTGGGAAAGACAGCAAGGTCCACGGTGTTTTACCTTCAGCAGCATTTACATAACAATGCCGATGATTCAGGGCTGGTTATTTCCGTGCCGGGCGAGGTGGTATTGCTTGGTGTTAACATTGTGACATCTAGTGGCAGCTGCCGATGGACAAAGAGAAGTAACTTAGGTCCCCTCTGACTGAGCGGTGGACGCGCGGCTGTGAATGCAAATACAATGGAATCTAAGGACACGCGAATATGAGCACTCATTAAGCGGTGCAGCATTTTTATGAGTCATTTCTGTTCAAGCAGTGTGTGTGTGTGTGTGTGTCATTTGTTGGAGATTAGCTTTGTGAAGGATAAAGCGATTATTACTGTCTTTGAATAGCCATCAAATTAACCGTCCTCTAAACGAATTAAGAGCAAATTACTGTCTATACACCTCCACCTGATGGAGCCCATATAATGTACAATAACTAAATCATTAGGCAATTAGAGCTCCCACAGGCTGTAGCACATTTTATAACCCGCAAACTCCTCAGTTGTTGTGTATTTTATGTGGCCGGGGATTGTTTGGCTCGCTCTCTTTCTGGGCAACAAATGGACTTCACTTCAACACAGCAGCTCCTCTGCAGAGGGTAGTGAAGAGTGAAAAATAGACAAGGTCCTCCAGGGATTGTTTTTTTTATGAGCGCACCACCATTATTCACAATTCTTTAAAGGGCTTAAAGGATGCCGGTTCCCAAAGGAAAGTCTCATGGAGATATTTTGTTTTAATCACAAAAGCTTGCAGTTAAAATTTATGAGGGAGAAAAATGAATAATTAACACTTAAATGCACTGACGGGCCCGTGTTACGGCCTCATAATCTGCTCCTCTCCCAGCGTTTTCCCAGATTTATGGAGGCGTTTCTCTTCCTTTCCGCTGCCAGACAGTGACGCTACACCAGACCTACTTTGAGTCACATCTCAACTGTTCGCAGAGTTCAGCCTCTCTGCTCTGATCTGTCTGCTTTTATTCGCACAGTGATGCAGAGAAGATCTACAGTTTTAACAGGCTAACATTTAGCTTTATTAGATTTCTTTCCAGAGTTGGATGAGAAATCATTACCATCAGAGGGACCTATAAGAAAAGAGTGAATTTCTGTAATGTTTAATTCACAGTCCTCAATTTGTCCAAAAAGGAATATCTTACTATTACGATTCATTAATAGATTTATCTAATGATGTAAGATAACAAGAATGGTGCAGTATTAGTATGTGGATGTATATACATGTATGTGTGTTTTTTTACATTAAGATCAACAAATTTTTTTCAGAAACTGAAAAAGAAATTGAAATATCTTTCTATATCAGGAATGTGATTAAGAAATTTCATATCACCAGATCTTCCCCTTGTAACCGGATCTGAAGCAAAATGTTATTCTTCCCTTCACCAAGGTTGGTGCAAATCAGTTTGTTGCTTCTTGTGTCATCCTACTGGCAAATAAACAAACAAATCAAGGAATGTGCAATGGATTATTATTCAATAAGTTTATGGTTATCATTTATGTAAGTTTATGTATTTTGCATTATTTAAATTGTAAAATATAAATATATTAAGCAACAATTTCTCTCAGAGGTGCAAGCAATTTTTTTTACAAATAAATCTTCCCCTAAACACAAAACCAGGAGTGCAGCTGAATAATGCTACGGTGTCTACTGGAAACCAATGAAAACATATACAGGTAGCTGCTGAGCGGACATAAACCTATCGCATCTTATCCGTGGGTGTTTGAAATGCTGGGCTCAGTAAATATGTGTTGGCACACACTCAGGGGGGGACGCATGGTGGCTGAACAGCATTGCTGGTCTGTGCTGAGTAGCCTATAGAATGTATAAAAATAAGGCATAGCCACTGTGCTACTGATCGCAGCAACAGGGTGGCCAGGTGTTCAGTGTCTGTGGTCTGAAAGACCTCACAGCAAGGAGAAGGAGAGGACTTTTCTATCCACCCTGGTGCTTACATGAGAACTGGACCTTAGTTTCATTTATCCCTCATTGAGAGGGCCAGTAGGCATTTTGACTGTATGATCCTTCCTTCATATAAAACTTTTAAACACATATAGAACACATACAGACAGTTGAGCAGCTCATCTTCAGCATCAGCCCCTCTGGCTGTAATTTTGGTGTAAACAGAATGTGACGTGTGCTGGTTCCAGATGCAGCTTTCACTCAAAAACGCATATCAAAGGAAAGACTCTGCTGTTGATCGTTGAGATTTCCTTTGCAATAAGCGTTCAATCGCCAACAGTGTGCTCATAGGATCTTATCTGCATTTAAAAAATAAAGAAGTGTATTTGGACAAACAGACCTCAAACACACTTTTAATTAGTTGATGGATATTATTTGTCGTCACAAATTCCTCCCTGACTAGAAGGAGACCAGGGGCAGATGGAAGTTGGCCTTGTAAACAGACGTAACATCGATAATACCTTTCCCCAATTCTTCCTGTATTTCTGAAATATCTTCTTTTTTTTTTATCACTCACCCTTATATTTGCAATTTATTTCAAAATAGGATGGAAATAAGCATAACCTGTCATATTTAGCAACCCTACAGCCAGCAGCCTATCAGCTTAGCATTGGGCTGGAAACACAGAGCAGGTAACATTTGCTATCTGACTCCTAGCTTCAGATTTAATGGAAAAATATGACTGTGGTATTAAATTGGTGAAACTATTTTCCAAAATATAATTTCTTGAACATGAAGCTGGAAGAAGGTGATTTACTAAGGTCCTAAAGACTGGAAGCACAGGAAGTAGCCTGCACTCCTCCTATCTTCCAACATCTGCAATACATCTAAAGTTCACATATTAACACATATTAGCCTTATCCCAATTAAGGGGCAGAGAAGTGTGTTCTACCATTCCTTATCAAAGACACATCCAATGGGTGAATCCTATCAACCAATTCCTCTGTTGACCACACCGTCTCATTTCAATTTGGCCTTTGTGGTTTCTTAAGTCTGCGCAGCCTTTGAATTGGGACCAAGATTGTGTTATGATTTTTTTCCTCACTCAAACAACACAAAATGTGAAAATTACCATTTTGTTTTAAAGAGTGAAAACTACATTTTGAAAAACAGTTATTAATCTTTTTTGTATACTACCTCTGTGCCTCCTCAAGGAGACCAGCTGTGTTTACGACAACAGATAATTATAGCATGCAACTCTCCATAAAACCACAAATTATTGGTGACTGAGCTTTGGTGGTGGTGGCCAGATCTTTGCAAACTTTAGAGACCATCAAGCTTAATGTCTCCCCACTGTTTGTTACAGTCCTCATGCTAAATGTGTTGCCTCCAAGCCCCAGCTCATCTTAGTAATGGGGGAAAATAATACTTTGAGCTATAATTTTTCTGTATTCCTGTGAAATAAATATGTCTCTTTGGACTGATGGCAAACCTTGGCCACCTGCAGCCTCCAGTGTTGTGCAACATTTCAGAATGAGTGACAGCCATATGCTCAATAACCAACACAGTTTGCCCAAGCAGTCACTGAGGTACACAGTATGCGCACCTGGACTCCCAAAGATACGACTACGGCTTGAGAAAAACACCTTTCAGAGGCTCCTCCACTGGAACAGACAAAAGAAGCAGCTTGTATTTATTTCACATTTCTCTGACTTTAACATCCATAGACATGGAGGCCACAGGAAGTGTGCTAAGCTTTGCTGTTGAGGTTGCCAATCACTGAGGTGGGATCACTGCTCTGCTGGATGTGACACTTTACCTGTCTTCAAATGTGAGCTTCAAAACAAGTCAGATCACAGGTCGCCTCAGAGAAACAACGTGCTTCAGTGGGACCATAACGGATATTCCCTCATGTCCATTATGTTAGTAATTAAGAGACAGAAGACAAACAGCAGAGGGAAAAAAAGGAGCCGGTCTCATTGTGTGCTCAGTGTTCTGTACTAATGAAGCGACTGCTCCAGTGCCAGCCTTTAGACCAGAAGTTCTAATTAATGTTCTGAAATATACAAAAGAACAACTGGGGACAATTAAAGCGATGGCATTCTCACCTCACTTGCTGCCAGGGAGGACATGACCCTCCTCTCCCTCCTCTCCCTCCTCTTCCTCCAGGCATGGATCCAGGGACAGCAAGAGGTTGGCTGCACTCACAGCATTTTAAAGTAAAAACAGAGGAAGATAGCAGGGTCCTGTCACAGGTCAATGTGAGCCCGAGTATCTTCTAATTTGAGTGAGTTGCCGTAGCTTTTGGCATATTACGTGTGCGAATAGCCAATTTAGTCAAGGTCATACCTTTCCTCCACTTCATTCTAATGACTACGTATCCTGGAGTTACACTGTAGGTCTGATTGTAGATGAGTGGAAGAGATAATAAAGTGGAGGGGGATTATCCAGAGTAGATCCCTATGGAGGCAGGAGATGGACTGTAGGCTATGACAACTCTGGGCGGCTGGGAGAGAGACCAGCTACTCAGAGTGAGAGGCTCTGCAGAGTAAGATCTTCCCTTTGCCATGACAATCAGAACTGACACCTGCTATCTGCAGGGGGATGTCGCGCTGCAGAACTGCCAAAGACAACAACAAGGGGCGGGGACCATGGTGCAGATGAGTGAAGATGTAAAGACCTCAAATCTGTGAGCTGTATATATTCTAAATGTACTGCACAGATTTAAAATCTTAGAAAACCTGTGTGTGTTGGTCAAGACATCTCACACAGGCCCATTAATGGAAAACCCTAATGGAAAATTGGGGTTGCGTTGTGGCTTTTGCATCTGGGATTTCCTTCAATGCTCTTGTGTGAGATGCTGGCTAATGTACTAATGGCTTTACGTACATTTAGAATTCAAGCAAAAATCCTGAGTAGATGTTAACAGGATATCGAGTGCATCACTCTCAATTAAAGATAGGGTTGGTAATCCTTGAAAAGCTGGGCTGCAATTTGAAAAAAATGCTATCGTTGCATCCCACCCCCTCCCGTCTGCCCTCTTATTAAAGCTACGTCCCCAAAACACATTAACATGCACTGCTTGACAACTGCTACAAGGGCCGGGTTCACACAGTCGGGCAGTTTAGTGACAGAGGGCTACAGACACTGGCTCGTTTTTCTCTTCTTCCCCAGATAGGTTTATCTATTGATGGCTTTCATGACATGCAGAGCATTTATAAAAACACGAAAAAGTGTTTCAGAAACAAACAACCAACCTCACCCTTAATATAGAGAAGGAATTTAATCAACTTAAACCATTTTCTTCCCATTGACAAGCTGTACGAGCCACACCAGCTCTCTAGGGAAAAGAACTGCAGCATTTCTTCATCTACTCAGCTGCCATCTCTGTGAGTGCTGGGAAATATAGTGGAAGTTTTGAATTGGTCACAGTCGAGTTGTCAGCGCAATCTAGTTTACAAAGCACCTTCACCTATATTGACAGAATTTTCATTACATCAAGATTCCGTCGCCTTCTCCTTCTTTTTAGATGCTTAAGAGCAGATTTTGGCATCTGCAGAGAAACCGCGGGCGAGTGAGGGAAAGTCACTTTTCTTCTTCTGCACCTTCTACTTATCAGAGAGGAAAATTACCATGTGGAAAAAAGGCAGCAGCGGCCAAAAACTTTGCAAGATAATAGGGAGAAACATCCATCACCTTCACTTTCCCTCCACAACTTTCTGTGTTGGTTTGACAGGCTAAGAGCAAAGTGGTCACAGCGTAGATGAAGGACAGAGCCACTGCTTCACTACTTCTACAGCACTGAAGAATTCTTCTCTTCTACAGAGAATTCTGAACAAAATGGTTCCCATAGCAGCGTACAAAGAGACCATGCACTGTCATGAAATCTAAAAGCAAAACCATTATAACAGTAAAACTTGTAGTTCGAATAGAATATATATATTATATGATCGCAGTATCAACTTTTACAAATTACCAGGCAGCAGAACCACGGTTTATTCTGCAGACTTTGTTTTCTACAACTTACCATTTTTGATTCAATAATACCTTATTTATTTGTACTCATGGTTCATTGCATAGTTCTACATATGTTTACACGCACAGATTGAGAAACAGTTTACTAGGAGAGGGGACTCTAGTGAAAGCACTGGCAAATAGGGTCCCAGAAAGATCAGTACTGGCTCTGATACACTGTTACCTACATTTAACACCAAGCAAAACTCTTTTAATTCCAAACAATTGTGAGTAGTGAAAAAGGGGAAAGACTATGGCTGCTTAACATAAAACATTTTAATATATTCTTTACATAAAGCTAGGACAGAGGCCGTCATTCCCTTGTGTTCCTTTTGGTATCAGTGCTCAAAGACCATAGACGATGACAATCATTATAACCAAGGATAAATTAAAATACTTTTTTGTAGAGTTAAAGGACAAGTCACTACACTGATGCATCATTACAGCTGGAAACATGCAGCTAAATTGGATGAGTTGCACCAACGATTTGCTTGGACAAAATAAAAGCTCATCAGTTAAGTTTGTGTGCACAACAAGCAGCATACACAAGAATACGTTCCGACAGGGTCAATGTTATGCAAGGGTCGTGGTGATTGAGCTAATATCTCTGAAGGTGAATCCTCATTCAAATGGAGAATTTGTAAAAAAGGGAAATGATTCAAAAGCATCTGTCTTGAAGAACCCCTGCAGAGTGAATTACTGATATGGTACCAGATAGCCCGTGTGCAGTTCTAGCCTTCACATTAGAGGTTAGTGTGAATTGTGTGTTCAATCATTTTGTCAGCCCCTTGATATAATAATTGTTCCCCAACCCTGATCTAAAATTGCCATAGTTGCTGGTGTTAAATGTATGCATTAGTATTTCACTGTTCCTGTGAGATGAATGCATGGAGTCTGGTAAGAGCCTGAGATGGCATTTCTAATGTTAGCTGCAAAGTTGAAACACCTAGAGATTCTAGTTTAGGTTGGACCTTTGCCAGGGATTGTAAATGTTTCTGCAGCCCTTAATTTCCTGATAATTTCAGATAGTATCTTATGTACACCAAAAGTTATTTACCTAGGATGATTACAGCAGTAAATCACCTAATACAAAACAAAAACATACTACGGTAATGCAGAAATATACATTTACATATCATCCAATTCCCATATATGCCTGAAGTAGCACATAAGAGCTGAAGGTCAAAGGTCCTAGAAAGGGGCCTTGGGGGACCTCAAATTTTGTTTAGTGTTGCCTAGGAATTAACTTCAATGAAAACAGGACCTAAAACACCAATACACCCATTGCAACTCGGCTGTTTGTATAGAGCTATGGTAGAAGGACATTTCCAATCATTAGTAGGGTGACTTGTATGATTTATCTAAAGAAAGTATACAGTGTCTGACTTGTACTGCAGGTCAGACCTTCTGTACTGGGCTGCCAGTTCAGTCAACCTATTTTCATATAAATCTCTCCTCTCACATTTATAAATGTGTCTTTCTTCAACCTTACCGTGTTATCTTTTTCTCCCAAAAGAACCAGGCCTGTGTAAATATAAAGGATGTTGCTTGAAAAATCGATTGCCTTAAATCCACATGACCAGGCAGTAGTGCAAATATTAAGTAGATGTTCTCAAAACTATTACCGACCTTTTGTCGCTTCATTTGGCTTAGGTGACCTGGTCAACTTATCTTGAGGTTTGCACACTCAAACACCAAGTTTTTTTTTGTATGTTATCAGTTTGCCCAAATTATAATTTAGAGCTCAGTTCTGTCTCTTTTGTAAAGCGTCATGACTGACCTACAAAGCACTCGCTGTAAATGTGAGGATAAGGCCTACGGAAACTGGGCCATCAGTGACAATATTATGAAGCGACTAACTCAATATCGGAATTTAGGATAACAGTATTCCAGGACATTCAGCGAAGTCACGGCAAATTTATCTGTGTCGCACATTATATACCAGTAGCAACCCAAATTGCTTTACAGAGTGCAAGCAAAAGCAAGGAGGAGGAATTAAACAATCAAACCAAAAAACATGTTTTTTATATTATTGGTTTCTCCAACTGTGGACCATCCTTCTTGAAACTAATACGTACGAATTATTTTATTGCCCTGGTTTTTAATGTTTCATGTGTTTATTTGTCCTGTTATCCTACCGTTTTGTGTGTTCTACTTTTAATGACCTGATTTTACTTGTCTCATTGTTACCATGTAATTTATAAATTCTTATGAGTTTCATTATTGTAATAATTATTATTGCTGGTGCAGCGATATGCATGACTGTTGCTTGAGTCCCACAAAATATGTCGTTGCTTAAAACACATCCTGTATGTTTTTATTGTGACAGATAAAATGCAAGAAATGTTATCACCAGGGTTTCAAAAAAATATCATTTTAAGTAAGAATTGATTTTTATAAAATTTCTTTGTAGCTAGATAATAAAATGTCACGCCCCACTGAATAATGAGGATTCGATTCGTTTGATCATATGTGGAATAGAAAATTGACTTAATGTGCGACCCCGTGTCCAGGTCATGAGAAATCAAAGCAGTCAAAAAATGTCAACCTGCTGCCTCCATGATTCATTCTGTCGACAAGGGGTCGCACGTCAGTGCCAATTTGTGCAGTTAAATTTCTTAATGAACCCATTGAACAAATTAAACCAGCAAATTAGCATTGATGAATTATCCATCAGTCGAGTGGAGTTGAATGACTGGAGGTGTGGGAAACGATTCACCTGCAAAGACACTGCAGGTAGTAGAGCCCACATGAAGTCATCAAAATCGAAAAAATATGGAGATCAAAATTACCAGGCTTAGTTAAATACCTTGCACAGTTAAATTGGTGTCCCCCTGCGACAAAACAAGCACTTATTTAAATAGCAGACATTAATCACAGTTACGTTCCCAGGGTAAGACCAAGCATGCTGGCCCTGTCCTCCTGTGGTTATACTGAGCACCCTGAGGAAACTATTCTTTGCAGTTTCCAGATGTTTAGTTCTGCTCCATTTCATCTCCCTCCAAGTTTTTGATCAGGCCTTGACTGCATCACAGCCGGTGTATGATTTTTGAGGACCCATGAAAAATGAAGCTCTCGGTGGTGTATTCGAGGAAAATCTATATTTTTCACCAAATTAGTGCCATTAAGTATGGCTATAAGCCTTTGTGGCTGGTCATATACAGTAAAGGGCGTCGGGTCCATCGTGGTGCTAAGCGAGTGCAGTTGTTAGATTCTGTTCTAGAGAGGGAGAGACACAATGTGTGAGCCGCTATCTAGCTTTCTCTATTATGTCTCTGATTGCATTTGAGATGTGGCAAGTGACAGAAGTATGGATTGCGTGGTTGCATGAGCAATTTCTCTGTAGCCATAATTGCACTATATTGATAAAAGAGAGGGGGGAAGGGGTCTCATTTCATATCTTACAATTCCACAGTTGGCTGACAAAAATGGGGCACTTTGCTCTTTGTGAGCCATGACGTTCTCATTGTGCTGAACAGCCTGCCCTGTTTTGTGTATGTGTGGCGAAGGCTGAATTTGTATTTTGTACTGAAGATGCATGATAGCATTCTTGATTAGGCAGCGTGTACCTTTTTATTTTCCGTCCCGATGAAAACTGAGCTCGCTGTATGACCTAGAAACCCTCAGAGTAAAAAAAGACCAGAGACATCAGTCGTCACAGCATTATAGTACCGTAACAGTACAGAAACAACTGTTAACAAGTCGTCCCCTGCTACAAGAAGAAAGATCTGATGACATTTTGGAGAAATGACAACCACTTTAAACTCTGCTACACACACAAAACAAGTGGGTCAAAATCACTGCAGTAATCCCAAAACTGCATGACAGGCCTCAAACTCACATTTCATCAATTATTTAGACCACCATTGTGGTTTCCACAGAGAATTCCACACAATATTTTTTAAACATATACGTACAATTCATTAAAATGTCAAAAAACGACTAGACATATGTTATACATTTTGTTTACTTCTGTATTACATTATCCCAAATGTTTCCAAAGGTCGAGAGAAGCTACAACAGTGCCCATGTCTGGCAAGAGAAAGGGACTGGCGGCTGAAAGTCGACCAAGAGAGACAGCTCAAGTTAAACCAGGTCTTTTATTATTTATTATTATTTGAATTAGGAGACACCTTGCTGCTGAAGTTATCCATTGCATGTTTACATATCTTTTGCATAATGTCTCTGCTTTAATCTTACTGTTTGTTAAACAGGGGCTGCCCTCCAGCTGTGTAATTGCACCCTGCTTTTAATGAAACATGATTGTGTGGTAATTCCTCTTATCACGTTGCTTTTTGTTATTTGGTGTCAATAATGACCAACTCACAACCTCTGTTGTACTTTATATATAATCACCATGATTCTCAAGGCAGAACAAGATGTGAATTATTGCAATTGCCGGGGACTTCGCTTCCTGGCAAAGTGTTTGTGTTCAAACATGTCGCTGTTTGAAGCATCTGCAACTCAAAGCAGGGAATAAAAAGCCACTTCTATCAGACAGCGTGCTGCAGCAAAGCGATGAAACGTAGTTGAAGAGAAAAGAGTTTGATGATGCGCCGACTTTTGAATGTTAGTGTTTTGCATATTTTCAGAACACTTAATTGTATAGCTACATTAAAGTGGTGATATAGCTGCCATTGGCCTGAGCTGTGAGCGCCACATGCGATCAGCAGTCATAGCGAGCAGCTGCTGTAAGCCATATGGCCCTATGAGCTGTAGAGGGAGAATCCCAGAGTCCTCATTAAACAGCTCATGGACCATTGGCCCAAAGACTTGACTGCTTTTCTGATGGTCTGCATCATCCCTGATATATCCCTGCAAAGTGGCTGCTATGTGCTGCCTTGGTTTTAGGAAGTGGCTGAGATCATTTTATTCTTCTTGCGTGTTTGCTGCTCAAGTAAATCTGTGAATGCAGCTGCACAGTAATATGTGAAAGGCTAAAACTAGACAACCACACGGTGGGTGGATATTCGATGAGCTGGTCTGCACTCAAAATAGCAAAGCATTGCTTCAGTTAAGTTCGTAAAGAGTAATTCTAAAAATAACAGTGCTGACTAACCAAGAAGGAAGGCTAAATAAAAAGCTAGTTGCATTTTGAGCCGGACACTTCTAGGCACTTATCATTGATGCAAAATGCCTAGAAATGTCCCACTCTCGGTGTTACGGAAATACAATACGTGGGACACTTGTAGGCACTTTACATTAAAGCAAAATGCCTAGAAATGTCCCACACTAGTGGTTACGGAAGTGCATTACTTGGGACACTTCTAGGCACTTATCATAGCAGCAAAATGCCTAGAAATGTCCCGACCAATCAGAATGAGCCGGACACTTCTAGGCACTTATCATTGAGGCAACATGCCTAGAAATGTCCCACTCTTGGTGTTAGGGAAGTACAACATGTGGGACACTTGTAGGCACATTACATTAAAGCACAATGTCTAGAAATGTCACGACCAATTTGCTTTCCAAGGAAAGTTTGAATAAAGATTAACACCTAGTTTTAATAAAAATGGATGACAAGTCTCCTACCATTGAACAAAAGTTACTTTTTTCGAATACAAAAGATAGGAACTCTACCATCTTGTGGTTTTGAACAGCAGGGCTTCATAATTCAGTTGCACCATTAACTTAAATTGTATACCACAATACCACACATAACCACAACATCAGATTCACCAGTAACGGTCATATTGAATTACCCAGGCAAAAGACTAACTCGTTGAATTTGAAAAGAATCTATAGGGGAATTTGTTGGCATGCAGATAACAGATTGAATAGTATGACTCCTGTCCAGCCCCATATGAGTTGCATATTTCTCACTCTTTAAATATAATTTCTATAGATATTTTAGTTTGTTTGTTTGGTAGTCAACAGAATTATGCAAAATATTCTGATCAGATTTCCATCCAACTTGGTGAAATGATGGAACACTGGCGCAGAAAGAACCCATAAGGTTTTTGTCGTTGAAGGAGTGAATATACAGGAATTTATTTGATCACTTTCTTTAACATTTCGACATACTGTAGTATAATGTTTGGCCCTTGGTGGATGTATGTGCTCTACAATTCTTAAATTACATATTTTATCACAAGGTGAAATCTGTAATTTATGTCTTGTCCAGTGTTGTTATGTTGTATCTACCTGATTATTCACCCAGTGATCTCCTACACTGGGATGTCTTGAACTGACTGACATCATCGTCCGGGAGAGTTGCAACCTGATCCACATGCAGTGCATCAGTATGTGAGAATGTGTCTCTCTATGTTCATGCAACGTGGCAGCTTAAGAGCTATGTCTGCTGCACCATACAGACAGGATCTCCTATAAGAATGAATTATTAATGAAACACATTTATCTTAACCCACTTCAAATGTGTGAAATGTTAGAAACTACTATTGGTTTTGAAAGGGTTCACAATATCACAACACAGGAGAGGATGACTTATTATTTCCATGGGGAATCAGGTCATTCTATAAGCGTTTAACAGTCATGTCTGCTTAGTAACTGTGCTAAGTTACTAAGGCGGTGGACTAGTGGCAAAGACTTGGACTATGGTCAGAAAAGGTATTTGGTTCGTCTCTGGTTCGACTCCACAGAGAAACAACAAAAAGACGAACGGGTAGGGAAATCCAAGAGGATTCTCCCTACCCTGTCTAGTGCCCCTGAGCAAGGCACCTTACTCCCCCAATATCTGCTCCCCGGGCACCGTCCATGGTCGCTCACTGCTCTGTGTGTCCTTCACCAGATGGGTCAAAAGCAGAGGTTAAATTTCCCTACCTTCATGAGTGTGCCTGTCCATGTGTTTGGGACAAATAAATGCATCTTAATCTTAATCTTAATACCAATGGAATTATCAATCCTCTCTATGCACTATAGGAAACTTGACAGATTAAGGCAAAAATAATGAAGACTAAAGAAAATAGACAATAAACAGGAAATCAACACCTAAATTGACCCTAATTTCTCACGAATGAGTAGTTATAGAACAATCTCAACCACCTACTCTCAAAATACCTACAGTGCTATTTCCATTTAGCACATGTTAGAGTCTAATGGGAGATTTTTGTGTCCTTGGAGCAACATTGGGAAAATGCCTTTCTCTGAGCACAGACACAATTTATCAGGAGCTCATTGATATTCCGCAGCATGTTGACCAGTGAAGTGACAACGAATAACAATGAGTGCAATTAAGTTTCCATGTTTCTGGTAATCAAACTGAATGCAAACTGAAAGTGCTGCATTGTCCCTTAACTGTTGAGGACCTGTTGACCGGCTGGAGCGTCAGAGTTAAAGAACTTGAACGTAAACGAATGGACTCGGCCAGTCGGAGCTACTTAAGACGGATTATATCGTTAGCGAATCACCAAAATTATCAAACTAATGAGTTTTTGTGTAAGTTTATCAAACGCTGGATTGTGTGTACCTGGGAGCTCAATGGTATTTTTTACACTATCAAATTTGAGTAATTGGTTTTACTACATTTACTTAATTGAACTATTGCACTGCTGAGATGACCTGACCTGTATTCTCGTCCAACACCTGATCCTGTTCTAAATTGCACTTGACCAAACTTGAGCTAGAATGGCACTCAGAGCGTAAACTTCTGCCAAGGCCCAACGGTCGCCTGAAATTCAGTCAAGCTACACCAAATTGTACACTCATAAATATCACTCCTCTAAATATACCAGATTCATCTGTTACAATGTTAAAAACATTTTAAAAAAAGATTCTTCCCTGATACAAAGCGTATCCATCAACCTGATTTTCTGTGGAAATTCGTCCTGTGTAATGCTTCTTTCTAACAGACAAACATTACTTGGTTATTCACTTAAAGCTTAGTTGCAATGACTTAATTTTGTCAAGTAGTTCCAATGAAAAATGGCCAGTGAAATTAAGTAGTTTTTTTCAGTTCAAGTGAAATAAGTTAGTCTGACCTTACTGGATGGTTGTGTTTGTTGTGTACTACATCGAGAACATTTCAGACGCTTTCAACTGCTTGATTATGGCTTCAGTTTTAGAGACGATATTCCCTTCCAGTTTGATTCTGTGATGGACAGGGATTTTGCAAAATTAAGAAATCAGATGCAGATAATGATCTCACAAGAATTGTAGATTTTTTTGGCGGTTGCCATCTTGGTTTTACCACATACAGAATGCATTTTGGGTGTTACCAAAAATGCACATGGCTTTACACATGGCGCCACAATGCCAACCACATGGTGGGTGAATATTCACATGCACAATGCAGATGCTAAGGAACATCTATTATGTCTACTATCTATTAACACAGGTAAACTCTTGTCTCTGACATTGTCTCAGAGCATGTTGGGAGGTTACACCAGCACTGGATGGTTTCTATACTGCCGGGCGCTCATTCCCTCCAGATTTACATCTGTTTATTGCAAAACGAATACATACACAAATTGAGAAATAAGTAAAGAAAATTAATGTCATGTAAATAAACATATATTAGCTTTGACAGTGTATGAATTGCATTGTTTATAAACAGGAGTTCCGACTTTGCAGTATGTGGGAAAACCCACATCAGCGAGTGTTTGGACTTTCCTCCATTTTCAGACGCCTGTTTAAGCTGCTCACTCAACCAAACCAACATGAGATTATAGCTAATGCAAACTATTAATGATCATTACTCCTATTGATTAGCCATTATTCATAGGAGTGGAGAGCAGGCCTTGATAAATTGGAGGAATTATGTAAGGGCCTTGAAGGGTAGATTTTCACCATGCAACAAATGAAAATGAAGAATTACCTGAATCAGCTGAATGCGGTTGAAGATTATAATATAATTGTAATATTTTAAAGTGTAATAAAAGGCATTAGTCATTGTAGAATGCCAGCTAGATAATAATTGATTTGACGAGTTTATTTGATAACAATTGACATTTGAATTGCTCACATAGCCGATGCATTGAAATTGTAGCACTTTGTATTTTGGTTTATCGCTAGTCTTATAATATGTGTTGTGAAAAATGTAATTATCCATACAAACACCCATTTACCTCAGAATTCACTGACATGAAACTCATGTCATCATGATACAATGTCTTGTTGAGGTGATGCGTTCTCAGACATGTTTGCAGGAAAAGGGGGAAATGGGGGTTTTCAATCAAAACGAGCAATTCGGCAAATCTAAGTTCAGTGTGTGGCAAAAAAACAATCCAGCAATCACCATCAACATCACTGTGATTACTGAATTTTGTAATGTTTTAAACTCCGTACTCACACTTTAATGACATAATTAGGATGTTATCATCTAATTACCGCTAATCATCTAATCAAGTATGAGAGAACAACTGCCTGAAGTACAAAGACTCTTTCCCCCCCTGAACACACTGTCAGCGGCTGCGGTTATATAATCCTTGATGTCAAACTTCGCCAGGCACACTTATATGTCAGCCTTGTCCATTAACAGCATGTCTATGGAAATATTACTGCAAAGGTCATTGCCTCGAGGAACAGCGAGACAGAGGGGAGAGAAATGTGCGTGAAATAGCCGCGGCAAGTTGCATTGCTGGCAGAGCTCCTCGCCTTGCTTGCCATTTAAAAGCCAGCGAGCTCGGCTGATAATCCCTGTCAAAGGCGTGCGCCTGATCCCGGAGCTTCAGCCACTATTGATTCCCTGTTTTATTGTTCTTTGATTTCCATTTTAGTTATTTAACAAGCAGATGATGGATTGGTGACCTTCAGCTCTGCCCTGTCTGGCTTCACTCCCACATCCCAAACTCATGTTCGTCTGTCCTGACTGAGAGTATTGTTTACCGACTAGGCTTTTTTCTTCTCAGCAGGAATTTGAATTAATCTGTCTCTCTCTCCTCCCCCCCCCTCCCTCCTTCTTTCTCGCCATTTTTTTAAAAGCACCGATTTCAAAAACAAATATTGTCGCCTTCCTCATAAAAACTCCTGCAGGTGTCCAGCTGAAAGTGTGAGTTGTGCCGCCTCCATTTTAAAGAGCGCCAGCGAGAAAGCTTGGCATGAATTGCAGAAATGAAATGAAGGTGATAAAAGATGTTTCATGCACCAATAGCCTCCAGCACGATAGTGAGCTCAGGGCTGCAGGGCCTAATCCACTGGATTTTAGGGGTGTGATGGAGAAGATTAGGGGGAAAACTGGCTCACTCGCTTTTTTTTCCTCAAGTCTTCCACCTGCTTGTTATTCCTCTCTTGTTTTCTGTGAGCTCATTGTGATGTCAGAAAGACTGATTTGCTTTAATCGCAAAAAAACCTGCTTTCGGAGAGATGTTCAGTATTCTACACCAGGTACTACAAATTCCTGTTTTGAAGTGATTAGTGAATATAAAAACACGGTACTGCAGAGTCACAGTGCTAGACGGAGTAATTAGTCGTGAGCGACGTCAGATAGAATTATCCATGAGACATCATGTGAAAGACAACTATATACCAACACATTAAAAGCAGAACACGTATGGTGCAGTCATTAAGAGGGCGTCATGATTTATTCAGAATAAAGCCCCTCCCTCTGCAGAAGGCTTTGATTCCTCAGAAGCGAAGGTATTCTACCGGGGTTACGTTGGACAGCTTGAAAGAGAAAGCCACAGGTAAAAATAGGGGGGAGCGGTTTGATGGGCATTTAATGTGATGATACATGCGCATCAGCTCAAATACAAACAGCCCGCAGCGCTGCAGATACAGAATGTCTCATATTAAACAGAGGGAAATGTTATTTCCCCTTTTACAACCTGTGGGAGTTTAAACATATTGTTGCCACATGTGTCACAAACCGCCGAAACTCCTGTGTCCAGCTGACGCCGCGATAGATTTCGCCTGCAGACACTGACTAGCATAAATTGGTGGCTTTAATGCTGCAGCTGGTCGCCACAGATTTTGCCACAAAAATGAAAATATGCTGTGAATTCTTCATGAATCCCCCACCCTGTGCCTGGCCTTGTCAGAACCCTGCTGCTGTACACCTCATTGCCTCCCAATGGGAGCAGCAGCAGGGCAGTCTCTGTCACATTTGATTACGGCCTTGAAGGCAAAGAGCAACAACATAATAACCTTATCAGTAACAGATGATTGAGATCTTCAAAGGGCCTGCTCTGCCTCGGTGCCTGTTCATCTGACTGGCCGGGGATACGGGCTGATCAAAGGCCTCCAGAACATGGCGGCTCAGCAGCGGCGGCGGCTCTAACAGTCCGCAGCTTTCCAACACTGACAGGTGTCACATCTTGGCTTCCTGGGTGGTGCATTCTGCCTACTGATCAGGGAGAGTCATTGTTATTTGATCTAAAATGCCCTTGGTGTCAGATAAAAGTGCAGAGGTTCCGAGATGAAGGTGCACTCTGCATATCCCTGGACTATTGTAAGAGTTCATGGGGTGATACACTAGATTTCTTGAAGTTTTTATGCGTATTGCTACCTGAAAAGCAGCAGGGCTTGATAATTAATAATTTATTTGTTCATATATTCAAATGGACGACAGTACATTTACAATATTTATCTTTAACAGTGATTTGCTGCAGTCGACTGGCGAACTGTCAACAGGAGCTTTTCTTCCCTCTGCCCATTACATACTGTATACAGGGATTGACTCCATTCCTGCATGACCATTAATAATAACAAGTCAAGTAATTATCAGGTAAAGACTGTGAATGCATGAATAAATGAATGAGTAATGAACCGAAACGGAGTAATTAAAATGATTCACACCACTGCGGTTTAAAACACTGTTTAAAGGACATTCAAGTTTTTTTTTTTTTTATTTTGTAATTAAAATGAAATCCATTTACTGGCAGGTAAAGGATGAAAATTTAAATTTAAATTTAAACCCGAGGTAGACAAGTCAAGATGGGTCAATGAAGAGGGAGAGTCGTCTTAATTAATGGAATAATCAGGTTGTGGTTAAAATAAAACCCTTTTACAGAATAAGAACACATTTTATATATTTACTGAGATTGTTTCGCTCTTCTGTCACAGATATCACTATTATGAACTATTATTTTGGTCTTGGGTTTGGTAAAATAAATAGAAACAATATTTGGGATCAGTCACGTTTGCTGGGCTACAGAAAACATTGGACTTGGATCGGGGTTCAGACGCAGAAATCTGAATCTGCTTGAACAGTTTTCTCTCGTGCTCGGACATAATAATCACAGCCTGAGTTGGACTCTAATTTGTATTCAGACCCATCTTGGTATTAAAACTGACAACTGGTCCTAAATTGGTTGTTTTCAAAAGCGAAGTTTGTAAAAAAAAATTATGAGCCAGCCAATGCCTCATCCGTCTCAGGTCTTTAATCACACCGATGTCCATGTAATATTTGTTGATGTTATTTATCTGTTTAAATTTTTTTTATCTACATGATATAATGTGTGCAGTCTGTTCTTTTATCTTACTTTTATCTAACATTCAGGGATGGCGAGCTTAACTTCATTCTTATTTGTACATTACTTGTGTAGTGTTCATTCGAAACCTCCCTGTTTGGACCTGCGGTGATGCTGGTTGCCGTTTTTTTCTGAAACTGTAAGAAGTGACCTGCAGTGATTGAACCACGGCAAGAGGAGACCAGCTGCAGGACTGAGTCTGCAGAACCCTGAAGCCGATGCTGCCGCACCCACAGCTGTTCACCTCTTTATTCAGACTTCGGTTAAGCTCGACTTGGTTCTCAGGACCCCGATATGGAGAATCAGTTGTCGTTGCCACTGTTGTGAAAACGCCTGTTGTCGGGATCAACAACTTTACTCATGTTACAGAGTCCCAGTCCCAACTGCTACAGAGCGCCAGTTGGCCTGTTTATCCAGTTTATTAATACTGAACATAGCTCATGAATAAATCAAACTAAGTTCCAAAACACAATAACAACACACATGCCAAGTGTGAAGCCAATGGAATTCTTGAGATACTTGCTCTACATTAAGACACATTTCAGGAATTATTTGATAAATAATGACTATTTTTAATTAGGTTTATAATGTGTTCTTGGGGGACTTTTATACCAGATTAAGTTTTACTACCATCCCTTGCACTTTCCAATACTTTTTGACTTCAACTTTCCAGTGACATCAAGTTTCCCTGTCATTCAACATCAGAGGAGTTTTACCTTAAAACCCTTTTCATCTCGTCTCATCTAAATCAGTTTTCACTGGGCCTCCCCCCTAACACTGACAATCCACCTTAGCATCAACTTTTTTTTTTTCCTTTTCAGAGTCTGACTCTTAACCGAGCTACACAGAAGCAACGAAAGAGCTTTGATGCATATCAAAGAATGTGACTGCTGCTATTTTTATTAATTAATTTAGATTTAGTATTATTCTTACATAGAAAAAGCTCTGTTAGGCTACAAAGGTGTTTTTTGATTGTTGGCACAGTTCCGATGATTACAGATTTATCCTGATAAGGCTGCTAGATTAGTCATTTGAATGCCTGCCCAGTCTACCCTGTAATCCACAGAAAAGGAAATCCGTTTATATTTAATTGGTAAACAAGCATCAGTGTCAGAACCTGGTGATCCCATGTAACATTCATTTTCCCCGACATGTCTTTATACGCGTCACTGCACATGTAGCCTTGGTGTTTGCTCTCTGCAGCCCACACTCCAGCAACTCTCTCCTTGCAAAAGCTGGTCTTTGCCAGTGGCTTCATCTCTCTGTGTCACTACACTTTACAGACATAAAGGTTAGCAGTGCGCAAGTTTGTATCCAAAAAAAGACAAATCCAGGGATCTGCAGCTGCCCTCCGACTGCATCTCGTTGTAGCAACACAAGCTAGTGGATTGGAATAGCTTGACGTTATTGGTGGTTGATGATCATAAACAGCTTTCTGAAGTCATCTTGTTTACACGTTTGTTAGCATCGTTCTGCAAAAGCGGTGTGAAACTGAAACAGACAGGGTGAGGGTGATTTAATATCTGTTCACGTTGTGGGTGTGTACGCATAAAGAATCGCTTCCTCCACAAATCATTTAAAATGGGGCACAAAGAGCAGTCAGTAATTTCTTACATCACAAATGGATTGTAAACATTTTATTATCATAGTGTAACATAACACTAAATGTCATCAGGATGTGTATAAGTAGCCCATCATACTGGAATTGTCAGGATGTTTGATATCATTAAGAAAAATGAGCTGATTTGATTCCCCCGCCCCCGAAGAAAAAACAAAAGATTAACCAAATACAATTATGAGGTTTTACATTACGTCTCCATCAGTTGATACTGATACATCTACTTCACCTGATTCTGCTCAGCTGTGTTACCCAGGCTGAGCTCTACCACAACCACTACAGCAGAGAACATACAGTCCCACTTTAAATTCACTGGACAGGGTGTTTATTTGGAACTGCACCAAACGACAGACTGTTCCCTAAAACATGTTAAAAAAAAAATCCAGGGGGCGCCCTTAGCTCGGTTGGTAGGGCGTCCCCCCCATGGGCCTCGGCCAGCAGCAGACCCGGGTTCGATTCCAGCCCGCGGTCGTTCTCTGCATGTCACTCCCCTCTCTGCCCCATTTCAACTCTGTCTCTAAAACTATCAATAAAGCATAAAAAAAAAAAAAATGCCAAAAAATAATCTTTAAAAAAAAAAAAAAAAAAATCCATCAAAATTCATGAATTACTCGATGAATACTCAGAAATCATGAAAATGTGAAAAATGGCTCACAATGTTAAAGATTTTCCACGCCTCCACATACACACATGGAAATTGGTTCTGTAGTTTTCCCATAAACCTGCTAACAAACAAATGTAGATATAAAAAAACAAAACACTGAGATACTAATTACATATCACTGAGGCAAACTTGCCTAACTCTATCCAAAAATATCCTATTAATACAGTGATAGAGGGAATATAAGAAAAATATGCATCTCACTCAAAAACAAGTTACACAAAAAGATGATGAGAAATTATGCACGAAAAGACCACTTCAAAAGATGTGGAATATACATAATGTCCTCTAATGTACTGTATTTTTAACATGACTAATCAAATTGGATGGACCACTATTCAAAGTTACATAAATATTGTCAACTATGGATCATTATCATATCATATAATGACAAGTCATTTGGTATTTCACAAGAGTTTTACCAAAGGATGAGAAATGAAAAATATCAAATTAAACTTTTTCCAGTCTCTTTTCACAGACTGAGACAATTCCCTGTGTCTTAAACCCCCTGACCCGAGAGTGACCCTCACATTTAGCAAAGCCTCAGATATATTTCTCTGCTCTCTGGTTCTCTGCTCTCTGGTTCTCAGAGAGCAATCACCGAGCCCTCTCCGCCACTGTCATCTAACACGTCAGAGCTCCACTGATCTGAAGCTGCGAAAAAGCAGTTATTGTTCTTCCATTGCCTGTGCGTCGCTGGGGAATATCCCAGTCTGAAATAACAAAATAGACGAACAGACTCTGGTCCCTTGGAGAGCCCGTCGACAGTGAGCACTAACGTTATGCTAATTGCATCAAGCCAAGTCTTCCATTCAGAATGAATTATTCTTGATCCGTTGATGTCGAGTTGTTTACAAATGCTCTTTGCATTCAGCACCATTACTTTGTGAATGCTTGATCGGCTTTATCTGCACATTGAGCCGACAACAATGAATGTTGATGTTTGTCTTTGTCTCCGTGCAGCACGTTTAGTTCAGATTTATTCGAAATTCATACAGAAAACTGGCATTTATTATAGGTTAAGAGTTATATTGTGTTGTACATTCATTGTTTGGATGTTCTTCATCTGCGACTGTAAATTCCCATTGTATTACAGTGCATTATTTCCAGTGTCATTTTGTCTGTGGTGCAGGGCGTGCTGCAGGGGACTGGCCTCGTACAGTCATGTTAACAGGGAGTCTGCTGCCACCCCCGTCTGCTCCTGAAACCTTGATCCAAACAGATATGCCACGCTAAAGGAGCTGCATTAGACAGATGTAGTCGCAGCCTGAGGACAGCATTCCTCTTATTCCTGTTAAAGCCCATTAAAGCTACATCAGCAGCTGGCTGACGGAGTTTAGCACAAAGACTGGAAACACCTGGCAAATTGTAAATTTGGGATTTGAAATGGATTAAACAAATGAAACAGAAACACGTTAAATTAAGAGATTGAGGGATACTGGGGGGCAACATTTTGTTCCTTTTGGAAAGTATTCGTCACATGTTTGTGCTTTAGCAGACCCAAGAATCAGATGAAGATATTGACAGGTATAGATGGTGGAGCTAAAGATGGTAGAAGCACAGAAACTGAAGCTTTGTCTCAATTTAGGTGCTACATCCTTCGTCAGCTGCATTCGTAGACCGATTGGGTCACAGCGGCGCGACAAGACTGTCTCTATTTGCAGGCTCCTCCAAATGCGGCCGAAAAATGTGTCCTTCCACCCCTTAGCAACCAAGGCTCCAACAGGTGGATCCTTCCTGGCCCAACATATCCCATGATTCATTGCGCTTTAGTGACAGGCTGTTTTTCAAAGAGGTAATGGCGGCAGAAAGCGAGGCAGAACCTAATTTGTCTATGCAAGTACTCAAACGAACAGCTAACGGCACACGTTTAAAAAACATTTTCCACTTTGTTCATCAACCGAAGACCAATTCCTTCCTCTGCAGGAGGTGCCCACTGAATTGAGACATTATACACACAAAAAAGAGGCAGAGATTACAAAAGTGAGTTGTGACACATGTGGGGCAGACAATCACAGGAGCCACTAGACCCAAAGTTAAGTAAGAGAGACACAAGAAGTAATGAACTCAATATTAACTAAAAATCCAAATATACGAGAGAAAAGGACAAACGATAGATCTGAAAAAGGTCCACAAACTCAACAATCCATCCATCAAAAAGATTCATAGAAACCAGGAATACCTCCAAATACAAATAAGGTCTTTGACGTTAAAAAGTCCATCGAACAGAGACATGAATCCAAACCAGGTCCAAAAAGTTCACGACAAGGCCAGAATCAAGACAATATGTTGAATAATCAATGGGGGTTTTTGGAGTTATTTATACATTTGCAGAAGGAGGAAGTTGCATTCCTGTGTGGCAGACAGAAGTAAGTTGTGTTGTGTATTTGTCAGGTGAAAGTCACTGCACATTTGTTTCGTTCTGGGATTATTGTGTATGTGAATTGTATTTAAAGTACTATCTCCTCGGTTATGTTAAGGTTTATACATTGGAAAGCTTCTTAAAATTAGTTATTCATCTGTAGTGGCGTTGTATGAAGAGCAGCAAATTGATAAATTTTTCTTCAGACTTACTACTTTAAGTAGACTCCAACTTAATTTGATCATGAAAGGAGTCTTGATTTCTTGCCCCAACAGCCCCCAACTCAAGAAGCTGATATCTTTAAATTGCTAATTTAATTAGATGTAAGATTAAATTATCTGCAGCAGGTGACTAACTTTAGATACCGTGATTCTTGACTTCATGACATTCCTGTAACAAGAAAAAAAACTAAACCATAATCAAAAACTAAAACATCACAGTTGCAGCTTAAAAAACAAACAAAGGACACCTGTGATGATAACATTTATTTTATATTAAAGATTAAAGTTAACTTTGAATTTGATTGCTACCGTTTTTTCACAGCTAAATTAAAAACCTCCTGTTTGGTCTTCACGACAAACAACTTAAAGTGTGTGTCTTTCTTTGTGTGAGCTCCCACACAGCCACACATGATATTACCGTCCAGCTGCTCCTGTGGATAAGAGCAGGGGTAAAATTGAAAAGGTAATGATTTGCATGTGGGCGATGTCTGTCGCTCACATCTCGCTGCCGACCTCCATCTTACTGTAAAGACCCGATCCATCTGGCTGTTGCATGTTGCATAAGGTGCGTGATGCAGCATTGTGTCTCATTAGTATCCAGCGTGTTAAGATGCCAACTGACAGCGGTCCTGGGGGATAGCTTTGTGCTGCTCCCTTATTTATGTGCCCAGTGCAACTCAGGAACGTCTCATACCTACATGCTCTCCACATCCCCCATCTTTATACATTAAGCTCAACCTCAGGAGTGCCTCTGGCAATGCAGAGGTTGGGTATATTTGTCTACCCACTCGGCGAGGTCGGGGAAGGTTTCCAGACATTTCGGTTTTTATGCAAATGGGATTCATGGCATGCAAACACATTCACTTGGAGTTGCCTTAAAATAACAGCAGATGCTATTTGAGCAGCTCGTAAATCAGCTTGTGTAGACGTGAGCAAATTAAAAGTACATCCGGCTCAGAGCTTCAGCACGAGAGGTTCCCAAACAGCTGGATCCGTTGTGTTTCTGATTGCGGCGAGGGTGGATGCTCGCACTGAATATGATTGGTGCTGTTCAGGTATGGAGGCCGGCGTCGGCTTCACGGAGAGGCTAACAAATACGATTCATTTGTCCCTGATTGCCGTCTGAGTTTCAGCCTCATTTCTTCCGTTACCTTGGACTGGGCCAAATGAAACTGTGCGCTGCCAGTGGAGTCAGATGGCCTTAGCAACCACTTCGCTTGTAATCTCCATTCCAGTGCTGCATAACTCTCTTTTCTAAAATATTCGAGTTTTTTTCTTTGTGGCTGTTGTACAAGATACACGGCGGCCATGTGATGGTGCACACTGCACGTCATCCTCGGGCCCATTGTATGCTAATTCCACGTGTCGTGCATATAGTTTCCTTGACAGCAGACATTTTAACCCACTGGTCCGTTAGGGTCGTCTCAAACTGATATTGCCCATACGAAACCTGGATGTTGAACATGAAATATGAAGGCCATTATGTAGCGAGTAGCCTACAAAGTTAGCTCTTGCAGATGGTGAGAAATTACTGGTGTGTGTGTCCCAATTTATCAAAAGGCAGCGTGGATTCAAAATACAGAAGCCCCTTTACACAAAGAGTTAGGAGCATTTTGAAAAATGAAACTCTTAATATCTTCTTCTGCAGAAATCCAGATGTGTTCCATCAAGTTATAGCACTCATTATGTGCCAGATGCCAAAATGGTGTTTTTTTCCCATCGCCAGTCTGCCACTTCCCTTATCTGTCACAGAGTCGCACAGTGAAGGTGTAGACATGCGTCAAAGTGATCACATACACACTGATCACAGAGCCTAACAAGGAAACATGGAGTGTCATCGTGGGCTGAGTGAGAATTTCTGTTCAGAACCATCCACCACTTCAATATAATCAAAGGCATCTATCCAGATCACTAAATGATAAAAGATAATAAGGCACTCTGAGAAAAAAGGTTTCATCCTTCTTTTTAGCCATTATTATCGTCATTTTGAATGGTATTCAAAATGTGAACATTGAAACTGGGAGGGCGGCGTACTGTAATGATCTGCTCACATTAGAAATAAAACGTTTCCAAGTGCAACACTTGTCAGCTTCCCAGTGGCGGCTGGTGAAAATTATTCTAGGTGGGGCTGTAGGTGCCAGAAGCTTTCGGTAACTATCCCAATAAAAGAACCCAAACCAAAAGATACCATTGTTTTAGGGATAAACAATAATTATTTAATTGCCCTTTAAAAACAACAGTTTGACAGATAATGACAATGATATGAGATGTATATTAGTGAATACTCTTAATACAAAATTCAAGTTCTTGAGAGACATTTACAAGTGGTTGATGATTAAAAATAACTATATACAAAGAAAAACTGTCTCTTAGGAACATAAAATGTACCAATTGGATTACATATATTAGTGAATACTCTTAGTACAAATTACAATATCATTGTATATTATTGTAATATTTACAGGTGGATGATTAAAGTTAACTATATACAGTTAGCATTAGCTGTAAGGTGGAATCAGGGTCAGCTATGGCATGATAGAAGCAAGAGCGGCAGACAACGTTACTCACCCCGCTGGTGCGCGCTACCGCACTCATCTTCCCCGGTGGAGCGACTCCACGCTGTAAGCCAGTCTGGCAATGTGACAAGGTGTCTCAGTCAAGTGTGCCGACCAAGGTCCCGGAACGAAACAACAGCGCCAGGGAGACGCGAGTAAGAGTGGGCTGCTGCTTTAAATAGGGGCTGACAGCGCCCCCAGTGGCAGGGAGGGCACCCGCATCTGGCCACACTAGGATACTTAAAGCTTGGGGCGATATTTTTAGCGCCCCAAGCTTATCAAATTTGATGACGCTCATTGGCTAATTTACCCGTTGCTATGTGTTTTTTTGCCTCAGCAACAGCCTACCATTGGCTGAGCTGCTGCAGTGCTGGGGCGACTTTCCCAGCGCCCCAGGAGGGAGGAGAAATGACCATGGACACAAATTATCCCCTAACTAATGGTTTATATTATATGTATGACTGGTTCTTGATGATTCAAAACATATTTATTTGTAGAATAAGCAGTACTTAAATTATTATTTTGAAAAAAATAAAAAAATAAAAATAATTTTTAAAAATCACTTTCAATCAGGTGGGGCGGCGCCCTAGCGCCCCCTATTGGCCAGCCGCCACTGCAGCTTCCCCTAGGCCAGACATTCTGCATTGCTTTGCTACACATAGTTGAAAAGATGAGCAATCAAAGCCGTCCTGAGCTCCAACAGGGGGCGCTCACGATCAGATTGAACAAGGCAAAATCAAATAGGTTTTTTGGGAAAGGGACAGACGTAGTCCATTATTACATGGGCTTTGGGTCATCTTTGTTTGTTTTCAAGATTATAAAGACGACTTTGCCTTTACTTACTCATGCTAGCAATTAGTGATTTCTATTGGAGACTATCACCAGTCTTTAATTCATTGAGTCTACAGTGAGATGCAATCTATCCCGACCACAACACTGAAGGAGCAAATCTTTAACAACGTTGTTTTGTTTTAGTTTAAGGTTTCACCCACATGGATAAACATGTGATTCCAGTGCCTGACCGATCGCTCTCGGTGAAAACAGGTCAGGTTTCCAGTTTGTCGGGAGTGGCCGTAGATCATCCTGATGTGGTGTGACTGACTGTCCAGATGCTCCATGTTGGGACCGGGCACAGTCCATTGACACTGCTGATGCCGCAGCGAGGAGCTCGGAGGGTACCAGCGCTGCTCGCCAGCCCTCCAACCATAGCAGATGATGGTGCTCGCTCCGTAACTCCCTCAATTTACCGACTATCAGAGAGTCCTCCACTCTCCATTTGCTCGACGAGGGCTTTTAGAGACTAACCGCTGCAAGAGAAATGTGAATCAACTCTTCATTAAAGCATCTATTTTACATTATATTGTCCATGCAGTTTTAAAACCGCATAAATAAAGCAGGCAACATTAATTAAATTCTGGTAAAATGAAGGCAAAGCATGCAGGCAAGCACGAGTAGTGTTTATATTATGGAGGAAAATGTTGGTTTAAGTTTTCCTGACGTACGATAAGTCCTAATTGTGACACCCATGTGATGACAAATCAGCGTTTGGGATGGGGGAGTCTATTCTTTGCAGACTCCTCCTGTGCGTTGCTGTAGGCCCTGTGTCTCGATCTGACAGGAAGGTCCTAAGTTTATGCGGCGTGGCACCAGGGTAGACACACACCATTACTCTGAAGCCCCAGGTTCACGCATGAGTGTCACACACACAGTCCTCATCCTGCTTCCCACACTGATGGCCCCCTCGCTTGCCAAAAGGAGGGCCGTCCCGTTTTCCTAGCTTCATTGACTCTGGAGGGTCTCCATCAATTAAACCTGATAGACTTTCAACTCCACTGAACCCGGCGCGGCAGCTTCTCTGGAAGGCAGGAGGGTCGTCCCGACCTGGGAAACCAACCCGCGGCGGGCTCCTTTACACGGATGTAGAGAGACACATCATTGGCTATAAGCACATACTAACCACAGACAGGAGCAAGGCCTACATTCGATCTCACCTAAATCACAGGCTGCAAATACTGAGGCACCTCCTCCACACTCATTAATAGTACGAGTTGTTATTTACGTTGCTGACAGATATTTCTGTCAATGAACTGCGCTGCCTGGAGAAGAGTGTGTACACACTTCACTAACTCTTCCTCATTTGTGATCAAAAGGTTTCTACAGATCACGTTTGCTCATTTGATCTAAACCTGCACACGCCTCCATGTTTTGTGGCTAAGGGTTGTGTGTTTGCTAGAATCTACTGACAAATTGGGCCAATGTGTTTGGTTTGTGTTAACATATTCAAGAGCTGAGGTTTGATACTTCTGACAAATGTTATGGATGTAGATTTGTATATGATTAATTACCCCATACACAGCCAAGTTAATTCCCGTTTTGGATACACAGATTATATTCAAAATAAGGCTTGTGTGCAGATAGCTACAGTTCACTCCTGTTATAGAAAATAACTTTGTTTTTTAAACATTAAATTGTATATTTTTGTGAGTAAGTTTTCTGGAGCAATTCAAGGGACTTTTTGGACCCCAGGCAAAGGGGACCTGGGGTCCCTGCATCAACCCCCCGCCACCCAAGAAAGATATGACACCAAAACCCATTGTTTCAGGCTTCAAACAATTCTTTTATCATGAAAATTATAAAGTTAATGCAGATAAGACAAATAATAATAAAGAAGTATAGTTTGTGAGACAACCCCCCCAACATACACACACATTTGAGTCTTCAACCAAACCTGTTGGCTGCTCAGTGTTAGGGTGGAAGTCAGGTTCGGACCCCGAAGCAGACACAGACGGGGAAATAGTTGAATGAAGAACAAAGTTTATTAATGTGAACGCAGGAGCAGGTTGGATCGGCCGGGTGAAACCAAGAAGTGTTGTTGAGCGGAGAGTCACCAGGAGGTTCTGAGTAGGAGTGAAACACAGGTTAGATGATATCCAGAGGCGGTAAAGGCAAGAGCTTCTGCAGCGCACACGATACCGTTGAGCAGTGAATAATCCGGCACTGAAGTGGTGGAAAAACCAGGCCTTTATGGGGTGGATGATGAGTAGCGATTGATTGCAGGTGTGTCTCGTCTGTAGCACCCAGAGCCAGCCACGCCCCCTGCCACAACCAACCTGCACAGGGAGAAGAAGGGAAAGAGAAGACAACACAAAACAACAACCGTACACACAATCCTCACACTCAGTTAGTTTAAAACAAAAGGCAGTAAAGTAGATAAATTATTCACTATGTACTTTATCTAGTAAGTCACTGCTGAGTATCACCCTACAGGCCCTAGTTTCTTATACATTGTAGTTTTATTTATTTATGTTTATTTTATTTATATAAACATTGATTTTAGAAATATTTTATCTCATCTTTTAAAGGGCTAAGATGTTTTTTGCACTCTATCATTTCCTACGAGTGTTTGTGTATTTCCTTCTTGTTTACCTGAGCTCGCCAAGACAAATTCAAACCAACTCAGTTGATTTGGCTATAAATCTAACTTTAAATGACGCTTTGGGCAGAAAGCAAGTGGTGCGACCGTGGTGTCATTGCAGTCTCCTGTATTAAGCCAGTTTAAGGGGGTTCTTACAAAATTGTCATTGCTTTGGACTTATGTAATTAGCCGTGCTCAGAGGCCCCTCTAACCACAGGGAGCCCAGCATCTGCTTGCTTTGATCGCCCCTGTTAGTGTTCTACTTGTCATCATATTTGTAGATATATGAAAATAATAAAATAATACCAGCCTTACCCTTTAAAGATGTATTTTTGCAAACTGATTTTAAAAAGCTAATTTACATCCGTAGGTATGGAGGTGTGGTTGGATTATAATGAATGGCAAACAAACGAGATCATGGTTGGGCTGAATATCACCAGTGAGGCTGTATCAACATTGAGTGAACTTGCTTTTACCAGGAAAAACATGCTGCAGGTAACATTGAAGAATAAAATGCAGTGATACAAGAGTAAGAGTCAAGAGTCCCTGAATTTGCATATCTGATATTTGCATTTCAGTGGATGATTCATCATATCTCATGATATCTGAAACTCACAGTGGATGAACGGAACAATGGGAATCATTGTACATTGTAGAAGAAATGGAAAATTTCTCACTTTGGATTGTCAGGGACAAGTTTCATGGCTTGAATGAATGAATTGTATAACATGATGTTCAGAGAGTATTTGTGCTTTCCCCATGTTTCCAGCTTCCGAAATATAACAACACTGAATTAATTAACGGTCTTTCTTGCATGTACACTAACCTGTGTCTATATGCACATTTCAACAGATGGGCTGATGTCACAGATGTGGTGAACAGACATAAGGAATGATGGGTAATTCATGTGTAAACAAACATGGCATGTTTGTTCAGGGGCAATCTTTCGGAAGAAAATGTCATTCTGAATTGCGGCGACTATATATGACGTGTTCCTGCGGCGGCAGCAGCAGACCACGTGTATGTAGAACTCCCTGTCATTCTGTGCATCAAGTGGGAGAGCACGGGAAGCAGCTATACGTCCATAAGGAATGAGGCAGGAGGCCTAACCAGCAGTGCACCAGCACCTCAACAAAGCCACCTCTGACGGCTGCAGTTTAGATGAAGGAGCCCGTTTCCCCCCTGGTGAGCGGAGGCAGGAGAAAAGAGAGGTGGTGCAGGGGATCAAAGAGGCATCGATCGGGTTCTCTGCTCTCGGATCCCAGAGGAACAGAGCTTTCTTCCTCTTCTCCGACCGCTCTCCAGAGCTGAAGTCGACGCCTCCTGGGACCAAGAGGAATTCAAACCCAGGACAGATTTTCGGATCCCAAATTTTCCCGCACGGGTTCATAAAGCGCTTTTCAGATTGATCATTGGTTACGTACAACCTTTTCTGTAAGTTCTCTTGGGAAGAAAAAAATGTCTCAGCGAATATGACTGCAGGAAATCACTTACATTTTATATGGACATCAATACTCATATTAACCTAATTAAGCTAATTGTCTGATAAGACAATGCAGTGTAAGCATTTTCCTGATTAACTTAACATGAATAAAGTCATAGTCAGAATAGGCAATGATCGATTTAAGAGTTCAATATTCTGTTTTAGTCGCATTATGCAGACAAGTTTTTTCAGCATTTAGCGACATCGAGTGTAGAGTTGTAGCTTTTGCCAAATTATAAAGAAAACGGCAAAACTGGTGTACATGGTAGCATCGCACGATAAACTACTTCAGGTTTGGGTTTTAAAACATTGTCGGGAGCCATAATCGGGCGACGTTCTGTGACATGTAAACAGGGATACGAATGAAATATTTAATTAGCAACTCATGTAAACATCAAAATAATTACTTATTCTGAATTAGGTCAATATTCAGAATATTAGTTGGTGATATTGAATCCATGATGAATAAACGACTTCACAGATGGTATATTGGGATTATTCCATCAGCGTAATTAAACACTGCCTGAGTACGAACATGGAACGATGGATCAGCTGGACTCTATATTTTGCGGCTGTGGATTATAAATGCAAACAAATCATCAGAGCACAAACAGACAGCCCCCATGGTACGGTGGCCCTGATAGCTCAACAAACTGTGGCTTAATAAAATACATGCAAATACAGAAGACATGCAAATGCTGAAAACATCATGAAAAAATGATGTATAAAAACTATTTGCAAATACCAAAATACTCACAACACAACCAAAAACACTTGTATTTACATATTATCTAATGTTCACTATGCAATAGTTGTGTTAACATTACCATGTTTTTGGATACAAGCTTCTTCACCAACATGTAGAAGTTGCCAAAAGAAGCACTTGCTACTGTGTGTGGGTCAGAGTTGGATATCCGGCAACAGATTTCAGAAAAGTTCTACTTCCTCATTAACATTGCATGTTAAGATTTTTTCTTTTGACTTCAGCATCACATAGATGCCGGAGGAAGCTGGTGAATGGAACGGCTCTTTGATCGTGGCAGGTTCTCAGCACAACAACAGAGTTCCTCGAAGTAGCAGCATCTCTGTGATTCTATGAATTCACAAGTTTTGGCGGAGTAACACTTCGCTTGGTGTCATCCCTCAACCTGCCGATGCCGACAGACTGATGAAGCCCGTCTTGGGAAACTTAAACTGTCATTCTGTGTCTGTTGCACATCAGAAGCCCTGCGGCAACAAGAAGTTAACATTTACTTACAATCAAATCAGTCGTTGTTCTGTCACATTCTAAGACACACATATCATTCTAGATCATAGCCTATTAAATCAACCACTATATTTTTTTCAAAATAATAAATCATCCTTTATCTTCGAGGCATTAAAAATAGATCAAACTTACTGTCACCCTTAAAATAAGCAAAAGATGCATATCACATATCATCACAGCATATTTCATCAGGCCAAACAATTCAAATTAGTTTATATTTTTCTGTCACTCTTTGGTAAGTAACCTCTCATTGCTCTGGTTGGTTGTACAGTACATCGCTTGGAAATCGAAAATTTCATGTGAAAGATCCAACTTCAGCCGCAAGAGGTCCATCAGTCAGAATAATATTTGAGGAATCAATAATGTTCACGGATGATGTAATGTAATTGTTTCTTACACGTTACTGAGCAAACAGAAAAGAATGATCGATGGAAATTTGTGATTTCTTTGGGCTTTTTACTTATTTATTTTATTTTAAGAATAATATAAAATGTAACCATATCTTGCAATACTGGTCTATATCATCGTATGAATCAAATATTTTCAGATCTACAACTTTTAAAGAGGCGACGTCCAAGCTCCTCTCCCTAAATCCCAGCCCCTTAAATCATTCCAATAGAAAAGATAAATGATGGAGAATGGGACCTTTTGCAGTTTTTTTACTTTATGTCCAGATTAACGCTAATCCTACAATCCAAATTATATTTTTCTAAATCAATATGACATCCTAATAGCCCTGAGCACCATATCCTGTATCTGGTGAGGAGACGCACATTCACTTACGATTCTTAAGAATTCTTGTTCATGGCCTTTCTCTCTATGCCTATTAAAAAAGATGGAGCTAACATGTACTGTATGTTAACATTAAACACAAGGGCCTTTGAAATTGAGTGGAGGAGACAAGGTAACAAGGTTTTTAACGCAAATAAACAAATTATGAATTATTTATGAAACTGGAGTTAAGTGTATGTCACAGAAATTATGTCTCTTAAATGGGGCCAATCACTCCAAGCAGCTCCATGGACCTTGTGGGGTTTATTTCTCTCCCCAAACACACATTTGTTCATATTTTCCCTCTCGCCTTAATCCTAGTCGAGTCGTACCTCGGAGGATATGAAAATTAACTACATGTAAAAAAACAAAAAAAGGCTTTTTGACGGAAGTGGAACTTTTCAAAGTGAGGTTCAGTCCTTAAATGAACTTGTTCAGAAAGTTGGCTGTAGCTTCATCATGTATTCTTTGTATAAAGCACGCGGACAAAACTCATAACACGCATCAAAGTGGTCAAATCTCTTCTGTCGGAAATTACCATCTGTTTTCAAAGCGGCGGAGATGAAAATACTTTAAAGGGAACGGTTTGGACGAATCACCTCCATGCGGTCATACAATTACAATACATAATTATCCAAGGGCAAAGTTTTTGTAACATTTGTCATCACTTTGTGATCTTTGCAATCCTTTTGTTGGTGATTTAAACGTTGCACTTGTGCAATAGAGGTTAATCAATAAATATGATGGATTAACACACTGTACTGTTGTTTAGTGTGAGCACATGAGACATAATAAAGAATTAAATCAACATATAATAGTCTGTTCTCTCTGAAATTGGACATGTTTCTTATCATTACTCCCCTACCTCATACTGCATATACTTAAAGTGTTTTGTAATGATAGTCATATTGTTCATGATGATCATGATTATTGTTTTGTCTCATAATGGCTTGTTACTCACAATGAGAATTCTACAAAACCTTGTGTCAGACCCAGACTGTTTATACTATATAATAGACAGCTCTGTCAAGTGAAGCCAATGCAGAAGGCCTGAAACCTGTGTTCTCTCACATGACCAGCAGAGGGCGACTCCACTGGTCGCTAAAAGAAGTCAGTTTCTATAGCCATCTGCTCAAACATGACTCTACTTCTCTCTTGATCAGTAACGTCAGTTAACAAGTAGACACACTGAACGATCCTTTCAATCTTGTCCTGTTTAATTAATGGAGTAAATGTTTGGAGAGAAAAGTAACGTAAAAAATGGATTACTCTGTTATTTTGATCTTCTGCCATCGGGGCACTAGTTCAGCAAATGGTTCCATGGTTCGTATCTGCGGTCGGTCACTTAGGATGGAGGACGTGTCGAAAAATGTTTCCATCAGATATGATTGAAGAGTAATTTGACAGCCAGTTAGATGTCAAAAATTATTTAACTTAGGATTCAAATTCCCATTGAGGAGGGAAGTGAAGCTTTAGTGACACCAGTGAGATCCTGAATCACTGCCGAGTCAGAATCAAGAACACATTCTACTTAGTTTAAACGAAGGGATTGCTTGATCTAATACAAACGGGCACCACCCCTAAGGAGAATATTAAGTGAGACTCATTCCTACGTCTTGAATTTTGTATGGTATTTAATTGTGCATACTAATGGAGTTCATTCGTCACAGTAATCGTTCCGCACTGAGCTTGGCAATGCAGGTGTTGACTCCACAGTGGAGAGACTGCCGAAGCAGGATGTCGAGACCAATCTTCCGTCACAGTGTTAAGACGAGAACGCGGCCTTGTAGAGTTTTAGTAAAGGGGTTCAGGGACAGACAGAGAGGGGAAGAGAGCAAGTGGGAGGGGATGAATAAATGAATGTATACAAGCAGCTATGAAGAGTGTGTTAGTCACTGAAAAGGTATTGAGCGTTATGTGGCGATCAGTGTTGATAATGTGGCAGTGGTACAAAGAAACCAACGTTAAAGCTGTAGTGGGTCAGAGACGTCAGCTGAGTCGGTCTCAGTGAGTATCAGCACAAGAGAGAGAGAAGGGAGCAAGTCAGGATGGACAGAATGAACAAATATATATAATTTCATATAATAAGTGCCATTCATAGGTTCAGTTATACAGTTGAATGAATTCTCAGAGGCAGGCAATCATATAGGCAGAATAAAATGACAAATCGGCTCAACAATTGCCCAAAAATAGAAAAACAGAGAAAATGGACTGAGCCATTCGTCAAATCACCCAACCCTTATAGGCATACATATTTCATCAGTACATTCAGTACAACTCCAGTTCAAGTAGCACAGGTAGAAGTAGCAAGGAACAGAGCACAGGCAGCCACAGATCAGACTTTATAACCAATCTTTGGAACCGTAACACCACGGGTGGTTTTGGAAAGATCTGACAAACGCAAGGTTTAGAGTCGAAAACAGACGAGAAAATTCCTCGGAGCTCAGACGGAATGGGAGCCGGGATTTTCCTGCGAGGGGACGAAACAAGGGCACACGGGTAGAATATACTCGACTGTTCAAATAAGATTTGTCATTCATTCCCCCTTTAATGTCAAAGCCCGGTTCAAAACAAAGAAAGAGCCCATCTGTGACCGGTTGTGGCTGAGCCGGTGTATCGTATTCATTAACGTTCCTCTTGTATTACTTTGATTTTAAGTGGTCGGGGCTCCTCTACGAGAACTGAGCTTGTGGGTCGGCTGGGTATTTTTTCCGCTCATGAAGCCTTTTGTAGTGCACAGTGCTTAAGGGAATTACAGTGTGTGCCTTTACACCTTGCACAGCCTTAAAAGTGGTGCACAGTGTGTGCTCATGCAGCGGCCTGTGCGAAGGGGACAATGCATTAATTAAATCTTTTCTTTGGCAATTTTCCCTGTTACAACACTGGAGTGCCTGGGTGGAAGTAAAAACCCCACTTGAACAATACTTCGACTGAAGTAAAACACATATGTGGAAAGGACCTTTCCGATATTATTGTAGAGAACTGCAGCTCCGGTATTATACGTATGTGACATCTGACATTTATGTGCTTGCTGGTGTAGTGGATATCCTCACTTACGCGCCTCTATCTCCGCAGAGACACAAATTTGCCACAAGCTTCGGGATTTTCTCTCCTGCTGCTGCACTCGCTAGAGCTCTTTGCAGCCGTGATCAAATTAGCACATCAGAAACTTTCCTCAGGGTCCTGGAAAAGCTCAATAAACCGTTCCTGAGTGTATTTAACAATTCTGTTATTGATTCTGGGCTTCAATGCATTTTCAAGGGAGGCGTTTTCACATGCAGATGTTTCTGAGGATATACAACCGCCGAATCAATATGTCCATATCACATAAAACGTGAAAACAAAATGTGAACCGTACAGCAATGTGGTGCAACTGTGTTGCTGATGTAATATATATTCCCAGCGTCCCATATTAGACTCTGTTTCCACTTGGCTTTTAAACATGTTTCGTTTCGAGATATGATTTTAACCTGATTGCATTCACACCCATGTGTCTCTAGTGTCAACGCCGAGATCTAATTGTGATCTTATTGCACTTTCCAGCTCATGTTACAGCCCCCTCTTCTTGCACAAATCCACGGTAAAAAAAAATACAGAATAGAAGGGAATTGCAGCCATCAGTTAAGCTGTATTATTGCATTAAGAAAATATAGTTTGAAATAAATCAGGCTTAACAATGGACATTGAAACTTTTAATTGATTTTTCTGACCTGTTCTTATGTGCCATTGCAATGATTCAGTCAATAGTTATTTAAGAGTTTAAATTACAAACTGATTGCTCTGGATCCTGGTCGAAAACTGCACTGGTGTCAACAGAGCAGCAAATACAGATTGTATTACTGTGCTAAAGAAAATTGAAATGTATGACAAACTCTGCAGGCAAAATAAATGTTGGAGTTTGTTCAGTTTTGGCAAAATATGGTATAATATAGTTCAGTATACAGTGAACGATCGGATAATCTACTTTCATCTCAAGGGTACCTCTATCCTCTAATATATACTTAATGATAATAGACAACATCAGTCCCTTGTGGTTGCATTTAGGAACTATCTTCTGTGTTTGTTAAGTAAAGTTAAGAGGTTTAAAAAGGTTAAAATCTCAATCTGAGTTTTTTTTCCTGTTATACGTTCCCTTTAGTCTAATGTTGTGAATTAACTTTGCATCGCTCGGAACACAGCAGGTTATTTACAAAGAGATTTAATCCCTGGGTCACTGCAGCCAGCAGCTGGATGGAGCTGCCCCCTCCATGGCAGCCACTGCGTAGATGTGAAGGCAACTCCTTTCTCCAAGACTTCGGACTGTAAGCTGACATCTCTTGGCCCACATCGAGCCATGTGGCATTTTGCCTCCCTCAGCCCCTGGTGATCCCATTCTCTACACATTGTGAAAGAGTTACCACTAAGGTCGCCCTGTTGTGTTTTTTATGAATTCACTGCAGCACAACTGTAATTTACTGCCCCAAAAAATACCAAAAAAGGATGTTGCTTATATGCAAAGCTACAAACCCATGTGAGCGTTTTGTTCATGCTGTTATTTGCAGCTATAAGACACAATTTGCATCCCTTTCACCAAGTGTGAAGAAGACTTGTTCACTGGCTAAGGAGATGAGAGAGGCACAGTGCCACATGGCTCGCAGTTGGCTAAGTGAAGAGTGTCAGACCACTGTTGGCAGCCTCGGAGGAGGCAGCTGTCTTCCAGTCACTCCAGGAACAAAAGTTCCTCCAGATGTTCAGGCGCTTTCGAGCCAAGTCTGAATCGAAGACATTTGAATGTGAATCAGGAAACGAACTCTAATTGTCGGTAAATCGTCACACTCAGTATCAAGTATTTGCTTTCAATTTCAAATGGCTGCATTCAGGAAATTCAAATTCAGCTGCTCAGTGGAGGCTTCATAAAATGCTATTCATGCAGCTTCAAATTCAGCCTGTGCTCTATCTCTCATCTCTGTTCACATTATATATAACATGAAATCGCATTATGTCATATGAACAGACAACAGTTTGGTCTAAAGTGCAGAAAGGATCATCTGCTTACAGCACTGACAGGATGCAATGTTTGCAGGACCCAAAAAAAGATGATGGACCGTTTAATTAAATGAAACTGACTTACAGTCACTGGAAGGCAGGTAGATCAACTGAGAACCCAAGACTCCACAATAAAATATCTAAACTGACAAATAATAAATAATAGTCAGCAGAACTTGAATAGTAAAAACACAATACGGGAAAGTTGAACAGCGACCCCTCAAGACTAAAGGGAAATTTAGAGAATACATACTCAAGGGAAGCTGGCATTATTGAACACAGGTGAATCACATGAGGTGCAGACGATCACACAGAGGACAAAGACAGGAAGTAAAGCCTGACAGACACACAAGGGAAGAAGCTTCAAAACCAAACAGGAAACAAAGCACTCGGAGTGCAAACACATAACCAAACAGAGCCCAAATCCAAACACAACGACAACAAGGTAACTCTCCATGGCAGAAAACGTTCATACAACAGAAAATCAAAAGTTCACAAAGGGCAGAAACATGGCAGGAAACTCAAATGTAGTGCAAAACACTTTTTACGTCTTCATTATCTGGATTGGCTTGAGTCTAGATTTGTTCATAATTAATAATTCATGTGATTCTTTGCGTGTGTTTTAATTTCTCAGATATCTTACAGGCATTTTTTAAAATGCATACTGCTCCAGTGTGTAATGCAGATCTGAAGTGTGCATGGCGTGTTATACAATACTATTTTTTGTAATCTATTTTTTTGCACAAAAACACTCAAACTGCATTTTCCCATGATGCCCCTTGACTGCATTCAGAATGGGCACAAGCAGCACTATGCCATTCAGCCATTGGTTCTCAGTGGGTGGCAAATGTATCAGAGCTACTAAAAACTTGCGAGAGGGCTAGAGACCAACACTGAAATGAGAGTGTTCTCTGCAATACAACACAACGTGGCTTGTGGCTGTGCTGAATTTATCCACTGAGTTTAGTATCTCTTCCTCAACAGATGGATTTATTGCGACACGACTGCTGAACATTGAAGCACATTATGTTAAAAATGGGTGTTTGTTCTTCTCTTTGATTCTGATTTTCAAACCTGGCATGTACCACATATAGATGAAGACAGTGTCTTTATCTTGTATTTTCATTGAAGCGCTTCCACTAGCGTGAATGAAAGAGCGCAACAGCTTCGTATTCTGTATATCAATACATCTATATTCTATCATAACATAAACCAGTTGGGGGGCATTGAACATGACCTCAGCCAACAAAGCCAGGCCTTGAATTGGTCAGGAGAAGACAAAGCAAGACGGGGAAAAAAATGTATTAATGCTATTTTTTTTAATAGACCAAAAAAATTAAAGGGTTAATAAACAAACGGGGCATACATATAAACATCACCTTGACTATACATGGGCAAATGTAGACATATCAGTATTTGTGCATCCAAATATATACAATTACACAAATGTATATATCTAGACTTGAATTAAGTCAATTTTACAAGACCGATGTCTTATAAAATATCATTTTTGTCAGGTTACAATTCTCAAAAATTTAAAAAATACACCAAACATCAACTCAGACTCCAAATGTTCTTTAGAAGTACATTAACATGGGATGCATTTCATAGGTGCTACTGTAACAAGGGAAGCCTTTGTCTCGGTACATTGTAAATCAAACTGTATGTTTGTATCATGACGGGTGAATCATGAGCTAAAAGTGTCTGCTCAGCAGGTCATCTGTCAGGATGGCTGATGGTACCAGCTGGCCCCTTCTGGCTGCCAGGGGTACAGGCAGGTTAGAGGGTGGGCCTCCCGCAAACATGCTTCTCCTTTCTATATCAGGGGCTGGAAACGCAGCCAAGCCTCAAGTTGCGGTGGACTCGTTCTCCTGAACAACAGCATAACGGATTCAAAAAACAACAGAAGGGAAGGAGGAGCAGAGTTGCCCACGCAGCCATTCATGCCTTGGACTTTATACTGCAGGTCCTGGAGTTCAAACTGGGTCATGGATGAAATATATTCGAATCAGAGAGGATAGAAGATCAAAGGCGTGCGAGTGTGTGTGTGTGTATGTGTGTGTGTGTGTGTTAGTGTCCGTGTGTGAGGTTCATAAAAAATGATGAAAGTGTGCAGGTGATCAAAAATGTTAAGCCTCCTGGACATTATACTGGCAGGAGAAAGTGTTTATGGGTTTTACTAGATTGGCGATCAGTGAATATGTCCCCACGTAGTCCCTTTGTTAGCATGTGTGACAGAGCAATCTGGATGTGTCCTGTTCGAAACCAAGTTCACTGTCGGAGAGAAACGGTCGCTCGTAAAACATTAACGTTAATATTAAAAGTTTAGGACAAGGCAATTCTCTTCTTCTGTGAGATCTGAATACAATCTTCAATCTGCATCAACACATTGTCAGTGATGAAGAAGAAAATAAATAAATAACAACTAGTTGTAGGTGAAGCACAAATGCGACACTATATTTGCATTTTATTTCCAAATCCAATTAAGCATCAAAGTTTCTTTGTCTTTCATTATTTCTTTGGTTTATGCTCCTGAGAAGGTCTCACTTCGAGAGATGTGAAGTCATTGTTCTTTTAGTACTTTGGTTTGTTCGTGTTCATAGAAGTCAGATTGTTGAAAAATGGACATTGTAAACAACATGTGGTATTTATGTGTTTGGATTGTTTAAACAACACATTGATACATCTTTCCAATATTTGCATTATAACGAAGAGCAAAGAAAAAGGATGAGGTGAGACAGACTTATAAATAATAATAATACAAATAATAATATTATTCTTTATTCATATGCAACTCCATATCAAAACATGGCTACAAAGTGCTTCACAAATTAAAGGAAGTCAGATAAAACACAACAGATAAGACACAATAAAATTAAGTAAAAAACAGTAAAAGGATCAAATTAATTGAAACAATTTGCTAATTGCAGCACATTTCTGCATTTGCAAAATGTTGTGACATTTTGCAAACCTTTTAACCCATCTAAACTGAAGAATCGAATTCCTCCGCTCTCTACAGATACCTAATCTCAATCTAATGACCCAACGACGTTAACCTAAAACCCCATCAAGCCAAAATTACATCTTAAAATCAGAAGTCGGAGCCAAACCCAACACCTTGAAGGAGGGCATGATTAAATGTGTCTGAAAGTCAGGCTCTAATTTTGCTAAATAATTACCCGCCATGACACACATCCTGGGAGATTTAAGGGCTGGCGATTAACTTTGTGACGTGCGACTCTCGTCATTAGCTTTAGTATCCGAGGATTCTCTTCATAAATCATTTTAAGAAGATAGAATAATCAAGTCAGCCATTTTTTTGAGTATAACCATTGACAAGTGAAACAGCGTGAGTGGATCCAGGAGTTTATTTTGGCAGTGAACCTGCTCCCCAGCAGAGGCGAGGGTGAGAAGCCAAGCAGTCAGCTGCGAGGGGAGCCGGTCGGAAAATGTGGATACATCATTAATTTATCCCAGTTTACATTGTGGCAGAGAGTTCAAAGCTTACCTTTTTGTCTCTCTGTGTGTGTCCTCTGTCTTCCCCCTGGCCCTGACCGGCCAGGCGTTTTGGCTGGAGGCAGGTGGAGTAGCGGGTCAGAATGGAAGAGAAAGCAGCATGGATCCTGCCAGTCACACGGGGCCCAGAAGACTGAGTGGCCAGGTCCTGCAGGACCAACTGGCAGATGGCTGCCTCGGAATAATGACCAGGTGACATCTGCAGAGTGAACAAGCCATCGGGTTTACAGACTCACCTTGACCCACCAGGCAAGCCAAGCTGCCCGTTCTCATCCCTCTCCCGCTCCTCCTTCTGCAATCCCCTCAGGTCACGCCCACAAACCAAGAACTATAACAGAAGTTTATCGATTTACTAAGTTTCTCAACTCCCCGAAAAAGAAAAAAAGAAGAGGTGTGAGAATGTCCTGAAAAAGCATTAACAGATTTCATGTGGGTGTTTGAATTGAATTTTCTTTTATACACTAGAGATCCATTCACTGCCTCATCAATGCTGAAGGGCTGGGGGTATATTTGTCTCTGAATCATTCTTTTCTTTTCTTCACTCTTTCTCTGTTGTGATGCTAACTAAAACTAAAGATATGAAATTATTGTCTGACAAACCAGACGTTTGGGAACCAAACCCCCCCCTAGAAGCAGGAATCTGTTCAAATCTAACATAATGCTAGAAGAAATTGCTGTTTCTTTATTATTTCACCCACTATGTTGCTCTTGACAGGTGATGTTTTCTAAAGGCACAGCTTGTGCCCTGTCTAAAGACTCATACACACTGACTGGGTGATGCTGTGCACAAAGGTCAACTTTTGACAGCGCTGAGATCAGGAAAAGGTCAGAATTCCGGTGCCATTTGGAAGAGAGGCGGTGTGATACCAACCTGCCGATACAATTACAGCATGTCTTTTTCATCGGAGTGTTAACATCATACACTGTTTACTAACTAGTTTACAATGCCTGTCCGACTGCTGGCAAACCGGAGGGGATGAAGTTAAAACTTTTGAGACGGTGGTGCAGGGTTGAATGAAAATTAACTGAAGAGCGGAGCTGCAACACAATGTGAAAATGACACATTGTGTTTTCATGTTCAAGTCTGGACCAGAAAAGAAAGAAAGAAAGTCAACTTTGCATATATGATGATCCAGAAAGAGGAAGACACGGGTACAGTAAGATACTGGGTAAGACTTATACAAAGCCAAGTACACCTGGATGAATTGGATAAAATACAGAGTGACATGCGGTATAGAAATTGTTGATTTCTTCTTATAGTTTGGCAAGATGTGAAAATCCATTTAGAACCAATTACAGTCACTGTCTTAACTTGCAGAGGCAGTGGATTTTAAGAACTAGCTTAATAGAGGAGAATGAGCTGCAAGTACAATGGTCGATTATTCCAACATGCATACAAATACAATCAGGTGCTCCAGTTGAGTTAATATTAAATTAACTCAACTTGACATGAAACTGACTTCCCTGCAGACATTACATCAGTGTATTGCCTAATGTACCTCATGAGTCCTGTACAGTTGTATTTATAAGCTGTAAAGCAAGCGTCGCACTTAACAATTATATATGTGCACTTGCTTGAAATTGTTATGTTAAATGATGCATGTAGAAGGGCTAGTTCAGATCATAGACTTTAGATAAAGATGGACGACGTGTTTCCATCCACTAACTCCCACTATCCAGAAATAGAGTAAAAATATATCGGATGCAGTATCCAGGGTCCAGTTCAGAGTCCACTTCAGCTGTCAATCATGATGTTTTTATCTGTTTTAATAGCATTAATTAAGACCAAACTTACTGGAAAATTAACACTTGGACATAAATCAGTGAGATAAGAACAACCTAAAATGACAGAAAACATCTTATAGAATTTTGTATCGCATCCACGTATATAGAGACATGGTTTATGACCTATACTATAGCCAGCCACAAGGGGGTGATCAAGATGCTTTGGCTTCACTTTCAGGGAGCAGTCATGTCGTCCATCTTTACATCCAGTTTATGGTTCAGACTATAATAATGAGCCAATTGTTTCCTTTACAATCACTGGTTCAGCTGAGTTGCGATTTCTGATCATATTTATGCAGGACTGCGACATTTCCATTTTAATCTGATACTTCCTACTTGCATTCTGGTGATAATCTGGTAAATTCGTCCTGAAGACCTCATGATCTTGAAGAATCTAAACACACATGCTGCGCGAAGGCTAAATTCTTCACAGTAAACTGTTGCCTTTCAGTGTTTTCTCCTGGTTGTCGTGTGTTTGTGTGACACAGTGGATGCTCAACACATCAGCCAAGTGGTAGACAGTGAACTCAAACATGAAGTGCAAGAAGCCGTAGTCGGTCACATACATCAGCCAACTAAACCCGTCTGTGGTGTCAATGCATTCAAATGATGATGGACTGTGTGAGGTTCTCTTTGCATCAATTAAGCCCGAGCAGCCAGTCAGATACAGAGTACTCAGTAGATGCAGTACATACTGTACGTGTCATCTGCATGATAAAGAACTTGTTAAGAAAATAATTGGCTATGTAAACAGCAGTATGCAGTTAAAATAATCTTAGGTATACGATGAGTTATTGGTAACAGGAAATAATACAGAATCTTGTGCCAAGTATTTCACAGGTAGATTTTTTTTTAGATTGTGTCAGAACAACAGATGAGCTAAATCATTCGGGTGCAGTGTAATAGTTTTTCCCCAATAATCTGGTCACTCTTTATTTCTGATCCGATTTTTCTGCATGATTTAGCTGTTGAGTGATTGTTCAAATATCCACAGAGTCTAAGTTTCCATTCTCTGTCCACTCAGTCCAGAGCTTTGTTCCTCACATTGACTCTCAAACTGTGAATAAATGACTTTCACTCTCAACATCTCCCCGTCTTCTCCAAGGTTTTCTAGCTCATGCTCACTTTTTATGATGCATTCTTTTCTTGTTTAAAGCCAAAACACACTTCTGGGTGTTTCACTGACGTTAGACTCTCTTAAAAAGTGTAAGTCTCGCACAGTGCAAATAGTATTTACACATCTTAGTTCGTTGTAAGGAAGCAGTGACTCAAGCTTTTTCTGTGATTGAGACCATGGCTATATGTAAATACATATATCCAAAACATTACTCTGCCAAGACCCAAGAGTTCCCTCATGAAAGCAGATTTAGATTCATAATAAACCAATTTAAATTTAGGGTTAGGGTTATCTCACAGTGTTAAACCTTCCCTGTATCCACCCCTGCGCACAAACTAAATTGGTTCTTCCCTGACCCAAACCACATTAGTCCACAGAGTATCATAGTGATTGGTCCAGCAGTTAGTATTTGCGTAATCTTGCTAGCAAACAAACGTGGGTGAAAACATAACCCCCTAGGCAGAGGTAATACCTAGGAACAACTATGTAAGAACTGAGTCAACACCACAGCATACATCCTAGATGTATTGTAACCTCTCAACATAGGATGATATACAATCAATCTGTGACACCAGGTTTTCACTGTATATGTTTAATCACTGGGTCTTTGCCATGACAATGCATTGAGAGATTTTCTGCCTCTCCTGACCCCGCTCTGATTTTCTCATATAGGAGTTAAGCCTCAGTCGGCCACAGGCAAATAAAGCGAGGACCGGCTCTGTGCCTAACTGGATCCCATCCAGAATCATCCAAACAAAAACACTCTTCTCTCATTATCTTCTCTGCAGGGACGTGGAGAAGCAACACTCGGATCCACTGGCATGGTTAAAATCCATTTCTTTCATGTTCCACCGACCTGTTATTTCTGCCTCTCTGCAGCGTTTCTTCATGTGGCGGCCCCTTAGCAGATTCGTTTAGCCTACAACACATTTGTTTTAGTGTGATTCCAAAACAACAGGTGTGTCAGTGACAACTGTGTAGCCTACATGCACAGCAGACGGGATTAGCTGAGTTTGCTCGGGCACGCTGTAAAATGCATATGAGGAAGCCAACCTCGTTTTGTGTCACTTCAGTCCTTAAGCTGGCGAACACACACCTACCAGTTTGTTAAAGGTTATTCAGAGCGGGGAAATCGGTTCAGCACTCCAACAAACTTAGCAGGCAAATCGAGTGTGTGATTCACGCAGCAGAAATCAGATATGATTTACGATGAACCATATAATTAATCAGACATTCTGTATGCACTCTCAGTCTGAAGGTACAAGTCAGAAAATATCTTTGAGCTAGGGAAACCTGCATAAATTACAAAAGAAATACGCTTCACGCAAATCAATACCGACTGTGATTAAGAAAACCGGGCAAAATTGACAATATTGATCTGACACCTGACATCTTCCATGGGTATTTTTGGGTTACAGCTCTGGTGATATCTTAATCTCGCTGGAGATCTTCAAATGCAACAATTCATTTCTCCCTTCTCCCTTTGGAATGATGTTATTATGGTTGGGGAGATGACAGTTGTATCAATTATGCATTAGGTAAGAGTGTGTGGAAGGCATCTATGCAAATCAAGTTCGCCCCATGGGTGGCAGTGGAAATAAATGAAAAATGCTGCCTTCAAAGTGGTGAGTTCAGTTAAGTTCCTGCCAGTCAGGCTCCGGATAAATCTGTGAGGAGGAGACGCCGAAGGAGGTCTGACCCTCTCCCACTGGCTGTATCTCCATCACGGCTTTGAGACGTTCATTGATGCCACTGCAAAGGACATTTCATACATGACAGCAGGCAAAATAACTGTCCTTTGGGAAATATGCAGCGTTGAGTGAAATTCTTCCGTCGGGTTGTAAACATGTTATGACGAATTGAATGATCAGTACGAGTACTTTAATTTGTAAAATGGAAAAATCTGTTGAAAGTGAAAAATGTGACATTTTTTGAAATATTCTTTTCTTTCATTTTGGGTTTAAATTAGAAAATAAATACCACTCTCAAGTCTATGCTAAATGTGAACCAGTTAGCTTAGCATAGTATAATTGAGGTGCAAAAGAAACTTAAGATATGTCCATATCTAATATATCTCCCATCTGGCATCTCTAAAGCTCACAAATTAAAATGTCATATTTCATATGTTTAATCTGTTCAACAACATATTTACAAATGTTCAGACTTACGTGAGCTGGCCCCCATTTTTCATTCTCTGTGCTAAGCTAAGCTAATAAGATAAGCATATTTACTGACAGTCTTGGAAGCCATTTCCATCGTCTCCTTTAAAAACTGAATATGCTTATTTTCCAGAATTTTGTTGTTTAAACAAGAAAATCTCAACCTATGGTCAAGTAACTAAATCAGTAGCTCCCAAAAGCATCTCATTGTCTCATTGAGCTTAGTTTAAAGAAGGTAATAAAAGAGATGAGCAAACCACTTGATACCTAATTTGCTGAAGAAGACTGTGTTGTGATTAAAAGCTCCTGAAAATGCCAGGAAGTAGCCCTCGAGTCAAAAGCATTTTCTCGACTGTTTCAAAGGTGTTGCATGAGCCTGGGCACTTAGAGCTGTTTAACCTTGTTATGTCTGGACCTCTTAACTTTTCAGTCCTGACCAAAATGTGTGAAAGTGCCTTGAGCCACTGTCCGGGCCGATGGATCCAAATTTATTTTCTCAGTCAGACCAGTCAATGTCAACTGTAGGTGCAGTCCACTTAGATGATGACAACAGGAAAAACGTACATCATACATAATTCTTTACTGCGCCCCCTAAATCGTAGCACGAATCTAAAACTAACGGAATCAAATGTAAAGAATGAAACAAGGATATGGAGCTTAGTCCAGAGTTTAGTTTAGTTTTAAACCCTCTGTTTCCCTCCCACGTCTGTTGTTTATCAAATACACGTAGAGTTGACGTGGGAAATAAAGAAATAAGCCTGTTGAAACACATCATAACTCAAAATAACAGTTACTAATGAAACAAATCCATCTATCTATCTATATTTCTATCTGTCTATCTGTCTACGTATCTACAGTTGTGTGGTACATCCAGTAACATATTACAGCCGTATGTAATGTGTACATAGGAGTCAGATATGATTAGAGGCTGTATGTGAAGAGCAGTGTTGCAGAGGGGGGATGATGTAGTGGGATGTTCTCTCTCTTGTATCCTTCCCTGTTCCTCCAGATCCCTTTCTCCATCTAATCCTCTCACTCTTTGTCTCAAAATCTCTCCTACAATCTCTCTCCCTTCTCCCGGCCCAGCTAGCTCTCACATTATTACACCAACAGCTCCACCAACAGGTGGGTAAAGGCCCATCTCGGGTTTTCACGCCTCCATGTTTCCATCAGTCCAAGGAGCCTTCCACATTTATCCCTGAGAGTGAAATGCAACACCACACATTTTCAAGGTCCATGTTTTAAATTTTGTTTCCATGTGAACGGTTCAGGTGGGCGAGGAACTTATTTATTGTCATTCAGCACACAGCAGTGCTGATTCAACAGGGTCAGAGGATAAAAAGTGTAAGGACCCAGCCGGCTGGCGCAGAGCTGCTCTCGCCATCGCGTCTATGTAAGTCAGCCAACATGATACCAAGGAAATGCTCAGTCAATCACAGTAGGATCAGCTATACCCTCCATCGTCAAACTGCTGCATGCAGTCCTTATAAAAATAAGTGGGAGACACCATGAAAAACATCATTCCTGTGTGTTTGCAGGAACAGACACAGTTCAAATTTCTATATCCGTCCACTGGGAGGCAGAGTTGAGAAGATGTGATTTTATTTCGTGTCCTCTTCATGTGGGAACCTTTCTCATGCATTTAAACTCAACAGGAGCCAAACGCTTCAGGCAAGCTGTGGTCTGCATTCAGTCACAGCTTTATGAGAACTGCTCTCACCAGAGGATGATGTGGTTAAAGTGAGCATGACGGTGGAAACAGTACACAACAAGAAAATGTACAGACCAAAAGATTTCAGATACATGTGTATTTAAAACATTGATTTTTCTTCTTACAGCCATAGCCATTAGATATCAGGCTTAAAGACATTGCATTTTTAAGATATGTTATCACATTCAAGATGTGAGGCCAGTTGTGAAAGAAGTAATCACATCCTATAGAAAAAGTATCAATTCGCAGTTTCAAAGAACAACAAAAATACTACCAAAATTCTAAGTTCAATCAAATTATGTTTATAAAGTAATGACACCACAGTAGCAGTATGGATGAATTTTATGTTTTATTTACTGTTGTTTATTGTACGTTTGAAGAAGGAGTCACCAGTTACTTTATTTGTATTGGATTTGGCTGTAATGCTGTTTATCCCTGAAACACTTCACCTGCCCCTCAATCGGCATAATGGTGAGTAGATAATGAGATAATTTCCATTTTTTGGGTGGACTATTGCTGTAAGGCTACACATCTTAATCTGAAATGTAATTGTAAAAAATGTCCTAAATACAAGTATAACATTTTCCTCTGACGTGTATCGAAGTAGAGGAACAGAGCAGCATGAAATGGAAATGATCAGCCTGATGCAGTTGTTGAGGAAATAATTGGAGTTGGTCTAATTTGTCCTTCCTTGACTTCCAGTGTGCAGAGATTAAAAGGTTTAACTCATTTAAAAACAATTCTCTTCATTTAATAACATGTTTACATCAATACCTCCCCTGGCCTCTAGAGAGCGCTGTTGTAATTCCGGCCGGACGCAGAGGCGGAACTCGACGTGGCAAGCAAACAGTTGACTTCCTGTGTTTTGTACCGTATTGACATCCGTCTCCCGCAGTCTCACCGCCGACAAACCGGACCTGCTCGGACTCTGCTGCGGCTCTTACCTCAGCCCTCAGGCCGGTGTTGGTGCGAGCGGAGGCGACTGCTGCGGTGCATGAGGAGCGGGCGGCGCTGAGGAGCCTCGCAGCCGGGACAGGAGAGATGAAGGCTGGGCTGCTCTTGGTGGTGGTCGGGGGGCTGCTGGAGGTCTGCGGCGGCGTGTCGGCGAACAGGGGAGGCTACCCTTCATTCACAGACGAAATCCCCTTTAAAATCACCTGGCCAGACGCTGAGTTCACATTGGTATGACTCATACTTTAGTTAAAGGGAAAATGTACGTGTATGGTGATGAGGGGGGGATGTGACTATCACCTGTGCAGCAGCAGCTTCCTTTGTGTTCACAGTCTGCTTCCTCTTACTTTCACACCCTGACCGATAGTGTGCTCTTTGCATTTCAGCCTACTTCCGGTGCACTTTACCGCGAGGATAACTTTGTCATTATGACGACGACAGAGAAGGAGAAGTACAAGTGTCTGCTGCCCTCCCTGACAGGTGGAGATGAGGTGAGCAACACCAACCACAGCATCTGACACCGGTTCAGGAAACTGGTTATCTGAACCTAGATCGATGAGACTGGATGAGGAAGCACACATTTACTCCACTGTGTTCCAGAGTATACCTAATCCTCTACAGGTCTACATACTTAATAATGATATTAAATATTACAAAATACTATGAGACTCAACTATGCCTATTTGTTCCTTAAACAGCATAAGCATCAGTTATATTTCCAATTTACTTCAATTTTATTTGTATAGCACTAAATCACAACTTACATTATCTCAAGGCACTGTTCATAGTAAAGTAGAGACCGATTAGCAAATAGAGCATCAGGGATAGTGTTGCAGAATGCGGCATTGTTCTCCCCACATTAACTAGTGAAACAAAGCTTTAAAGGTTCAGTGTGTAAGATTTAGGTGAAAGGGATCTTTCGGCAGAAATTGAATTAAAAATAATCCCAGTGTTGTTTACACCGGTGTAACATCTAAACTGTACAAATTGTTATTTTCCTTACACTAGAATCGGCCCTTTATATTTTAAATATTTATATTTACAGAAGCGCCTATGTTGAACTGAAAGCTACCATAGGTTCTCTTTCATGTTTGGAAGGAGGGTGAGGTGAGGGCTTTCAGCTGCAACATGCAACTTCAACACTAGATGTCAAGATATTCTACACACTGAACCTTAAAATACTGATCAAAAAAAGACATGACTTCTTCTGAATGATGCGCCATGTTTTCATTGAATTACGCCATACAAGCCTCATGTTGTTATTTGGTCTGTGTCTATTGTGGTGTTAGGATAACAGAAAGGAGTACGCTGGGCCCAGTCCGGGTGACTTGCTGGAGCCGCTGTTCAAACGAAGCAGCTGCTCTTACAGGGTGAGACCTCCAGGTTTATTTTCCACTTTAATCTGATTTCCCTACTTCTATCAGTAGAGACACTGAAACTAAGTCTCTCTCATGACTCTTAACTCACTCTTGATCTTCTAATATTGCAGATAGAGTCGTACTGGACATATGAGGTTTGCCATGGAAAGCACATACGACAGTATCATGAAGAGAAGGAGACTGGTCAGGTCAGTGGTTTGACTCTGTAAATTAACTTTCAGATGTCAGCAATGACAAGTGTAATGAAGCTGACTAGGTGTGTTTCCACAGAAAATTAGTGTTCAAGAATACTTCCTTGGAAATCGGGCACAGAAGAGCCAGTCGACAGAGACAGGTGAGTTTCTTTGCGAGTGGAATATACTGATATATTGTGTTTATGTAATTTTAACATGTTATTGCATGTATCAGTTTTTCTTTGTTGTACTAAAGCTGGGAATTTATAGTTTCAGATAAAGTGGAAGAGGCAGAGGAGGTCAAATCAACAGCTGAAAAAGAAGTTAGTAAAATAATGACACATTTCCAACCATCCCGATTTGCTAGGCAAGTTGTCGGTTCTCACGTTTGTTGCCTCTTTTCTTTTTTTCCTCTGTCCAGGTGCCCTCTAAGAACATAGAAGGTCAGCTCACTCCCTACTTCTCGCTGGAGATGGGGAACGGGACTCCCTGCGTGTTGAAGCAGGACGAGCCTCGCTCCACGTCGGTGCTGTACGTGTGTCACCCTGAGGCCAAGCACGAGATCCTGTCTGTCGCTGAAGTCACAACCTGTGAATATGAGGTGGTGGTGTTGACACCACTGCTTTGTGCTCACCCAAAATACAGGTAGGCCTCTCAAAAAGGACTTTTGCTAAAAGAAATACGGCTCGTTGATAAAAGTATGTAAAGAATTTCTATTTGTGTAATGGATTTTTTAGTCGTCCCTGATTGTCGAGATTCTACTGAAATATACTGTCCACTAGGTGAGATTCTTGTGCATATTTCACTGTTTCCAAACTTGTGTTGTTTCCCTGGCAGGTTTAAGTCGTCGCCGGTGAACGCCATCTACTGTCAGGCTCTGGCGGGCTCCCCTATGCGACCTCAGCAGCTGGACCAGCTGGACAAGCAGCGAGAGCAGAACCTTAGACCGCCTTTCAGCGCCACCACCGAGGTCAGAGAGGTGAGCCATCAACTGAACGGTCACTGAGGGGAAAATGGATTCTGTGTGAACTCACAACCACAGGCTGTTTCATATCTTTGACGTGTTATTACAGGAGGAGGCGACGCCACCAGTGAGGGAGGAGGCCTTCACCTCCTCTCACAAACCCATCACGGTCGGAGGGCAGACTCAAGTCACTGTGGGCACCACTCACATCTCTCGATTGACAGATGACCAGCTCATCAAGGAGTTCCTCAGTGGCGTGTACTGTCTGCATGGGGTGAGCCATGTTCATCTCCAGCACAACAGTAGTTTGACATAAATTATTCATCGATAAATAATCATCTTAATGTGTGTTTCAGGGAGTAGGCTGGTGGAAATATGAATTCTGTTATGGAAGGCACGTCCATCAGTACCATGATGTAAGGGCCCTGCTTTTCTGTGTGTGTTTGTGTGGAAGCTCGGCAGATCATGTTTAAAAAAATCAAATCAAATGCACTTCCACTATAAGCTGTTAAACCTACCAGGTACTTTCTCAATCAATAGATCTGCCAATCATAGCTTAGATTGAACATTTCATCTATCAAAATGTCTGGATGTAGAGGCTTTTTTCCCAACTTTTCTACGTTTCCTTCAGCATAAAGTGCTGCTTTCATTATTTAATAATACTAAATGACTTGATGAGTCATTGTTGCAGTTCTCCTCGGCTGTCATGCATTGATTTTTGGGAGCCAATGCCCACACCGATATGAGGGATTAAAACATTTCAGAAACCAATTAATCAGTCGATATTTATGACTTAAGATGTCATCATTAAACCTTTATGACAGAAATTAAATTGAGGTTTGTTGTTTTTACAGTTTAACCATAAACTTAATTATAAAAAAAGAAAATGCTAATAAACCAAATGTTTAGAGCACGAATCAGGAAAATGTATATTGTTTTCATAAAATGTAAACTTAATATATATTACTACACATATTTTCCGCATTTTTCATTCTGTGAAATAAAAGTTTCATTTCGGTGCATATCAGCAAACTGATATGTCTGTGAAATGCTCATGTATACAATATTATCAGCCAAACGAGGAATTGGTCGGTCTCTAGTTTTTTTAATGTTTTATGCCATTTGGTCAGTGATGAGCACGTTGCTTGGTTCCTCAGGATAAAGAGCAAGGGAAGAACATTGTCGTGGTGGGGAACTGGAACGCAGAGGAACACGCCGAGTGGGCCAAGAAGAATGTTGCCAGATCCTACCAGCTCAAAGATGACGGCGTGCAGAAAGTCAAGTATGTCGTTCACACTTCTGAACTCTAACCTGGGTGCACGCTGAGATGATCTATTCATTGTTTCTGATCTGTGACAGGTTGGTGTCCCACTTCTACGGCCACGGGGATCTCTGTGATATGACGGGGAAGCCCAGGCAGGTCATCGTCAAGCTCAAGTGAGTAAACAAGTCATCTGGGAGCGTTGGGAGGGGTCGTGGCCACAACACCAGTTCAGTGGTATTGCCCGAGTTAACGCATGAGTAAGACGATACCTAAATGTCCTGTGTTGATTCACCCGTCTCACTTCTATTCCCTGCGTCAGATGCAAAGAGTCTGAGTCTCCACATGCCGTCACTGTCTATATGCTGGAGCCTCAGACTTGTCAGTACATCCTTGGGGTGAGTTCTCGATTACCCAGTTAGTCACAGTCACTGGAAAACACACACACACGTGCTTAGGTTAACGCTGAACCTATGCTCCAGTACAATCTCCTATGTACATTTTCAGAGCGTGACCAAATGTTCAGTTTTTTATCTATATGTTTTCAAGTCTGTCTATCAAGTAGTTTTTCATACACTGTAATGATTGTAATGGTAAATGAAAGGGACCAGAAGTTCCAATATCCAGCTGAACAGGCTGTAAAGGAGGTCAGCAAGGATCATTGGCTTTACATCCATTCTGACATCTCTACTATTCCCTCTAGGTCGAGTCTCCAGTCATATGCAGGATTCTGGACACTGCAGATGAATATGGACTTCTGTCGCTCTCCAGCTAAACTGACCCAACACCATGTGACAGCGACGGCACATGAAGGACAGGAAGAGGACTGACAGAGAGAGATATGCGCTTCTAAATAGGGAGGACACCCAGGTCTAAACGGAAGAGGAAGAGCGATGCCCATGACACTGCGCTGAAAGCCCAAATCAAGATCCAACCTAAGTTAAACTTGATGCAGAGGCTGGACTTCATGTAGCACAGCAGCTCGACCCCCGGCTTCACCTGCGCGATGGACAATGCTACTGTCTCAGTCCAATCCAGCAGCAGGTCCAGCTCAGACCTTTGTGGAAATACAGAGAAACGGTGCCGAGGCCTCCACTCCACAAGGCAGTGGATTCATTGCCTGTCCTTAATAGTCTATCCTTCACTTTATGTTGATTTAATAGCAAGTTAATTGAGTGATGAATCAGGGGATTCATAACTATCAGGGGAATCAACAATTATCATGGTGGTTTTATTGTCTTTGAGTTCTGTATTTGCGTGTGCGCGTTTGTGTGCTTGCTGCTAGTGTGTGTGTGTGTGTGTGTGTGCGTGCGCATTCAAGTGATTAGTGGTTTGACTGTTGCACTTTGTATTTGTAGATATGAGAGAAAGCAAGTCCTATACTGCTCTTGCTGCAGCGTGAGTTTGCTGCTGTGTTAATTTGCAGGATGAGCGATGAATAAAGTGCGTGGTTGATTTAAGTTTCGTTTCGGCTGGTAGGATGTACAGAATGTGAAAGTGTGTGTGCAAATATGAAAACACACACCGGGATCATGGTCACTGCTGTATCACAGAGATGAAAACCAATGCGTTTGAAGGAAAGAATAAAACTGAAACTTGAAACCTCATTAAGCGTCTTGAATTATAACACAATTGCAATTATTTGGCTCAACTGAAATAGCTTAGCTATAATAACTTAACTATAGCAATAGAAATTTAGATATTTATTTTGTTTTATGAAGTAACGTCGCCTTCATAAAACATGATATCTGACTAAAGGAGATCCACTAAGTCTCCACCAGGGGGTGCTGACGCTAGTATAATCACTTGTGGGAACCTTTTTTGAATTATGCATAGAAAACAACTGAGACTGTAAAAGAATCACTGCAACATAAAGTCCTATTGACATTGAGGAGTGGAACCAGAACCACTGCACTCATGGGCCTTCCCAGTCTTAATTAAAACCAATAAGAAATAGCAGACTGACTCTAAAATGAGGGTTTGTGAAACTCAAGGAAGCGTCATGTGCAACTTTGCCAAATGATGTAGTTTGATTTGGATCCGCACCAAATCGTCCACACTCATAAATATCAGTCCCTTAAACATGTCTTTTTCATTAAGCTGCATTAATTATTCCCTGAGAAATCTGTTCCACATCTTACCTGACATATACCTCATCCTTTCATCAAGTTGTCATAATCCGACCCAGAGTGTTTTGCACAATCTTGGTTACAAACAACCAAGCATACAACAAACAGGTAAAGAGATAACCTCCTTGTATGAAGTAAAAACAATATAGTGACCTATAATTAAACGTGTGTCCGTTCTGTTGGTCAGAATTATCACAGAATAGCTGTACGACAACACGTGTTTGTTGTTTTTACATTCCTAACATCATCAAACTGACAGACCCCATCAGACATGAGGTCTGAAATACTGTCAAGCAACCAGCAGCACTATCACCCCACCGACCACTGCTGCCAATTCATGTTAAAAATAAGGCTGCAACTACAGACCACTTTCATTATTAATTCATGTTATGACTTCAAATTAATTGACTGATTTGTGTAAACAAATCTGCTCAATATATTTGATGTTTACCCATAAATATTAAGTTTACAATAATATTTGAAGAAGCACCTGTGAACGTTTGAAATTGTTTCTGTCAAAACAACTATGAAGATGAACAAATGGGTTCAGCAGTTATCAGAGAAGCTTCCGATTGATTTACTGTCCTTGGGTTTATCAGCCCCCCCCCCCCCCCCCCTTTTTATCCCGTTCAAACAGTGAAAGCACAGATCTGCTGCACCTGCCAAACATTTATTGTTTTAAAAAGTGTATGAGGTTCACAAATACATTTTCTTTTTAAGAAGCAAAAAGTCCATCAAAGTGCAACCACATGCCGTCAACATCCACGTGTGGGCCTGTGCAGGGTTCTCAGCAGCCGAGACCAGCGACTTCAACCAAAGGCTCTGAAGCAGTGAGACCAGCAGCTGCAGCCGGTCGCTGCAGTGACAAACTACAGTCTCGGGTTATAGTGGCACATGCGTGCACAACGCAGCGGCAGATTTATGTGAAAATGCATGTGTTCAAGAAAAGAAGAAAGTCAATTCAGTAACATTCAATTACTTTTTATAGCAGACACTTTCATTGCAGAAATCTCTTGCATGTTTTCAAGGCAAAGCTTATGACTGGTTCTGTAAATGTTCCACTCAAGAAAACTTGACATGTACGTCCACTGTAAAAGAGAACTACAGATTAATAACGATTCCAGATACATAAATCGGATGCTGTCCATATTCCTCTTGTGATTCACATTTGATATAAAGCCAGGGTGAGATCGTCCAAACCCTTTGTTGGGCATCTCTCTGATTAGACTGAGGGAATGGGAATCTGTTGCACTGAGGTGCTCTCAAAGTCTTGTAGTGCGTCCTGGTGAGTGTGGTAGTGCATGGCTACATACGACTTGGCAAAGGCAAAAGTCTGAGAGCTGACAGGCTGCAGGCTGGTGGGGGAGCTGGGCCCTGCAGAGGGACTGCTGTTGTATATGCTGTAGTAGGGCTCGATGCGGGTGTTGATGGGTGTGGAGGTGCTCGGCGGGCGGGGTTTGCGAGTACCTGTGGCTCTTGGACTACCGCCGCAGTCCCTGGAGTGACTGGGCCCACAGGCCTGGTCCACTAGCCTCCTCTGTGGCTTGGGAGACAGCACGTAGGCCGAGTTGGTTTCATGATGGGAGGATTTATTGCGATTGACTTCCAGGCTGCCCTTCCCCATCGCATGCAGACGAGTCTTTTGCTTGCAGCAGAGAAAGCCCAGCGCCGCCCACTGGATACAGCACAGCACGCGGCGGCGGAGGCCCGCGCTGTTGCGCGAGTACACAAAGGGGTTGATGCCCGACTTGAGAAAGATGAGCACAAAACCGCACAGTTCAAACTGGTAATGTGCAAAGCTGCTTTCTGGTGACAAAACATCCTGTGCCAGTGAAACCCCCATCGGCAAGCAGCACAACAGCACAGAGAACACTATAACAACACAGGTGACCACCGCCTTGGAGTCTTTGGCTGTGGCTGTGGCCAAGTTGACCGTAGACACCAGCTGACAGCAGGTGGCTCCTACGGCAGCACCAGGGACCAGAGGGTGGCCGCTCCGGTTGGCGTACGAGTGTATCTGAACATTCTGCAGTTTGTTGTAAGTCTGGTTGCGGTACAGAGAGGGGCCTTGGACGGCACACTGCATGCTCTCGAAGCCTGCTGCAATGAGAGGCGGAGGGGGCGGAGGGCACGTGGCATCTACTGTGATGATGGGGCATTTCCTCACTTGAGCATTCTTCCTCAGGGTTTGCGCGATCATCAGATAGGATACAGACACCACAGCTACACAAAAGGCAAAGTCTGCCAGGTAGACGTACAGCACAACCCTCGCCTGTCCACCTCCCAGGCCGAAGTGGGGCAAGCAGGGCCCGTCTCTGTGCGGGTACGCTCTCATGGTCAGGAGGGCAGCCATGGTGAAGCTGGAGGTCCACAGCAGGGCGGTGAGGACCAGCGTGCGGGGGAAGGAGGCGGTGCGGTTGGGCTGCTGCCCCAAAACCATGCGCAGCCTGTGCAGGGCGATGACAGCCACCGTCTCCAGGGACATGATGATGAAGCCCGAGCTGGTCAGGTGGAAGGCAAAGCAGAAGCTCCTCGACACGCCGGCCCCGCCGCCCGCGTCCAGGAAGAGCACCAGGGCAAACATAGGAGCCGTCACGCAGCAAATAAACAGGTCGCAGAAGGACAGGTTGAGGATCATGAAGTCGAAGTTGGTGCGGAACTTGCGGAACGCCGGGTCGAAGAAGGACAGGAACACCACGAGGTTCCCGTAGGAGCCCAGGCAGAAGATGAAGACCAGGAGCAGGGAGCAGAAGGTCAGGGTGGCCGTGTGGATCACGGCCCAGCCGGACGGCGTGTGGTTGCCCAGGGTGCCATTGGCGGACGGGTGTCTCGGCACATCCACCAGGTCTGACGGCGTAACAGTGGTGTTCATTGTATTGTTGGCGGTTTATAGGAGTCCCACAGTCATCGGCTTCAACATTATTCCTTTATGTGGAAGGAGAACATGATGATCGGAGGATCTGCTGCCTCCGTCACTGATGCTGCCACCTCGGCCGAGCGCTGCAAAGGATACAGAGTCGTACATTAGCTCTTACACCGTGCAGCAGATCGTAGCTGGTCATCCGTTGAGTGCAAGCGGGTGCATATTGGAAAATAAAGCCGAGGTACACAACACAGCTTCTGTAGCTATGCACCACCGCATCTGGCCAATTATGCCTGGTACCCACCTCCCCGGCCCCCTCCTCCTTCCTCCTGCAGAAAGCCACAGGAATCATGCAACATCGCCGTGTTTTCTAAGCCATGCACACGATGGTTCCACGCGAAGGATGAAACCTACCTCCTGGGATCAGTCGTGTGTCCGTCATCGTGGTCAAAGCAGCGAAGGGATCGCACTGGGGTTTATGGGCAGCGGAGGGAGAAGCCCACATGCAGCAGCTCATCCAGAAACGCAGCGAGACAACACGTCTCCCCACATGTCAGCGTCGTTCTCACAGCACAGCCTCGAACAGATGACAGCCTCACACTCGGTCTTTTGGTTTTCTCTCCCTCTCTCGGCTGGCGGTGCGTCCGCTCGTCCACAGGAGCCGCTGGACCCGCACCGAGCAGGAGGAGGGTGAAGTCACCGCCTACGTGTGTGCGAGCGGCGGCGGCTTCGGCGCTAGAGCATCGCCGTGTGGCTTCTGACGCCTCCGCGAACACTCGGGATTTAAACGAGCGTTAAAAGGACATTTTGCCCCTCGGTTCGTTCTTCACGGTGAAACGATGAGAAACAGACCATAATCACAGCGTCTCTGTCACACGTCACACGCCGCAGCCGACCAGTTGCCTCACCATGGCAACACGAGCCACTCCAGCCTCTCTCCATCAGTCTCGATATTTCAGTTCGATAAGGAATCGAACACAAGTTCTGATATTGTTACTGTAAAGGTGGTGAGATTTAAACAGCTGAAATACACAAATATTTGCTTCTATTTTTATTATTTAGTGGATAAGAACATAAAGTATCTGTAAAATACTTTATTCTGTAATATTTAACATATATATTTAAATATACACTTAAACATTTAATATATAAATACACACACAAATACGTGTATGTGTGTGCAAGTACAAGTTTAATTTCAGATAGCTAGTTTAGCAATTTAACCTATAATTTAATCAAATATATATATATATACATGCATAAATGTAATATATTTGTAAAAAATGTATTTTTTTGCGTATACAGTTTTACATGCATATATATATACATATATAAATTTAGCTTGCGAGCTTAGCAGAAATCTAATTGTTTTATCAATATACTACCGATATATTTGTACTGTGCACATATGGGTAGATATACATTGTTATTTACTAAAGATACAATTTTTATGTTGAATAAAAGAAAAAAAAGCAATTTTGTTAGAAACAATTTATTGTCATTTCAGTCGATAAGCAAACAGTACATCTAAAAAAAAAAGAGAAGAATTCACTGCAGTTTTGGCACTACACTATACATCAGTGAGGTACTAAATGCTTCAATGCTGTGACTGATTTCAAGTCATCAGGGGAAAACATAAGCAAACCAAAACTTTTGTTTCGCTGGGTTTTAGAAAAAGAAAACGGTAAATGATAGCAGGGAAGAGGTCACAATTATGGACAGGCAGTTTGGTTATATTCTTGCACCGAGATACATGAAATGCTAATCAAACTGTGCTCAGGTCCTCACAGCAAAGTGTCACACAGCACAGCAGCGGGGAGTTAGCCCTCTCCCTTCATTTGCACGAGTAGATGAGAACAGACTCTTGAAGTTCCGCCATCTACTTGCTCTCAGAAATGATTCCCACGAAAAAAGTTAGCACTTCAAAGGAAAAAAGGTAAAATAAATAAATAAATATGTTTGTGCATATTTGCTATACAATGATATATACATACATGATGCATATAATCATATATAGATCAAACAGCCACACAAACATTGTGTGTTGCAGGTTCATGTCTCACCTAAAGAGACCACTCTTCGATAGTCAGTTCTCTGTAGCTGGCTATAAACGCTTCACTATTGAACGACAGTGTCCTACACTGGACATCGTGTTGGCTCAGAGTTGATTCTTGGGATATAATCCTGAGAAATGTGTGGGACACCAGCAGATGTCTTCAAGCATCCCATAAACACGCCCACACGCATATACATCCGTGCACATGCACACAAACAAACCAAAAAAAAAGAGGGGGGGGGGAAATGCTGTACAGTAATGTTACAAACTGCAGGTCACTCATCCCTGCAATGATTGATCCTTAAATATTAAGTATAGTAGAAATGTAAAGGAGCTAGATACATAAATACACATCTTATCAATCATTCTGTGTGCCACAGCTCAGTCGACTCGTGTGCCAGTCTTTACCCTGGGTGCCACTGTCTTTGTCTTCAGTCAAGAACTGGAGCCGTGGTCCCCATGCAGGCTTGAGTCTGTACAGTCAGTCGTCCCACGTTGACACAAGTGAGACACAGGCAAACCGATCTGTAGAGAGGGGGCTCCAGGAGTTGTCTCCTATCCTCTCTGGGATGATCCCTTCAGCAGTGTCATTCGATGGTCTTCAGTGATGATTCAGGTTTAATATCTTTTGGGTGTGCTGGTGAACACGTTCGGTGAATTGTATTTCTGGAGAACGGCGTCACGTGTCTATGCTTTACCGGGCTTCAGGCATAGTAACAGGGGGAGACCAGCAGGTCAGTCAGAACGAGCAGCTGGTCGTCTGTGAACTGCTGCTTATGTTGCTGCCAGTTGTCATGGTGAGTCCGTCTGAAGTTTGACAGAGTTTTCTTCACAGTCATCTGCGGAACAAAAACACACGTTATTGTCTCATTTCTTAATCAGGGACAACAAGATAAGAGCGAGCCAACTGAAAATGACGTCCACAGCAACAATGTAAGGTGATTAATAGGAGACTCTGCATACTTCAATGGGTTGTGTGTCATTGAGGTGAGCGCTGAGGTCCATCAGGAGCTGCGGCATCCAGGTGGGCACATCGTACGGGCTGGACAGAATACAAGCACTCAACCCGAGAACACCAGCATGGCGCCGCACCAGGTCTACACAAATACAACAGGAGGGATCAAACCAAAATGAGACAACAGCATAGTGAAAGTGTCATTGCATATTATTGGGTAGTTCATTCTAAAAGAGTTCTTTACCAGCAGAGGGTATAGTGTCCACTATAGAGCCGAGCTCCCTCTTCCTCTTCTTGGGCAGGGAAGTCTTGCAGAGGGCCTCAAAATGTGCCTGCATGGGGGCGTCCATGGACAGGAAATTGCACTGAAGGAAGCCACTGAGTGTAGTAGCGGCCATTTCTCTCACCTGGGAAACAAAGGCAGATTAATGATATGGGGAAATTGAAGTTCACAGTGTATGGCTTTATTATGTAATAAATAAAGGAAAAGTAACTGAAAAGCTAGGGCAACCACTTCCTAAAATGAATTGGAATATGGTCGATCTCGAAAGCCTTCAGTGTCAATGCACTTAACGCTCGGGACCCACTAGCTACGGTTGAGCCGCGCTTGCCTGCTGTTCAGGCAGCTTGTCCTCTGTGGTCCTGCAGTTGAGCTGCTGGTATAACTTCTGCATTTCCTCAAATCAAATTTGGGTTGTGTACTCGACTAAATAACAGGACATGACTGTATGAAGCTGTGAGTCTTAAGGTCTTGCGATAACAATCAAAGCCTTGTGTCAAACAAATGAATGGATTCAGTCGAAAGAAACCTGGGAGTGCTTATATTTTGAAACGGGTACAGGAAGTATACATTTATGTCTGTGACATATTCGACAGATAAACATTGCTCGACAAATATACAGTGAAAATGATCTGTCAGTATTAATGTTTATCCATTGAATTTCTGTCACAAACCTAAATGTTTGCAACACTTCCTTTACCCGTTTCAAAATGAAAGCACTCCAGCGTTCCCGTTCACTGAATCCACTCATTTGTTTAAAAAAGTGTGAGCTAAGATGGTTTGTAGCACATTTCATGGTTCTCTTCTCTGTCAATACTTTAAAGTGGAAAGGCCTCGAAAATATAAATACGACCACTCGGGCACATAGGTTACAGCCTTTTTTTCCTTCAAGAAACCACATACCTCATGAGCCAAGCTCTGTTTTGTGTGATCAAGCTTCCTCAGTGATATAATCAAAGGAAGGGATTAGTGCAAGCATTAGATGTGTTTAGGTGTATTGTTCCTAATAAAGTCATCATAATAATAAGTGCCATATAGCCTATAAACCAGGCTTAGGTTAATTTAAGAGGCCAAACAAAAAATGGCTACTTCCATCCATCCCCCACTACTCCTTTGTCTCCACTCCATCCCCTCTCCCTCTCATCCTCTTTCAATCTGAACGTTATCTCCATAGCAACAGATTACTGCAGCCTGTGGTTTCCATAGCAACAGCTCGAGGACTGGAGGGGTGGGGATGAGTGTAGAGCCAAGAGGAGAGTGCTGAATCACTACAGTGAAGCTGAGAGACAGTGAGAGTGCCTGCTAGCATAAACAAGTACTGGGCCATAGCTTGGTGATTATTATATAATCAGACTAACACGTGTTTGTTCATGTCTCCAACTGTGTACCAGTGACCGTTTGTGCCAGACCGATCGAATGTTTCCTCTCCTAGCATCAACATTTCTCGGGGTTTCTAACATTGAGCTGTTGTGAATGAATGCTCGCAGTTTACCTCAAGCTGCTCGTCCTCCAGCAGCTGGATCACGAGCGACCGCACGTCGTTTACAGCTTTCTGGTCAGTCATGAAGGTGAACAGGTTGTAAAAGACCATGATCTGGAGGTATGTGAGCACCGTGTAGCGAGCGTGCCAGGAGCTGCTGCCAGCAATCTGCAACAGAACAACAGACATACCCCACATCAATAACAGACACTGAGCAGGAATTTGACAAAAGGAATACAACAAGGCCAGGATGAGCATTTATGTGATAATAAGGTCAAAATGAGAGTTTGTGAACATGAAGCCTATAGAAAGCCTTCTTTGCATATGTCATCAATCCACAGCTTCTGTTCAGATCAGTTCTTGATCAACCTTCCATAGAATGTTGGACCTGTGTCTTTATATTAATGTGAAATTACATTTGTTATCATATTGCTACCAGTAGTGCAAAAGAAGATGTAGCCTAATGGGAATTCTCTAAAGTACTCTTACAGTTTTATTTCCCAGGGAAAATTGTACGACACAAAACTTACAGTAGATAATGACACAATATTTAATGTCACTGAATAATTTAAGAATGATTCGTGAGCAAGTCACACTATTTGATCTCCTATCTTTTTTCTTATGATCTCAAGGGTTGAAAGATGTGGTTGTGCCCACTCCCGTGATACAGGTGAGAAGTGGAATAACAGCCCCAGTGGCCAGATGACTCACCTCCTGCAGAGCACTGAGGACCATGGGGATCTGGTCCGGGTAGAGGAGTCCCTGAGACATCAGAGACAGGCAGGTCTTTGCATCCCTCTTCAGCTCATCGTAACTGTCATCATTCTCAACTGGAGCAATCTGGAGCAGAGGAAGCAGATGGGTGAATGTGTGGGCTAGCGTCATTGTTGAGGAAACAATCTTAAGCCATTCTAGTTGCTATGAATGAATGATTGAATGAGTGTTTCACCTTGAAAAGCAGGGGAAGCAGCCGCAGCTGTTCTGGCACAGCGGTGGAGAAGGAGCGACCAGCACTTGCAATCAGCCACTTCAGCACTGCAGAAGTGTGAAGACAGGTGTATTTTATTTTCATCTTGTTTGAAATTATTTCCTGCTTAAAAGAAAATTCTAACGTGTATTATTTGTGACAGTTGAGAAAACATTGATAGATTCTCCACCAACCTGTCTTAAGAAGCTTGATGGCTTGCGTCCTCTCATCCTGCACCCCCACGTCGTTCTCCTCCATCACGTGGTTCTGGATCTCCTCGTCGCCCTCATTTAGAGGCTTCAGCTGCAACAAAATCCGCTCAATGAAGTCGGAGATGCGCGGAGACGTGGTCGGCTGGGTGTGCGGCAGGTTCACATCAATCATGAAGATGTACGTGAGCACGCTGGAAGGAGGCCAAACAAGTGAGCATAAGTTGAGAAACAAAAACCACAGAAATCATTGTATAAAGCTAATGATATCAAATGATGCATACGCGCTGGCTCGGGGTGTAAAAGACAATAACTCACCTTCCGATTCGCTCTCGTACATTCTTGTAGACCTGTGTGAGTTTGGGCTCCAGGTATTGCAACAACCTGTGAAGGAGCTCGGGAACGCGCCACTCCTGCTGAGCCAGGCCTCCCTGCAGCACGTACAGACGGCTGGAAAGGAAAAGAACGTAAAATCATCAGCGTAAGTCAGTCACCTCAAAATCGGATTCATGATCCAGCATCCTTTCAACTCACCAGGCATCCACAAAGGAGCCACCCTCGCCATTTACTGGAGACTCCATTAGCAACTCAAACAGCCAGTAAAGCTTGCGTGGGTCTCTGCTCTCCTGTAAAGGCCAGAAGGTCAAATGGAAGAAAGCATGATGGAGATATGTTAGGGAAATTGAAGGATAATTACAAGATGAATATAAGGGGAAACTGAGGCTTACACAGGCTGTGGCGATGCAGGTCCCCCAGTCAGCGTAAGTTTCTATCGTGATGTTTGTGAGGGCGATACGGAGAAGTGGACACAAAACCTCCCAAAGATTCTCCACCTGTTAACACAGCAGAAGTGTGCTTCCTGGTTTGTTTGTTCTTAGCGAGGGTTGAGGGTCCAGAATAACATTGTTTATCAGCTTGCAACAGGAGTTTCGAATCCATACCTTTGTGTAGCTCCAGTGCTTGCAGCCTCTGATCAGCCCAGAGATGATCTCCGCAACACAACGCTGTTTGCTCTCGTGGGTGTCTGCCATCAGGCGTACCATGTGTGGCTTCAGCACAGGCAGAAAGGCATCGTTGAAGTTGCGGAACAATCCCTGGAAGGGCAGGAGAAGGGAAGATTTTTTATTTTATTTGGCTGACTTTAGTGTTTCTAGTTACACATGAGAGTTTTGTGGGGAAATCTCACCTTGAACAAGCAGAACCTGCGAGGGCTGAACTTGTCCTTGCCCTTACGGTCCTCAAGGGACAGAAACTCAATAAACTGGTTGATGAATACTGGGTCGGAGAAATGGTCAAAGATGATCTGCTCCCTCTGTTAAAAAGGACATAAAACGTTTTTTTACCATTTATAGTCAATATTATTTTCTATTACTGAAGATTTACATTTTTTCCTAGGTGGTGTGTATGATATTAATGCACAAACCTCTGTCATTTCATCTCTGGAGAGATTCTGTTTGGGTTGTTCCTTCATTGGTGCATACATCATTAATTTTCTGGAAAACAACAATGGACCAACAATATTTTAAGGCAAATCATGGATATATCAAGGCAATGAAATATAGATATGTAAACAAATTAAGTAAGGGATGAGAAATACAGGTGTTATTAAAATGAGGACCTTGGCCAGGAGTGGTATCCCCAGTGAGTCTTTTCCACAAACACAGTCTGATCCCAGTCCTTCTGTGTGCGTGGCAGACTGCTGCTGTTATACTGGAGCCACTGGTTGTCCGCACGGTCTCCTGCTACTTTATCACTGAGCTCCTTCACTCCACCTAGCAGAGATAAGTCAAGACTTTTTAGATCTAGAATTAAAAATGAGACACAAACGCTCATGTTTATTCACAGAAACACAAGAGAAAAAAAAGTTATGATGCTTACAAAGCTCAGAGGGGCTGACAGGGACTTTCTTGTGGGGTCTCTTTATTTGTTTCATGATCCCTGCTACGGCTGATATCGCCACCTAATGGAGAAAATAGGACATTTCAAGCAAAATGTCTACAGGAAAGCCTGGAAGGCATCCTGACACAGTTTGATAGCACCGTTATAGTGTTTCATAGCACTACTACTGCATGCATTGAAATTGTGAATGACAGACCTTGCGGACGTAGAGGGAGTCATGGTTGAGGCTTTTGACAAAGAACATAACGGCAGGTGGTGGGAGTTGTTGGTCGTCTCTCAGCAGCAATGACAAGAAGCCAATTGTAATGTGTTCAAACTTCCAAGGCCTGGAACAATAAACAAAGCAGGTGTTACAGAGGATTATATATATACACACACACACACATACAAATGGATGTACGTGTATATATGTGCATAAACATGTACAAACGTCATTTGATTACAACAATTAATTAACTTACATGTTGCTGTTGCTGTTGCTGAGGCAGTCCAGCAGATCACCAATGAGGTGTTTGTATTTCCTTCAAAAAAGGTATGATTATTATTTCATATTTTTGTAACATTTATATGCCAACAATTCTATTGTTGATGCTTTATTGGCATCAAATATCAAGAGTAGGAGTATTTATCATACTCACATTATGCTTGAATGCAGAGTAAAAACATAATCTTGACTTGGCTGTGTCAACATTTTGAATTGTTTTATGGATAATGTTGAAAAATAATATTAACAAGAGACTCAATACATAATTTCAGGTAAAGCCTTCAAAGTAGTTGTTCAAAAGGATGAATTAGTATTCAAGTGATCATTTTGGTCTTTGGTGAGGTGATGAGTCTTTGCTTTGTTGCTGGTGTGAACTTACTCAACAGACTCAGAGTTCTTGAGTTCCTGCCTCTTTACCCCCTCGGCCGTTTCTTCCTCTGAAGGGACGGGGTCTTCAGGAAGAGGATTTCCAGTGGTCATAATTTGTTTGGCCACAACACAGCTCTCAGCAGGGATCTAAAGCAATGGGAAAGATTAAATAAACATACAAGAACTGATTGTAGAAGGAAACCTAAAGCAAGCATCATAAAAATATGTAACAATGTTTTTTATCATTATCATTTTTTTTAATTAAATGTGTCCTTAACAGATATGTGAACTGTCCGTTTTGAATATTGAATTTTTTTTCTTCACCCCTTTTTAAGAAACAATTTGTATTTGTGAGGTTTGTAGTGTCAGTGTCAGCCAAAACTTCCCCAAAATAATCTTACAGCAGAGAGTTTAAGTGCTTTTATGAAATTAATGCAACACCTTTATGATTGAGTATTGAGATATAGTATCATATCATAAGAAGGCAGATATCACTATTGTCTTGGATTGTATTATCGATTTGTGTGTGTTATTCTCACAGAGAAGTCCATGCCGATAGTCTCATACTGCCGATGGATTTTGTCTGCAAGGTCATCAAAGAGCCGCACAATGGAGGGCTTCTCCAGAGACATGGCTGTGCTAAGGCCAGAGCGCACGATGGCGGGCCACGTCAGCGTAATGCATTCCCAGTCGTGCAGGTTGGCCAGGCACACCCCGCTGTGATTCCCCAGAAGACAGTACAAGGCACCCTAGAGACAAACAAAGGAAATATGAGAAAGTTAGAAATGTAAATTCCTTAATATGAAAATGTGAATCCTTATTTGAGGGTTGTTAATGGTAAACAGTGAGGGTACTGTCATACTTTGAACTGTTGCTGTGTTACACTGCTGTTGTCCGGGTTGAGGAACTCAAGGACGTGGGGGATTTGATCTCTGCAGCAGAAGTTATAGGTTCCAAGTGCAGTGAACAAGACGTTCTGGGCTCTGCTGCGAACCTGGAAGTAAATAAAACATCTTTGTTCAGGTGAAAGTCAAATAGTCTTTCTAATCTATAATGTCTAACAACTAATCTGGGATTATATGCGAAAGAAATGCACAGAAAGCATATGAATAAATAAATAGGGTTGACACACTGACAATGCCTTGATAAGATGTAGACAGATGTCCTGAAGAACTCACCTGACTGTAGGTGCTTGTGGAAAGCCTCAACAGATCTCTCATCAGCTCCTGGTGGATGCTCCTGTACTGACATCCTTCCACAGTCAGCTTTCTCAGCTGAAATAAACAATACAGAGTTAAAACCGTGAAATACATTGATATCCAACAATATAACTTATCTATTAAAGACTTACCTCATGCTGGAGCATGACTCTGTCTATAAGCAGAGCTCTGATGTGCTGCTTTCTGCCGTGAAGCTGCAAATACAAAAAGCATTACACTTTCTGTTGTCGGTCAGCTTAAACATAAGTTGTAATATAAGCATCATTGATGTGCATTATCTGAGCCTTGAGGGAGACACTGAAAGGTTTCTGAATCCCTATGAAAAAATTTAAATATAACAACAGTACAATGAAATGACAGATTTCTCACTCTGTTTTCCATTGATTTCTTCACAAGGTTGAAGCTCTTCCAGCGGGAGTCAAACTCGTGTTTTTGAGAACCTTTGAAGTGCAACAGGTCGCTGATAATCTGAAAGGTAACAGACAGAAATACTTAATCATTTTAGGTGATGAGATCTATACATCATCTAATGGCAATTTGATAAGTCTAAGACTTGAGGGATTCAAGAAACCAGATTTGAGTCCAATAAAATCAGTTATAGGCTGTGGCTACAGTTCCCACAGCACAGAACATATACACAGCTCTCTACTGTGGCTTTCCAAACAGCCATTATCATGCGAGTGTAGGTTTTGCTTAAAGGATTTGTAATACACTGGTATAAATTAGCAAACGCGGGTTAAGCTTGTGATAAAGAGTAACAGTTTTTCTTATGAATTTTCTGAATCGGATATTATGCTGCATTCTATTCAACACAAACAAATAGGTGGATTAGAAGTATGCAGGTCATGAGTTTACTGCTTGCCCACCTTAATGATGGAGAAAAGTGACTTGGTGTCATCCTCAGAGTGCTCCAGGATGTATTCTGAAAGAAGAGGTGAGGAGTTAAAGTTGTTTAATAGATATCAAAAGACTCAGACAATGTATAAATGAGCCAACACTTACTCAGCAGCTGTCTCATTACACTACAGATAGCATCTCTGTAGTTCTCTCTGGATGCATCTGCAGGTGGAGATAATATTACAGTGTAAGATTATACTATAAAAAACGCAATCATTTCTCAGATCTATAGTGAGCCAAACCTTTATCATCCCACCGCAATATACGTACCATAATCAATTCCTGTGTAGAGGACGGTCTCATCTAGATTCACCATGCTGTGGACCCTGGAGAGACAAAGCAGGTTTGAAACCAGTTTAACTACTGAACATCTGAATTTATATCTGAAAACAAATGTTGTGGACATTCAAAGCAATGATAATATAGTTACATTAATTAAAAGTGGGAATGTTTTCTTTTTTTAATTCAAATGTGCAAATCCATTGGAGTTCAAGCTATGTGGGTGTTTCTACGGAGTATACTTTATATACCCTGGTCCCTCTCTCCGTAAATCTCAGCATAACCACTGAGTATTTTCTCTAACGGTCACATTAACTAACTTATGTTAACCCTCACTGCCTTTATCTGGTCTGGACATAGTGTGTTAATGTGAATGCAGCTGCTCACAGTTCAGGGATGGGTTCTCCTTTCAGTGGAGGCATCAGAGTTCCAGCACCCAGTATGCAGTGCTGAATAATGGTCAGACTTTGTAGGACATCATCTCTGAAAATCACAATACAAACAACTATGAAATATACAGAATAAATACATTTCAGAGCCAAACAAAAAGTCTAGAGCTTGTGGCGCCATTGAGAATCCAAAATCATATTTCTGAAAAAACTCAGAACAGCAGTCAGTTGTTCCTCCTCACCTGCTCATGTCCTGTTCTCCCTGTGCAAATCTCTGAAGGCGCTGAAGTTCCGGCTGGAGGATCAGGTCCAGTAAATAAAACGCAAAAGATGTCTCCTCAACACTGGGCACGTGCCACCGGATGTCCAATTTCCACAGGTCCCCAGGCCGACCCCAGTCCTACATGGGATAAAAACAATGGACAAAACTTTATTAGGATTATTGAGTTTTGTAGAAACAAATTGGCTTACATGACAAATTGACAGATGATCCACTATAAATGAGTGTCAGTAAAAAAAGATCTGGCTCAGGTCACATTTGTATGTGGACATATACCCAATAGGAACGAAATATCTGAAAATTCAGATGGTTAGAAGAAAAAAGCATAGGCATTTCCAGTACTTACTGAAAAGCATTCACAATTTACTGTTTATTTGTTTTTACTAGACGTTATTCAAATTAATCATTCTTTACAAAACTGGATTTCTATTGACACCAGTCTATTATGGTGTCTACTGGCTGAAGAGAGGGAATGAGTTCTAAAGTGGCTAGCCATACACTACATCATTTAATTGAAAATATATAAATATACGCATACGACATCAATAACAGAACACTTAAAGACCGACGTTACCCATAATAGATTTCCAGTGGCCTGCACTAAAGCTGGAAACCGAGGAAACCACAACTGAGATCCTCATCTCATTATCAAGGAAGTCACATAGTTTCTTTCGTACTTAAACTTCACCACAATTAAATACTCATCAATCGATCAATATTTGTACCTTGATGGGGAGGTAGTCCTTGATTGGTTGGTGGAAGCCTCCTGGCATGCTGCAGTACTCAGTGGGGTAGATGAGGACAGTAGATCGAAGGATGTGGTGAAGCAGGTTGCAGGCCAGAGTGTAGCCCTGCTTACACTTGAGGTGCAGTGTCAACTGCAAAATCTGGACCAGCTCAGACCGATAGGGCAGGATCTTTTCACCGTCAACACGGGACACCTATATGGCACACGGCAAGAAGGGGAAGACATATTGTTTCAATACAGATATCTAGATGGGAGGTATTGGCAAACATATAAACGTAAAAGTTAGGTTAGTTAATCATGGGTAGTCTAAATCACCTCAGACAGAAGCTGAAGATTCCACAACAACTCCTTGTCGAGCTCCTCCTCATTCAACACTTCCTCGTCTGTAATACATACAAATTTCTGTCAGGCAAAAGACTGACAAAAACTCACAGAATGAAAACACAAGTCACCCCTTTGAAAACCTCCTCTTATAGAAATGCTTATTCTTGTGTGGCGATCACTTACTGACAGCGATTTGGTTTATGGCATTGCAGCAGTGTGGTACAAACATCTTGAGAGACTCTGCAGGGTGACACTGAAGACAGAAACACAGCGAGGATGAAGAGAGTAAACAAATACGCTACAAGTCGTTGATGCTTGGGGTCTAGATGAAAAGTCTGAGTGGACAAGACTGACCTTTGAAGCAGCTCTGCACATGTCAGCCACCATTCTCCCAGCTACACGGGTCTCAAAGATGTTGGTGGTTGCAAAGTTGAACACTTTTACCAGAGCCACCTGTTACAATAATGTGACAAATGTGTAAACATAGACATATGTTTGAGAGAATGAACATGTGAAATGAGATAAGGGCGAGAAGCTGAATCTTAACCTTGAAGATGTCCAAAGAACACTGAGTGAGGATGGTACTAAAGGTAGAGGACAGGCCGAGTTCTACCAGACTCTCCAAGTGAGTCATTTTCTCCGTTTCTGTTTCCTCTCGAGTTTGTTCCAGAGTGCTGCTGTCGATCAGGGCAAAACATCTGCACAGATACAAAAAACAAGTTACCAAAAACAATATATAAGATATTAAGATTTTCTTAAATTCAAATATCAAATAGAGAAACAACTTAATGCTGTAACTCCATTAATTTCCCAACAATGCACATCAAACTGAAAACACAATTTGAAGTCAAGAACAACTTATATCCATGTGTGTTCTAAAAAGCAGCTCTAACCAGTTATCCCAGTCCTTGAACAATCACACAGAACTTTCTGACAGACCTAACGATATGGTTGAGCCCACGATAATTTATCCTAGTGTTCCCAATTTATAATATACAACTGCATGAATACACTGTCTGATCTTTGTGTTTAGAAAAGAGCAGACACCATGGCGCCTTTTTAGAGTGGCCGCATTTTTACACTGTTATGTAACAGGGATTTCCAAAAGGATATGGAGCCAGTCAGTGGGAAAAACACAATACATTTAAGTATTATGATTTAGTCGCAAGGATAGCACTCTGATGTTTAACCGGCAAACAGAACTTATGGAAAGCTTTGCAGTATCTTCCTATAAGCTTTTATGTAAAAAAGACGGCAGCATCTGAGAAGACAGAATGTAAATACACGCCCTTAGCCTACATGTACACTGCAGGTTCATACAGCTGCTGGGCACACTTACTCTGGCCCCTTCACACCTCCTCCCCTCAGACCAACGTGTACACAGATCTCAAACATGGCCTCTCTGGAATTTAATTGATTCATAGTGACTGAGAACTTTAATCCCCGTCATTGTGAGTGAAGTGTCTCTTGATGCAGACAGTGTTTTTCATCAGAACTCCACGTACCTGTCCATGAACAGAAGCACAAAGTCTTCAAACTCAGCTGAGGCCGAGCACATCTCTCTTTCCACCTGAAAATCATGAGAAAGAAAGTGTGAAGTTATATGCACAGATCATCAAATACCAAACTAATTAGGAGAAGGGGAGGAAAATAGCAGCTGATCACCTCTGTTAAGTCGGTTCTTTCATGTAGGGCAGATGAACAGTCCACCAAAGGCACAAGAGTCACAAATGTAGCAATAAACTGGAATGTGATCTGTAGGGATATGAATAATATTAATGTATGATGCACAAATTTTAACCATTATATCGTCACCAAAAATACAGTGGGGATCGAAAAGTGGAGCGTACCATGCACTTGCTGAAATCATTTGGGTCAACGCCAGGCAGAGCCCTCATGAGCAGGGGCAGCATGTGAGTGGGCCCCTCAGGAAAGCGCTGCCCACCTGACACCAGGCTCCGTGCCACACCAATCATGCAGCTCAGAGTGGCCGTCAGCTGGTGGGGCTCTGTTAGAGTCTCCAGAGCTGGGTATGTTCTATAGCAGAAAAAGGGAACAATCAGCCATTTGTCTTAACTTAAAAATGTGCTTCTCTCAAAGAAAGCAGAAAAACTAGCGACAGATCTCCATATTCTTTAGAAGCAGAACTTTGTAGAAGCTTGAGTGCAGACTTACCTCTCCAGCACAGGAGGAATGACTAGCTCAGGCCTCATTAGAGCCAGGTTTTGCAGGGCCTGGGCTGCATCTAGGCTGCCCGTCTTGCTGAACATGGCCAGCAGAACCGGCTGCATCATGCTCTCCACGAAGTTTGTGATATCCTCCTCTGTGAGCTTGTGGCTCTCTGGTATCGGTGTTAACCACGAGGGCTTTCTGTAGCGCTCTCTGTGCAGCCGACGTACTACACTGGCCGGGAGACGCTGGAGCAGCCTCATAAGCTTCATCTGTACATGAGGCCAGAGGGACAGAGAGACAGATACATGACAAAGGGGTGACAGACAGGTGGACAGTGTTCGTCCATTTAGTCTGGACAAATGGAGATGTAGAGTTTGTCGTATTGCAAATACGTGGAGACACACAATGACATAAACATAAAACCACCAACCAGTTAACTGTGAATACAGCTTTGTATGAACATGTATCTGCAAATCCCCTCAGTGCAGTCCAATCTCTTCATTGACATTAAATCCGCAAAGAACACTCATTTTGTGAAAGTGACTAAATTAATATGGGCACCAATATTCTGACTATTGACCTTATTCTGAATAAGAAATTGTGTTTATGGTGTTTACATGATTTGCTAATAGAATATTCCATTCATATTCCCTTTTACATGGTACACAACAGTCTGATTGTGACTTGTATCAAAATATAATCCGTCAACTTTTTTACATTGGAACCTAGAGCATGTGTAATCAAGCAGTTGGTAATATTGTATGTTGATATCACAAAATGCTGTGAAAACTCCAACTTATAGGTTTTATTGTGACTAAGACGTATACATGCCTACATAATGTAACTAAAGTCAGAATACTCCACGTGTCTTCATTTAATTTTTGCTTATCAAGAATATGGCATGAGCCTTCTTGTTTTCCAACAGTACATTGGGACATAACCACAGTTTCACTATTTACTCTCAGTCGATTGCAAAACATTGTTTACATGTAACAAAAACTGGATGATGATCATCTCGCGTGTTTTGAAGCAACAGCCGAGAATACACATAATTCCGCCCCCCCTGCTAAAAATAAAGGTTTGTGCATGTGGAGAGGTTGTTGCCTGTGGTATTACAAATCTAGTACAGGAGGTTCTGCATAACAGAAAGGCATGTGGCTTGGTTCCCAGTGACCTTTTAGTGTCACAGCCTCCTCACTCAGAAGCCACTTTTGTACTACATACTGATGTTAACCCAGACAGCCAACAAGATACAGGAAGCTTCCAGGAAGTCACTACGCCTTTGGTCATTGATAAATGCCGCTGCCATGTGTACTGTTATGGCACTTTAACATGATGCTGGAATTATAGTTGGAACAAGCTTGGTTAATGATGTACTTGGCTCTACCTTTTTTTTTATTTTAGCTGTTGATGATAATTATCCTGTTCCTCATACTCAAAATGTTTATATTTAAAATATTTATATACGAGAGAAAATCACTTTGTTTTTTCATTTCAGCAGTCACCCATCTGAAGTAGAAAAAGACTCACCAACCAGCGACCATGGTTTGATGGGTGGAAGAAGGATGTAATACTGTTGAAAAGGCCACTGAGCTGTGCTTGGGTCTGCTTGCTGGGTCCTCCCTGAAAATGACACAACAGATTTTACTTAGACAAACTTTCCAAAGTTTTCTGAAATTATTTAAAAACATGTTAAATGAAAAATGAACTAACTAGGAGGGATGAGACCCAAAGCACCACATGGCCGATGTCGTAGGCATTAGTGACATAACGTGAAACCATCATCTGACTGGTCCCCACAGGGAGATTCAAGCTCCTCAAAATTCTTGTGAAAATCTAAAAAGAAAAAGGGGGAAAAGTTATATTCAATGTCTTAATAATAGATAATTTGTAAAGAGTACACAAGCACATGACATGTAATTGCTTAACAGTTAGAAGATCCTATTTATGTTTACCTGTAACACATACTGGTGTTGTCAAAGAGCAAAGATCTAAACAGTCACAAACATGACGCAAGTCACTTCGGCATTACTGCCCCTGGGCAAGTTAAACAAGGAAACCAGATAGTTTGTGTCTCTGACAGGCAGCAATCATCATGAAATACACACCAAGAGCCGAAATCAGGAAGGTTAAGCCTCACATGAGAGCATGTGCCACAAACCTCAAAACAAGCAAGTATGAAATTGTGTCATTAATACTGGAGAGGAGGGGGTGTTCAGTAAAAGGAGGGCAACAAACCTTGGGGATATAAGGGTCCCAATCAATGTAGCCAATGTTGTCATAAGCCAAGCGGGCAAACAGACTGACCAGATGCTGCAAATAAGTAGGACAACATGTCACACAGTGAGCATAGCACAGTGAAGTGTACTTAAAAATATGAACAAACATTTTTGGATCTACTCACCACTTCCCAGCTTGGTAGATTTTGCACAGAAACCCATAAACTGATCATTTCATCAAACCACAACCTGTCGACGAATAATATGGTTAGAAAAGCTGATGACAAGCTTACTAAATCAATACGGTACATGTTTCAATTCACAGACATCATTTTTTTTTTTTTTTTTATCATCAACACTGATCGCTGGGGTTAAGTACACATGTTTATTACAAAAACATTATTTGTAATAATTCTTTGTTGCCTTGCTCAAAGTTTATGTTTTAAAAAAAACAAGAGTGGCTCTGAAAGTAGGTGTTTGGTCAACAATCAACAACAGCTCTATAGCATTATGTAAGATGTGGCATTTAACAGAGGCTCTGGCAGTGTTAAGGAACCTCACTCGCCACAAATCTATACTGTGGTGTAACGGCGTGGGAGAACACGAAAGCCAGACAATTGTGGTAATCAAAAAAATTGAATGATGATGATTTTGAAGTGGTAAAAGTTCAGGGATTCAGTAAAGAAATCAATGTGTGTAAGGGACTGGTTTGCGTCAGCACCCATTTATATGTGACAGACACATTTAAACCTCCTCATTAATTACATATTTGATATATCTCCTGGAGTACTGGCTTGGATCTCAATCAGACGTAAGAGGGGATGACAAGTTTCTTACTTGAACCCCTTGTCATGCTGCTCTGGCGGCAAGGTCGTGGGGAGGAAGAGCTCAAAGTAGCTGATCGCTCTCTGCATGGTGACATCAAACGGACAGAGGAGTGGTCTCCATTCATCTAGCATCTCCTGAGTGGCAGACTCTGGAAAGTATCTGCATGAACAAAGAGAGGGAATTTCAATTTTTTTATTTTTTTATTTAACCAATATGTAAGGAAAGAGGGTTATTAATATCATTCACCAGCTTATGAATCGATATATATGGACGCTCGAGGCATCTCAACCAGCAGAGCAGCTTAGCGAGTGCTAAGAAAATGGACAAGCCTCTTAGGTCACATACAAATCACATTCTCACGCCTCAGAAAACACTCTGATGTTCGAGACTAGTGACAACACTCACTGGGAGACTTTAAGAAAAACCTAAGTTAAGTTCACGTACAGTTAATAGGTGTTAAGAACTTGAATGATGTCTCTACACCAACAGTTTCCATTCTTCAAAACAGAAAACTGAAGTTAAGATGAACCAGCAGCTTCTGAAAATTAAATGCTGAGTGAAATGTTCCTCAGACAGGAGATTATAAGTCGATAACCAGGCACACATTTTTAGTTGTTTGGGTAAATCCTGTGGTTCCACTATGCTCATGTTCCCACGGGAGGATTTTCACGGTTCATTAAGTGCCTGGGTAAACCCTGCAGGTTATATCAGGTCACCTAGCCTCCTCAGCAATTCCACATCCACTGGAGGCCTTGATAAAACTGTTATGTCGCCTCCTGCATTGTTGCTGATCAGCAAATCACTCTCCCTTCTTGCCGTAACAGGAAACTCTCACATAAGACAGAATTAGATGAGATAATAGGATTATCTGCCTAAGTGTAGAGAGAGAGGACGAGTCCGAGTGCTAGCCAAATATATCTGCATGCACCACAAGGGTGAGCAGAATCAGGGACCTGCTGGTGACAGCGGAGCATTGGAATGATTAAGCATAACACTAGGCTTGTTCACCCACTACAGCATCCAACATTTAAACAAAGGGTTTTCCTTCATGTCGGTTAAGCTTTATGCGACTGTGATTTTCCATGAATCCTTCTTCATGTCAGTAAATCAAGTTAGCAGAGGCGATATGGATAATATAAATGAAATGTCTGACTCCTATGGGAAAGGCATTGAGAGGGATTCAAAGACATTTGAAGATGTACTTACTGACGGGAGCTTTTCACAAGTGTTTTCAACACATTTTCCACAGAGCTGGAATAAAAGAAAACAAAAACAATGTCATAAACGTGTCCAAACAGTAGATATGTACTGATGTTAGAGTGACAGGTAAACAGCCCTCACACCAATGCAACTTGACTTTGATTGCATGCACACAAAAACTTCTTTACACACCTGACTGGTAAACAGTGGACAAGCAAACTTGAATGTAGTGAGGACATTGTAATAAAACTTTTTTAACAGCTTATAATCTGTTTTCTGATAATGTTGATTGATGTCCGTAGTGGTTGACCTTCCTGGATGACCTCATGCTAATATACAGATTTATATAATATTACTAGTTTGTCTAGTTCTTCCTCCAATAAGGTTCCACTTAAAACTGAAGCACAGCTGACAGCGGTGGTTTTGGGTTTTCTTCTTATGATTAAATGTTTAACACAAACTCCTGAAATGTTTCACAAAACATACAGACTGCAAACGCAGGACTATGGTGACATAAAGCTTGAGACCAATATAACCACAGCTTTTGAGCTCTGACTCACAATCCCACCTCTCTGCTCACATGCAAGCTCAAGCCATGCCTTGTTGGAAATGCCCTGTCAATCCCACTCAACAACAACTGGTTATAGAGCTCCACATCATTCAAGTATTTTTGTAGCCAACACACTCCACATTTAATACTCCAACAATGTATGAATCATGGGCGACACTCTGCAAGCCAAAATGGAGCTAAATATAACAACATACATATAAATGCACAGTTTTACTCCGATGATTCAACAGGAACCCCACAACACACAGGCCACAGACCAGGGTCAAACTCATGCACAGCGAAATCTAGCAACAACGACAAGAGCTGGTCAAACCCGAGTGTCCCTTAAAAAACTGCTCAGGGACTCGGGAAGAAGGAACCCTAGACAACACTCTATGACCTTTGTATCTGCATTGAAGTGAACCCTCACGTTCACCTAAACACATTCCGGGAGGGGAGGAAACGTGACAAGAGACAGCCCTCTCCTCCGTGACTCCTGAAAACGCTGTGTAGCGGTGCAGGGGTATTTAACATCAGCGTGAGCAAAGAGGAGGAATATGTAACAGCAAAAATTCCCCTGAACATGAGTCAAACAGATTATAGTTGAGAAATAATTAATGTAAATGCTAATGCCACTGCTAAGCTTGTGGAGTAATCAATGTTACATAATGTTTTATAAATATCATGAACTGTAGCATCTGCTAACATGGTCGTCAGGATTTGTTTTCCTATATTGCCGCCATGTAATCCACTATAGCTGAAATATAGCGAACTACACCATGAAAGATTAGAATACCCCTGAAAAATATGAAAGAAACTACACTGTGCGTATTATCACTCGCTCATATTTTATATGGGGGGTAGGAGAAGGGTAGAAATTCTGTTAGCTGCAGTGCGACAGTCTCCAGTATGAGTGAAATGTTAACATTGCTTCAGTCTCCATTTTTTCTTCTGTCACAAGCTGCGTATGGGGTGTCCAGTTTTTGTTTTTCACATGCAATGTATAAAGAAAAAGAAAGTGCCTCAAACGATGATTTCAAAGTAAAAACACAAAGAGAAGTATTGTCCTTACCACCTCTGAACCAATTTTAGAATTATGTGTTTAGAGGATGAACGAGGCCGTGGGGAACTGAATGTGAAAGGAGACAAAGGCATAAAGAACACATTCAGCATGTGATAAAGTGCCAATCACCCAAAAAATCAAACATACGATGCATCAACTTATACAATTAATTAAGTTGCCAGACTTTGGTGTGCATTGTGGTGATTCTCTGACAGAAACGAGTCATCAATCAGCCAAAGCAGCTTGTATTCATCAGCTGTAATATAAACAAGATGTGCTAACCAGGCGTTTTTGTGATGAACATACAATGTTCCCATAGCACCATATTAGAGCACCTCGCACTGCTTGCTAAGACCATCATAGGGAATATCCAAGGGTGTTGAAAAGACTGAGCCAATAGTGAAACCTCAGCTAAGTGTAAAGGTCACAGCAAACATTGTACCTTCTAAAAACCAGTTTTGAAGGTTGTGTGGCAAAAAACACATTCCACTTCTCCAACCACCTGCCCACTTTTGCCAAAGCGATCAGATTTCCTTCATTCTTAAGAAACCCTGAAGAGTAACGTACAAGAACTGACTTGAACATTTTTTAACCGTGATTTATAAATGTGACTGAAATATTCTGTTAACAGTTAATTAAAGTAAAGTCAAACAAGTTATAATTTTAAAATGAAAAGACAGCTAATCCAGGTTCAAATGGAAGGGCCTTTGTGTGTTACACTTGATCTGGACAATTGGGAAAAGCTCAGCAATGTACAGGTCAATATAGTGAGCACAACAAAGTATTGATCCATTGATCAATATCTAATTTAAATATGTTTTAAGTACAGCAATACCAAAATGTTTGGTCTGGTTACTACAATATCTTTCCTCTGTAATTAATTTCACTATCTATATAGAAGTTGAATTGCAGGGGCAAAAAAATAAGATGTGAACATATTTAACAAGACCTTGATGGCTGCTGAAAGTGGTAAGCATAGGAAAAATAAATGAAAACGTCTACATTTCCAAATGTGGCTACTAAATATTATTTGAGATATCACAAAAATCTGCAAATTTCTACAATTTAAAAGTAGAGAAAAAACACTCATTCCTGAAAGTATCAAAAGCTTTTCCTAATTTCTATTTTAAGTCTAAATTGAAAACGTATAATAATAGAAAACAGCAACAACAACGAACAGAGGCATACTTGGGGAACCAGTTGAGGCCCAGATGCTCTGTTTTTGAGAAAAGAATCCGGTCGTGGAGCTCGTACAGTGGTCTCCATGGCAGCTCAAGGTCCTCCCTTGACAGCAGTTCCCTTTTCCTGTTAGTTGAAATAGAATTAACATAAAGATCATGGTTCATACAACTTAACACAATGTAGAAGATGCAGAACTGAACATATATTCTGTGGTGGGTTTTCAAGATTTGTTTTAAAACCATGTATCGTGAATCTTGAGGAAACAATGCCTACTAAATAATATATTTATCTGTGAAACTTTAAGTATGAAGAAGTTACGTGTGTACAAGGTGTTGGTTTAAACAGATGGGGCCCATTCTTACTTGAGGAGGTTGATAAGAAGCCGAGCAAGGCCCTGCATCATGCTGATCTCCAGTCCGGGGATCGTCACTAGCTCGTAGAGCAACTTGATAAACAATACATGGTCTTCTTTGCTGAACTTCCGTCCATACAGCCTCATGTACCTAAATAAGAAATACAGATTTAGGGATCATTGTTCCAGTTTAGACAGGTATAGTAAACAGTGAGAGCATGGACATGGACAACGCAAACTCGAGGTGCTTATATTTTTTCTCGTTCAAAAGAAATGGCAGATTATAACTAACACTGACATCGAACGATACAGAGTGAGAGCACAGGCTCGTTTATTTTACACGAGTAAAGCTCTAAAAGCTTAATTGGAATCTTTGAAATTGCCCATTATAAAAGGTCTGTATTACTGTTCAAATGTCAAATTACCAGCGAACAGAATCTGGGTCACCCCCACAGTAAACTTTCCATCTCTCTGAGCCACCAATGACTCACTCTTGGACAGGCCAGTGTGCCAGCATTGGGGACTGAAATGGATTAAAGACAGCCCGGCAACAGAGTACAACAAAATGAAACACCACTCTGTCATATCCCACTGTATTTCTACAGGTGGCATGTGACATGTTACTAAATAACTCAAGCAGGAATACACAGGGGGTGAAACGTAATGCTGGGACGTGTTGTGTTGGGTAAGACTTGGTTCATCAGATTGTCAGTCAACTTTGTAACAGTGCATATCAGGAGTGTGGGTGTGAATGGGAATCCTCTGAAACAACTCTTCATGCGAAACTGATTCAAACGCGTTTGTTTTTCTCTGGAGAGATCCGTTGTCAGTCGGTTGTCAGCTGGTCAGAACACGAGGCGAGCAGCAAAGTCAATGACCTGCTGCTGCTGCTGTTCTGCGCTTCGCCTCCTAGGTCAGGTCGTGTGGTTAACAGTCGGTGGCCGCTTTTACGAAACTGTCACCGTCCCTAATCAGACACACTGGGTTGTTTGTAGCCTCACAACAACACATACGCTGTGGAGCAACACATGCTTTCCCCACCGACCGAAGCGATCAGGGCCAGTCATTCACCAGACTGAGTTCAAGCTTCAAGTGTTCCCCAACATAGAACATGAGACAGACAGAGAGGTGTTTGTATGACTGGGGGATGATACAACAACAAAAATAAAGATGCTAATGTCATGCTAGCACGACAGAGATTAGTGGTACTTACGTGGAAAGTTTCCTCGTCCAGAACAGCACCCCGGGCCATATCTCTCTGAGAAGAACCGCTCGGCTCAAGTTCCCTTTGATTTTGCTCAGAATCAAATTGGATTCCTCGTCGAGTCTGTCCGCGTACGGCAGAAGTTTGTTGTAGGCGATGTCTTTTTGAGGAGTGAAACCCAGCGTGTCCACTTCAGCCTTCTTCATGTTGCCAACCCCAGCCGACTAGCCTCGCCGAGCTAGCGCAATACTCTCCACTGTTTGACTTCGCACAGAGCTCCCGGCGCAGGGTTGTTATGCTAGCGTGACAGCTAATATAGCAGCTAGCGACTTCCGAGCTAATGGCTGAACCGGGACCGTTGCTTTGGCCCGCGAACACACTCACACAGACAAACACACACACACAAACAAACACACGCTAAGTTAGGAGATTCACAAGTTAGGTAACACGTTAGCTAGCCGCCTAGCTTAAGTTGAGTCAGCTTCTTTTGCCGGAAAACGTGAACATTATCGGCGTCATCTTTTCAGAAATGGTGAGACTGACGAAAAACACGGGTGTATCGGGAGAAAGCGTCGGCACTCGCACTCCTCTCTTTCGGCTAACGTTATCCTAACAGCCCCCCCTGGTGATCCGCTAACGGGCTAGCTACAGTTAGCACCCTACTACGAAATCGCAGTCATATCCCAAAGCCTGTCGACGTCGACTGATCCGTCCAACTACGGCAGAGCAGAATGCCGACGACACCCAGCTACCAGCCAGAACACACAGACGTCACGTCCGGGTCCACTTGCCGGTAGGGGGGACTCCATTCCCCAGCATGCCCCTCTTCATTCATGCTTTTTATAAATGTTTACCCTCTGGCCACTGAACAAGGAAGACTTGAAATCCACCTAGCACGTGTCCGCGGATGTCTGTTCAACTGCTGCGCGTTCAGGTCAAAATAACAACCCGATGTGGTGTCTATTACCCTGTGAAAACAACCCATGGGGTAATACAGACAACAAGCATTTTAACAAGCATTGATTGAGCATATTCTGTGCAATATTAATTATATCTGTGCAATACAATGGTTCATGTAAATGTGATCACACACACGCACATATTTTTCAAGTTTTTACACTGTATATCTTGGTTTTTATTACATTCTTATTATTTGTTATGCTTATAAGCTGGCAGCAGTAATATTGCAAATTTCCCCATTGTGGTACTAATAACGAATTTTCTTATCTTATTGTAACTTATCTTGACACTTTAACTTCAAGTGGCAAATAAAGGACTAACTGTACTTTGCACAATCCAGTCTCTAGTGTTCACTTACAACATATTGCCCAATCCATCCCCTGGTGCTTATAGAATTTTATTTTCGATTCCTATTTTTATCTTTTTTATATTTATACTTGTACACCACAGCAAATTCCTTGTATGTGTCAACCTGCTTGGCAATAAAACCCAATTCTGATCTTATCGTATCTCATCTTACAAAGGCAAATATATATGTGTCCAAAAATCTCAGTGGGGTTGCAATCCCAAGCGTTTCATTCCACAGATCTCTTTTTTCTCTCCAAAAAGTTAAGCAAAATGCAGGTTTTAAATTCAGTGAGGACATCCAGAGGGGGACATAAAGACAGCTCACCTTCAAAGTAAAAGTTCAGGAGGCCAGAGGTTTGATTTGATTGGTAATGAGTGACCCTTACTCCTTGTGCTAGATGATGGGAACAATATGGCATTAATTTGATCTCCGAATATAAACTAGAAGGTTTTTCATGAATTTTCAGAATTATATTAAATTAAATGTGTCCCACACTGTGATTCATGTAAGGCGTCAGAAGCCAAGGATGGAAACTGGGTTATTCTCTAACAATAGGTTTTTTGGTAAGTTTTGGTAAGAATTTTTAATGTTAAAGCCCTCAAAAAGCCAATTAATTTGCCTGAATAATAATAGTAGTCCTTACAATTTATACAGGGCCTCACTGCCTGTCAGTGCTGGGGCCCTAATATTAATTTTAAAGTGTTTGATTTAAATTATTTTAAACACTGTATGTATGATGGTCTGTGGTTGCACATCCATGGTGATGATACTATGTTAGTAACGGTAACCGGCCGCCATCTTGTGGTTAAAGTCATAGCTACAAGAATTAAGAACATCATTCATGTGAGAGGAGAGAGGTCCCACTCTGACAGTATTTCCAAGTGCCACTGCAGGAAAACACATTATAGTCCACCAAAAAGCCTCCAGGTGTCTTTTCTGCAGGTAATTGTACTGTTAAATGTAACAGTTACTTTAATGACTGCGTGATGTGAGAAACACATTGTTCTAGAATCAGCACATATTTAAAACACGTTTTATTTTGCATCGGAGCAGGACGTCGCTCTGTCATAGACGATCTAATGAAGCGGAAGCTGATGCGGTGTCCTAGCAACCTGAAGCACCTGAAACTTCGGCGTAGAGGAAAGCTCCTCATGTCAGCAGCTAACCCGACACGCTGCAGCTCTGACTTAAAACTGCTTTAAAACTAAACAAACTGATGCACAGACTGAAGTTAAGACTCGTTTAATATGGAAGAGTAAGCGTCTTATTTGCTGACGGCTTCACACGACAATGCATTTAAACAGTGGGGCATCAGAGACTGCTGCATGCCCCCGAACAGTGTGGGATCAGAGATAGCTGCCTGTTCATATCAGTGGCAGTTCCACGATTTGATCTTATCCTTACTGGTATGTGTTTGTACAGAAGCTAAGGATGCTGATCGAAAACCTCAGTCTGACTTGGGATGGACTCGGGTCACACCGGCAGCTCGCGTGTTGTCACTGTTACTGTGGGATACCGGTGCACCAACAGGACATATTGGTTTACAGTCACACAGACACTGACCTCAAGGTTTGTCAATATTAACAGTTTGCACAAGTGGTTTTCGTAGGGATGCTGTTGGTTAGCTACAGGGTGATCAAGAGTCAAACCACAGTCACTTCTGTACATTTACAGGCTTATTATTCTAAATATGTGATGGTTAGAGTAATCATTTCAAATGCTATAGAGCTCTACTCAACATTTTAAATAGTCATACAACTGGTATTAGTCTTACTATACTTTTTATCTTATTTGTAATAGGTTTTCAAGGTTGAGAAAGTACAGTATGTTAGTGTTGTATGTGTTTAATTGTAATCAGAGACCTATGTGGCCTCCAGCTTTGTTTGGTAGTAATGGTTGATACAAGGAGCCACAGACACGTAGGCACAGACAGCATGAATTTGTTCTAATGTATCCGTGGTTTTAGAGGAGTCTGGTTGTTTATTCGCAGCCCCTGCTGCTTACTGGGCACCATGGTGAGATAGGCGCCATGGCTTTTGGAAAAGGAAGCAGACCTGCTCTCCTCTGCTCTGCCTCTGCTGATTATATCATCGTCTGGGATGTGGAGCACTGCCAGAAGAGAGTGAAGGAGGGTAAGGGAATAGTTTGTCTGTTGTTTTCAACATTTGTATCATTGGATGTTGTTTTTATTATTCATATTAAACCATGCAGGATGGGTCAGAAATCCTGTTTTTTGCTAAAATGCCAAATCCTCATCATCCTAATCTTCATTATAATGCCAGACTACTTTAATTCCCTTTTTAGTTGAGGAGCCATGATTACTTTCCTGAGTGAAAATATGAACAAGTCTGCCATCTAGTGAAATATTACCAGATAGGTTCCTCATGTCTATTATGGCCATGAGGTTATTTTGCTGGTAAACATTGATCAGAATGAATTTGTTTGCAGGTAAAGTTGCAGCTGGAGTATTAATCGGGTCTTTACTGGGTGAAGTCGTCCATCTTTCCTTCTGTTTTTCTGATGAACGAGTGGCCGCATGTTCAGGAGGCACTGTGTATATCCTCAGCTCAAAGGTACAAGATGATGCACATTTCCACAGTTTCCCTTAGTGAACACTAACACTTGCTGGATACATTTGAGCTCTTGGTTCAGCTCAATGTTGTGCTTAATTTATATTGCTCATATGGATTACAAATATGTCACTTCAATTCTGTACTTTATTGTACTTTACTTGGATTTTGTGATCTGTTTGATGTGTTATTATCCCTCAATTGTCATTACTTCATCTTGTTCTTCCTCACCAGAGAAATGAAGTTATTTCTACCTTGACCGGCCACTTGGGACCTTTAACATCAGCCGAGTTTTGTCCCTGGAATAAAGAGATTCTCATCACCACATCAGAAGACCGCACGTTTAAAGTACTCACATATGATTCTTACACGATAGAGTAAAAAGTTATCACACTTGCTTTAGTAATGATGATGTAAATTTGTGTATACAACAAATACCACATATTAGGCACTGTAATTGAATTGTAATAATCATGGAGTCCTTCTTCTTGTAGGTGTGGGATTTAAGAACTGAAGCTGTTTGCTACCAGTCTTTTGTGCTTTCAGGTAAGATATAACTTTTTTTGTACGTGAGCATTGTACAATACGGCCTTAAATCCCTTATTAAATTTGTTTAGTAGAATCACAAGTAATTGAGGAATTTGAAATTGGGATTTGCTACTGTACAGTATAATTTAGCTGAGTATCCCGATGGAGGTGACATCTTTAAGCATTTTAAAACTTGGAAGATAGGCATACCTTTTTATAAATGGCTTGTTTTATTGTAATGACTATGGCCAATCCTTGCAGAATGATTGAGAATGTCATATCCTCTGTCAACTTAACTAAAAAAATACTCTACAGCCTCTCCTCTGATCAGTGTATGCTTCATAGAGGAGACCAGACAGCTTATCACTGGTTCAACTGATGGACAGGTTAGTGACTGACACACACAAACACACACACCCTAACAGCTCAAAATCACCACCAGAGACCGAAACACAACAAGCTACAGTATAAAATACAACAAACTTGCATCTGTTGGATTTAGGTTTGGAGCTTTTCCCTCAATGACGACCACAAGTGTCACCTGGTGACCAAAATGGATCTTCAGAAGATGGAAAGAAGACATCACACGCACCAAGAGACTGTGAGACATCTAGCAGGTGAAAGGCAGAGGGTGGAGTAGTAGTAAAATAAATTCTTAAAGCATATTCTATGCTTTTTGCTAGCTACCTATACAAATATAATTATTTGTAAAGCTACTTTATATACATTTTCTTCCAGCGGGTGCAGAGCAATCAGACGAAGATAATGTGGAAACTGCAAAGCCAGTCATCAATATGGCTTCGTGTGGCTCATTTACTGACACTGGTAATGAGCAGCAAAGGTAAGTAAGCACTTTACATATATTGACAACTCCACAGTGACAGATGTGTTATTTAAAAGAAAATCTCAATCCAAGAGCCTGCTTTTTGTGGCTTCCCTATTTACTTTTGAGGGAGATTTTCTGCTTGTATGATTTCAGTACTTGGCTAGTGACATACCAGATAAGCCATATTATTATAATTATGGCTAAGAACTTACTTCATTCAATAATCACAGGAAATCATGAGTTCCAAAATATAGTTCATACAGTCAGCAAGTCTCAAGGGCACAACATTAATCAATAGACCTTATTTCTGGACCTAATCGTGAGGAAGAGCTGTTTTACTTAATTTCTGCTAAGGAATGTTTAAGTGGAAGACATGGAACTGTCAGTGTTTGGACCATGGTCTTGGCCTCCGTTCAGTTCTTATTTTCATAAGATAAAAACTGTATGTGATTCAGGAAAATATTAGAAAAGCAAATTAAACCGTCGCCTCGACAGAAAACAACAAACAGCAGCACATTTCCTTGCATTAAAGCTCTAGAGATCTCATACTGTCACAAATGTTTGGAAACACTTCATGAACTAAATTCAAGAACCCTTCACTCATCCCAGGAAACTTTGCAGTCTCGTAGAATAAACAGTTTCAGGCTGTTAAAACACTTGATGTTATAACAGGAAGCAGGCACTTACAGACGTAACTGTGTGTATTTTTTGAACTATCGGGGTGAGACAGACTTTCCTTCCTTATTTCTCTCCGCAAAGCACGTGAGGCCAGGGCATGATCTGTCATCATCATTATCATCATATTTACTCTCGACCAAAACGACTTTAGAAGGAAATTCATCAACTGCATTATTTCTGCAACCACTGCTCAGGTGCATTATGGGAAACCTTACACATCCCACGGAATCTGCCTGTTTTTACTGTTTGCATGACATTTGCATGTACTCATTTGGCAGATGCTTTTATTCAAAGCAGGCTTCTACTGGGGGACAATATGTTGTCGCCCATCCACACACAACGTTGAAGAGTATCAGTTGGCATATAATTAAAATGCTTCTGATGTTCAGTTCATCCTTATTTTTAAAGCAACAATTTATTTTTAATTTCCGTGCATTGTCTCTAGGTCCATATTTAAGCCTCCATGCATATAATTCCGACTTTAGTGCCCCCCCCACCCCCCAGTGGGAAAGTAAAAATAAGATGCCTCTGCACACAGAAACATCACTGCAATGCAATGCAGTGAACACATAAAACTTCCCCACATAATTGCCATAGTTGTCACAATTTTTTTTTAAAGAAGCATAAACTCAGCATGAAAGTCATGATTTACTCAAATGTCCAACTTGGCTATTAGAACATATTCATGAGCATATTCATGTAGCTCGGTGCAGGAGGTGGATGAAAACCATCCATCAGACTTAAATTCCTCCCCTTTCTTCTCTGTGTGGTTGCAGTTTCCATCTTGCAGGGTGTGCATAGTTTAGTCTGCATGAAGTCAATGGAAACTTAAATAAAAACCCTTTAGTCCTATGGTGTGCATACCTTACCACTTTCATCTCCAGCTTCATTGTGTTTCCCCATATGATGTGATGAGTTAGGGTAAAATCCATAAACACTGTTCTTTCCTTATGTTTCTGTGTGGGGCCCTGCAGGGACAACAGCTGTCTGTGCATTGGAAGCTCTGATGGCCTTTATGTGGTAGACCTGGCTACTTCTGAACTCCTAACAGTGCTGTATTTTAAAGGTAGGAAGGTAGTAATGTGACAATGATATATCAGTGCATCAAGTATTTCTGCTTGTTTAGTGCACCATCCCTTTTACAGATATCATCTCAACATTTCAAGAGAAAAAACCTGAACGGGATATTCGGTTTTCGGAGGGATAACCTCAACTTTGGTACCGAAATACCTCGAAGTTCTCTATGCTACCTTCTTTTAATCTTTCAGGTTAATAAGTCGATAACTTTCCTTCTGTAAAACACAGGATTCCTCTTGAGCCAATCTTATTTTGAAATATTGAAAAGAAACAACTTGGGTTGGCTATCAGGCTTATGAATTAATAGGTGACACATTTTCATTATAAGCTTTACAGAGATATGATTTATTTATGTCTTGCAATGATATGTATATAATGACAGCTCACAATAAATGTGTGTTTTTGCATAACGGGCTAAACTTGATATGAACTGGTATTTTAATGCAGACAAACTGATGTTCGTTCTTCTAGATTACCCCAACCTGAGCATCGCACTGGCGAGGTCGTGGTCCATCTCTCCGGGACAGAATAACTCTGTGAGTCTTTCTAATTGTATCTTGATAAATCAGATGAAGACATTTGTAAACAATATTTTACAGAATTTATTCAATTGTTTGTCTATGTTAATCTATTGTGGAATTATTTGTCCCACAGATGGTGTTCTTAGTGACCTCTCTGTTTACTCCAAGTGTGGCGCTGTTGGAGTTGAATCTTTGTGACCTGGAGATGATCGGGGCTCGTGGTGAAGGCTTGTCAGTGTTCCCGAGGTAAACCTGGAAATTAAAGGCAAATATCTGTTGATGCTACAGTGTGGTGACCCTGAAAGAAAAGACTGTCAACTACAGTTTGTGTTTGCTTTCTTCAAAATAAAGACTTAAATGACAAATTAGCTCCACTGGTAAGGAAGTCAGTATCTTGCTAAAGAATCCTTTGGCCTAACCTTGTATACAAATGGGGTTCTAAAAATATTCATATGCTGTAGCTCAGCTATTTGTACTGCAAATAGTAATATGTTATACTTAAATTTGTTTACTTTGTGGCAGTGTTACAGTCCACACAAGACACAAATTAGGAAAACAACTGCTTCTCTGTAACTCACATAATCATTTGTTTCCAGCCTGGAACTGCTCTGCTCGCTGAGCAATTTGACATATAAACATTTTTTTTATATGTGTAAGCTTTTAAATCCACGTGAGATTTAATAAAGCTGTCTGTGCTGGATGCACTTCTTAATCTAGAAAATCATACTTATTGCATTCACAATAACAACATTATATAAATGCCAAAAATTCTGCTCTGGGGGAAGGAATGAAATTCGTTAATCAATTCAATCTCCGTAAATGATTATTTAGCAAAAAGTCCAGCAGCACCAATAAACGTTTTTGTGTGTTTCTGCTTTAACGTGTTTGTCATTTGGGAGCTAAAGCTTGTTAACATTTGCTGTTAGAGAATTGATTTACCTCACTCTCAGACATTGGTCACCTGAATTCACCAGCAGCAGTAGGATAAAGGAGAGTGGCCTGTTTTTCAGTTGGCCTTTTGCCTGTGTCTCCCTCTGACTCGGACGTTTCCATATTAACTCGACCTATAACAGCCATTCCCGCCATCTGGTTTTTCATGAGTCAACAATATCACGGTACTGAGAATTAGATGGACTAATAATCCATACCAGTGGAAAAAATACCTCGCTCCTTCATTTCCAGTAAGTCTTTTTCCCCCCCCGTTTCACCCCTCCCTTGTTTTCAGCTCTCCGCCGCTGCCTGAATCTCCTCTGAACGCTCAGTTCAAGAAGAAGGAACCCAGTCTTCCTAAAAAGAAAGGTCAGCATCCCTCTTGTCGTCGCAGCACACACTTACCTCTCGCTTACACTAATGCACGTACAATAAAAAAGGGAGCTGCTGACTGTGGGTTTAAAACTATGACCCATTTTGGAGTCCACTCTGTTTTTCTCTGTCGCAGATAATTTCCTTTTTAATAAGCATTCATTGTAGGTTTATAGGAAGTCTCTTTGCCCATACAAGAGCTTCTGAGAACCTCCTCACTATCTGTCAATACAGAGCATTGTTCTGCATTGTGTTGACATTCATACTTAGATTCCTTCTAGTTTTTATTTGCCACGTAGTTAGGTACTCGGAATTATAATAGAACAACCTCTTTAAGACTGGTAAAATCCCCAATTAGTTCAGTTTGTTGAAAGGTAGCTCCTTGCAGCAGTGAATTCCTGCATAAAGTGAGACTATTTGCGGTTCCTCGGTGTATCATTAGGATCTGGCAGCTTGAAAGTATTCTGCTGGACACGTATTCTATACTGAGGTTAACATGCTGCTCTCACAGAGTTCTTTCTGAGAAAGCCAGCATTGAAGCTGGATTCCCCACAGCTGGAGGGAAGGGGGCCTGCCTGAGCCTCAATATGTAGGAGATCTTCACAGGAGTCGAGGAGTGCTGCATGACTGAAATGTCAGGCCAAAGTTCCACAAACATTTACAGACTGCTGGTACTCACCATGCTGCCCTCACACATGCCCTCATGTCTAAAGGTTATCTGCAGAATTATATACAAATTACACCGTAAACCTCTGTGACTCCTGGAAAGGAAAATGTTTTTCCATTGTTAGTCCGAGAGAAGTCTGAAGGAGCTTTGTGAAAAGAGTTGAGCGTGCAGATAAGATATCTGTCGTCGTGTCACAACATATATTATGAAAAGTGAAGCAGGACTGCTGGCTTATCAAAATGATGATAATCAGGTGCTATTACTTTTTGAATGATGTCCCCAGTCTGAGGTGTGATGTCTGAATCTTGTTGCTCGGCTGGATGGAGTTGTTGGATGGGGCTGTCAGGGGAACACTAAAGCAGCAATTAGTCTTGGATTCTTGGTTGCATCTCCATCTTTTTCAGAGCTCCTATGCTCGTTTTGGGGAGAGTGAGAAGAGACGGGGAAGTGTTGACGTTTAGATTTGTCCATGTCAGTCCATGTGTTTTTTCAGGCCACAGAGAAATATGTTATTAACCACCCAACCGAAATAGGACCCACAATCTGCCATAACCGACAAGCATACAATTATGAGAACAGAAATGTACACTCATTGGGGCGGTATGTACCACCAGTCAGTTTGGCCTTACTCAACAGTATAAGATAATTATATGTAAATCCCAGTTGTCTCCCTGCAGAGGCAACTGTTAGTGTTGATCGTCAGCTCTTAATCAATGTTTCTTTTCACAAAGCCACCGACCTCTTCTTCATCGCATAATCTTTACAAAATTTGAATAATTATGTGTGTTCTACAAATTCTGGCATCCAGGGTAAATGTGCTTGCGGGACAGAGTGTAGAGAGCCAGCAAACTCTCGGCTGTAACCTACAATTAACCCATAGAACCACTGTTGTTAATACACTCTGCTCTAGGGATCATGCTAAGTATGACTCCAGTGCATCATGAGCCCTGATTTCGCCCCGCGCAAATCCTGAACACTAAAATGATGGCAAGCAAATTTCTTAGCCTCCTTTATACAGATTTTAAATAAAAAGGTAATTTGTTTCATGCTTTTAACTGTTGCGCCATTAATCACTGCTTTATAGCAGCTACAGTACCTTTTTGTTGAGTTCAACTAGTCACCTCTCCAGCTTGCCAGTATATTCTGCACGTGCTGTATGATTTCAGCTGTCTGTCCTTTGTAACCATACCTTTTTGCTTCTTGCTCCTCCTCTTACTGTGTGCCCCACTTTACAAAGGTCAGTAAGTCAATAACTCCCACCAGACACTCTTGTTCCTCTCAGAATAATACCTTAGTGTTATATATACTTGCTATGGTTTGTACATTTTTAAAAGCTTGAATTATTTGGTCTTTTTCTTGGACCACATTCCGTCAGCTGACTCAGAGGGAGGTCTGAGTTTTGCCGTCTCCCCGTCTCTAGGACAAGTCAGTGGTTTATTTCAGCATAAACTTCTGAGCCCTTTCCCTTCTAACACAGGCAGCCCAAGCTATAAAAAGCAAATCGCTGTCACCTCTTAAAATTACATAATCTAAAGTAGTGATAGATTTTTTACGAGTTGTCAGTCCGAACAGCCAAGTAACCACTCATGGTTTTTAGACGCAGACCTTAACACAGCATGAAGGCTCATTGACTGCAGACCAAACCGTGTTGTCACCACAACTATTCGCTAGTGCATCAGACGCTTCACATCCTATCCTGTGTTAAGCTGAATTAAAGAATTTCTATATTATGAGACCTTACTTTGCCATAATGGCTAGGGCAGCCTATGTTAAGTCTCACATAATGAGTGCTGTTAAAGGAGCGCTCAGCAAGCTGCCGTGATCTTATGCAGATGTGACCCGACATGGAGATTAGTTGGAAACTCTCACTTTGTTTCAAATTGGATCTCAAGTCAAGTCAGCACAAACAATGAGGTTTTTACTGGCCCATAAAACTAAATGACCATTATATAGCAACAGGGGGTCAATAGGGTTGTTAAGTATCGTCAAGTGATTGCATCGCCAGGTAATTTGTATTTCTGGCCTCAAATGCTTAGTTTCATACATATAATCTGTTCTGGATCAAAAGCTACTTCCAGCACATATCACCTCACACACGAAAACAATGGACGAGGGTGCAACATGTGAGCAACCCAGTGGCACCAGAGTAGTGGGTGCTGATTGATATAATACAAAGTACCACTTTGACCCGAGTTAAGGTTCACAAAACCTCCTACATTTGCTCTGTAAACACCTGGAAAAATGAAGGATTCTTTCATGAAATAGCAAAGAGGCGGTGGACTAGTGGCAGAAACTTGGACTATGGGCAGAAAAGGTCTCTGGTTCGTCTCTGGTTCGACTCTACAGAGAAACAACAAAAAGACGAGCCTGGATTGATCTGTCCAAAAATCCAAGAGGATTCTCCCTACCCTGTCTAGTGCCCCTGAGCAAGGCACCTTACTCCCCCAACATCTGCTCCCCGTGCGCCGTACATGGCTGCTCACTGCTCTGTGTGTCCTGCACCAGATGGGTTAAGAGCAGAGGTTAAATTTCCTTTCCATTGCATGAGTGTGCCTTTGCATGTCTGTGCATGTGTTTGGGATGAATAAATGTATCTTAATCTTAATCTTAAATTAAGTTGAAGTGAGGAAGACGAGAAGAATATTTCTGATATCAAAGCAACAACTCATAAATAGTATTAACAGCGCTGAGCTTCACAGACAAAATGTACCCGTGAAGCTCAAAATCCAAGGAAACGGGAACAGACTGATCGTTCTGAGATTTTACATAAAAAATATGATTCAAGCCAAAACCAGAGAATATTGGGGCTGCTCATCAAAGTTTAAAAACTCTCTCAAATAAGAGTAGTTTGACCAGATCCAGATGTGTTTTCTTTTTGACTTTAATGGGTTCGCTTGTATTAGATTTCATTACTGTGTTTGGACCATGCTGACAATGAGTTGTGTATTTAATACTGAAACACATGATTCACACCCAGGTGAACCTGTTCAGCTGTTAACATTAAAACTGACAACATGTTGTTTGTGTGTTGCTGACTTTTACCGTAAAATGCTGCTGTTTATGTGTTGATGTAAAGATATATTAACCATAGCTTCACTTAAATAGTGGTAACTTCAAATGCCACCTGTCATTCGGACATTCCCACAGTTAACTTGTCCATGTTTAGTTGTAGTTTATAGTTTTGTTTGTCATTTATTTATTGGTGCAATTGATTAATCACATGTTCATAGGTCAATCTCTGCCACACATGATAAACTAAGTGTTGACTTGGAGTAAAGCCTGAGAACCAAAGCAGTATATTTGTCTCTGATGCAATTGAAGTCTTAAATTGCCACTCGTGTTTGACAGGAGAGCAGCTTTTGGAAAGTCTCACACATTTTAATGGCTGTGGAAAAAGTGAGCTCATTGTAATATAGTAAAGGCCTTGACAGTGAACAGGGAGCAGAACGAAACATCCCACAGTTTGGGGCTGATGCACCTAATCCCCACAGCCCAGACTGGTCACTCAATAGTATTGGATCTTCTCTTCCTATTGCATAATTTATGAAATGCCAACACTGTACAATGACTAGTTCCATCCTAATTATGATGATGATGATGCACATTGACTGATATTGTGTAACTATAATTCTGTCTCATATCTTTTATCTTTCTTTGTCATCTATACTTGTGTACTTTGTGGTGGTTTATCTGTCTGTCTTATTGACCATCAAATCATTTTCACAAAGGAGGAACAAAGGATCAGCCTCTGGTTTACCACACAAAAGTGAAGTCGTCTGGATACACCACTACCCCACGGTCAGTTATTAACTTGTCGCTTCATAGAAAATTGAATTACAGTTAATTGATTTGTCTAAAATTGAATGAGGGTTAAAAGTTATTTGTCAAATTGAAAGGATTAATTGAACTTTGTTTTCCTTTTTCATTTATTAAGGGAGTACTTGTTGATTGTGTTGACTTGATAAACATAATTTACTTAACTCCTGTAACCCATAAGGCCTTCCAGCTGAATCAGCCACACTGAGCAAGAGATTTTGAGACACAATCTTTGCAGTCAGATTCCTCAACTACACACCTACACACACACACACACACACACACACACACACACACACACACACACACACACACACACACACACACACACACACACATACACGCACACACACGCACACACACAGACACACACAGCAAACCCTCCACACCTGTCTTATATTCACCCCAGAAGCTGACCAGTTGGGTTGAACAGACCTTGTTCATCCATGCAACAATCCAAATTCAAAATCAAACAAACTGATAAATGAAACATCACATGAAGATGATTCTCATTTTTTTTGTAACTGCTTTTCAGAAGGAATATGTTCTCACCTAAAACAAATATTCAGAAGAATCCTTCCTCTAATAAGGTTAAAAAAAATACGTAAGTTCTCCATCATTTAAAATACAATACTGAGAATTCTAAAATGTTATTTTTTTAATTTAAACCCTAAATGGTTTTCTTAGAGGTTTACTTCTCAGAGATTATCCACCAGACAAGGCAGCACCTACGATACCACACAGTCATCTCAGCGTTACTGACAAACCAGTCAACTGCCTCCACTATTCAGGTGAGACAATGTATATTTGTATGTATATATTTAACTAATTGGGCATTTCCCTCTCTCTCAAATATTTCTAATCAAAGCAAGTAAAGATACATTTAACTCTCATGGCAAAGTAGTAGTAAAAGGAAGTATGAGTAGACAGTGACATAAGTTTGAGTATCTGATATTTTACAGAGTAGATTGTTCAAAACCCTAATACAGATGACCTGATGGATCATCTTTGTAAAGTCTGATCTACTTCCAGGATACTATAACATTACATTAACATTTTAGATTTATTTTGTATTACTTTAAATGTATAATATTTAGCAGCGGGGATAGCTTCAAGTGTTTCTGCGAAAACCATTATATTTTGCACAGGTAAAACAGTTATTTACAAGCTATGACTGGCAATAAATGTTCCATCAAAATCACATTTTAATTAAGGATTAAAGTTATTTTTTCATCTCTTACCAGTTATGTTAAAACAATTCAATTTTTATTTTTGGTGTTATGATATATAAGCTATTTATAGAAATATCCTAATAAAACAATTCTGTTTCTCCTAGGTGACGGGAAACAGATCCTGTGTGGTCTTGGCGACAGCTCAGTGCTACTGTACAAGTCATCGCTCACCGGCGATCCAGCTGTCTACACAGGTGCATGAAGCCAACACGAGGATCCACACCTTACAAACCACAGGCGTACACAGTTTATACCAGAGTCACCTCAGTGTTTCTGCCAGCTGCAAGGTTATGATTACAGACTCCAGAAGAATCTAAATATTGAAATGACTCAGGTCATCACTATCAAAACTGGAGATAAAGAGGTTTCATTTCACAGGTGTAGTTTGATTACATTCCAAAGCAAGGATTTGATATATTTGTTTATCAGTAAATCCAAGGTGATGGTAGAAAATAAATATTTAATAAAAGGGTACATTGTTTTCCAAGACCAACAAGGATTGAACCATTTTAGACACTTTTTAATTCGTCGTTGCCCCAACAGACACTGATAAACCACGGTAAACCCTGATGTCCACGCGTAACATCGAGCATCTGTTTGAAACTTGAAGGCTTGAGTGCAGCAGAAACACAGTCTCCACAAGGGGGCGGCAGAGAGATAGAAGGACAGATGTTGAGGTGACCAGTGGGTCATTGTGGTCCTCTTCTCTTCAGACTGCCTGACTCTGAGCAGTACCATAAAAGCAAATGATGAAGTCACTCACTGTTTCTCCAAGTTAACAACCCTGTGTCTCTGCTTGCAGGCCATGATAAACCAGTGAGCAGTGTCAGCTGGAGCCTCAGCAGACAGTGCTGGTTGAGTGCGTCAGAAGACCGGTCAATTCGAATCTGGGCCAATGGCAGCAAAGAACCTGCTATTATCATGGTAAAAGCATTTACTTACTCAAACTTGAACAGGTATATAACATGTGTTGTTTGGTTTATGGACTACATTTACTCTCTAGCACCCTAATCTTAACAATCACTTTTACAGGTTTTACCTTGAGCTTTAATCCAACTCTCACTTTCTTCTTATTCAAAGCCCAAATCCAAAACATAAAAACAGTGAAATGAGGACCAGTCATAGTGACCTCACAATTTAAAAATGTCCTCCCTCTGAAGGTCTTAATACTCATATTGGTTCAGAAGTAAAACAAAATAACTACAGACACATGCCGAATGCAATTTTCACTCTCAACCTTGTCCTCAAAGACAGCTGTGATAGCTGAAAGTTATTTTTCTTACTGTAATTGAAGTTTTGTAAATGAGGCAATTATTCCTTATATGTCAGTAAAACTGCGGTTGCTACTGTATCAACAGTGTTTGGCTTCCAGAGTAAAATATCACTGGTTTATGTTCTGTGATAAAGTTGCATACCCTAGTAAAATATTTAGGGTGAAGGAGAGGCTGCAGCCTATGATTAAATGTGGTGGTGTAGTGCAGGTAAGAGATAAGAACTCACTGGTGGACCTCTATAATTTGGATAAAAAGCTTGCTCAACTCATTTTTTCTTTCTCTAATAGAAATATCCTCACGGAATACAAAAACAGGAAAAGCCAAATTAACAGAGGTGATAGATGTTGTGTTTCTTGGCTAGAACAGAGTGACTTTGTCATTCAAAGCATCTGTGGACTCGAAGCCTCCAAAAGTGTGATTATACGCAGACCCTCCTCACTTGACTGTAGTGTTACATTTAATAGGACAGACAGAAATGTGTGAACAAGTGAAAACAACGGTCTGTCCTATAAAAACTGGGGTGTCCCAGTGGCTGATGCTAACCATCACACAGATTGTTTGGAGCTTCGCCGGGGCCTGCAGCTCTTTGACTGCTTGGTGTTCTTGTGAAACAACCTGGCAACAAGTGCAAGTCTTTTCAGGGACCAGAGTTCTGCCAGGGTGTCCCCGCAACCGCCAAAATGTCCAAAACAAAACCACATCGTAGTCCTTCATATTTCTTATGATTGGTAGTCTTCAGATGTCGGATGGTTGGTGGAGTGGTATAACTCCAAACCTGGACAGAGTGAAGTATCTGTTGTCAAATATCTGACAGGACAGCCCATCTGTTTGCTTTACCGTGACAGACTATAATTGTGACCTGTGGGGGCTAAGAAGAACTGTGTCATATGAGGATGCCTCTTCTTCAGTTTACCTCCATTTTTTATCACGGATGTTCTTTTTCTCTTCTGTATGAACCCAACTGTGAAGAGACAAAATGTTGTCCGTAGTAAAATAGAGTCGTGAATATCTGAATGGAGCAAACATTCAAAATCAAATTAAATAACGCTAACAAGTTAAGGTTTTAGGAGAAGGCCAAGACAGCAGTGTGCGCAGATTACACTACAACTGAGACTGTTGCATGTATCTATTAAAAACTATACGGTGCTCACTAATACAGCTTTGTATTGCTTATTGCAACAAGCAATATGGAGTTAGATGGGAAACAAAGAAATCTACTTGTTTAACGTTTTTGATTTTTACAGCATCAATTATATTCCCAGTTATTAAAATAGAAGAGCTACTCACTAAAAAAATATATTCTTATTAATTATCCTTCTTTATAACTAGATTAGCTCTCAAATTGTGTCTTCTCTCTTTCAGGGTAACAACTCGATCTCCAAGCCCATACGAGGTGCTCAGTTTTACTACCTCGACAAATTCCTGCTTTTTGCATCAGGACCCTCTCTGTACCTGTACCTGTATGATGTGGACACCACGCACGACAACATAAAAAGGTAATTACAAGTGATTGCTTCATATAGGGAACAGTTGAGCATATAAAGTCAATAGTGATGCATGAGATAGCTTTGGATTCGCAAAATCGTTTTTTCAGATGCAAGTAAATATAATATTAAATAAAATATTACTTTTTCAGTTCATTCATCCACAAATCCCCTTCTTCAAAATAGGCAAAATCATTCACTGTGACTCACTTAACTGAAAAGAATATGGAGGTCAATGCTCAAGATCCATGTGACCTCAAACCACTGGTTTTCAACATAACTCAAGCAAGCGTATGTTAATTATGATGACATACACTTAATACCTTTTATTAAATTCCGTGAATTCTTCACTGCGTGTGTCATTTGAGTCTAGACAGAGACGGATGTAAACTGCAGCTCGAATGGTTGGCAGAGACAGACAGTAGCGAGGTGGTTATACAGTTTGCTTTCTGATTCAAGACTCCTTTATTGGTTATTTGATATCGGCTTGATAAAGGTTTTTTTCTCTTCTTTAGTAATTTGAGAGTTATGAATGGGAGACACTTGAAATGTCATCAGTCAGTTAAAAGAGCAGTGCCTCCTACTTCTCTCCTTCAGTCACACTGCTCAGACAATTATCTAGAGTGATGGGTGTGTGGAGAAATCATTTAAAAATTCTGATTCTTTCGTTTCTTCTAGATATCAGCAGCGGAGTGCCGTCAAATTGGCCAAGTGCCTTACAACGACATCATCAACAGACATCACAGCCTTCTCTACAGTCAATGATTTCCTCTCTTGTATCCTTTTTTACTTGTTGTTGTTGTTGTTGTTGTTTGTGTCTTGATTGCGTTGATGCTGCGGAGGGCAGAACGAACCTATGCCTTCTGTACTTTTACTCAAAGCATCTGGTTGGACCACTTCCACGTCGACCACAGCAATCTGTCTGTGCTTCATAAAGTCTTTACATGTTGCCCCGGGCCTTTCACTGCGGATTTTTACCTGTAAATCATTTAGCCGTCTTTAATTTTTCAGGAATGTCTACATTCCTGCCCCTTGTTAGGCTTTACAATGTAATTATTTCCAAATAAATCCGCTGAATTGTGCTGCGTTTGGATGAGTGAGATCCTGTCGGGTATTACTTTGCTGCTCTGTGCATGGCTAAATATCTCTTGTTGTGAGATTATATTTGTATTTCAACAATATAGAATATTTTATTTTCGTTTCACTCAAATAATATTTTCTTAAAGTAGAGTCAGATGTTGTATTCACTCTTGCATCACGGCAAAGAAGGATAGAGACTGTCTGCAAAACAGCAAACAGATTGTTGTGTTCTATTTTATATCTGATGACAGAATAAAACCAAACACATGTACTTAGCTGCCTGCCCAGCTCAGCACTAGTTTCGAGCACTGGTCCTTGAAGAACAAGAGAAAGTCGACTCTCTTTGCAAAGCAGGATAGTATTGGAGGGAACTTCTCTTAACAGCTGACTCAGACATAATCCTGCTGTGTGGCTCGGATCGATCCATTCAGGTGTTTGACATGAACAGGAGCACAGTTGTCTCACAGCTGCCCGACGCCCACAGCAGAGCGGCCCACTGCATTACACAGAACAAGGTGAGGCCGTTTAACATTTGCCTTTGAAAAATAGACACCAATGGAAATTTAGCGTTTCTATTTAGTCAGTTACCATGTATTAATTATCTTTTTTATGTTTGTAGTAAGGTTATATACTTTTCTTTTTAATGTGAAGCATATGTGAAGTGATATTCAGTGCAGGATTTGTGTTTTATACGTGGTCTCTATGCATAAATTATTCAGACATAAGAAATGATAAAGCACTAGAGTAGAGCAGAGTTTTGTTTCGGAATATAAATTGTTTTAATGTCTTTTTATTAATTTTGGAAGTTGCAGAGATAGCTGTAAATTACAGTGTCTCGTATATTGAAGTATAATAATTTCAGCATTATTCCTCTCTATGTGACTGAGACTGGTGAGAAAATGTGAAAGTCAAAGGTTTTATTTAACAGTGTGCAGCCTACATGATGCATTATTTAAAACACAACAATTTCAGTGTCAGTCTTGAAATACAAAATTATTTAATGCTTTACATTTGTCACAGTTTCCTTCTTGCATGTTTGCTTAAATCATGGGCACTTATATCCTCAAAATTGTTTATTTAAACAGTAAAAAATAAATGAATTATTATTAACATTTTTCCCTCAAATGTGGTTTGACAAGAACTTCTTGATAACCTTTAACCTCTGCGAACAAAGACATCTCCCTCCACTGGCACACTGAGTGGCCCTGACCCACATGGTGAAGAATTTGATTGGCTGGGCATCAATTGTGCAAGCTACATAATGCCCAGCTACTCTTTGGGAAGATATAAGTGTCATTGTTAGTTTGTGGTGCGAATGCAGAAGGTCATGGTTACAAAGAATGTCATGGTTACACAAACGTTTCCATCATTGGTATCATTCATCTTTCTGAGTGTTTGAATGTAAATCTTTGTTGCATATAGGATTAAGGCTGCCAGAGGAGAAGGCAGGAGGAGATTCCATCCTGGATGATGGCCTTGGAAATACTGTTCCATGATGCTGTTTGGGGTTTCACGTGGCCTCATTCCCCAATGTGGGCTCAATTTGCTAACAATTTGACTGCTCGGGCCAATGTCCACATCCATTATAATGCTACGCATGTGATGTAATGTGCATCACTCCAAATTAAATCATAAATATTAGTGATGAATTCATGCATTCAAGTTTGGGGTTCTGCATACTACATACTTTATGCGATGAGTAGCCGACTTTCCTGATGTGTAATCACAACAGAACCATTTATTTTGACCCAATTTCCAGATGCTTCTATAACTTATTGGAAAACAGAAGGTCTTGCATTTGAAAGAGACACTAGCTTGCACCCAGTGACCTTGAGGATTTGACCTCATTCAATTCTGCATGTTGACCTGCGCATACTTGGCACATGCAGGTTGTCCACCTAATCCGCAGCCTGGATTAGCTGGACACACCACGGATAGTTGTATGGATTAAATGCATTAACCCATTCAGCTATGATGCACAGCTGACCATACCTCTGCCCAGAGGTGCCTGTTCTTTGTCACGCCAGCTATTGTGTGCCGTACGTTGTGGAAAGCCCGCTGCGTGTTGTTTCAGCTTGGCTCTTGCGTCAGCGCGGGTTCCTCCGCCCGGGCGCCCGAGGGCCTGTGGGTGCTGCAGGGTTAATTCCAACAGATCAGAGGGACTGCCCCTGCCGGGAGACTGCACACATAGCATCACTCTTCTCCCTCGCTCCCTTGGTTTCTTGTCCCGAGGCGGACCAAACATCAGGAGCTGCGGCATGTGAAGCAGCTTTTCCCACTTCAAATTTCCATCGCCCTCCTCGGGAAAATTCACCTGGAACTCATCAGAGCAGGGAGAACTTCTCGGAAAATGGAACTGGAAATGCCCTCTCAGACTGCCGTTCTCACACTCTTAATGGAAATCCAAACAAAAAACACCCCAACCACTGCCCTCTCACTCTCCCTCACAAGACCTGGAATTTATGTATAGATGTGCAGTGGAACCCTCTGTTTATATAAACCTAAAGCCGGTCTCAGTGTGCCACATAAAAGATAGAAGACGACAAACAAAGGCGAATTGTGCTTCCATGTCTGTTCGATTTCCAGGCAAAATCTGCCAACACTGTCTGTAATGTTGGGCTTGGGTGATGCTACCTGAAATAATGGTAATTCTAGGTTTGCCAGTGTCAAATGCAAAGCAACATAATATTCAAGTTCTGGACAATAAGACAACCCTTTTTCCATAAAGCATGTGCTGACTCTGCGTTTTTCCCCTATACATTTCACAGGGCTCCATGTTCAGCACACAGGCACCAGACTCATACAACCTCTTTCTGACCAGTGCAGTCACAGATGGTGTGAAGATTTGGGACCTCCGCTCACTTAGGTTGGTTTCGATTCTGTCTGTTCTGTTGGATTTGTAATGGGTACACCTTTAATGTGAAAATCAGGCAAAGGAAAGTGTGATGGATGTTTATTGAATCATCCCGTGAATGGAAAAATGTATTGATACCGAATACCATTATTTAGGCTTGGACGTTATAAAAACTTGGCTGATAGTGCTATTTGGAATGATTGACATACAATACTGAAATCTCTTCCTCATTAAGACACAATGGCGTTTTGCCACTCCTGAATTCCACCTCTTTGAAAAGTTAGCATCATTGTTATCATCAATGAAAGCCATAATTGCTTTTTATTCCACTGCTGTTCCTCACAGAGCTAAATGACCTTATATTCAAACTACACCAACTTCTTTTTTTTCTTAGACAAACATTCCTCATCTGATGAGTGAATCGGCAATTGCTCAGTTTCCAAAGTGCGTAGCTGAGAATATTTTTCTTTGGCCCTCACTAGCACATATCCATATAAGGCGGATAATTCAAGTAGGCTCTCTTGGATTTCAAAATGTTCCTTTTGGCCCAGTAGGAGACATTATTGAGTATGTCATTCTTTCATGTCAGCGACTGCTTCCACTCCTCATCCCGGGCTCCATCAAAACCGTGGCGCTATCTGATAAATATTTGTACCGGGTTTCCAGGTCAACTTCTGCTCCTGAGAGCTGTCATCAAGCGTCCCTCAGTAGAATCAGTTCTTCTGGGTTGAAATATGGTCTGTTCATTTTGTCGGCCTTGAGACAACCCCCGTTTTTTTTATTTCCCTTTTTGATAAAACGGATGTGTGTTTGTCCGCTCGTACCAAACACAAAGAGTTACAGTTCCCCTGAATTACTGTTTCTCTGTATTTATTTTCATGTGGTCCCTGCAACAACTGGAAGTAGTGAAAATAGTTATCTGGGTTTTATGATCATAAGAAACTCCTTATGATATAATACGGTAATATAACAATTGTTGAAACAATGTTTGGCGGGAGGGAAAGTTACGCAAGGCTCTCATGTGAGAGCACTTCTTGGTAATAAGATTATTTTATGCAGGTTTCACAAAGTCTTTTCTCAGGAAGAGCATGAAGAACATTTTATTAGACGTGGAAAACAAACTCCCAGAATGCTGACCGAGGACTGGTAGATGAAATAAAAATAAGTTACAGCAGAATCTCAGAAAAAGCAGAATTTCCAGGAGCACGCTCATGGAAACACGTGTTTTTAAAATATAATGTCTGATGTTTTGAGCCTCACAAACACAAATCTCTTTTCCTCATTGTGTAGGACTGTGGCAGAAGGTTCAAAAGAAAATAACTCTGAATTTCAGCATATAAAACCAAAGCTTTTTGCATGTTACTTGTGATTTCACTGAACTGACCCTTGACTGACTGAGATAAGTGAAAAACAATGTTACTTATCTCTTTTTTATCTATCGCAAACTTTTCATTGGGCTCAGTTATATTAAAAATAGAGAAATTTGACTTATTAAAAAGATGGTGAAGTTTGACACGAGTGTGTCCGATCTTTTTTCTGTTTTATTTCAAAAGAAATTCAATGCTTAGCAGTCAGAGTCAATAATGGAGTTATTTTACACTGGCCACAGCTTTGAACATTAAGAATGTATTCATTATGGACATCATAAGAAGTAATTGACATGCAAAGACAATGGAGTTGGGTTCTTACTAGACACAACATGGACAGAGGGTCTATGTTCAGACAGAATTGGAGTTATTACCGTGTCTTCGTTCAAGCTGAAGAATTCCCAGAAGAAAATCACAGTGGGAAGTGTACATTTGACTGGGTGGAAGTTTCTGAAACTTCATCCTAACTTTATTTTTGCCTTGTCACCAGAGAGTCCTCAGCGCCTTCCTCTTCAGACAGGAGCCATCCATGTTCATTCCTCAAAGATCGAATATGGATAATGGTTTTTGAGAGTTTAATTAAATATGAAAACTGCTGGTTTGGTTAAAGTTTATTTTTCAACCCCCAACCCTTTATTGACCCCTTGCAGTTCCAAGTGATTTGTTTAAGTGGGTCAGGTTCCCGTTGAGGGGTCCACACACCAGCAGTTAAATAGAAGTCCGACCTAGTCACATGCAGTTTCTAAAGCTTGAGAGAACAGATGGTGATCTGTTTCTCTTTAGTGAGGCTTTATTCCCCTTAAAGCTCCTGGAATTTCCATCAACTGATAAATTCTCGTTGAGTAATACATTCTATGATGAACGCATCGTTAATGTATTCATATCAAATAGGACCATAAAATGTACATTTTCACCTGATTTGCACTGATGTTGCTGGCCTGGGTGAAATGTTTTGGCTCCAAGTAATGAGCTATGATTAGCCTGATGATTACCTTGAAGACGGACCCAGAATACCCAGGTGGATTCAGTAACCGCACAGGTTCCCGCTCAAGAGGATCAGACCCTCCAGTGCCGTCTGTGTTAGTCATTAGACAAATGCCGGATACTCATCACTCACTAAACATGGAGTGTGTGTGTGTGTGTGGGTGTGTGGGATTCAGCTCAGCGTCTCCTCTCCCTCAGTCCAACATTAGATCCACGTTCTGACCTAGAAAAGCAGCAGAGTGTTTACTCTAACTGTTAAACTGCTTCTTATCAGCGTGATAGGGATAGGACGTGTCGTTTTGGAGCAGACCTATCCAGATGTCCTGATGGGGGATTTAGAAACAGATGCGTCTCATCCGTTTTGTTATGCATCTAAATTATTATAGGTCAGAATTGTCACGAGTACTTCTCAAACTTCAGCCATGACCCCATGGCTTAAGTACATCCTTAAAAGCAGGATAACTTTTTTTCTTTTTACATAATTAAGTGTACTTTTTTCAGTTTTCATAACAGGGGTCAGCCTTAGAGTCAAGGTTATGGGGGCTTTATCGTTTATTTTAATGGCTACTTTTTCTGATTGGCCACACCAGCTGTCAATCATCTTCAGCCTGTGTTTAAAAACGAGTGGAGAACCTCACCTGGGTCTTAATAATGGTTACGACCTCTGCGAACCACACTCTCGGCTCTTGAGTTACACACAAGAGCACAGCCCCAATCTGCAGCCAGCATGTGTGGATGGATGATGTTCCTGCGTCTGACTTCAGCTCCGTTGCAGCCGCACTCACTCTTGTGAGGGCTGCATGGGCAGATAGGGCCGTCAGCTGACAGTGACAGTGCACTGGAAGAATGAGAGGAAAGCCTTCGACAAAATACAGTGATTTGATTTAGGGCAGCACCGCAGGAAGAAAAAAAATCTCAGCGGCACAGTCTTAAAAAGAATTCCACATTCATAAAGTTTGGGTTTTATTGCCTAGCAGTTGTGTGAACGTGCTCCCATGTGTCCCCGTTGTTCCAGTGTATGTTTCACAAACTCCCCGGTACTGGGTATATCACATTTCTTTATGGTCACCAGTGAATATGACCTACTTTCGGTCCAGCTTAATGACATTAGCATGTGAATGTCAAAAGGCTGGCTCTCACCACATCCCTGTCGAAGCCCTGCCTCCCCAACATGCCAGCCCGTATAGAAACCCCAGCTCACTGAGCAGTTGGTTCAGTGGGGACATTGTAAAGACATTACATGCCGTTGCAAACCAAACGAAACAACACAGAAGCAGCTCGAGGGAACTATCCGTCATCCGCTAGCTGCTCTTTTCCTGTGTTTTGCTTGAGTCATGCTCAACTCCTCTTCCCTCGGCTGATTAAGAAACGTGAAGTCTGCAGGGTGGCATTCGGCTCCTTGGTTATTCCTGCGCCGTTCAGGTCACTAAACTATAAAAAGTGACAGCACTCATGTGTGAAGCACCATTCATACTCACACTGAAGGAATATCAAACGTTGCTTTTTAGATCCCATTTTTAACAACGGTGACCTTTTCAATTTTACAGTCTTTCCTTACCCTTAAGTCCTGGTTTAAATAGTTTTTAATGGCTAAAATTGTGTTCTTTTAGACTATAAATATTTATGTGCTCTTAATATGAACATTGCAGTGAAATCAGCAAGAATTATAATGATTCAATCCGACGGGGACTCAGTAAAACTGTTTGTATTATGACTTCATTTGTCAAATATTCAGTCTCCCCTTCACATCGTGTTGCCTTGAGTTTATTTACCTCATCATTCCTCTCTCACCGCTGTATGTTTCACCTCCTCAGATGTGTCCGCCGTTATGAGAACCACGTGAATCGCTGCCTGCCATGCTCCTCGGCCATCTCGCCGTGTGGCCGCTTCATCGCGACAGGCTCCGAGGATAACTCCGTAAGTTGAAGTACTCAGGGTTTTTCAAATATGAAGTGTGTGTTTCATTCTTCCTTGTATATGCCTCTCTGGTTATACTGTGTCTCAGACAATCAGGTTTTGTGTCAGAACAACTTGAAAAGAAAAGCTTTTGAATGGGGTGACAAAGCAGTTAGGAGGTTGTCTGTCAGAGCCACCCACAGCATAATCTTTTTCGTTTTATTTTCAATTTCACAACACCGTGCACCCCCACATACCAAGAGCCTCGAGGTATTTGGTTTTATGAGTTTGATGCAGTAATTTTCACAAAGCTGTAAAAAATTTGATGGTGAGTTTGGCATTTTAAAAGTTGAGTTGTATGTGTATATCAGTGTCTGGTTAGTTTTTGTATAGTCTTTGCAAATAAATCCACCAAACATTTTACTATTAAATCATGGCCTAAAATATCACAACCCAAAGGGACAGATACTTCCTGAATGGAACTAATGATCTCTTATATCTAAGGCCACTTGTGTAGTAGATTCGATTCACCAGAAGCATATTCAGCAAAGTTTTCCGACTCCAGTTCAACAACTGCAAATTATTATATACATATAATTTACACATTATTTATATTGTTTACATCTTAATGTACCTTGTACATGTGAAAGACATCAGGGAACTAACTCTATCAGTTTCACCTCCATCTAAGGTGAGGACTGTTTGCGCTCGGCTCAGAGATTTTTTATTTGGACCTGAGCCTTTTTCCATAAAATTCAAATTCAACGTTCATGTCGAAGCAAGAACTGTTTAATTGCTTTTCCAGACGGTGCCTTATACTCGCTCTCAAGAACGTTTTCAGAAGCCTGCCTCCCTTTTCCTAATCCATCTCCCTTCTCTTCTGGTGTGTGTGTGTGCCTGTAGAGAGCAGTGGAATAATATATGCATGCCACTGGTTATCATTAATTATGTGGACTCGAGCACGGAGCCCGACATTTGAGAGCATCTCTGTCGACCTCCGACGTTTCCAACGTTGCAGGAAACGGGGAGAGTGTATTCGGCAGAGGGCTGCAGCGTATATTTATTTGTAGCTGCCTTGAGACTCCGATAAGCCAGACACATTTATACTTGTCTTAATATATCAAAAAGCAATCATGGAAAAGAAGAACCCCCATTCTATGCAAAGACTCCCCAGATCATGTTACACATTTTCCAAAAAACACAAGGCCAAAAACTATCTAAGCAGAGTAAGATTTCAGCGCGGTTAGATTTTAACCTGTTATACGTTCACTCACAATATGTATAATTTCCCCCTACTTTGACCTCTGCTCCTCTTATATCCAACACAAATCTGCTTATTTAGAATTGTATCTTTATTAATCAAGACGCCTCTGCTCTGTGCTTCACTAGCCGTTGATATAAACCGATCCATCTGTGGATCCTTGTGATATTTGAGCATTCCTGAAAGAACTCTTCTCTGCCAAGTATCTTATGCCCCGTTAGGCACCTCACACGTCATGCGCCTCAGACAGAGAGACACTCTACCCGCGGTCCGTTTGACAGAGCTCACGGACATAATACAAAACAGCTGCAGGAATCTGATGAGTGGCCGTCTGGTAGCAAACATCTTCATGTCTATTTTTATCTGTGCTCATGGCACCGGAGCAAAGAAAGAAGAAGCCCTTCAAATTGACTGATTGTGCTTAAGAGTTCAGATTGTGAGAAGTGTTGTTCCTGAGATGTCGACACAAGCACTTTGCAAATGTGTTGTGTGCAGCTAAGGCCGACTGGGAAATCTACACTTACTTAACACCTACAAATTGAGCTTATTAACAAGGCATTTACGACCTCTAATCAGAAAATAACAGTAATCGGTCGGTTTGGATACTTAATTATTCTCAATGACCAATTTATTTTGAAGTGCTAAGTGTTAGAGTCTGTGATAAACCTCAAGAACCAAGACTTTTTATTTAAATGAAACATTACAGTATTTTGTAAAGTATTTTGGCTCAACTGCCGTCTTAATAGATGTGACTTGATTTGACTTGACTGTGTCTTTAGGATTTGCTTCCAACTGTGTTAAATGGTTTATGGTGGTGTATTATTTTTGTTTTGTTTCACATTTCACACTTTGAATTTTGCAATTTCGACTTAACACTAAAATGAAAATAAAAGTGAACAGTTTTTCTTGAGCACACTGTTGACCTCCAGTCATTTGGGCGTAATTCAGCAGTCGAGACGACAGATTCTGGCTCAGATCCTTTGTGTCTGATTACTGAGATCAACATGACCCAAGTCTCACTGTCGAGCGAATCTCTGAACATTAAATCATTTTAATCAGTGAGAAAACATTTACAGCGAGTGTATTGTTTTGATTATTCGACTATTTGAGCTTCACTAGGTGGATCCACTTAACACATTCTATGTTGTTCTATCGTATACTACATCTGTATATGACTGCGTAGAACAGCTCAGTTCTCCTTCTCGTGTTCATGTTTGTCCATCTCGTTCATTTCAGGCCTACGTGTATGACATCCGAAGCAGCAGCGTCCTCCACAAACTCCAAAAACACTCAGACACGGTGCTCAGTGTGACGTTTAACCCGGCCACACCAGAGGTAAGAACCTCTCTCTACTTTCTCTTCGATCCGTCAGTCACACTATATTGAGAAAATACTCTCTTATAAAAATTGAGAGGTGTATCCCTTTTGAAAGCATAAATGCTGCTCTCAGGTCCTTAGATAGAAATCTGCCTCACCACAGGTTTCAGTCCTGCCCTTTGGAACAGCTGACCGACTCTTCTTTTGCCCTCGACCATTTATGCTCCATCTCTCCTTGTGAGGCATCGGTCAGATTTCTCTACACCTCTTTAAGCTGGTGACCAGAGATAATACTTTGTGCAGATATAGTTAATATCTTAGTTTCATTTTGTTTTATTGAAATCAGGGCATGGTGACTTTCCAGATGTTGATCCATTGTTCACTTTGCATTAACACCATGAGGGATATGCCTATATACAACATAGTCAATGTGTGTTATACCCTCAGCTCTATTACTGATTGTACATACACATCAATCAATAATCTCTGCTGTAAGACAAGGACTGTGTAGCATTAGTGTAGCTGAGTCTTTTAACATTTACCTGCCAGATTCTGATTTGGGATGTTTTGTTCTGCATCTCAGTCAACACACTGACCTTAAGAACCTTAAGGGATTGTTTTTTATCTCGAGCATCTCAAACAGGTGTGAAAGAAAAATGTCTTAAAGCAAAGAGGTCAAAGTGAAACCCAGTGTCAGTCGGAAGTCATGTCATCATCAGGCCAAGAAACTGCTTCACCTCTTCAATCAGATTTTCAGAGTTTTAACGACGACATGCCTGTTCCTTGAACTTTGAGAATTAAACAAAAATAGGAAAACATATTGTAATGTTTCCCAATATTGCATAAAGTCTTCATCCAGTTTGCATCATCTCTATTTGCCCTGCGCTCCAGGCGTTTGTAAAGAAGGAATGGTATCCTCAGGCTGAGGTCACATAGCAGGGCTTAGCTGGGTCGCTGGATTTTATGTCAGTAACTTCACAGAATTTCTTCTAGTGGCCGCGAAAGAATTCAGTGACCGAGCCAGAAATAATAAGAAGCTCAAGTCAGCACCTCATGTGTGGGATGAGTACACTTGTCCTGTCTCATGTGTCAGTCTGTGTAGTCTTATACTTTAGGTGTACTGAAATGGCCAGCAACACAGATTGTTCTCATCCAAAAGTATCAGGCCCAAACAAAACTGCTGTTTGCATCTAGAAACACAACTTAGACAAGTACATCTTTGTGAGAGTTCAGCCCCCTGAACCAAAGTCATTTCCATTTACAATGAAATCAAAAATCCACCAAATCAGTCTGCGGGGTTTTACCAGTGGTGGTCAATAAATGGTCCAATCAGATAATGAGTAGCCCTCTTCTCTTCCGCAGTTTAACCCTGGTGGGATCTATAGGGGCTCTCTTTGTGCACCGTGCTGATCCGCTCCTCTGTCTGACTGACTGCCTGCAGGGTTGTTCCAGCCTGTGATTGGCTGCACACTTCCACAGTGGAAATAAAAAAAGAGACATATGCAGGGATGTGTTAGTTGACTTCAGAAGCTTCTTTCCACATTTTCTGTGGACTGTTTATCATTTTTACTGGATCCCTTCTAGTTGAATGGTTCGCAGTTTGTTGCATTCTGTGGCAACTGATACAACAGTTGTTGTTGTGATCTCTTTATTACAAGCCGTCCCAAAAATGAATTCAATCCAGATTTCAATGCTTGGCCTCATACTTTCAGTCTAAAGTGAAATTGAAATTCAGGGACTGAAGCCAAAAGCTCAGTAAAGGGCAAAGACCTTTTTTTCTTTCGAATCTCCATCACATGAAATCAAAGTTTTCAGTGCAGCTTTTTTCCAGAAACTGTTCAGTGTCTCCAACGAAGTCTCCAGAGTGTTTCAGAGCAACAATTCCCAGTTAGACGTGTTTTTTTCTATTCCAGGAAATGATTTTCCTTTGGAGTCGTTTAAATTATCTGCAAAAGAAAAAAATATCATATTATAAAATATAATATCACAACATCTGCCGGATGTCTCATGAGAATTCTTGTCGACTGTGTTCTGGCACATGTTTTAAATCTGCATGTCCGTCAGCTTGATGGCCATTTCCAGTGGTCTGCAGAGTTTGAAGACACACTTCATCAGTTCGAGCATGATCACTTCCCATCAATACCTCTGCACCTTCTGTTTTATTTGATACAACACCCGCTCATAGCCATAAAAAATCTGGAAATTTTGGCACCACAGACTAAAACCCAATCGTTTCCTTAACCAACCGTGTCGGGTGGAAAGGTTAAAATATATGATCAAAATGATTAAATCTTCCACATGGAAATCTGGCTATTTGTATGTTCAAATTTGTGAAAAAATCTCTAGTATGTGAAAAATCTTTCTTTCTTTATATCCTGCCATATGTAATTTCTATGAGGTCCTCCTTTAATGACTTCTCCTCTCAGATGTGTGTCTCTGGCCGTCTCATACTACAGATACCTGTTAAGATTTGTCCAGATCGAAGTCATAAAATTCACAAATGTGTGAAAAAACCTGAAAGGCTCCAGAGGGTCTGCAGCTAAAGAAAGAACGGACTTGACGAGTCCAACCGCCTCGGAATCAGGATGTATACATAGTAGCACTCTGATTCAAAGTAATGTAGATTTTGGCACGTACAGAACAGACTGAGTGGGAGCGATGATATCAGCGTTAACTGTATCTAGGTAGATTACCTGCAGGGCCATAACCTTCAGTGGTATTTGTATTTATAAATCTGAATTTTACCGTCTGCACTTATTTGTCTAATTTATAATATTTTTGATTTAGACACATAAATTGGTGCTCATAAAATAAACTTGCTTTGTCATACTAACAAATTAGTAGTAATAGCTGTAGATACTTGAATTAGACTTACTACTTATCACATAAACTGCTCTAGTTAAGCAATTTTATAAATGTGATTAGCACTCAGCCGGGGACAGATCCCCTTTTGTCTGCTAACCCAGAGAGGAGAGAGCTGCTCCTTATCATTCTTCCTCACTGTTGCCTATTCAGTGTTTCACCAGACTTCACTGAGGGAGTCAGACTTCTGCAATTCTAATCGAATTGAGATAAAACTATGAAAATGAAAAATTCACATCCTGTATTCAGTATTTTCCACAAATTCATTTCAATTTAATCTCAGGAGTTTTCAGCCATATCAGCTTGCAGAGGCAGTCACATTGGATTAAGTCCAGTGGTGGAGGAAGTAATCAAACATTTTACTTCAGTAAAAGTATAAGTAAATAGACCAATGTCCTTCTTGTTATTGATGACTTTTAAAAGATTTGAAAAACAGTGTGAACATGTGACAATGCATTGTAAAAGTGATGTGGAGTAGAAGTTACAAATATTTGCTCTAATATTTTGTGGAGAAAAAGTGAAAAGTACCTGAAAAGTACAGATAGATGAAGAATGTACTTAGTAAGTAAATTAACTTTGTTACCCTCCACCACTGATGAAGTCATTGGCAGAAAGAGTTCACTTAACTGTCACTGAGACAGATCTGTTGACTTGCGAGCTCAGTAAATGTTGTGGTTCCATCCACATCACTTTTATGACTTTTTGTCCACGTTAGCTGAAGGTCAAGAATCAAAGGGACTTCTTTCCCGTGGAAAATAAGTGTTAGGCAGAGTGAGGCACTGTCACCTCAGACCAGAAGCCTCCTGATTCGATCTGTCTGTGCCGAGTTTCCATATTCTTCCTGTGTCTGCGGGAGTTTTTCTCCGGGTACTCCGCTCCGTCACACTGTCTAAACACACGTAGTTTTGGGTTACGTCTTGGAGTTAACAACACACAGGGTTATGCCTCTGTGTGTTGCCCTATCGTGCTGGCAGCCTGTCAGCTGAAGATCCCCTCATGAGCATCCTCCACAACTTTATCACCTGGATTGGATTAATGCAGGTGTAAAGATCTGTTGAGATGCTGCTGATGCATAGATGCAGATTTATAACGCGGCTTGATATGTTACATGCTGATACAACTCTCGGGTGTTTACATAAAACCCGTCAGCCTGTTGAAGTAGTTAGACATGGTAAACAACAGTTTGCTCTCTGGCAAAACGTGAGCATTTATAATCATTACAAGCTGCAGAGGAGTCAAGCTTTGCTAAACCCAGGTTTACACCTTTTGACTAACGATGATGCTCTCATCGTTTATACGAGCAGAGTGTTTAAATGTACTCTTCGGTACATAATGAGTTGTGTTAAGCCGCTCTTCACATTAGCTGATGTGTTTCTTTCCAATTCCTCAGACAGTGGGTGCACTGCTGATATATTGAGTGCTTGGCTTCCGCTGTGTGAGGCTGTTTCGAGTTAATCATGAAGTGGCTGCGTTAATGTCTGTCTGGAAGGGATGCCTACGTATTAATCTTTATTTTCCATTTTGTTTGTATCCAAAACAGAGATGTGTAAATAAAGAAATGAGTAGAGCCTAACGGAGCCCTGGGAAATGACCCACTGGTCTCATGCATAACTGAGACCAAGACTCTGTGATATCGTAATGGTAACATTGCTGTATTTCCTTAACGTGCACTTACTTAGGCAAAAAGTGTCCCAACCTGTGCTCATTTTTTGGACCGGAGGGCCAGATGTTCTCCATATTTACTGCTGTGAGAAGCTTCCGATGCGAGGCACAGACAGATAGTGCTGTGCATATTTTCCACTCATTTTTCACTCATGTTTTCCATCCTAATACTTAAAAGACCATCAAGCAGGCAGATCTAGCTCTGGGGTCCATTCCCTCAGGTTTAGTCCTCTACTTTATTCTGAAATGAAAGATCCCAACTTTGACTGTCACTTCGCTTTGCTTTCTTGAAAAACCTTCAGGGACTTCACGTGGTTTATTTCTGTTAACTCTGTTAAGTTGCCTTTGTTGGCCCCAGATTCTGCGACCACAAAAGTTGATTTGCAAATTTGAGATGTTATTTACTCCTTAGTAACAAGGGGGATTGTGTCTCTGCTGTTTTCAACACATTGATTTTTGGTTTTCTCTTCTGCGATTTGTGGGAGGCAAACAAATGATTGTCCAATTTAATCAGTGCCTAAAACACAGTGTTACATACTGTTCTGCACATTTATAGTATTGCGTCTAAATGTAACAACCAATATAAGAAGATACCCTAATGAATGGCTCTCTATGTGATTTATAATAAATAGTCTAAACTCACTCAATAGACATTAGAGAAAGATCTCTACATCACTGTTTGAGTCATTGTACGATGTGTCAGCCCTCATTAAATGTGACCCGGAGGCGCAGGAGATAGACAAGTCATCCACTAATCACAAGGTTGTGGGTAAGTTACTGAACCCCAAACTGACCACATATGAACATGCGTGCGGATGGTTGAACATAAACTGTAATGTGAAGTGCTTTGAGCGGCCATTAGGACTAGAAAAGTGTTATATAATTGCGGTCCTTTTACTGTGACTCATTGGAACTGAACTGTCGTAAAAGTTGTCCCTTATGGCAGTGGGAGAATAGAGAGACATGAAGAGGAAGGTGCAGTGGGAGACATTTACAATCCAGAAATGAAAACATGGTTTGAAGAATCCTAAACCAGGTGTTCTTGGATCATGCAGAGTTTTAAACATACTGACATGGAGTTTCAATTCAGCTGCGGGTCAAGAGTTGTATCAACTGTATGTCACTAGGATTCATTTGCCTCTATGCTGGATAAAATGACAACGAGCTCAAATTTAAAGAAGAAAGAATTGTATTGTTTGCTTTGATTTCAAATTAAGATCTGTCTTAATTAAGTCTCAAAACTCAGCTTCAAAACACAAAATAATACGAACTCATTTAAAAAACAATGTCCATTTCAAACAACCAAACAATCAATAAAAAGTGCTGTTGATTGAAAAATACAACCTCAAGTCATAGCCAGCTAGATTTCCTGTATTTTAAAAAGTCAGTGTCTTTCTGTGAACGTACACTGAACTCTCCTCCACTGCACTCTGACTTATCTGGTCATATTTTAAAAGCGCACGTTTGTGTGTGTTGGAAGGGGACAAGAAAAGACACTCAATCCAAATGATAACTCATACAAATGAATCTCTTCATTTCCTCTTTGCCTGACACCAGAGAGCAAAGTGTCTCTCCTGTTACTGTAGTGGCCAGACGGCAAATACCGACGTGGACTCTGCTGTCTGGTCCAGAAAGTCACATCCGAGTGAGACACAGACTGAGCTGAGACAGCCTCTCTGAAATCCACTGTGTTCAGCACAGCTGGAACCGCACTGAACAGGAAGTGAGGTCATGGGAAGGTTGTCCAGTTGCAGAGTTACAAGAGGCATCTTTACATATCGCGTCCTTTCACATTCAGTAGACAACATTTTGACAGGAGGGCTGTTGTGTTGTTTTTTGTGTGTAGAGTGTGTCGATTAAATGCATTAAGGCGGTTATGATGTGCACATTTACATAGATAGATAAATAGCATGTATAATGTCTCTAATAGCTGGAAATGGCATCAGTTGAGGATTTATGATTTAACTTGTTATTCGCACAGATGCAAAACTTCCATTACCAAAACTATAGGATGAGAATAATTAAGGATCACACAGTTTGTAGTGTATCCGTCACCATTAGCAATAGCCTCTGTTAGGGATGGGTGGTATGGTACAGAATTATAACAAGATAGAATTGTTAACATCAATCGATAACGATAGAAATCACGATAAATGTCTGATTATTATAAGTTTAAAGACCGATTTTTGCTAATGAGTGAAGGTTTTGGATTTAAAATCTCCTCATAAACACTAGACAAACAGAAAAATATATTGCAAATCTGAGGTGGATCAGTTATGTGTTATAGCATTATATCTAAAATTCTATTGGATTATTATTGCCCTTGTTATATTCCCCAGCCCTATAGCTTATTTTACTGATAGATCTCATGTGGATCATTCTTCCATATCAGCTTCCATGTACACCTCAGAACATCCTGTTGGCATGTGTGAGGTTTATTCCCACCAATCTTCACAGATGGACACTCTATGTCGTCCAGAATGCCAAAATTTGGCTCAAATGTTCAACACAAATTGAAACCACATTAGATTCTTAATCGTCATTTTTTATTCCCGAATCGTTCCTTTGAACTGTTGATTTGTGGTCTCTTGTCTGTGCTGGTGAAGCAGCACTCCGGACAATAACTTAGATTATGTAATGTGTGTGACGCACCGTGCAAATTCTCAACCTTGTCTACGATCCCAGAGTTGCTTAAAATATTTTTAAATGAGAATTGAATATTCTCAACGTAAAACTTAATAGACTTTGAGATCTTAAAAGAAGATGCAGCCCATAGTTTTCATCTATGTCTTTAAGATGAGATGTGCCTTTATTGATCTTTCGTAGAGGAAAATTCTAAACTGACACTGCAGCACAAACGATTAGCAGCGCAGCGAGAAAATGTAATGAAAACAAGAATAAAAACAGAATCTGGAAATTAAATAAAAATAAAAATACTGAATACATTATAAAGGTGTTTTTATAAATGTGCAATATAAAAACAAACGTTGTGTGAGTATGCAATTCGTCCAAATTCTTTTGTTATGTACAATATATGCAAGCTGTGTCGTTTATTGACTTTGATTTGAGTTTAAACCTACACACTATCTCTTCAATGGTTTAAAATAACTCAGAAATTCTGTGCTTTTGACTTCAGACCAGGTTTTTGAAAGTTCAGTTTAAAACCAACATAGACACTTGGAAAAGTTATTACAGGCCTCTTAAGTTTTTGGTGACTGGAACATTTGTTGTTGCCCTGGGGAATTCACCACTGACCTTTGCAACAGTATATTTACTGGACTTGAACTGCTTAAATTTCAAGAAAAACTGGAATCATGGGGTGAGTGTGTCAGAGAACATCTGACATTGCAAATAAATCTTCAAAGGAAGATCAAACCTATGAAAACTGCATTTCTTAGAAGTGACATGTTGAGGAAAGTCTAATAACTCACGTGTGATGGCCCAGCACGACCCCTTCTACATTTCTACAGTGAATTAGCTCGCAACACGCTCTGACTTCTGACCCTGAAGCTCGCCCAAAACCGTCGCTCCTCATCAGCTCAGCTCCCTTCAGCCTCAGTGGACAAAGATGGATGACTGCAGAGATGGAATGTGTTGAATTTCAGATGTTTGTTGTACGTGTATGAGTTTTGTGATCACTTCTTCTAGACAAATCTAGGGTTTGGTTTCGAACTCCAAACTGCGTGTTTACATGGAGGAGGCTGATTATACAGTCTAATCTGTCTTTGATTGGCAGTTGATAAAGAGAGTTGTGGTTGCTAATGGAACTGCTCTCTGACCCTCTTTAAGTTTTAAATAGCTACTTAAGCAGCCCAGGGTCGGGGACTAGACAGCTTGGCTATTGTTCACTGAGGTCTCTGAGCAGGAGGTCATGGTGAAAGACGACTCCTTGAAGATGGAGGAGCTCGTGAAATGAACTGTCAAAAATCTTTGTTCCGTGGGAGTCTCAAACATTTTTATACACATCAGTACAACAAATGGATGTAATATATTTACTTGGCAGCCCTCTCAGACTCGTCTCCTCTCTGGGCTCCATATGCACACCTGGACATCTGGGGAGGTTGCAGGGGTCACCCATCAAAGACATTTCAAATCAACCCCAGTTTAGAAATTGCAATGTTTGAGTCATCTTCAGAACTCAGCTATTGTGACTCCTCTTCCCAGAATAGGCATCTGTTTACTGGTAAAATATGATTTCTCCTGCATGAAACAGCTTTAGTACATGGGAAAAAATCTTGGGCTATTGTTGTATCAAATGTGGTTTTTATCACCGCTTGGCAAATCGTTGTTTCCCAGGATTCCCACTGTTAGTACCCTTAGTAGAGATATTCCATCTTTTTACGCTGACCCCAAAAGAATCTGAAATCATCATGGATGACATTGATACTCTGTTGGCCGTGCGCCCAAACCTTCCTGTTTAGTTTGCACTCTGTTGGTCTCTTTATGCAACTTTTTCATCTTGTCTGATTTGTGAAATCCTTTGGGAGTTAAAGTGAGATTAACTGTTGTACAATTGACCCTGGTTTGAAGTTGTATGAAATAGATTTTAAATGGTTTGTTACTCAGCCTTGTCTTAAACGTTACTGCTTGAAAATGGAGCCGTTTCTGAGCAATTGTCTGGAATTATGTTTGTTCCATCGTATTATATCCTCTATTTGAGTAGCTATTTATCGTAAGCCTCATTCTGAACCCCTAGTTTAGGGTTTTTTATCGCTGTTGCCGCAGATTGATTGTTGGGCTAAAGCCACGTCATTCTCGTCTGCTCTACCGACTGATAAAAAGATGGAATAATCCTTGCCGCTTTAAAATAAATATAGCTAGAACTTGTCTGTGTCCTCACCCACATGTTAGCTAGAGTACGCTGTATGTGTGTTTGCACATGTGTTCGCCTAAATGGGTGTGCACCGAGTGTGTGGGTCGATGTTAGTTTTATTGATGTGGGGGCGCCTTATTAATCTGCTGCTTCCCGATGTTGAAGATTCATGTTTCTAGTGATAAATGGTGTGTATGGAAAATCCCGAATTTCAGTATAGGAAGCACAGTTTGGGTCTTGACAATAAAGCTTCTTCCTCTTGAAGTGTGAGATCTGACCCAATGCCTTTGCAATGTCATCAAAAAGAGTAAGAGCTGAACGTAATGCCATGTATGTTTCTGTCTTTCCCAGCTGCTGACTGGGACCCTGGATGGGAAGCTGAGACTGTTTCAGCCCAGTAGTGGGGCCAGTCTGTCTCATGACACCAGTGCTGCTGTGCATGGTATCCCCTACATGACTGGGTAATTACAGCAGGCTGCTGCAAGGACCATGCAGGTTTGGTTAAAGTCGGTCCAACCCCCTGGCTTGGATTTCACGGGGAAAGGAGACACACAGGACACACAGGACCTTTGTTTGTTTGCTGTTTGCCCAATATAAAAAAATAGGTACAACTTTAAAAAGTCAGCTCGCTCATCTTTGTTCAACTTCCAGTGTGTGCATCATCGGAATACTTTTACTTTTGACTGGGACCCGAAGGGATGTCAGTGTTTTGAATGAGTATCTTTTCACCAATTTCATTCAGCCACATTATCGTGATGCAACATTTAGGTCAATTGCAGATGAATACACTTAATGCATGGTCAGGAATCAGACTTTGTTTGTTCCGTATATGGAACATTTTGTACTTCTATATCACTGCATGTGAACAGTACTTAGCAGATCGGCACCATCGCGATGACATCAACTGGGTGCAACCATTTAGGCTGCCAGACACACAGACGTTACTACTGTTCATACTGACACACCCGTTCTCGTTGTTAGAGCTCTACTGTAAGTCCTCTCTGTCTTCTCTGCAAAATGTCCCTTAACTGAAAAAGAAAAAAATCCAATATAAATATTGACACTGTGAAATGAAAGATTTACATTTTTGTCAATTTTCGGAGAGAAGCATGAATAAACAACTGCTTCCTTCTTACGAGCATGTGATGTGTATTTTGCAGGTATTACAGATCTAGCATTATTGGTTCTTTTTGTACTTTCATATGTATGATGACGATGTTGTTATGTTTGCATAAAAAATGAATTCAAGAGGCTTTGGAATCTGACTTAAACACTGTGCAAAGTCAGTCAGTAAAACAAAGTCATGCACAATTGTCTCTGGCACGAGACAGAATGTCAACTCCGAATCCATCTCACTGGTTTCAGTGTGGAACGATGGCAAATCTCCTCAGACAGTTGATAAAATGGAAGAATGGATGTACTTTGGAAACACCTCAGTTATCATACGATACAGAAAGTCAATTCTGGTATTTTTGTTCTCTATCATTCCTTGGATTGTTTGGAATTTAATGTCAGAAAGAGATTTGCGTCATAACTTCCATAACTGATACTGGAACAAACTCTCCCAGTCGACTCTAATATTTTCTAATGATTTGTATTAGAGGGCCTGTTTTTCCTGTTTGATTTTATTTATGATCCTTTGATGCATGGCTTATTTTTAAATGCATGAATTACATAAAGTGAATGCATACATACATTTCCCATTTTTATAGTTTTCTTGTTTTCCCATTGAAATCAATTGAAAGTTTATATTTAGGACTCCTATTTGGAATAATTTGCCTGCACATATTCTTTCTCCTTCTTAATCTGGAAAATTGTAACTTCATTCCAGTGCCTTGTCACATTGCTCCTAAGATGATAGAGCTCAAAGGGTTTATCGTGTTATACAGTAGATTGGAATAGGTTAACAACCGATACAATACTTACACACTTACTGTTCCTTGTTTTCTTTGGGACAATTTCTTAACACTTAAAATATTTAATTTGTCAGTTTCATAGACATAATACAAAGGTTTGACAAATGTGTTAATCCTCTGTTCTGCTATAACCAACAGTTAAATACTCAGAGAGGCTCAAGGAAAACTCTGCCTAAGAAGAATGGAATGAAATTTCAAGCACCGCTCATTTCCTGGCCTTGAGAAAAGATACTGGTGCGTGCTTAGTTGATGCATTATTTGATGCTGACGGGGATGATGATTCATCCTGATAGGCCCCCCTGTCCTTTCTCCCTCAGACGGAGGTGAATTTTCAGAAGACTCGTGTCTGCCCTTGTCCCCCGTCCAATATCCAATAATCTGTGTTTGATTTACCGTGTCATTTTGGACTGCGTGATACCAAGGCAGGCTGCCCGTGAAAGTTGTTCTCTCTGCAGCACCAGCTGCGGCTGGCTCGGATGAAATATGCCCTTGAGGTTGCACAATTTCAGCCGCCAGGTTTCCTATCACAAAAGCTGATGTTATATTAAAGAAAGCATGGTTGAGGATGGGATGGTACCTTATCTTTTGACATTATTTAGTACTGAATGTGTAAGTGGGCATGTGCCTAGTACACGCTGGCAAGGTTGAACCTGCTCTGTCATGGTGAGCTTTAGTGTTCCTGCAAGTGGCCCAGACTTTTTTTTCTGTCCTCTGGATAAATCTATGAAGCTGTGTTATATCTCCATTTTAAGGAGCTGGAATGTGTGTCAGGAGTCGGTATCTTCTCCCGAGTGAATTAACCTGTGAGCTCACGATCACAGAGCAGAGCGATATGTTGCCGTTCACACACATTCCTTGACTGTGTGAGGTAGTTGTGGGGGCACTCCCTGCATTGATCTCACCAGAAAAGTATGACGTGTTTATACTGAGAAGGATTTCAAGAGTAGCCACACCCGTGCATCATAATGCAATCTGGTCCCAAGTTTGATCTCTCCCATTAATTTATCATTGGATATGACAGAGAGAAGAGGACGTCGCCAACTTTGAATGGAGCTAGGACGCTGGAAGTGGGATGACAGCACTGAACAAAGCAAAATGTCACTTTGGAGGAACATACAGTGCAGAACTCACAATCGGGTCATTAATATCTCATCTCAGCATCATCCACAACAACTAAAATAAGCTCAGTGTTGGTCTGCAGCATTGCCTGTTAAATCCGCTGGTTGACTGGCTTCACACTCCCTCATGTGTACTTTATATTAAGAAAACCAAGGTATAAATCTTGAGCCCCGTGTTGTTTAACGATCCCCCGAAGACCTCTGAGGATCTCTGTGCTTTTGTTTTGATAAACTCAGTGAAGCTCAGTGCAAGTCCAGGGAGGGGAATATTTGTGCACAAGTCAAAAACCACTGTCATAAAGCTGTGACTCATGCAAGTCTTATGCTTTTCCTGATTCTTTAATCTCCCATGAATTATTTTACAAGAAATCAGTGGCCAGCATAATGGAGGGATGATATTTGACATGAGTGATGCTCATTTCTGGGCTGGCACAATTGTATCTGTGGTTTAGCTCCTGTGATCCACATGATGAGATCTTTTAACAGGGTATCAGCCCGGTAATGACCTGTCATGAAAGATATTGGGCATCAGGGGAAAAATGGGCAATGGTTGCTCGTCTGTCAACAGAAGCAACATCTGGGACTCACGCAGCAGCAGTCCTTAAGACAAAGGTGGGACTGTCTTCTGCCTTCTCTCGTCGTGATTGACAGGTTGGGTGAACCTGACACACAGGAGCACAGAGACCTAATGAAAACACCACTGAAAACAAATGCTGGATTCTACACATGTTGTGGTAACAATTGGACTTAATGAATGACACTCTGAAACTACGATTAATTTAGCTTGATCAGGTTTTTTATTTGGATCTGCTCCGAATTGAACCCTAATAAGATTTGTTCTGATCCGCTTTTTACATTTCGTGTGACATTTATCAAACTGACAGTGTCATTTGTACGGAACATGCACTTCTTGTATAGCTATAGTCCACCAACCAGACGGTCCGTTGTTAGATGCCCGGCTCCTCCAGTCCGCATTCCCAAAGTGTCCTCAGGTATGATACAGGGATAGAAATAGTGCTGCATATAGTAGCACTGAATGTATATTTGAAATGGGTGAATGTGACTTGTAATGTAAAGTGTGTTGAGGGGATAAGAAGACTAGAAAAGTGCTATATCAATTCAGAAAAACTGAATTACCTCGGTTTTGACCAAATTCAACACTTAACCACATAATGCAGCACTTAATATAATAATAATATTATTTTACCTTTTGATACTTAAAGTCCATCTTTATCAAAACACAGCATAGAGCCTTTCACCAATTGCTCCAGCTCCAGCAGGAGCGGCAATAGATACTAAATCCAAACAGAGGAAAATAAAACCCACCCGCAGAAAAGTGAAACTTCATCAACAGAAATCTGTCAAGGTAGCGCCCAAAAGAAATATTTGAAAAGCACTGTGCAAAAACACCACTCTCCAAAATTTGTCAGAAACTGTACATTAATCCTGACCTGTGACAGGGAGATAAAAAAAACCTGTTAATATGACCACACTTCTCCATACGTGTCTGCCTGTGGAACATTTTCCCTCTTATCACGCAAACGTTCATGTTACCATTCACATGCATTTATTCGTAAATATTTAAGAAAGGGTTTTTAATGTCTCGTAGGAACGTCACAGGTGTTAGCCGTCCTGCTTCTCCTTGCTGACAAGCTTGACTGACCTTGCACGCATCCCAGTGTCCAGTAACTCTTTTGAATACAGTACGCAAACTGTGGAGGATGAACATGAATGGTAAGCTGCAGAGCGCCTAGTAAGTACTTTGGGAAATATCCAGATGGAGCCAGACAAGGGAAATCAGTGTCTTTGTACTTGACTCTGTCCCGAGCTGTCCTGGGCTGCTGTGTGCAGACGACGACGGAAATACAGATTAGCAGCAGATGGTGTCATCCAGGGTGCAAGGCATAAACATGCGAGTTCCTAACACTCCGATAAATCAACGCGAAGCCCTCGCGGAGTCAGCAGGACAAATGGGGAAAACATGAGTGCTGAGGACGCAAGGTGCCAGACCGCTGAATGAGACTTGACATCACTTCAAATAGCAACCTGTCAGAGAACAATCCGGAGCTTTAAATGTTTCTGTTTACTCCATTAATCCCTGACTCTCCTCCCTTTTTTTTCTTTTTTTTTGCTGCAGAAAAAGGGTTATTCAGGTTTTCATTTGGGCCTTTATGAGATAAACCACTTAAAGTGCACAGTCAAGGTAAAGTTCACGGAGCTAACACACTTACTCAGCCCCATTAAGCCAAGGTGCGAGGGTGTGACGGGCTGATAGTTTGGCATCTGAGCGTAAACCATCAAGTCTCTGCACATTTCTCAGCACCATTAACTCGCCCTGATGACCTAGACGCAGGGGGATAGCATTTCAGCATCAGCCTCCACTATTAGCAAATCCCTTTGTTTTCATGACTCAATTCATTTGCTAGTGGTTTGATGTTTTTCTCTCTCATCTGGGAATTAACCGCACATTTGGATGTGATTGATGCAGATGTTCTATTATTAGTTTAAATTAGATTAGGACTGTTTTTGTGTGAAAGGGAGCCTATTTTCTTAATCTTAAATTTCGTTTCCAAAGAATGAAAAAGCCTTGAAGAGACTGATGTTATCAGAGTCGTGCTCGGGGTTTAGTGTGCTGGCACTGTTTCAATATCAGTTATATAAAAGACCAAATAAATCATCTGTGGTTCCCTACTTGAACTTGGTTTTCAGGTTGTGCGGTTGCCAACTAACCGTGGCTATCACCTGCCTGACTATCTCAGATTTTGCGGCATAGCTTCGGGTCGCGGCACGACTTCATTTCATGGTGCGCCAGGTTTTCATTCCTTCGATCAAATTCCAATTCAGCAGATAGGAAAACGTCTAACGATTTAATTCAACGCTGACAGTCGCAGGGACGTAGACAAATGTTGTCCTCTCATCGCGGCGGCATCATTGCTAATTTACACTGAGTGCTTGAACCTTCTCGGCCCACAGACAGAAGCGGGAGGCCATCGATAAAACCTGGACTCAATAATGAGCAGGAAATTCTCCTCTGGAACGTTTGGGATTCTTTAAAATATCATGCTGACCGCCCCTATGTCCAATGTGTTTTCAATGAATGTGCTTTTGTATCGACGTCCAACAATCTCTCCACAACTTGACAATACAATTTTTTGCAAAGTATCGCTCGACCTTTGAAGGATGAGTCCTGGTGGAATAATTTTTTTTTTTTTGCCAACAAAACCCACAAAAGCACAACAAAGAACTGATTATCCTTGATATCCTTCCTCTGTGGCATGAAGCTCTAAAAACTATTAAAAATATATCAATGATCCATCTCAGTGTGTTATTTTTAAACACTCCCACATGCAAGCCGCTGCTGTCACAACAAATATAAAATATGTATCAGTGCACAGCAGATGAAAGAAACAAATGCTTTATTTACTCCTGTTTCTTTGACATTTGTTTATAGCCCAGCTGCTTTGGTATTTTCCAACATATTTAAAAAGAACCATTTTGAATATTTAGTGCCACAGACGCGCTGGAGCAGTGTGAGATCAATGAAACAGGTGAATCTTTGGTTTGGTATTTTCATGAGACATTTTCACAAGAGGACACATTCTGTATGTGTAAGACGTGTATAAGGTTTGCGTCTTTAAGCAGCATTTTGCATTAATAGGGCTGGTGAATACAAATACACAGAAAATCTGCAGCTTGACAGCTTTTCTCACTGTGCTTTTGTTTTCATCTGTGTCTGTTTTGTTTTTTTTCATTGTTCATTTGTCAGCAGGATTACACAAAAAGCAGAACTTGGTGGAGGGATTGGATTTAGTCCAGTAGCCAGGGGGAGATGCCATTAAATTCTGGTTTGGATCCAGTTTTTTTTTCATTTCCTTGTGAGATAGAGGTTTCTGACATTTTTGTAAAAAAATCTGACATATTGGTGAGATTATCAAACCACTTCCATATTCCTTATATGTGTAGGGTCGTTTCACCGTGGTTGAGGTATGCACCCTATAGGTGCAGCTATTAAAAAAACCAGACGGACTACAGCTCAGATTTACAGTGTTGCCATTGATCAATATAATTTATTAATTTTAATGTACCAGTCGTGTTAACTTACTAATTCATTTATACAAGGAAATGGAGAAAAAAAACTGCCTGCCAAAATAAATTGGAGAGACTAAGAAAAAGACAGACAAAGGATTTGAATGACCCAATAAAGTGTCAACAATACCTAAGACAAGAAAGGGTAAGAAATAATGAACAAAGGGATGAAGGAAAAGAGGTGAAGACCATGTCCTTGGCTTTACACCACCCAGCACATTCAGTGAGCTAATCAAACACCAGTGCCCGTACCTGCTGGGAAAAAAGCAATTGGAAGAGGAAAAAATATATAAAGAATTGTAGAGGAGAGAAGAAAAATATCAAAGGCTTAAGTTGAAATCACGTCAGAGATTAACAGATGGACAGAAAAAATACGTGCAACATTAGATATTAATTTTAGGTATCTAATCCAGCTGAGGCAAACAAAATATTGTTGTCATTACAAAAATATTACTGTAAAATTGTGATTTGATGTAACTCTTTATTTATTTTTAAATGAATATAGAAAAAAATTATTTATTTGTAAATGTAAAGAGAAATCCTAATGGCTCAATATAACTATTTTAATTATCATTGTGTTTGTTTAGTAAAATTTTGGGTGATTAAAAATATTCCCCAAAAAATAATTAAAAACATCATATGGGCAATTTGGGCTTAGAAATAGTTTTCAAAATGTAAATGCTTAAAGTAAATTAAATCCATAATTAAAAATGAAAAAGAGTTGAAAATAAGTTGAAAAATAAAAGAAATGTTATGGAAAGTGTGCACTTTAATATAGGAAAGTGCCTTGAAGGGAACTTTAATAATAAAAATAATTATTATAATACATTATTTATATATATTTTTATATAGATCACCTTATAAGGAAGATATAAAGCAGATATAAAACAGTTAAAAAAAACTATGTACCAAAAACAACAATATAATGAACAGTGATTACAAATTATTCCAAATGGAAAACAATCCAAGTGAATGTGCCAGTTTAAAAAGACAGGTTTTGAAACAGGATCTGAAAATGGGGTGTGTGATGGGTGTTACCCTTAAACATAATTGTGACCTCGAACATAAACTTGTGCAGTTCGTCTCACAACCGAGTCACAACATTGCAGGATGACTTTGTGTAGTCTGTAGAGCTTCGGCAACGCTGCAGCACCTTCTGTGCCCAGGGACCCAAGGCCAGAGCTCCTCCTCCTCCTCCTCCTCCTCCTCCTCCTCCTCCTCCTCCTCCTCCTCCTCCTCCTCTCCACTACACTGAAGAAATCCCACTCTCACTTTCTTCTCCTTCTAACACAACCATTTTCATATTGCTTGCCTTCACTGTCCACAGACATCAATCATTGTCTAGGTCCAGTGTTGCTGTTCCCTGTAGATCTCTTGGTCATATGAGCACACGTCAAACAAGGCCAGAATTCTCCCATTTCTAAAGCTCGAATAAATGTGCATAATATACCTTACTTCAGTGCCGTAACGCTACTCGGGATGAGTAGCGTTCGTGCGCGGACGGGATGTCCGTGCACGGAGGAAAATGGGAATCTGGAACTCATTAACAAATGATTGCATCTCAGAAAAAAAAGTTAATTGCAATTGTGAGAAGGGGAAATTGTTCTAGTGTGATTTCCCCACTCGTTGACATAAATCTAGGTAAGTATGAGTCAAAGTGAATTAAGGAAAGCATCTCTGCTTTCTTTGATTGGGTACAGTTTGTCACGTGTTTTCGAAGTTTCTTGTTTGTATTTCAGAGCTGCTATTTGGGGACATTTAGCTTTGTCTTCAAATCCAGAATCTGGCTATAAATCTCAACTTACTGAATCGACTGAGGAACGAGCAGTGTTTGACCCTAGCTCAACGTGAGCAACCGGGACGTGGTTAATAGTGTTCTCACAGCCTGCCATCCTCCAACAGTCCTGCAGGCAACAAAGGAAGTAAACAAGATTCATCCCTCTTCTTAGAATATTGGCTAATCACTAACAAAGAGTTGGCAGGCCCACGGTTTGAGCCGTATCATTTGATAGTACCCCTTGCTAAAGTAAAATCCAAATGTTGCCCCTGCACTGTAATACCCCCGGATACTAATAATCTGTTTAATTTATAAATCATGTATCAACAAATCCCACTCACATAGGTCACATGTGAACCTCTGAGAGGAGAGCAAGTCAATCATTGGTTATCTCATTTGGCTGCAATGCCTGGTGGAAGCCAAGATATGTGAGCCATTTTTATATGAAAAGTAGAATTAGATGCTTCAAAGGCAAACATGTGGTATCCAGGAGAAAGAATACTCTCTTTTTGCAAGTTATACTTCCTAATTGCTACATGCTAGACAACGTGTATCATCACATAATATTTACGACGTATAAAGAATTGCCGACTTTGCTGATTCCAGTGCTAGTTTGCAGAATAATCCTCGAGGGTCTCGTGATATGAGTTCCAGCTTGCAGAAAGCGTATGGGACGGCTGTTGGACGGGATCGTTATGTCAGACTCTCTTTCAGAAAAAGGGAAAGTCACACTGGAAGTCCTGCTGTTCTGCGTTTTAATGATTAATGGTGTGTGCGGATCAGCTTGAATGTTTTCCACAGTTTTCTTGCTCCCCTGTTGACTTCTCAATTGCCTCACGAAACCTATGAGGAACAATTCATGGAGCTCTGTTTGGTAAAAAAAAAAAGAAAGTAGGCCTGCTGAGTGGCTCAGATGTTTGTTGTAAATTACAACCTGTAACAATCCATCTCAGAGGGAGAGGAAGTGCTTTGTGTGTGCTGGTAAAGATCCGGACATTCTGCTGATTTGGGAAGTGGAGGGATATGAATTATTATCGTAACGTTTTATGCCTCATGCCAGAGCTTGAGGCTGAAGTTTCGAAATGACATCAGATGAGCCAGTGAAAACACACGTTTGGTTCTTTTGTAAAATGGGTCCAAACATTATTTAGCTTGTTAAAAAACTGTTTCTGCACATATCAATACATCAGATATAAACACAGATATCTGTCTTCAGGTCAAGTGAAAAAGCATGGTAGGAAGAACAAACCAAAATGAAGTCTGCTAGGATGAAATGGAACTGATCTGCGTTTGTTGATAAAAAACAGTCAAATATTTTGACTGCGACAACTTGAAGAGATCTTTTTTTTCTTGGACAAAACTGAACAATTCACTTCAGCCATGCTAGCAGCTCTGTGGTCATCCTGAAGCACAGCAGTGCTTTTATTACAATACTAACATTCAGTGATTGTTAAGTTGTTTAAGACCACAATAGTCCATCCGCTACACAAAGAGTAAGATATTTCCCTCTGTACCAAAGTGGTGGGCCGACCAACCCTGTCAATCCCAACACTGTGGCAGTTAAAACTGCTTAAAGTCAATTTTTTGTTAGTTTCTAGCCAGGCCATGTAAGTAGCAAATTCAGTAGTAAATGCACAGCTGTGTCATGTTTATTATAAACAGACATGAACTTAAATCATGATTAAAACACAAACAAGCATGTAAGGAAGAGGTTATAGCCGAAGAAGTGTTTTAATCAACAGTGGCAATGATGAGTGATTGAGCCAAAGTGATGCTTCTTTTAGATACAATTTTTTGGGGGATTTATTAGAAACACAAGAATAATGTATGCTTGCATCAACTAAATTTGATTTTGAAATTTATTGCGCATGCACAATACTGAAATTATTTTTTAAAGAATCAATAACAATGTGGAGGGTAGTGACAATGTCAGAGTTCCACCCCCTAAGTGGGGACAGCCCGTAGACTGTGTGTATGAAGATTGACAAAACATGACATCCAAAAGTGAAGCCAAAGTCACTCAAAATCCCCCTGGTGGCTGGTTGCAGTATAGGTCATAAACCCCACTGCTTCCATGTTGGAGCTGGGACATGGGACCAAACTAAAAATACATATAAAATAAAGAAAGATGCTTTCTGTCATTCACTGGTGGATGTTTTAGAGATAATTGTTCTGTTAAGTTTGGTTTTAATAAGTTATTTGATGAAATGAAAATGAGATGTAACATTATAATTGACAGCTGAGACTGACCCACTTTTGGCTGAGTGTCTGTATCGGCCCCATTCCATTCATTTCTGGATAGTGGGAGGAAGTTTCGATTTGGAGCAGCAAGGATTCAAAGTCAGATCAGTAACGACTGTAGTAAGTGGAGAGGTAAGTAAAAGAGGACGAGCACCACTGCAGATGTTTGAGCACATTCTGTACATTTCAGTGCAGCTGTCATGCAAACAGAGCCGTCATTCCATTTGGGAAATTGTGCAATTATACTTTACAACGCCAGCCATTCTAGCCAGATTTGTTCCATTTGAATTACTCAGCTTTTGGCCTGATCAACTTAAATGGGCTTTTTGAAATCAATACTAACTGAAAAAGACAATTTCTACAAAAAAATCTGCATTTCCACCATTCCCCTAACGAGAGGCTGTGAGATTTGCATGTTACATTTGTCACTCTCTCCAGCTCTCGGAACTTTAAACATCTCTTGTGCCAGGTTTCCTTTTAGGATTGTGCTCCTGAGTCACACGGAACCCTTTTTTTCTTTTGTTGAAAAAAAACAAAAAACACATAAGCCTCCATGGTGAAGTCACAGCCTGGAAAATAGAGCTCGAAACTCCAACTGTTTATCAACCTATCTGACATCCATCACCTTCACCTCACGGCTCCTCCATGTTGCTGCTGTTTGCAGCACTAACAGTCTTCTGTGGAACTCTTGTTGCTGTGTACTAGGTAAGCGTTCCAACGTGGTGCCGTCCGAATGACCCCGAAAGTTTCCAGCAGTATCTTTAAAATGACGGAAACCTGAAGTGGGAAAATTGTATCTTCTGTATATTTTTTGCATTATATTGGAGCACTGCACTCTTGACTGCATGTCTGACATGAATTTGTTGACTTTTAACAATACATCACACTTTCACACCCGTTGGCTTCTACTTGCTCTCCAATAGCTAAATATTTTCAATTCCTCTGGCCAAGCCTCAGTCCTCAGGATTATTGTTTATCATGTATAAGTGTAAATGTTATGAATGGGTTAAAGCAGGTCAATGCAGGTTGTAGAAAAGAGGCCCCTTGGTGATAGTATATGCATTCTTAATGATGATAATGTTGTAAATAGTCAACTATATTTATATATTATAATGATTTATATATATTTGAAATATATGATATATATAAAACTATACAGTTGATCTTCGGATTCAGCTTCAACAGTTCTTTTATACAATGGGTGATTAATGACTTACAAGAAACAGATTCAGAGGTATTAAAACTCATCTTGAGAAATTGCAGCTGACAGTTGCATTACCACATTTAGTGAGAGCAAGTCTGTGGACCATTTCAACTTTTTCCATCCCTGACAGTTTTAATCCGACGGTCCCTGGAAAGCTTTTGTCGTCAGCAAGCATCGTTGTATTGTTGTGTCTGACTAGCCGTCCACTACTGTTTCTAATTTTTGTCAGGTTAGTAAGTCCGTGTTGTTAAAAGGAAATCGGCCTGTTTGGTTGGAAACTGTACGTCGTCTCCCCCCCCCCTCTTTTATTCCTCTAAATGGAATGCACATTTCCAATTGACGCAAGCCATCCCTGAGACGTATTCCTATTGGTACACAGAGGCCTACCCACATCCAGCCCTGGGATCCCTCTGCGGGGCTCCAGCAATAAGACGGTGTATCAGCTTCTCTTTCCCTGACACTGCAGTTTGAGAAGCCTTGGCAGACACCTGACAATCTCCAGACGCAGGACACTGCCTGCCAGCAGAGGGGAAGCTTCCAAAGTGTCTATTGTACCGGAGGTCATTTTCATGTTCTTTCTTTGTCACACACCGCAGACAGAGCTGGGATCCTCGGTTACTGAGGTTTTTAGTTACATCTTGGTTTCAGTCAAAATATCATTCATAATCTGCATCTCTGCTTTATGCCTGTAAAGTCTTATCTTGTATTAAAGTGAGTAAACCACACATTTCTCAGTATTAATTATAATTCTGCTGTCCTTGAATATAAACAACACAGATATGAAGATCACTCACTGCTGCTGCAGCTATTTAACTTCCTTTTTGGTTGATTCATCAGCATTAACTTCTTCGATCCAGTAAAAAGCTCTCAGCCCACCCCCTCCTCCACCTCCCCCCACCTAGTGAAAGTGAATTAGCCCCAGACACAGATGTGCGGGGGCTGGGGTGGGGGGCTGGGGGGTGGAGGGTCAGACAGGGAGGGGATGGTGGGCATCACGGTCACAAACAGACAGGAGGGGAGGAGGGGTCGCGCTCCCCACCTCCACCCCCTCAGTGCAGGCGCGGATCAGAGGATTGCGCCATCGGAAGATAATTATGTAATCTGTCCCTCATAACGAGCGTTCACGAACTGTTCGTACCTCCAGCAAGAGACGTTTGATTGACAGGCTCTCCGCGAGCCTCCATATAAGAGGAGGGAGGCGCGTGCCTCAGCCACTGTTGCGCCTGGAGTCCTGCAGACTGTGGATGTAGTGAACCAAAGTGGACTTTACGCGTTTTACGCACGAGGTTTTTTCAGAGGGAGAGACCACTTTTCATCCGTTCTATCTTCGGCTCAGGTCACGGCAGATCTGAACTTGATCTTGAAAACGAAAACAAATATTGTCGGATATCTGACTGCTTAACCAAAGCTCTTTTCGTCAGGTAAGTCCCGAAGACGAGGCGCAGCAGCCTATTTATAGTTGCACTCTTTCTATGTGGAGAAATGGTCACGCTGCGGTATGGTACCAGGCAGAGTTAACGTTAAGGGAGAAAAAAAATGCTTTTATTCCTTAGCAGTCAGTGTACAAAACACACTGTAGGCTATGTGGTGTTGGTTTTTTGAGCAGATTTTTGTCTTTCTATTATATAATATTAACCGGTCTCACTGTTTAATTGCGACGCAACATTTGAAAAGGACCCTGGATGTAGAAAAAAGAATGAAGAAGAAGAGTGATATTCACCGCCATACAAAACTTTTCTTCTCTGTTTTATCTGTTTTAAAGGAAACATGATACTCAGGAGAAGTCTCTTCTTGCTGCTCTTATCGTTTAACTTCCTCCATGCATTGCCTGAAGGTAAGTGGCAATGTTGTAAAATCTGCAATTAGTTGCAATGTATATTAATAACCAGTTGTTATACTATTATAAATGTTATTGATTATGTTTATTTATGAAAGTAACTCAATGCTAAGTCTTCCTTACTTTAGGTGCAATCCTCCATTTCAAGATGAAACTGAAAACTAAACATGCTTCCATTTGTCTGCCATTGTTTTCTTTGTCTTACAATAGTGACGCTAAAGGGCTTGTGAATTATTTCTTACCTCTAAAATAAATGTCCATTTGCATTTCCTCGTGTCTAACTTTATAGATGGTGAGCAGGAGGACGAGACATCCTTCGACTTGTTTGAAATTAGCCAGATCTCGCGCAAAACTCTCGGGGCCAAACAGTTCCGGGGCCAAAACTCAGACGTCCCTGCCTACCGCTTCATCCGCTTCGACCACATCCCCCCAGTGAGCGCCCCCATATTAAAACAAATACTACAACAGATCCAAAACAATGAGGGCTTTGTGTTCGTGGCCAGCATACGCCAGGACCGGGCCTCGAGGGGCACCCTGATGGCTTTGGAGGGCCCTGATGGCCGGCGCCAGTTCGAGATCGTGTCCAACGGACGGGCCAACACTCTTGACCTGGTGTACTGGGTGGACGGCTCGCAGAACGTGGTGTCGTTCGAGGACGTGGACCTGTCAGACTCGCAGTGGAAGAATATCACACTTCACGTTCACGGGGAAAACGCCAACCTGTATGTGGGCTGCAGCCTGATAGACAGCTTCATCCTGGATGAGCCGTTCTATGAGCACCTGCGGGCTGAGGGAAGCCGCATGTATGTTGCGAAGGGATCCATCCGAGAGAACCACTTCAGGGTAAGACCAGAGCTGTGGCACTTTGGGGTCTAGACAAAGTTTTTCCTAGGATCTAGGATCAGTTTATTAGTGAACTGGCCCTGCAATATTTTCTGACCTCTCAAAAGAACCAAACTGTGATCTTCTCTGACCTCATAATAGAGGCTGATCTGAAAGAACATTTTCCAGTAGAAGGAATGGACTCCCTCTTTAAAGTGTGGCTCAGTGTTTCCCTTGTCTTTCTGTGGCAAAGCCTCCAAATTTAGACTCTTAATTGGCCCTTTGTGTGCAAACATGAGTGTGAATGTCACTGTATATGGAAACATTGTATATAAACTGTAACTGCAGTGACCAAGACACCTCTTTCCTTCCCAAACAGGGCCTTCTGCAGAATGTGCGTTTCATCTTTGACACCCCAGTGGAAGACGTCCTCCTGACCAGAGACTGTGAGGCCACTAAGCAAGGTGAGAGTTTCTATCTTTAATCCTCAGCTCAGTTGGAGCCATTGTTTTGTTCTTTTATTTTTGGTACTTCCATAATCCTCACGATGAGTCAATATAATGACATTTGAAAAGTGTTTTTTAGCCCGATACTTTTCAGATGTGATTGGGAAACTCGCTCACATGCGACGCTCCCAGGCACGGCATCTCTATCTGCGCTTGGTAGAGTATCAGCCACAGCAACTTTCCAGACCAAACAGTTTAGCGCTCTTTAGCCGACTTCCCTTTTGTGTGAATGTGGGTCAAATAGCTTGAGGATTTAATACGTGGAAAAGATCTCCCACCATTACTTCATATTTACGGAAACAGCCGTGTCGATGCAGTGGCTTGAGGTCGAGTGGTGTGCGTGGTGAACAAAAGGAGATACAGATGCTTACATTTATTTCCTTTGGCAGTGGAATCAGGATAATACCCTGGGAAAGAAAATAGAAAAGAGAAAGTGAGTGCTGTGCTGCAGAGCAGGGAGCTTCCACTTCCAGCTGAACACACACACACACACACACACACACACACACACACACACACACACACACACAGTGAAGTCATATATTGGCTGATTGGATTGCTCTTCTCAGCTTAGTCTTCGCTCTCGTGAGGAATGGTATCGCGTGAGCCCTCAGGGGAGCTCACGCGAAGAGCGGGTGCAACTAAAACAATATTTAAAACAAAGATAACTCGGTAAATATGTATCTGCACTGTCTCAAGAGGCACCAGATCTGGAAACGATGTATTGGTTTTGCTGTCACAAAGCAAATCCACATGCTGTTTCTGGGTTGTTGCCTCTTCCCGTTGCCACAAGCAGTGTTGAATTCCAGCTGACTGAGTGTTTTTTGTTTTAACCAATGTCAGCACGACATGGACCTTTTCAGCACGCCGCCTGGTACCAGTCAACGTTCTGCACTGGGAGCAGTTTCAATGCCAAAAGTCACTCATAAACCCACATGTCCCACGGATAAAAGGAAAAAACCTGTCGGGTTGGACATCAATGAGCAGCGTTAAAATAATTCTGTCTTTTTGCTCCTTTAAAAAAAAAAAAATCCTTTCCTCTATCTGTTAGAAATAGAGAGTGTCTATCAGGGAGAGAAGAATGTCTGAATGCTTTCACAGACGAGCTAGCACGCGTTCGCACACGCACACAGCATGAAGCCCTCCTGAGATCTGAATGATTCCAGCAGACTGAAGGGGAAAGAAAACACAGCAGTGGCTGCAGCGGGACGTCATCGGGCAGTTTGGGTGACTTCTTGATTTGGAGCCTTCTGCGCTGCAATTAATCCTCACTGATTTACACAAGATCCAGACGCAGATATGCTCTGCGACTTGGCTGAGGGACAGACATACCATGGAGCTTTGATGTGTTTGCTTTCAGTAGCACACATTCACACAGATCATCTGGGAGGATAATTTTAGGGGGTAAGCTGAGGGAATATAGAGAATAGATGCTCATGGTTTCATGTGGTTTAATGCAAACTCCAGTGCACCAGCGATGGCCTGTCCCACTCTGTGATTTGTGTTCCTGCCTGTCTGAGTCGTGCAAAGTTCAAAAACGACTCTGGGCTGAACTTCCTGCTCAGAATCGTGCAAAGAAGACTCAGCATTTATTTAGCCTCATTACGCCCTAAAACAAACCTGCAGTTGGACGATTGCATTTCCTTACACATTAGGCACTTAAGGACAAGACATTCTTTCTTTCTGCTGCGTGGTATTTTCATACACTCTGGTGTTGACCTTTCGAACGAGAGCATCTCAGGTGCCTGCGCTAATGACCAGCTGTAAGGCCTGCGCCATTGGCTTCACGGGCTCCTTGTAAATCCATCTGTGGGGCCACTCCAGTCTGTTAAGTTCATATTGGAAGTGTCCACTTATCTAAAAGTTCATGGAGATTTATGACAGCGGTGTGGTTTTCTCATCATACGCGGAACACCCAGATCTCTGCCTCTGGAGCTCTGTGGTGCCACCCCCTCCCACAGTCGACAGTCATCTGTTCTGGAGATTTACTGTCGCCTTTTCAAACAAATACTTCTTTTCTTCGACTCAAATGCTGCTGACGGAACATCTGTTTGTGGGGAAGACAATAAACACCGTAATCACAACATTGTTGTGATCTTATGGCCGAATACAGCAAAACAGGAAATTGATTTGTTCCCTCTTCAGGGTCCTTGAGTTTCGCTCATCGCATCTTTCAAACGTGTTTTCCATCATCAGTCTCTGTTGTTCATTCGTTTTGTTTGCTTGCTAATTCACCCTGATCTCTTGTTTCCCCCCCCCCTTGCCAGATGACGCTAACATTGTGAGCGAGAGCGCAGAAATTGTGGACGTGAGCCCTTCCATCACAACAAACATAATAGGTCAGAAGACGGATGAGATGGGCGCAGATATGTGCGAACGCTCCTGCGAGGAACTGAGCACCATGTTCCAGGAGCTACAAGGCCTCCGTCATGTCGTCAGTAACCTTATTGATGGCCTGCAAAAAGTGGTAAGTCGAGGACATGACAAATGTGTTAACCTCGAACACAGTTTAAAATCAACTTAACCCTGACTTGGATTTGTTTTAGACAAGCTACCGCCTGGTCCATCACACTTCACACACCAGTTTGTTGCTAATGTGAAATCACTACAATTTGTCTTTGTGTGAAGGAAGGAACATTTTCTTTTGAGAGAATATTTACATTTTAGGGAAATCAAGTAAGAGGATTGAATTAAGTTACTAGGTAACCTACATCCATTTGAAAGCAAACATTAAGTAGCCGCAGGAGTGTTTATAGAGTCGCCTGTGAACCCGGCTGACTCCTACTATCTGTGGCAGCGTGAGTCAGACAGATTTTATGACATGTTACATGTGGATATAGGAAGTGTTCCCCTGGCAGCGGTAGGGTCCAGTCTAATGTCTGGTTGTGTTTAAACAGCCCATGTGTTTCCTCTGGGAGCCTCCCAGCAATAAGAGCGTCTGGGCATAAACCTTGGGGGGAAAAAAACGGCTGGGATGAGAAGGGTCCCTGAGGCTCTTCCAGACCGAGTGGTGTCTTAAATTCTGGTGCTGCACACTGCTGCCTCCTTTTTCCACGAGGAAGACACGCGCACACACACACACACGCGCACACACACACACAAAACTTTGGCAGTAGTTTATCTTCTGAGAGTTCCCAAGTGTTCAGGATTCCAGCCAGAAATCTCTTGGTCTCCAATTGGGTTGGAGGTTACAGTTTTCAGAACTAACTTCTCAGTGGGGTATTTTCCTAAAACTATACAAAAAGAAGCTTGAGAAAAGAGTTGAGAACCACATTTTAAAAGCAACTTTTTTATATATTCTCATTTATACAGTGGAATGGCTTTTTGGTGTGGGTGTTTAAAGTGTAAACAGACAATTTTTCAATCCCCCCCACACACAGTGGCTGCAAGTGGAATACCACATATAAGGTCTCAAAGTCTGGATCACAACATGTCAACCACTATCATCCTGTTTTCACCGGGATGCTGAAGGCAACACCCAGTTTTATTTATAATAGGCAGGTTGTGTTTACTGATCTAGTTGAAATAATACCAGCTGAATTTCAGTTTAGAAACATCTCATCTGCTGGGGTTCTTTCCACAGTCTGACCGGCCAATTGTGACTACTGGGACAAATCCCGGTGTTGCTGGACCAGTGGACCTGGAAAAATAAAAAATAAAAAAAATTTACCAGCCATGTCAGTCTCTTTATCGCCCCCCCTATTTGTGCTAGTGTATGTCAAGTTCAATCTTCACTGTTTCCAATAACTACCAGAGAAAACAAAATCTCTATCCTCTTCATTGCTTTCTCAACTGAAGATATGATTCCTTTGTGCCCATTTCTATTGGAAGGCTCTTTTTCCTCATGAGACCTCACTGAACTGGAGGGGGACGTATGTTGGTAGGAGTGATTCATTGTAAGGGAGACAGGATTTTACATATGGCCCTCAATTCGCATGATATGCATGGACGTGATTGTGTTTAGATGTAATGTTCTATTTGAGTGAGCAACTCCACTTGTACTGGAGCAGGTTGAACTTTTCCTCTCTCCACCTGGTGGAAAATAACCCCACACGTGACCTCCTGAAGGAATCATCTTGTCAGCAGGTGTGAACCCTTCACAAGCTGCAGCTGAATGCCATGTACCTGCAGCACGAGTGTGTCCTAATCACCTCTGACTGATCTCCTGTCCAGCTGCAAATCCCTCTTTTCTTTTGTTGTGTGCTCAGACAGAGGAGAACACACTCATGAAGGAGGCCCTTGGGAGGATTAAGAACCCTAAAGAGAAAAACATGTGCTGGCAGGACGGCCGCCTGTTTGACGATGGAGAAGATTGGGTTGTGGACAGCTGCACCAAATGCACTTGCCAGGTAGTGCCAAGTCAGGAGGAACAATGTGCAGATTCACGGTGGATATGCAGTGACGCTGATGTATCTCTTATATTTACTGATGGCAGGAGTCCAAGATCGTGTGTCACCAAATAACCTGCCCCCCAGTGGCCTGTGCCACCCCCTCGTTTATCGACGAGGAGTGCTGCCCCGTGTGTCTGCGTGAGTAGTTGGACCGTCCTATGAGTCAATCCACCCTGCATATAAACACAATTATAACCCCACATGCATTTTTATGTATGAATGCTAGTTTAAATTAACAGAGAAATGTGTCGTAAAAATAATATTTCCACACACATAACATTTTAATACTGCTGAATTTGCAGCTGCCCGTTTTTCTTCTTGGTGAAAAATACGTATTTATTGGTCGCAGTATGAGACACTCACAGATGCTACTGTGGGTTTTTCAGATGAGGTCATGTGATAAACAGACGGACATTAATATTACAGCCAATGCAGTTTTTTCCAATACTTCTTTTATAATTCTGTTTATTTGCCCTGTCTTGTGCAATAAAGCAACAAAATATTGTCTCTGTGCTTTAACTTCTTTTAGCTAAATACAGTGAGGATGGATGGTCCCCCTGGTCAGAGTGGACCGAGTGCACAGTCACCTGCGGGACAGGAACTCAGCAGAGGGGTCGGTCATGTGATGCAACCAGCAACCCCTGCACTGGACCTTCCATCCAGACCCGCAAGTGCAGCCTGAGCAGATGTGACAGCCGTGGTGAGGATACATTTGAAACAGTATTCCTTCTTTTCTATCTAAATAGCCGACACTTACTGAAATGGCACTTAATAGAATGTGTACCTCCGCCAAGAGCCAACAGTCCCTTTATGAAACCACATTGAAATTCAAGAGGTCTGGATTTTCATTTGGATCTGCAACTACTTGCACACACTCGTAAATATCAGTTCCCCAAACATGACCGATTTCAGTTTTTCCATCAAGTTCCATGAATTATTCTGTGAGAAATCAACCAAAATGTTGAAAAACTTCCATACCCTCAATTTTAATGAAAGCAAAAACAAAATCCTGAATCCCCCCCCTGATTTACGTCGACACAGCTTAATGGGTTCGTCCATAACACACCCTTCTACCAAGTTTGGTGGTAACCCGTCCAGTATGTTTTGTGCAATCCTGCTAAATAACTACACTGACAAATCCTTAGCTCCTGGGAGGAGGTAATCAATGGATTATGTTTAAGACAGTAAAACGACTTCCAATGGGCCTCCATTGAAAAGGCATTCTTCTGAGTGAGGCTGAATCCAAGAGCAGGGTGTGCCCACTTAAAGTTAATTCCAAAAACGACTGTGAGGGTTTTTCACAGTGCAATGACTCACCCCATAGAAAAATATAAAAGACCAATGAACTTGATCATTTTATGAGGAGGAGACATCTCTGGATCTGATCTGTGTTTGGTGAACAGTGGGGTTAGTGTGTGTTATTGCTTGCAGCTAACATTTCACTGCATGTGTGTGAGTGACTGAATCAATTTAACCACTGGAGGATCGATTACCCACGATGACATAAATACTGGCAGCGGCATCTTAGAACATCTTTGAAACTGAGCACTCATCACCAACATCACATCATGTTTACTTGAGAAAACGTGCAATCCTTTTTTTTGGGGGGGGGGGGGGGGGGGGGACTTTTGCGAATTATAAATGTCTGTAACTACTTGACTGAATGAAAGTCTCGATAATGCGTGACATGTGTTTGGATGCTCCCTGCCTGATTTGCTCGATGTACCAGTTCGCCAGGATGGAGGATGGAGTTTGTGGTCGCCGTGGTCCTCCTGCTCGGTGACCTGCGGGGAGGGACAGATCACCAGGATACGACACTGCAACGCCCCCATGCCGCAGCTGGGGGGCAAAGACTGCGAAGGAAGTGGACGTGAGACCCAGCGCTGCACCGCCGAGCCGTGTCCCGGTGAGTAATTCACCTCGTGGGGGGCGGAACACCCGACAGCAGCGTTTCCATTACAGCAGCCAGCGTCCATGTCGAATAACCAGATTTCCTCATGCCTCGTGGCTCCCTTGAGGCGACACTCCCCATGTGTTTGGGCCTCCTGTCTGTCTTTCAGGAAATGTTGACCCAAATCAGCTCAGTATGTTTTCTCTGTTACTATCGAGTTCCAGGCTTCTGACTGTGGCTGCTTTACAGATTACGGACCTTGAATTTTGACATGATTCTAATTAGAAAAGAATCGGTGGAAATATCTGTGCAATGACCTCAACTTCTGTGCCTCTGTCTCTTTTTAGTGGACGGTGGTTGGGGTCCTTGGTCTCCATGGGCAACCTGTTCAGCCACATGTGGAGGGGGGGTCAGAAGTCGGACACGTGAGTGCAACAGCCCTCAGCCTCAGTACGGTGGCAAGAAGTGTATCGGGGAGGCGGACGACAGTGACAGCTGTATCAAAAAAGAATGTCCTATTGGTGAGCACCAGTCACTTTATTTTACATAATCACTTCACAGTACATCCTTAGTTGAAATCCTTATCCCATCCTGATAGCCATCAATAAATTAAACAAGGAATAAGGCCGGTGTCTGTGGCCTTCGTAGCCACACACCACTAAAGCAGAGATGAGGATTGGTCGCATATTTCATTCCTCCTCCGTTTTTTTCAGGCTTACAAACCCTAGCCTAGATAATAACCATCATAAATTAAAGTTGAATCATTTTGAGAGACACAACCGATTAGTCCAGTGTTGTTTAAATTGTTGTCGCTTGCTTGTATCCATTCTCGTCTTCTAAATCTCGTGCAGATGGCTGTCTGTCTAACCCATGCTTTGGGGGAGTGGACTGCAACAGCTCTCCAGATGGATCCTGGGAATGTGGCCCGTGCCCTGTTGGTTTGCGTGGAAATGGCACCCACTGTGAGGACATCAACGAGGTAGAAGCTCCTATTGTTAGTTTGTGCATTAACCAGTCCTGTGTTCATGAGTTCATCCATGTAATTATTTGTTTTGCAATGTACTGATGTTCTTTTTTTCCCTCCTCCAGTGTGACATGGTGCCCGATGTTTGCTTCAAGGTGATCGGATCGCGACGCTGCATCAACACCGACCCGGGTTTCCACTGCCTTCCCTGTCCAAAGCGATACAAGGGTAACCAGCCCTTCGGTATAGGCGTGGAGTCTGCCAACAAGAACAAACAGGTGAGTTGAAGCTACTCTTAGTCTGTGTCAAATTATGGATTGGACGCCATTCAAACACGAAACATAACGTTTGAACAAGCGCGATCCGAACGCTGTAAGGGTGAAGGAGATGATGTTGACCTTTAGCTCCAGGCAGATTTTCAAAAGCAGTTATGTGGATTTTTCTGTGTCAGATCCGAATTTATGAATGATGGAGGCAGCAGCTCTCGTGATTTATAAGCCTCATTCTTGCAGTGAGCGTCTGCACAGTGCCGGAGGGGAGGCCCATGCCATATATTAATGTGATCCAGGGTTGGCAAGCAGAAGGAGAATTAGGCAACCTACCAACAACAAACACCTGTTGTAGCTCTCTGGTATTCTCATGGCAAGATCAGAGATGGATTAAACAGCCCTTTATGCTGTATTTTTTTGTATAAATGTTAAAAAGATCTGTGCTTTTATTCTAGATACTACTTCATATTTCCCATTTCCACTCCTGCCCTAAATTTTATCCATGTGGTATATATCACATTACCAAAGTCAAACATACACATTTTCTCCCATGTGATCACTAAATCCTCACAGTCCTGACAAAGCAAGCTGTGCCACCCTGAACGCCACTTGCATAACGTCTCTGAAACTCTTTGGCTTCGGCAGCTGCATGTCTCTGACCTGACGCCCTGATCCCTCTAATTGATTTAAGGAGCAGGGGAATTGTCTCATCTCTGGCATTAAGGGGCTCCGCTTCACAGTTTTGATCAAAGGTCTGGTCCTGCTGTCACTTGCTGCTCCATGAGCTCATGGAGTGGCATCAAAACTCGAGTTACTCTTCATCCTCCGGTAATGAGTGGCAGCTGTGAATACCTTGTGCTGCAGCACAGGGCGTAGTGGGATGTATGTGGGATTTCGTGAAATCAGCAGTGCCCAGAAGTTCTACACAGTTTGGCTTTGCTCGAAATCTCTCCCTTACTCCTTTACTTCATTTTGGAGAAGCCCTCAGTGTCGAGTTGCCATCTAGAAAGAGTTTTTTTTGTAATTCTACTATGTCACATAGGACAATCTTAAATTCATTTTCATGTAATTTACATTCAGTGCCCTTGAACTGCTATTATTCAGTTCCACCTGCCCTTTATTTCCTTTAGGTGTGTGAGCCAGAGAACCCATGCAAGGACAAGACCCACAACTGTCACAGATTTGCCGAGTGCATCTACATCAGCCACTTCAACGACCCCATGTACAAGTGTGAATGTCGGACCGGTTACGCTGGAGATGGCTTCATTTGTGGGGAAGACTCGGATTTGGACGGCTGGCCCAATCAAAACCTTGTTTGTGGGGCCAACGCCACTTATCACTGCAAGAAGGTATTTCGTTGAACTCCATCATCTTATCTGATGTAGCCTAACCTGTACTCAGTCGAAACAATTATATCTGAAAACTTTTTAATGTAATGTTGCTGTTTCAGGACAACTGCCCCAGCCTTCCCAACTCTGGACAAGAAGACTTTGACAAAGACGGTCAAGGAGATGCTTGTGACAAGGATGATGACAACGATGGAATAATTGATGAGAGGGTACAAGAATCATATGGACATACTTTCTATTCAATGTTCAGATTCCTTTTAATCAATGAATTTCCTAACTGGTTTGTGCTTTCCCCCACAGGACAACTGTGCCCTGCTTTTCAATCCTCGCCAGTTTGACTTTGACAAGGATGAAGTTGGTGACCGATGCGACAACTGTCCCTATGAACACAACCCTGCTCAAATAGACACGGACCACAATGGAGAAGGGGATGCCTGCGCAGTGGACATTGATGGAGATGGTAAAATAGATAGGAAAAACTACTTTTATATAAATTCTTGTGAATATCATCTAACGTACTACCTTTTTTCCAGAAATTCTGAATGAGAACGACAACTGCCCCTATGTGTACAACGTTGAACAGAAGGACACTGACATGGATGGAGTTGGTGACCAGTGTGACAACTGTCCAATGCTGCACAACCCCGACCAAGTACTGTCTCACACATATAAGAACAATCCAATCTAAGACTAAACAAAATAGGCTTGCGTTAACACAGTTTACATCAACGTTTATCCACCAGACTGATGTGGACAGTGACCTGGTTGGAGATCAGTGTGACAACAACCAGGACATCGATGAAGATGGTCATCAGAACAACCTGGACAACTGTCCCTACGTGGCCAACGCCAACCAGGCCGACCATGACAAAGACGGAAAGGGAGACGCGTGTGACTATGATGATGATAATGACGATATCCCTGACGACAAGGACAACTGCAGACTAACACCGAACACAGACCAGCTGGACTCTGACGGTGAGGATGTAATATTCAATGTTGCAGTAGCTGTTGATGTTATGTAGAAACGACAGATTATTTGTGTTAACATTTGTCAAAGGTATCTAACTTCAGACTCACCAAAAAAAAACTGTCATGAATGAGTTTTTTTTAACTGTTTTCTGTAAAACATAAACAGTAGGCTATAAGGACACAAAAATAGTTCCACCACAATGAAGCTTGGAATGTTTCGTTAGCTTCTTTAGCAGATTTCAGACATATTATGCTCATATTCAGGATCACAATTTAAATTGGTCTTATTACTTTAGTTTACACACTCAAAACAAAAACACTCCTTTCCTCAGGCTGTCCATTGCTGCAGATCATCTTTGCAGCCTCTGTCTGAAACATTTGGTTTTAGTTGTTGTCTCTTAAAGGACCCCCTTACAATAAAGCCCAGTCTGCTCTGATTGGCCAGCTGGCTCCCTCTGGATATTCTGTGGTGGAGTTGATCTCTCTTTAACTTTCTAGAAGTTCTATGCACACAACGATTGTGAGTTCACTCTTGACCTCGCCAGCAGCAGTAGACAAAATAACTACCATTAATCTCATATCAAGATCAATCAATTTGCCCTAATTTGAAAGTAGCTGGAAATTGATCACCCATAGCTTTGTATAAAGGCATAGTATATTTGTTATCACAGTAATTGTCACTTTTTAGTCATGAGTGTTCACAATTACTTAGCAGTTAGCTTCACTGCTGCAGGTGTGAAATGTGGTGGCTGTCGCAAAGAGTCAGCGACTGTGTTGGCATGTGTGAAGTCATTCTCGACGAGCCCTAGGAGTACACAGGCCCTGCCGTGAAGATTTAGTTTCCTTTAGGTTTCATTAGAGAGTAATCCACAGTGTCCTGTTTCAGCAGGGTTACCTGGAGTTTGTACAGCTGTAAGTAGAAATGCACAGTCTTCACAACTCATTAAGGATTGTTAGAATTAGTTTAGCTTGTCGTGCAACAAGAAATTATGACAGAAGCAAACTACCTCCGCACAGTGGCCTACATCAGCCGCTCTAATGCCAGCTCTTGGCCTGCAGCTCGGCTCTAATCGACTTCAGGCTTCAGAGAGTTACAAGTATCAGTGGAGGTTGTCACAGCATGAGAAGATGGCTGATTTGGCTTCATAAACTTGGCAAAGATATTAAAACCAGTTTTCTGGGACGAATGGCAATTTTTTTCAATTCATTTTTAATATTCTAACTGCTGGGGGAGTATTATTACACTCACGTTAGCTGACTTCCAAATTTTTCCAACCTGTGGAAAAATGCATTCATGTCTAATTTAAATTAGGTCAGACCTCCTTATTCACGGTTGTTTTTTGTTTTATTTTACAGGCGATGGAAGAGGGGACGCATGCAAAGATGACTTTGATAACGACAGCATCCCAGATTTTCTTGACGTTTGTCCAGAGAACAATGCCATCACTGCTACAGACTTCAGGAAGTTCCAGATGGTCCACCTGGATCCTAAGGGAACAACTCAGATAGATCCCAACTGGGTGGTGAGACACCAGGGCAAAGAGCTGGTCCAGACGGCCAACTCTGACCCAGGCATTGCAGTAGGTGAGAAGCACACGTGTTTTCTCTCCAACCTTTTCTTTTTTTATTTACTTCTATGAGACCCCATTCAACAGAGTCCCAACCGTATATGTTTCATTCACTCCATTGCAGGTTTTGATGAGTTCAACGCTGTGGACTTCAGTGGAACGATGTATGTAAACACAGACAGAGATGATGACTACGCAGGCTTTGTGTTTGGCTACCAGTCGAGTGGGCGCTTTTACGTGGTCATGTGGAAGCAGATCACACAGACTTACTGGGAGGACAAGCCTTCCAAGGCCTTTGGCATCTCTGGGGTTTCACTCAAAGTTGTCAACTCGACAACTGGCACAGGAGAAAACCTCAGGAATGCTCTGTGGCACACGGGCAACACTCCCGGACAGGTGGGCTGCAGTCGAAATGCTATTTGTTCTGTTTTAGAAGCTGTAGCATTGTTCATGTTAAACAATGTTTGAACTATTTCACGCAGGTGCGTACTCTGTGGCATGACCCCAAAAACATTGGCTGGAAGGATTACACTGCCTACAGGTGGCATCTGATCCACAGACCAAAGACTGGGTTTATAAGGTAAGAAATTAATTTGACCCGATTGTGTTGACAACCTGTTCTTTTTTCTGTTTTAATGACTTGCAGGACACCAAAGACATATAGTATGTATTCTTGTAATTTTATGTAGCCTGTTCAACATCTTGAATGTAGTATTTCTATCGCAGGTCTGACACACAGTGAAAAAAGGTGATATAGTGAGAATAGACGGAAACAGAGGATCACAAAAAAGTCACTAGTGACATCAGAAAACACCATAGACACACTTGTCTGTATGTAAAGGGGATATATATACGTGGTTGGAGATGGAGGCTCTAATGGCCAGTTGCCTCCTTCCTGTGTGGAGCTTGCTGGTTCTACACACGCCTGCATCGGTTTTCTCGGGCTTCCTCCCACAGTCGAAAGACATGCAGATTAGGGTTCATTTTGGTCTTTAAATTGTCCTTGGGTGTAAACGTGTATGAACAAATATGTTGGCTCTGCAGTACCCTGTCGACCTTTCCTTGGTGAATCCCGCCCTCTTGCCCGATGCCAGCTCCCCCCCCCGTGACCCCACAAAGGATAAGCATTGTCGATAATTGATGGACGGATGATCTCATCACATAAATAAGTCCATGTTTGTCACGTGTTTTGCAGGGTCGTGGTCTACGAAGGTAAACAGATCATGGCTGACTCAGGACCAGTTTATGACAAGACGTTCGCCGGTGGAAGGTTAGGCTTGTTTGTCTTCTCGCAGGAGCTGGTGTTCTTCTCCGACCTCAAGTATGAGTGCAGAGGTTAGTACAAACACTTCCACCACTTTGAAAGTCACAACCACAAATGTTTCTGACGTCTCCTGTATGTACGTGTATGAGTGTGTGTGTTTGTGTGAAATTAAAAGAATTTTCCATCTCATCACATGCCTTACGGGAATCCTTGCTCAATCTAGTCAAGACCCAATTTGTCAACCACAACCTCAGGGGACAATAGCAGCCGTCACCATGTTTAGATTGTGTAAAAACAATGGTGTAGTTAGTTTGGATTTGTTTGACTGCAGCTTTTCAAGTTGAGATAAATTATTTCCAAAAGGGAAAATGCACTGAATTCTTTTGATATGACTGTCCGATGCCCCAAAAACATACATGAGGGGGCGCTGCTAATGGCTCAACTCATTAGAGGTTGAACTGGTTAATGAATGAAGTTGAATTATGAGCTATTCATGGGGTTGGGTAGGAAGATTAATTTGTTCTGTCACAGAGGCAGGGGTTAGCTATTTTTCTAGTATATACGTATATGCCTACAGATATCGTAAATTACTCAAGTCTCTCAGTAGGAATATCGGCTTATATTACATGATGGGTAAGTGTGTGTCTGTTTGCTGTATGTTTGTGTATGTAATGCAAGCAAAGAAACTGGAAGGGGGGGGGTTTTCCATGTTTGAGTGATGTGTGTCAAATCTTTAAACGTTCACCATCTTTTCCAAACCTCAGATAAGCCGGAGTTGTCGACAATGTTCACAAGGTAATAATAAGACTAGGTTTACGCTTTGTGTGTCAGCTAAAGCAAAAAAAGAACAACAAAAAAAGAGTCACGCTACGTTTCTGCTTGTCAGCTTGCCCACGCACACAACACCACAGATGCATTTTGAAAGGCCTTGTGTGAGGGTCCCACGACTTTCCACGTCTCTGCAAACGCTTCACGCTTTTTGATGCGCACCGTGCACATGTGCTCGCTACACTTTGGCACTTTTGGCCGCGTGAAACTCTCTTTTCTTTTACGATAATAGATGTTTGCTCTAACAGAAGCTGTCTCCTCAATCTTTTCGCAGATAGCTGAACAAAGCCAAGAACAAAAGACGAACCGAAGAAGGTTAAAAGAAGAGAATCTCCCAAAGCAAACTTGACACACGCCATCGCCGAATCCATCTCAACATAAATGAAACTTTCCGTGCGTTTCCATGTGCCTTGATGCATTCGCTGGAGGAGAAACCAGGGCAACGGTTTCTGTTTTCCTGGTGACTTAGAAACTTTTCCCAAGCTGGAAAAGACAAACTTGAGCGGAGAAGTTTTTAAAGGAAAGAGGCTCTGCAGAATATCTTAGTATAACTAGTGTACCGACATATGTCTACATGTTTAAAGGACTAATTGTACAACCACTTACATGCTGTATGTGCTTTCCAACCATTTCTTTCTTTCTACAATATGTAAGCGACTCACTTCTTCTATGCTTCATACGTTTACATTCTGACGAGGCTCATTCGTGGCTCCTGACAAACATAAACTGTAACCAAAGCCTAATCATTTAGCTGTCCATTACTCTTTCTCTTCATGCTTTTCATCCTGAATGTGTTTTTTTTCCTGATGGAGAACTTGAGTTAACAATCTAAATAAGCCATTTTAGCAAGTGCCAAAGATGTTTATACTTAGACTGTATAATAATTCCTTTTGTAAATTATTTATGCCCTGCTAGTTTTGTTCTCTTGTTTCCATTTATGCTTGTAAATAATTATTTATTTGTTTACACTGACACAACACATCGACTAACACAAACATCAACACATTATAGTATTGCAAGTTTTTTTCTCTCTCTTTTTTTTGCTGTTGTCATGCACTTCCTTCCACTTGTTAGTTTTTTAAATCTTTAAGCAAAACTGCAGCGTAAAGGACAAACATCAGCTGCTTTTCTAAATAATCACACTCATAAACACAGCGTGTGTTTGTGTGTGTGATCGTGGCCGCCAGAGAAAGTTCTTTCTGCTGGGATGTGTATGTTGAAGGAAAACAGCCACTGTGTTTATGTCTGTAGCCGCGCAGACAGGGCCTCATTGTCTTTGACGTAATGCATCACTTTGGTACACGTGGAAAAATGTTCTGGTCTCGTACTATAGGAGCTTATAAACACTAACAATGGCTGCAGATTGGGCTACTGGCACTGTTGCAGGCACCCTTTTCTTTCATAGTATTATTCTTTATTATCTGTAAAACAGTGACAAAAAAGAAAAAGTAGAATATATCAAGGTTATAGCATCAGTTTGAAAGGTATGGGTTCAAAAGAATTGCAGTTTAAGTGCCTCTTACCCAGTAAACCAACAGCTGAGTGTTCAGTTACAGTCACGATGTGTGATGGAGGGATGAAGATGAAACGCAGTGAAAACATTTTATTACTTTTATTTTCATATAGTCGTAAGTGTCAGTCAGGGATGTTGTGAAACGTGTGGTGACTGTGTGGTGTGGAATCGAGGACGTGTTTGTGTGCGACCTCGTTGTCGAAAAAGTCTGTATCAGTTTCATTTTCTTCAGTCTTGTTCTCTTTGTTGAAAGTTTGCAATGCACAAAATGTAAATGTTTGTTTTGTATTCTGGTCTTGTTCGATTTACGTTTTCTACGAACATTAGTGTAAGATTGTTCTGTTTCATAAATAAATCCCTTGTACACTGATCGGTTGATTATGTATATGTGGTATCCCATTATACAACTCTACTGCCATATAATGCTTTTTAACCAACATTGCTCATACAACATAAAACACTAGTTAAAATACATTTTAAAGGAAATGGATGGTGAACAAAAGCCACAAACATCAGACTGTCTCCTTACACTTTCTGAATTTCCTCACACATTCATTTCGATTTCTAAAAATGGAATTTGTATTACATTTTTTAAAGGCTTGTTAATTACCAGAAACGGTTGGATGCTGTCGTTGCTAGGAAATAAGAAAGGACAAAGAGGAACAAACTGCACCATAGTTTGGGACTTTTTCAGTGATGCGTAATAAATAATGAATATGGTTGCACAACAACACAACACAACAACATATGAATGAATATATGTGTATATATATATATATTGTCCATCTTTATATATGGTCTATATATATATAGCCATAGACCATATATAAAGATGGACAATGCGTCTCCACTTCCTCCCTCTTTCCTGAAATGAAGCCAAAAAGTCTTGGATATGAAAGCGTATATTGTGTGCATTTGGGGCCAGAGTCTGTTTAGTAGCGATCAGTTACGCTTGACACTTTACCAATCGTGAGTCAGTCTCAACTGTCAATCATGATGTTTCACCATGTTTTTAGGACATCAAATAACTAATACAAAATCACACAAAGATGAGCGCTTGAACATACATGCATTATAACTATTAACTAAGCAGACAGACACCATCTTTGACAAAAATTTATTAAACTTTTTAGTTCGGTCCATTCCTCATCTACTAACATGGAGGAGGTACAGTTTATGACCTATACTGTTGCAATCGAGACAATTTAGCTTCACTTTGAGGAACCATCTATTGTCCCTCTTTATATACACTCCGTTCCCTACAAACCTTAAAAATGTGTTGATGTAGTTGAGTTTGTAGTATCTTATGGTTTTTGAGGGACTTAAAGTTTTGCTGCGTGGTTTTGCATCAAACCATCTGTCTCACAGCACAGAAACCAGGGACTGAAGGAATTTTTTAGCAAACGATGGCAAGGCCAGGAAAAAAATGCACCATTAGGAAAAAATGGGGAAGTCAAGAGGTTGCTGTCGTAGCTCTGTGGCAAAGATATTTGGGTTAAGGGTCTGGTAACAGTCCAGGTGGCACACACCAAAGATCGGCTATGTGGGTCTGGCACCAGTGGCTGGTCTTGAGCCCAGAGCACGTTCCAGGGTGGTTCGTCCGGTTTGCCAAAGGATGTCAATGTGTCAAACGGTACAGCGGCGTTTTCTGCTGAGGTGAGTTTTCAGAAACCAGCAGGATGGATATCCTCGAAGAAACTGGCTGCAACTCGCTGAAAGAACATCAAGAAAAGTTTGCTTTCCCCGAAAAGATGAGCGGTTTGGATTCATCGTCAGCAGATGAATTAAAGATCAGATGGTTTTGTGCTGATGTGCTTTTATCTGGAGGTACAACTGTGGGCTTTAGCACCAGGTTGTCATTTTTAGCAGCACATGGAGACCCACACAGCAGTGGCAAGAGAGGGAAGCCTCTTGTTCAAATACAAGTTTGAAAAGGAGAACTGCTCTGTGTGTGGTGTTCCCCTTCAGTCACACTGGTGTGAAATACCAGCCTGTCCAATTATGGGATAATGTAACGATAGACAATATTATACTCACAGACTCTCTCCTACAGTGGCCCTGAAAGCTCAACGAACAGCAACTTAAGAAAACACATGCAAGTTGACAAAACACCAGCAGAGTAAAAAAACATCTTCATCAATTTCACAACACAACACAATACATTACAGCAACGCGCTGCAAAAAGAGAAAAGCGCTGCAAATACCGGAACGAGCTGCAAATAGAGAAACGCGCAGCAAATACCGTAACGCATTGCAAAAAGCCAAACGCGCAGCAAGAAGCCAAACGCGCAGCAAGAAGCCAAACGCGCAGCAAAAAGCCAAACGCGCAGCAAGAAGCCAAACGCGCAGCAAGAAGCCAAACGCGCAGCAAGAAGAGGCCACAACACAACGGAAGTGTTTCCAGGGGACAGCTAAAAGTGATGGACACTGCTGCCACAAAAACGTCCAATACACCATAGAAATTCGGTTCCACACAGGGTTCGGCCACCCACGGCTCTTCGGCCCCTCTGCAGTGGCTGTACAGTACAATGTTGTGCATATGTTTAGCGAACGCTGAATTTAACGAATCAGTTTTCATATTATTTACGTGAACGTAACGATGAACGTGAGTGAACGTCACGTACATTTTTTAAATCATCACCGTATCAGGCCATCATGAAATACCAGGAGCGGGCGAGTGTGTGTGTGTGTGTGTGTGTGTGTGTGTGTGTGTGTGTGTAGCGAGTGCTCCGGTCCCGGGCATAGACTGTATATAGGTCCCGGGTCCCGGGGCTCAGACCCCGCCCACAAGCTCTTTTGATAGTAAAGGTTTCGTACCCCTGCACACTATGGACAATATATTGCCTCACAAACAGGGGCTTGCTTGTTGGCGCTGTTTATTCAGTTTAACAGGAGAAGACGACATGTCTCTAGATCGAACATCTTCCGTGATCAGAGCTCACTGTGGCTCTCTCCGAGTGAGTGGGCGGGGTCGGAGCGCCGGGGGACACACGTACACACACACACGTACACACACACACACACACACACACACACACACACACACACACACACACACACACACACACACACACACACAGACTCGCCCGCTCCTGGTATTTCATGATGGCCTGATACGGTGATGATTTAAAAAATGTACGTGACGTTCACTCACGTTCATCGTTACGTTCACGTTAATAATATGAAAACTGATTTGTTAAGTTCAGCGTTCGCTAAACATATGCACAACATTGTGCTGTACAGGCACTGCAGAGGGGCCGAAGAGCCGTGGGTGGCCGAACCCTGTGTGGAACCGAATTTCTATGGTGTATTGGACGTTTTTGTGGCAGCAGTGTCCATCACTTTTAGCTGTCCCCTGGAAACACTTCCGTTGTGTTGTGGCCTCTTCTTGCTGCGCGTTTGGCTTCTTGCTGCGCGTTTCTCTATTTGCAGCTCGTTCCGGTATTTGCAGCGCTTTTCTCTTTTTGCAGCGCGTTGCTGTAATGTGTTGTGTTGTGTTGTGAAATTGATGAAGATGTTTTTTTACTCTGCTGGTGTTTTGTCAACTTGCATGTGTTTTCTTAAGTTGCTGTTCGTTGAGCTTTCAGGGCCACCGTACTCTCCACTATAACTCCACATCACTCGTTATGCTTTTCACAGCTTTTCAAAAGTATGACAGCTTATAGACAAACATATCCATATCCTATTCTGAGAATACAAAGAAACCTCTTCCAAGGCCGAACAGTCCCCTTAAAATGTTTTAAGCTGCACCAGATTTTACACACTCATTTCAGTTCCCTTAACATGCCAGATTTTTTTGAGATTGTCAAACAAACCAACGCCCTTGAAATGTTAAGGAAAGGAACAACAATCTTGAATTTGCCCCTTTGTCTGGGTTTTGCACTAAACTTTCTTCCCTGACCCATATTGCATCATTCCAACAAGTTTCGTGAAAATCTGCTCAGTGGTTTTCATGATGTTGCTAATAATCAAACAAACTGATGAAAGAAACACAAAATCTCACCGTGTTAAAGAAAGTGAAAAAAAAAATACTTTGACTGGGACCAGACCATTTTTAAAGCTTTTCTTTATTGGCCCAAGTCACTTCCTTCCACTTACTTTAGTGGAAATCTCTTTGGTCATTTTTTTGTGTAATTCTCCTGACAAACAAAACATCCTCGGAGGAGGTGATTAACTTCGTTTATAAAAACAAGATGGTGGATTAAACTTCTCCTTCATTTTCCTTCTCCACACATATATTTTGTGTCACAGGAAGAGTTTAACATTTTTGGAAAATCACTTCTTCATCCCTACAGTGTGCAGTTTCAACCAGACGTTTGCACGAAGCCTGGAAACAGGAACCTGGCTCTGTCCAACGGTATCAAAACCCACCTTTCAAATCAGAAAATCAGCCGACACTCAAACCTCCGCCACCCAGGCTGCTGCCCTGGCGGGAAAACACTTTTGATAAAAGACCAATTGTAACTTTGACTCCACGGTAACATGCCTTTTTTTTCTCTGCCTCCCTGAATCCGAACAGAAATCAGCTCTCAGCGTTCCCACCGGCTCCTTCAGGGAGTGAGCAGACAGTGTTGTTGCTGAAGTGACTGAGGGGCTGCCAAGGGCAAGGGTGCAAGGAAAGAAGTGGGCCTGTCGTTTGAAATAAAGCAAGTCATTTATTTCAGGGCACAAGTTCCGCTTAGTCATCGGGAAAATATCCACGGCCCTTCTCTTTGCCAACCGTGGGGGCGCACACTCGTTTCACCCAGAGATCGGAGGTGCCAGAAGTGCTGAGCTGCGAGAGGAGCGGAGGTCCTGCAGCACCGGGGCTCCGCGCTGTCTCCAGCCAGGCTCTTTGATATGATCCGTGGGTTTGAGATGCTTCACTTCAGATGTTTTAAATGACTGGCATCAGGGACTGGTGAGGAGGCAAGGACTCCAAAAGAAGAAACGTTCAAGTGGAAAGCAGGAAAAGAGAAAAGGAGTTTTCCCATGCTGCAGTAATTATGGTTTTGCTGAAAACATTTGCTGAAATCCAGGCTAAAAGAGGCACTCGACTTCAGGGATGTATATTCAAGAAAAGCCAACTGGAACTGCATTTTCTTTTTCTTTTTTTCCCCTTCACAGATCCACAAGAACGCTCAGGGTGACAGAGCGAGGCTTGTTTCCACTTAGGCCTTGATGGCACCGGTGTGAAACTGAGAACAGATGCATTGAGTCTCATTAAATCAGGTTGTGAAGTGTTGGCCTGGCAGTAGCCTTGCACAAAATAAAGCCAGACAGTGCAGTGACCTGCGACTCCCGCCTTCTCCTTTCGATTTGAGATAAATCATTGGTTTTATTGGTATCATCCAAGAGGAAGAACATCCAAGCACAACAGTGATGGCTGTGCTCGGAGATACTCAAACACCAACAGGCAGTCGCTGGTTTAATGTCCTAGATATGAACTTTTTCAAATGACCTGATATATTCTCAAATCCCCTGTCGTTTGAGTCAAGCTGAGCGGTGAGTCAGTCTGAAACCGAGCCAGAGAGGCGTCCTTGAGCGAGACGCAGCCTCCACCTGTCGGAGCAGTCAACGGCGCAGGTCGCCCAAAGGTCAGAGTCAAACCGAACCATTCTGACGTGAGAAATGAGTCGACTTTCCCAAAGATCACACCGTTTGCTAAACACGCGGCCGAGCGCTAACGTCGGAATGAAAACTTCAGTGCTAATCAGATGTTTTATGCACTTGCTCGTTGGGAGAGTGTCAGAGCTTTTGGCTCAAGTAAACACTGTAACACAATCCAGACACCACGTTACACTGCACCTGCACCTGAAACAACACTGGAGCCGGATCAGCCCAATGTGTATTGTTGGGCCGTCACAAAGATCTGCCTGATTCCTGCGTGAAGCTGGAAAACACAATCACCAGCGATCAGTGAGTTTAACCAGTTACTCTTTGTTAAACTCTATAGCATTTGTAATCAGTATATAAACACTAAATAGGGTTTATAACATAATAAAATCTTGTGATACAGTAATTTTGCATCAGATTTGATGACATCCGACTACACACAAAGAGCAAATCAACATATTTAGTAATACTATGTATCATAGCAGTAAATAACATGTTTAATCATTCAGTAATATTGAATATGCCCTTTTCGCTGATGCTACGGAGGGTGAATTAGCAATATTCAAAAAAACCATACAGATAAAAAGTATTGACAAAAAAAACTAAAACGTATATGACTAACTTCTCACAAAATGTCAGCATGAATTGGCTTCAGCTCCCTTCTCAATCCTCAAAGGATAAGCAGTAAAGACAAAGGTGGATATTGTCATTGTCAACTTGGTCCTTACCTCCACCAAGTAAGTTATGCTTTCACCCCTGTGTGTTTGTTGTTTGTTTGTTAGATTACACACAAAAAAACGAATAGGGATTACAACAAAGCTTTTTTGAAAGAGTGTAGTTTTGGTCAGGGAAGAACCCATTCAGTTTTGGTGCAGGTTGGGATCAGGGGGTTTATTTTTTCTTTAACATTGCATTGTTTTCACCATTTTCATACAGAACAAGCTAGATATTAATGAATAATGTATACATTTAGGGCACAGATTTCATCTTTTTATTTCAAAAACTAGAACTTTATAATCTAAAGTTCTAGTTTTTGAAATAGGGTTGGTCGAAATGAGTCTGAAAGTTTACACAGTAAAATTATAAATGCATGAGGGGGAAAAAAGACAAATACATGGAAGATTCTCTAATTCTAACCTTTCTCTCACTCTCCAGGATTTCTCCAGGATGATATAACATATGCATATGTGCCTTACAGTGTGTTAAAAAGCCTTAAATGAGCTAAATAGGCAGGGCAGCGTCCACAGACTACAATGCTACACGCCCCCCCTCCCTTCTGTTTTTTTCACCAGTGGAAACAAGTGATCACTCCGTATCCTTTTACATCTCTGATGGGTTTTTCAGCCATGTTGCGCTCTGCTGTAATGGAACATCCACTCATGAAAATACACATGGCGAGCTGTTTGAAGATATCAGCCATTCTTGCCTCTCTCTTTCTCTTTTTTGTCCTTCTCTTGTTCCCCCCATTACAGCCTTAACGGAAAATCTGCCACGGTTTTCCCTTCTTAATGCCAAAATAATGGATTTTGACAAATCTGGAAAAGGGCTGATAAAAATATGTTGATATACATTTGAAATTTTTCTTCCAATTTTATTATTTTTCTTTAGCCATTTTGAACTCACCTATCAGTTTGAAGAAATGAGTTAAGATCACTATGATGAGAATGTGTGGGGGTTCAGGGCCGTCCTGATCATTGCTCACAGTTTGTTCTCTCATTCCCGAGCATTCAAATCCCAATTTTGGGAAGAAGAGGAAGGGTTGAATAAGAGGACATTTAATTGCGTAGCCATGGTGTGTTTTAATCTTCTTCCCCCTTGCGATACCATTCATCAAATACCATCGATCCGCCCAGTGCTTTTTGACCCAGTGCTTTTGGGCCCTCGGTTCAGGCCTCATTCATGGGCCCCGCAGCTCTGATTTCATAGTAAGTTACTTTACTCTGCTCTTGAAAGAGCTTTTAAAAGAAATGGACGAAAACTGGTAGCATGATCAATTTACTCTTTGTGTTAACAAAATCACTTACAGTTATATACATTTACTTTTTTCTCGGCAGAGTGTTCACTTGTCAATGTCAGCACTGCCGGCTTTCCTGAGTGTTGAGTGATTGAATGAAAATCTGAGAAAATTAAGAATTATGGGGTTTTGGTGAAACTTTCAACTGATTCATCCTAAAGAATATGTGGTGAACTGCACTACAGCTGCGGCAGGCATACATCGCCTCCAAATTATATAATGTACATGTATATTCTGACTGTAAAGGACATTTTTTCATATATATGTTAACAATCTTCCGACTTCTGTGAGAGGCTTTTTGGCTGCACACATGTCCAGGAGCACAGCTGTTGGCACCGTCTGAAACGCAGCAGTGTCAGAATGTGCATGCGATGGAAATCTTTCGAGGCAATCCCTACCCTACCAAACAGTTGGAATAGTCTTCACGAGCTATTTGGAAAAAAATGCGAGGGCCCTTTTTATGCTTGTCGGAGCAGTAAAAACCGGCCTGATAACTTCAGTCGTTTCTAAGAGTGCTGACACTGGACTGTGGGAACCCGCTCTCTGCGTCTCATGGTCCTGCAAACCTTCAGGTCCTAAACTAATCATTACGTGGTTCTGAATGAAGCCACAGTAAAGTACGTTACTATCAAGTTACGTAACTGTATTATTACTACTACTGTATTATTAATGTTTTTAATCACTGTATTTTACTTTTGTCTGGGAAGGTTAAATGTAGGTTTTCAAGCTTTTTTTCATTGGATTTGATTTTGGAGTTGTCTTTAAGTCCAATATTTATGAGACGACCCGATCGGGGGGGTTGGAGCCGTGGTATTGTGGTCCTGCTCATACAAGCGCTCAGACAATGGTGAGTCACCCCAGTTTATATAGCATCGAATAACCAATAAAAACCTATCAACAAAAGGAAACTTTGACTAAATGTCAGTGTTATAGAAACTATCTACAATTACAGAAACTGTCTTTAACAAAAATGTATTTGATGCATTTTTTAACTTTACTTTGGTCCATGTCCCGTCCACTAACATGGAGGAGGCGAGGTTGATGGCCTCTGCTATCTGTATACCAAGCCACCAGGGAGCCAATGAGATGCTTTGGATTCACTTTCATCCATCTCTATGTGGAGTCTACTGATGCATGTATCAAAAGTAAAGGTAGGTCTGTTCTAATCTGCAAAGTAGTAAATGCAGCAATCAGGTAAATGCAGTGAATGATCATAAAGAAGAAATAATACAAATAATACAAACTTCTTCATTTTTACGACCGCAGTATCACATTCTGCACAAAGCACAAACTATCTCTACCTCACTTGTGCTGCGACCAGCATCCTGAGCTCTGCACATGTGACCTCACGCTGAATGTCTCTCTCATTCCTCGGCGTTCAAATCCCAATTCTGACATCTGTCAGAGGAGGCAGGGTTGAAGAAGAGGACATGTAATGCTCAACCCTGCTGTGTTTTTATCTTCCTCCCCTCGGTGATGGCGTTACATCAAACACCTCCACTCGGCCCGGTGCTTTTTGGCCCTCGGTCCGGGCCTCATGCGTGGGCCCTGGAGAGCAGCGGAGCAGGTGTCTCCGGGAAACCGCCCGGTGTTTCTCTGAAAGTCGGATGTGTCGGAGAGGCCCGCTGCTGCGTTGTCGTCTCGTGTGATGGACGAGGCTACAGCGCTCGGAGGATCAGGGCCCTGCGTACATCAGGATCTCATTACTGGCTTATTTCACATATACACTATGTCAAATAAAGTTTAGACCTCGGGCCTTGCTGTCACTTTTTCTGATTTCCACTTTTTTCCTACATGTCCAAGAGCCTGACGCGTGGTGCCTTCAGAAAATCTGAGCACATCCTCTCCTGTCAGGACACTCCAACATGCAGTCATGCAAACTTACATAATCTGATTTAGCAACCTATTTACTGAAGCCTGAGTTCTTCCTGATTTATTTGCTACATTTGCACAAATGTAGTCATTCACAGTTTCCCAGGATTCTAACCCATGCAGCTGAATGTGCTGTCGAGTGAAATCACTCAGGCTCATGGAGCGGATCCATTTAGTCTCCTTTCCCCAGCTTTTCCCTCGTTCGCTGTAAAAAGAAAGTTTCATACCAAAATGTATTCAATTGGTAACACGCAAATGAAACACGTTATTTCAAATTTAATTAAAAATTGTGTTGACATGATGTATCTTTAAGCTAGACAAACTCAAGTCATCTGTCTGCAACCATTGGAAGTTGGTCCAACAATTTCCTTTTTCCTGTTCATCTTTCTTTCCATCCATTGTATTACAATAAGTAAATTCATTCACTACAAGAAAAAGGCTTTCCCACAGTGCGACCTAAAAACCAATGTGTAAAGAATGAGAATTGTCCACTGACGTGGGCCAATTACTCTGAGGAGATATGCAAAGATGAAGAATTAATGTTAATTTGATTCTGGAAAAAAAAGCCAGTCCCAGTCTAGTGACGCAGAATGGCTCATAAATCACTCGTATTCAACAATTCCACCTTAATCCTCGGTGCATTCTTCAGACGGCATCAAACAGTTCCTCCAAACCGTCCCTGTGTTTCTGAGCCAGACGTCTGCGTTTCCCTGGCTGCACGCTGGAAGCTTCAGGCAGCTGCATCAACCTGACTGGAAGAGAGACACTGCCAGCTACAGACACTGCTTTTTATGAGGACAAATATTTAATTTTGGCAAATAAATGAAAGAACAAGCACCTTTCAAATTAAAAGGATGTTCTACGTTCCTAATAGGGCGATAAGAGAGAGGTTTAAAGGATTAAAGCGGATGTTATGGTACCGAGTTTTCCCACGTGTCAACGATTGTCCAGCTCCATTACATCTGGTCTCCACTTTGATCTGGCGAGGACGCTTTTTTCAAATCATTTTTATGGCCTCCCTGCTTGATTTAATGGCGGACAATAAATAGGAGTGTAGGAGAAAGTCATGCAACAAATATCAAGAGCTGCACTCAAACTCACGACAGCGCTCTCACATGGTCTCCGGTTGCTGGCTCCACCGCTGCACGGCCCTAGAAGGGCAACGCTAACAGTGACACATAACTCATTTAATGGAAGCTGACATTTCTTGGAAAGGGGAAACTTCTTGTGGGGTGTCCCTGCAACACATTTTTGAATCCAGCAACCTCAAATCAACTGCACTTTTCCACTGGAGAGTGAATGGGAATGAGACGCCCTCCTTCCTGGCGACCCGTGGTTTGTCTCTTCAGCTTAACAACCACTTTCAAGGCGTATGTTTTCACTGTGATTTACATTTTCCATTTAAAGTAGTTTTTTCTCATACAGGTCTCATGCATAGCTGACGGGCTTTGGAGTGGAGCGATTTAGCCGAGGCAGATCTCAGAGTGCATCTATGAGGCAGATGATCATTTCTGCTCATTGTAATTTCACACATATATATTTCTTTGGTTACATCGAAGCTGCAAACTTGTTTATGACGGTGCAGTAACACGTCTCCTTAAAGAAATACAAAGGTTTTGCCACATGCCTTTAAAGTCCCTCCCTCCTGTGTTTCCTGCTTGTTTTCACTTCACTCAGAGTTCGACCTTCACTCTGTAGAATGATGCAGCTTTCACACAAAGAGTTCGACTTTAACTCGGTGTTTAACACGTGCACGAGCATGACTCATCATCGAAGAACCAATCGTAGTCCGAAATGCCAGTTGCACAAGTGTGATGGGAAAACTCAAAACCTGCAGAAGACTGAGGCTGAGGTTTAAATGAAGAAGATAACATCTTGCACCAGATCTCAATAAAAAAGGGAATCATGAGTAGATGTGATATTCATCATTTATAAAAAAGTTGGTTCAACTTTGTGTTGATGGATTGTCACCGCTCTGAAGGACATTGTGTTTCCACCCCTGTTGTTTGTTATTTGGCTGGTATGTGTGGTTGTATGTTTGAAAGCAGCATCACACAAAAAACAGGAATGATGGGAGGATGTGGGAGGTGTCCGGGAAGAACCCATTAAACTTGGTGCAAATCTAGTTCAGGGGGCGGATCCAGGATTTCTTTTGACTTTCTTTTTCACATTGTGATGTGTTTTCATAATGTTGGGCCTTAAGGAATTCTACTGAGTGCCATTCTAATTATAGTTTATTGACTTTGATGATTCATATGAAACAAAAGGATTATCCTGCAGTGATTATTTTCATGTCTTTTGGTGTCTTACTTTTATTTTATGGTCATGAAATTACCACTTGAGCTACTTCACTTTGCAGAAACTGCATCATCTGTCCTTTAAGATAGTTAAAGCTCTGTGATTTGTATTAAAAGTATTTCAGCTAACAGTCTAAACCTGCTGTTGTTTAGCTACAAAGTGACACACACACACACACACACACACACAACTCTCTATCTTTGGTATTTGAACACAAACAGCTTCCTGGGCTGCTCCAGCGTCTGTTTGGACCACTTCAGACAGACACTTCCTCTCCTCAAGGTTAGTTGGCCGTAAAGGACACGACGGCTGAAGCACTGTGGATCAAGTACAAATAAAAGAGAGAGAGAGAGAGAGAGAGAGAGAACTTGGGAACACTTCTCAGTGATCCACACAAGGTGGAACAGTCATGTGACCCCTGTCATCCTCCTGTCTGGGGTCCCCGGTTTGCAAAGAAAATAATCTAAAACAGTATAAGTTACAAATAGATACCACATCATAACATGTTTTGTAATGTTGTGAGCACACACGATAAAATTAATCTTTTATTTATAATTCAAGCAAGGGGTGGTGGTATTTCCTCATCTGAAGGGGCAGCTGTGTTCAGTGCATCTGTATCTCCCTCTAGTGGTGGCATAGGCAACTTCTCTGAGATGTTATTTTTTGAGTAAGCATGAAAAAGCTAATGTTTTGCATGTCAGTGTGTTTCCACGTCCACAGTGTTTTTACTTACAGCTGGGGAATGCTGTTATTTTCTGTGAGAAGACAAAACTCAGTGTTTCCATGAGCCAGCTCACACACATGTGATTATGAGCCCGAGTGCTCAAGTCACTTGAGTGTGACTTTTGTTTTGCTTCTTGGGGGAACTTTAGTTTTTGATTTTAGGAAGTGAGTCATTTAGCCAAGAGAAATCTTGCTTTTATCAAACCTAACTTTGAGTCTTGAGGAAAAGTTTTGTCTACATCAGTGATGGCCTACATTTCAAGGCAATGTAGGAAATACTGCAGAAGACATCTGGCACTTTTATCATTTGATACTGTATAAAACAAAATAGGACATTTTAGGGGGAACCTATTATGAACAATATCGATTGAACAAGATTGTATATTCCATAGCTGTACCCCACAAACTAGGACTTGCTCATCTGTGTAAATGTCAAAATTGTATTTTAATTTAATGAATTGTCTGCTAGCTTCCTTCAGCATATCAGTGATGAATATAGACTTCTGGATCATGTTTGAAATGACAAGATAAAATATAAGTGTGTTTTTTTTTCCAGTGTTGCTTCTACTAAAAAAAGATTTTAAGCACAGGCGATTTTCCGGCTGCAGGTGGCGCTGCACACCAAGATTGTCAGCGCATCCCAGTTTGTCAGTTCCTGTAAAACCGGCTGCACATCAGACACAGAGATGAGTTATTCATCTGTAAAATTCTGTGGTTATCACATAGATCTGGTTTAAAAAATAAAAACAAAGTGACATGTTAAATAATAATAATATAATAATACAAAAATATATAAAAATACAAAAAAAAACAGTGCGCATGCGTCTTACTTTCTGTGGCCAAATATGGGCAACGCAAAGAGAAAGCACAAATACTAGAGGTCTCACTGCGTAAGTAAACGACAACATGCATCTTCGGAATTTAATATCCCCTGCCTTATTCATCCTGAGGTGAAACATGTCCTGTATCCAGATGAGACCGATCACTTATCAATGAGCTTTTCTCATCACATCTGTCCCCATGGCAATAGATCGGCCCCTGTTGCCTCCCAGATGTTGACGATCTTCGCCGCCGCCTCCTCTCCACAGTTTCAAGAAGGAAATGGCACAGACGTCTCCATCCCCGGCTCCAGGCGTGGTCTCAGGTGGGTGCGGTGCTCTGGGGCGTGTTCGGCTGAAGTTCCCTGAGTGTGACTGGTCAACGTGGTGTCATGCAGCAGCATCAACAGCAGCACCTGTACAGAGCATGACAGAGATGAGAAGAGCAGAGAGGAGCTGACATGCAGAGAAGAGTCAAGTGAACTCTGGTGCCTGTGCGTAATCAGGGCTGTGTGTGTGTGTGTGTGTGTGTGTGTGTGTGTGTGTGTGTGTGTGTGTGTGTGAGAGAGAGAGAGAGAGAGAGACAGAGAGAGAGAGAGAGAGAGAGAGAGAGAGAAAGAGAGAGGACGCTCTGATAGAGGTGAGAGTCACATCTTTTTTTTTCCTGTTTGTCAGAAAGAAGTTGACATATGACTCAGCATGTCGAAATAATCCCTGTCATTGTTCAGCTGCATTCTTGTGATGGTGCTACTTCAGGTTTTAAATGGGATCGGACACTGAACTCTTTCTGACAGAATGATGATGACATTTTTTATTCTTCTTTTCTTTACTATTTCAATTTCTACATTCTCCAGAGTTCAAAGGCGTTGGCCAAGAAGGAGTTGGCTTATGTTCCAGTGAATGGTTGGTTGTGGTACTTCATGGAGATGGTTTTCTGTAAGAGGAAATGAGAGGAGGACAGAAGGACGATGGCGCAGAGTCTACAGAACCTGTGGGATAACCCAGAAAAGTTCTGGGTAGGTTTCAGCCTGTGGAAAATATCGTAAAAATGAAGATGGCGTAGAGTTGTAGTGATGTCACAGCGATGTTTTTCTTTTAATAACTCCACTGATGAACGCTCTCTCCCCGGGGCTCTAGTTCTTGCTAAGTCGACTCCGAGAATATTAAAAAACACCAGCCTGAAGGCAGCTTGCAGGTCCAGCAAGTACAAACTTGCTTCAAAGCACAAAACAAACAGGGTTCTCTTGTTTTTATGCTCTTGACCTCAACTTGGATGAACATGATAGTGGACTGAGGTGAGCAGCTTCCTTTAGGTTCCCTGTAAATCAAAAGGTTAAAAATGCATTTAACTCTTTGATTGACATTTTTCATTAACAAATGATGAATAACATACTGTGTATTAGAGGTGTTGACATCAGGACTAAAGACGAGGAGAGTCACAGACTAAGGGACACCTTGATGTGGTTTTAAGAAATACATGTACTGGCACATAACATAAATGCTCCACGTGGAAACGCAGCTAATCTACGAGTCATCTCGTATTGAAAGTAAACACAGAGGTAAAGCGAGCACGTGCTTCAGTTCGTCTCCTCCCTCCCTCACAGCTCATATCTCCAGTTAGCATCTCAGAGAGGAAGCAGCAGAGCTCCAGATATCTGCTGCTCCCCTGTGACCTTTGACCTTTGCTCATTAAACCTGTAAAACTGCACAAGGTCACACTGGACTTGAAGCTACAGAGACTCCTGGTAGTGGTGTTCAAACGGTCCTCACCTGCAGTTCCCAGTGAGCTGTTCATCTCAGCTGTTCACTGCGAAGATGTTGTTCCTCAACCGAAATGACTCGGCTCATTCAGGCCTGATGATGTCACTTTGTTGTTGATGTTTCTGACATTGCAAATCACAAAGCTGTGAGGAAGACATCATTTCATATCTTTGTTGATTTATTTTCCTCTGTCACCATCATGCGATGTCCCGTTCCTCCAGCCCTCTCCTGGTACCTGGACATTTCAGTCACCCCCTAATGGAAGAAACCTTTGTGTCGTTTTTGTTGGTTTGAAATCACCTGAGCCTCTAAGAGAATTGCCTACAATGAAGGGACATTTTATTTTGTTATCCTCCAATAACAAACATTTTGAGTGAATAAAATTCTCAAGGTTTTATATTAAAGGCTAATTACCTAAATTGTCATGTGTCTTATTAAATCATGGTGCAATAAAAACAGATACTTAAAGGATACAATGTGTTTTTCACTTATTGCATTTTTATTCAGCCTCATCAATCCTCCAGTTACATAATATTATTGTTATTCTGCTCCACTGCAGGCTGAAAGCTTTAGGATCTAAACATCTCCTGGAAATCTATGCCCGAAACAAGGTAATAATATATTTACTTTTATGGTCATCTGCTCCAAACTATATTCAAGTAGTATTACAGTTATTTACAGCTTACTAAGGTATAAATTGACCTAATATTAGGTCAATAATGGCCCTGAGCTTATTTATCTGTTTAACAGATCTGTGTGCGCCGGTATCTCTCACCTCTGGTGTGTTGGTGTTTACACAGGAAAACTATTTGTTTCGGTTTCAGCCTGTGGACATTCCTTCCCTGACACTTCTATGGTATTATTGACTTGTCTCAGCATTGATCCATCTGCAGAATGACTGTCAGCAACATTACAGGGAGTTTCCCCGGCACCATAACCAGCCCTTCACACTGACCCTGGACCTGGATCAACTGGCTGTTCTGGTCCTAATTGCTCCTCCACCCTCTCGGGCTGCTACCCGGTCAACTCATTAATTTAGCAACCAGGGAATTAGTATCACTGCTCTGCTCAAAGGCAAAACTGTAACAGTGAGGTGATGTAAAGTGTGTCAGTATAAATTCATGTCAATCAGCACCAAGTTTCGCACTTATTACTCGATATATGTTGGTCATCTTCAATAAGTCTTATTACAGTGTTGTTAATGAAAGGATTATGGTCCAAATACTCTTTACGGCGTTTTATCTTTAGAAAAACAACCAGGGTATCTAAAGTCTTTCCTTGAAAGGTCTTTCAAGTGATCCAAAAATCCTTAAAACCTATATTATAATATAAAGCCACAAGTTTGAACTTCCAAATGCCAAATCTATATCACTGAGGATCAGCTGTCCTATATAGTAATTTCTCAGTATTTAGGGCCCGAGCACTGACAGGCACTGACAGAGAGTGAGACCCTATTGAAATTGTAAGGATTATTATTCAGGCAAATTAATTGGCTTTTTGAGGGCTTTAACATGCTCAAATTCTTACCAACATTTGCAGAAAATTAGAAAGTGGTGAAAATGTACGTATTCTGGAGGAATTTTCAATGGGGGTGGGAATATGGCTCAATGGTGACCCCCAGAAATATTCACATTTACCGATCTTCACAAAAATCGATACACAGGTGTATCATGACCTGACAGCTCTATGTGGCAATATTTCCTCAGTCATTATTTATTTTTTCAGGCAAAACGCATGCAACGCTTTAAAATGCATGTGCTCGGGCCCGCTCAGTGCTGCTTGGCAGTCCTAGTAGTTTAAGTTTTTATTTTTATTTTTTTTAATTTAATTTAAAAAAAATATATATATATCTCCTGCGCAGAAATGTACTTCGCAGGATTCATTTAATTAAATTTTGTTTTAAATTTTCTACTTTTTTCAGTTTAGCCTTTTTTGCAATCTTTTCTAGTTTCCTGCATTTTGCACGTTTTTTTTGTAGGAACCTTAGGCTTAATTTAAGGACTCTTTTGTTTTGCTACTGAACTTTCTGAAAATTAGTTTTATTCAGAAAAAGCTCTGACCTTGAAGAATTAACAATGAAAAGCACTGTATTGCGTAACAGATCCTGTGTTTGCGACTTAAATAATATTTTAATTGTTCCATTTCTGGATCTTTTCCTTCAAAGCTTCACTTTTGCTTTATGCTGAAGTTGAAAGATCCTGAAACTGAACAGTGCCATGCAGCCTGTGTCCCTCAAACAATGAAAACATTTCAGGCTAAAGGTTTCACTTTTTACCTCATCCTAGTGAAATTGTCATGTGTGAAGAAAAGTAAACGTTTCACTTATAAAAACAAATTGGTTTATTAATATTGTTTGTACATAGCAAACACTTTAAGAGCAGCAGAGGACCAGAATTTGTGTGTCGTCGTCTTATGTTTGGTTGTGTGGAAGTTGTGTGTTCAGCAGCAGGGAGGGAGAGCAGGCCCCGTGTCTCCTCTTTGTCGGCTACGCTCCAGTCTCATGAACAGGTCTTCATCAGTGACCAGTGGACTTGAACATTAATCCGACTTGACGTTTACTCATCAGCGATAGGCAAAGAAAAAATACACGTAATAAAATAAAATCCTTCCTAGCCCCCCCCCACTCCTCGCCAGAACGACGACTGATAAATTAAATCGGACTATTTGGATGGTGCTCATTTCATCAAGCTAAACCGGCGTCTCCTTCCATCCTCCTCTGCCTCACCGGGCGACTGAAAAATGATTCCCCCCTCCTCTACTCAACTGCCCCCTCAGGTAAACAGTTTAAAAGTGCCATAGATTTGACCCCCCCCCCCCCCACACACACACACACATATCTGTTTAAAAAAAAAAAAAGAAAAAGGTATTCATCAATGCCTTTTCAGAAGTCACTTTACCAGTGAGAACAACAAACGTGGTAATAATTACTTTAACTTTACAATATTGTTTATACAAGAATTAAAGCCAATTCTATTCTTACAGTATGTACAGTCCCCCCCCCCCCACAGTCCATGGGTGCATAAAGAAACAACAACCATATATTCCATAGGTCCAGTTGTCCTCTGAAATGATTTTATATTACTTCCTCAGTTTAGCTCCATGTGCCTTTAGCCGTTACTTGCGCTTGCCGAAAGTCCAGTTCCTTTTTCTTTTGCTGACAGCATGTACAGTAGTGCTTTAATGTGTAAACGTGAAGGCCACAGAGCAGGTCTCACTCCTCATCTGTACAAACCTGGAACAGACAAGAGGCAGCAGCTGTAATGTCACTCGGGTCATGTGAAGTTTAAGTCATGGCGGCGTTACAGCGGGTGTCACCGAAGTGTCTCACCTTGACAAACGGGTGGTCGAGCAGCATGCTGGCTGTCCAGCGGCGTTTGGGTTCGCTCTCCAGACAGTGGCCGAGATAGTCCTTCCCCTCTGTGCTCAGCTTCTCCGGGATGGGGGGTTTATGGCCCATGCCCACTTTGTACATGATCTGGAAATTGTGCTCGTACTCGTGCCAGGGTCTCTGCAGGTCGGGATTAAAGTAAGAACATGAGTCACTTCCCGGTTGTTTCTGCGTCTAAAGTTCATTTTATATGTGGCATACATTTGGAAATTAGTTTCATGAAATTTTACTCAACTGAATTAAAGCAGAAATGCTTCTACAAGGGTCTCTTTTTTAAATTTAACAATAAATCTAGAAAAAGATGATAAATTACCACAAGAACATAATCTGTCTTGTCTCTGACAGCAGAACAACAAGTAAGCCTGATTGAAACTCTTGTGTTTGAAAACCTCCTAAAGCACAGAAGTATTTTCTATCCCCCGTTACCTTTCCGGTCACCATCTCAATGAGGACGCAGCCCAGACTCCAGATGTCGGCTGCTCGCCCATGACCTTCACCCTTTGCTCGTGTGATGACTTCAGGTGCCATGTAAGCTGATGATAATATAGAAGAAAGCCAATATTTAAAAACATTGGAATTTAAGAAGAAGCAATGTTGATGCTGCATACGAGAGAATCATTATATGACATTTATAGAATAATAATGACACAAAGCATGAAGCATGACAAGATCAATGTATTCAATTCTATAATTTGACAAAAAAAACAGTATATGAGGATTCACGTTTTAATATTATACATAATGCATTTTTTAACTTAGCGCGTGAGACAGCATCTATTCATGAATGACAATAAAAGGATTGTATTCTAAATGGTTGGAAATAAAAGTATTAAACCACAGTGACCCCTGCTGGTAGGTTAAGACCTACACACACACACACCACTAGAGGGGAGCTGAGAGTTCATAGCTCTATGAGGCCAACTTTATCAACATATTGCATGTATTGCGACCAGGTTCCACAATAGATATACATAAATATATATATATATATATATATATATATTTACTGTATATATCGCTTTTCCATAGATAGTACTATAAATATGCCCGATTTTATTCGCAACGATAAATGTATTATTTCTTTAGAAATATACTAAAATGTCAGTTAACGACCAATCTTACTAAGATAAAGAAAGTAAAAAGAAATCCTGGAACCATCTGTATATCTGGATCCACCTCAAAATCAAATTAATTTAACTAAATTTTTCCTTGGATCATGTCCCACCCCAAAATTCATGGCCATGAGTTTTGGAGTAATCCTGCTAATGGACAGATAAAAAAAAAGAAAGGTAATTTTACCTGCAGTTCCCAGGGTGCTGTTCACCTCCCCAGGCATAGTGTGAGTGTTGTTCCTCAACTTAACTGAGCAGCCAAAGTCACCCAGCTTAATGAGACCAGAGGACGTCAGGAAGATGTTGGCTCCTGATATAAAAAGAACACATTAAACCAATCACTAGGGGAATTAAATCCATTGAGAATATTCTGCACCGCTGATAAGAAAAAAATGCGACACTGACCCTTGATATCACGGTGGACGATGCCGTGTTCGTGCAGGACGTTGATGGCTGTAGTGATCTGTTTACTGTAGAGCCTGATGACGTGTTCCTGCAGCCCCAGTCTGGACACCTCCTCCAGGGTGCCCTCGTCACAGTACTCCATGAAGATGTACATCTCCTCCTGTGGGGGAACGTGAAACATTTAGACAAACTGGCTCCGTGTGGACCATGCGAGGCCTGAACTGACATTAACACACGTCTCTTACCCGGTGGAGCTCAACCCCAAAGTATCGCACAAGGTTTGGATGTTTAATGCCCTCAAATATTTTCAGCTCATCCGCAGTCTCCTTGATTGTTTTGTGATCATTGGGCTGGAACCGGATCTGGTTGAAAAATGAATACACACATGTATATATTTATTATAACATATATTTACTTTATTTTGAAAACCACTGAGCTGATCTTGCTGGAGTACATACCTCCTTCATGGCCATTAGTTCTCCAGTGTCAACATTGATGCAAGTGTACACCTTCCCATACTGGCCCTCACCTGTTGGCACACACATGAACACGTCATCAGTGGGAGTTAAATCACCCACATAACAGAATATGCAGTCACGAGCTGGTCGTACCTATCTTGTTGCCCCTCTGCCACTTGAAGGTCACCTTCCTGAGCCCGACGTGCATGACGTTGTCGTAGGACTTGGGCGTGTGACACACCTGGCCGATTATGTTGCGCTGCTTCATCACGGCGTAGCGCTTATCTTCGAACTTGCGAATGGAGCGACGCACGGCCTCCATGGGGCTTTGTCGTGCGGCTGTGTCTAAGACGGGAGAGAGAAGGATCAGTGAGTCAGACGACTGTACGGAGCAGTTTATCTTTAGGTTCAGATGACAACGGTTTCAAAGTCGTTGGATTGCCGTCCTTATGAGTTCATACTACATGACACACAACACGATCTGTCACCACAAGAAACCCCCAACTTCATCCTTCCTGCACTCTGGCTAGGGTTAGGGCCTGTAGGTGTGGCCAATTGACAAATATTAAATTTGCAAGAAATCTAGTCAGAGGAGGCGACATGTCGAGAAGCCTCTCAAATTTAGTCTTTGATGAGTTCTCACATTATGATAGACAACTGACGATCGAAAGTGCACTTGACTCCAATCTGGGGCTGCCGGCGACAAGTTTCACAATTTGTTTGCGAGTGGAAAATAGGGCTAAAAGTGTGAATTATACTAAACATGCAAATCACTACCTTTGGACTGGTTGATGAAGGTGCGGAGCTCCCAGCTCCGGCGAGCGGCGCTGTTGGGATCTCCCTTCGGATACGAGGGTTCTGGAGAGAGAAAAATCACAGGAGCTGTTCACCTCATCAGGCAGAGGAACATTCACAACGGGAATCAAGCCATGGTGATTCATTGAGTGCACCCACCTTCTCTGTCCTCTGTGGGGCTGGAGTGGCGGCTCAGAGATTTGAAATGCAACTCTGCAGCAACTGATGACAGACGGTCATTCTCGTGGTAACTGGATCCCCTGTAAACACACGAAAGAAACTGATGCAACTCTGTGGTTTGAACAGAAACGTCTGATTTAGAGGATATGTGCCACCCTGAGGGTTTCTCTGTTAATGGCCATGTTAAAGATCAGCAATGAGTTAAATCTCCTCTGCCAGGACTGCACTTTATTTTTATGCTCTTCATAAAATTGCATGCACAAAAAGCAGCTTAATGTAATGAGACCCTCTATCTGAAAAGATTTAGATTCTTAACCTTGAGATGCATTTGGGGAAAATGTTCACAGACTTAAGTGTTTCAAATTAAAATGACATATCTTAAATTATACATTAATACATTATCCAAACAATCGAGCATAAAATAAATGATGTTCAGAAAAGGCAGATTTGAGGTTTAAAGACAACAGATCAACTGACAAGATCTGTCCTTTCAAGCGAGACAAAGATTTAGCTTGCACCCACAGTTCAGCATGCATCAGAGACGTTCACGTTTGAAGGTGACATCTCTAGAGTGCATGGTCTGATTGTAAAAAGCAAACACAAAACGCGCCAGAAAATCGAATGTTCAGTGAATCATCAGAATTAAAGCAAGGCTGGTGTTAAAAGCACTAAAAGCAGAATATCACAGGCCACTCGTTCAATGAGGTCGTGGTTTCCCACCCCCCACCCCACCATTTTCACACCATGCACAACAAATTCACTTGACCTGTAATAAGAAGATTCTGGAGACATTTTCATGATTTGGTGACATTTTTGAAATTTCAAAAGGGTAAAATGATTCCAGGTCAAGTGTTAGGTTATTCTGACATTTTTAAAGTCTTTTGTATCCAACATCAGTTCCATGCTGTTATTTAAATGCATCTTTCAGTGGATCATTTCAACTTTATACTATAGGGTTTAACAATCATATCTGAATAACCATGCTGTAATTGCAGCATCAGTGCATTTGAATTCTTCAATGAAGAGTGTGAAGGGTAATGCCATATTGTTGGATTTAAACAATTTAAAGTCCTCTAAAGCTACTTAAGATGCAGGATTGATACTTCTCATGTTGCACCTGAGCCTGGAAATGCTCAGTTTCAAATGGCAGAGTGACTTTGTGGAAACAGAAGTACATCAAATATCTGTCTCAATATCCAAATTTATAGTATTTGTTTAGATGCAATCAGGGGGCTAAAAGAAGAAAATCCACATCTGCCAGTGAAACATAAATTAAAGCTACAAATCATGTACATTAACATATACATCCATCTGTTCCAAGAGCTAGCATAAGGACCGTGTTTCATTCATCCCATCTTTTTAAAATTCAAAGTTAAACCGACATCCCAGATTTGAAAATAGGGTAAAATACTTTTTGGCTCATGCTTATTACATAAAAAAAAGTTGAATGATCCTCAGAAATGTTGTTTTAATAAAATCATAAAATGAAGCATATTTTCGTTTTTTGAAGGAAACATAAGTGGTGGGGTTTTTTTTGTATCAGGGGCTGTGATTTGACAACAGTTTCCACCGGGTGACTTGGGGGCAAGGCTACCTGACGTCACTGGGGGTGCTGCCTGCTGCTTTGATGTGGCTGTGTTCCCCCGGGCCCTGAGGGACGGGGCGGGGGCCGTTGGGGAACAGCTGGTTCCGGAGATCGCAGGGAAGACTTCGAGAGCTGTGTGGTGAGAAGGACAAACTGAGGAGCGCCGCCTGGGGAGGTGAGGTGGCTTGTGCGGGATGTGCTTACAAATGTTTGTGCATGTGACTGGGTGGCTGGTTGAGGGATGGACAGACACACACAAACACACACACACACACTCGCTCTCAGTCAAACAAAACAACATTTGACAAACATAGACACACAAAGAGGCTCACATGACAAACAAGCTTAACAACTACAGCAAGGAAATGGTGCACGATCAGCCATGCAGGAAAGAGCATTAAGAGCAAAACGCGAAGTTATAAGAAGCTGTCGTCACTTACCTGAACCCTTCAGCATTAGGGATGAACAGATTGGGGTTTGGTGGGTCGCTATGGCAACGAGGTACTTTTACGGGACGAGGACTATTCCTGGGAGCTGAAGAAGAAGAAGAAACACCCATTGCTTAAATTTAGTCAAGCCACCGACCAAAGCAAACCTGGAACAGACTGTACATTGATGGACTGAACCTCGTGGCTACAGACGGTTCGCTTGCTATCAACAGGCGACGTTACTCACGGAGCACTTCATAAAACAGACAGATATTAAATGCATCACACGAGTAAAAAGGGAACAAGGCACAAAGGGGGAAATATATTTAATGTATAATGCAAAAAGGAAAATGTTTGAAAGTGAGAGTGGGAAAGATAAACGAATGCGTTTTAGGATCAATTTGCGTGTTTCCAATTAGGCCTCTACAGGCTTGTTCCACACAAAATGTCTCTGTACTCTCGCTTTTATATTTTGAGGGATACTGTATCTAATGGCTCATTTATTCCACCTTAGATATGTATAGTGAAACTGATGGAGCTCTCTGTCATTTTGTCCGTATTTGTGTCTTCTGAAAGCTTACAGATACGGGCGAGACGGAGCATTGCCAGTAGTAGTAATGAGGAAGAAAGGATGACATTTTAATAATTGTGAGAGATTTTGCGACTAGAGACATCTGCTGTATATGATGTTAGCATGCTGCTTGACCACAGGGCCACACCGCCTGGAATCTCTTTTCGTACGTAAGGCAGCATGAATGAGCCCCAAGTCAAAATGTAACAACTACACCACTACATCATCCAAGAGTCTTATCAAAAGAGAAATTTATGCAAAATAAATTCTTATAAAATAAAAGATTTGCTTGCATAACTCAACTACTTTAAATAATTCTGTTATTTTTATCATTTCATAGTTGTTGTGTCTGTTTTGTGCAACAGCCTGTCCCTCTGACATCCATGTTATAAACCTACTACAGAATATAAACACAGAAATATATCGTGACCTCCAGATGTAGAAGTCACAGACAGTTCACACCACAGAGGACCGGCTTACCAATGTACAGTCCCGTGACCGGGCTGTGAGGTTTTCCAATCACATGTCCAATACATTCATTCATCAAAGCTTGTAGATTCTGCAGAGAAAAATATGAGTCCACAGTCAATAGATAATAAACAAATCAGGTGCACACTATACCTGTGTGCATTTATAGACTAAATAGAAGAAAACGGGACATTTTACCAGGAAGTCATCCTCGGGTAATGCGGATATGAAGGCAGGTTCAATGGCCTGAAGAAAATCAAAACCCTGAGTCGCCCACCTGTAGGAGCAACATGGCAGTCGATCAGTGAGTCCAAAAGCTTTCAAGTACTGGAGGCTTTTATCACACAAACAAAACGTTTTAACTATTATACAGATATTTTATATAGTTTCTTTCAAAGTCTACAGTTTGTTGACTTATTTGTCCAAAACCACTATGATGGTTTATTGGTCCGTGAGGTAAATGACTAACCAGAGGGCTTGAACCGCAAAAACATCCCTGTGCAATTTAATGAAATTATAACGTTGCTCACTAACTGTAGTGCTTAGCTGAGTAGAAGGTAAGGCCTTACCTGGGCTTGGTGCCCCGGCCGCTCTCGCATTTGGTCAGGACATAGGTCATCCATTTGCGGGCAAAAGCTATATAGCGCTCCCCGATCCTCTGCCGGAACTCCCCTGACATCAGGCGCACCACTTCCTTGTGGTACTGTAAATAACAAAAAAATAGGAAAACGGAAAATATTGAGGATTACTGCTGCAGCCTCCTCTCATCAGAGGAATTAGCAATTAATTCGGTGTTGATGCAACTTCTTTGCCCTATGTACAACATTACCCATAATCACACAGATACCACAAAGAGTACATTATTCTAATGTAATGAAAATGTTTCTCTTGTGCCACAAGCCCTGACCAGGACAGACCTACGTCAAAGGGGTAAATGAGGCGTTTAGAATCTATTGCACACGCGTCTGTAAAAATGTCTTACAGTGTCTTAAATTCCAGGTCTCTAAAACCCTGCAGGCTCTTACCTCAAAGGCAAAATTGTAGCCCTGTATCATTGCCTCCCTGTAGTACTGATGCAGAGTGGCTGACTCAGACTCCTCCACCTCTGCCTCAAACTCTGTGGTGAACATGTACTCCACTCGGTCAATGGCAGTGTTGATCTTAATGCATAGCTGTAGTGCCTCATCCTGTGGCCGGACAGAGAGAGAGGGGGAGAGCAAAGAGCAAAGATTAGATTGACTAAAAAAACTGTGGTATTGATACTCGCAATACAGAATTGTGACAGATGTTCCAAGTTTAGAGACCATCCTGTTGAGTAGGATCTCTAAAATCTGGCCCAATTGTGGCTGTGGGCTTTTTTTTTACCATTTGATGTTAATAGAGTGGAAATTTTGAGTAACTGAGCAGGTGTGGGGGAAAAACAGATTTGAAAGTAGGACACAAATATGCACCAGTCTCGACAACAACATAAACCAGAGTTTTAACTGGTTAGAAATCATCGCTTGTGGTTGGGCAAGTACCTTGAGCTCCTCCAGAGCACTGGCAATAAGAGGCTGGCTCGATGTCTGCTCCCGACTAAGAGTGAGCACATCCTCCATGGACTGCTGGAAGGCCTTTCGCTGGGCCACCAGGTGAGCAGACTGCATTACTATCAAGAGCATATTCTCCACCTGAGAGGAGAGGGATGCTTGTAGTTAATCGACAAAAACATACTAACAAAATCACACATACAAGCGCACACACACAATCACACATACCTTCATTGCACTTAAAGTGTCAACAGTTTCAATCTGGGGGACCAGTTTCAGCAACTCTCCATCCCACTGAGCCCAGTCAGAATCGGCAGTGGAGTCCCCAGTTCTGTGTTTACTCATGAGGAGGTAGGCCTCATCGTCTGCGATCTCCTCCGGCTCCTTGGAGCAGTCTTTACCCGCAGCGGCGTTGAGAAGCTGCAGGATGAGTGGCCGCTGATCCATCAAACCACAGGGGACAAAAACCTGCAGCTCTTCCAAACCTGGAATCTGAACCTGGACATAATAGAAGGAGGTTAAATAGAACACAAATGACCCGAGGACAGAAAAGAAACAACAGAAATGTACAAAAATTACCAGAAAAGCAAACATACCTTGACATAATTCCTCTTCTTCAGCGCCTCGAGGAGACAAGGCACCCCGTTGGTGATACTGAAATCGGCTGCGACTTCCAAGTCCTGTGGAGAGGGAAGCAAACAAAGTGGTTTGTCAGAACACACAGTCCCAGTTCTTCAGTGAGCAGGGAAAACAGGGTCATTGATAAATTGCCAAGTCCTATGTTGTTGTGGCTTGCTGTTTCAAGGGAGTGAAAAATTCCTTGCTGTTGTCTCTCACCTTGCGAAGCATTTTGGCAAAGCCTAGAGCCTTGGACGCCCGCTCCCTGGCCTCGTGAAACAGCTCTTTAAGTGATCGACTAGTCTCAATAACCGACCGCCTGGAAGAATCAAAAGAATCCACGTTTAAAAGGTATCCCCTTGGCAAAAACATTGTGACACTGACTGAGAAGAAAGAAATCAAATCCCCATCTATTGCCCTCACCTGATTTCATCTGAGGCCGTGCTGTCATCTGCATTTTCCCAGAATTCATTACCACTTTTCTGCAGACCTGCATCGAGGAACTCCCCGGTGGATTTTAGCAACATCCCAGCGATGTCACTGCCAAGAAAGGAACAGTCCTTCAGCTCATATAAATGACTAAATAGGTTTTAAGCTATAAAAGGTGTTGTATCGCTGTGATCTGCAAGTAGGTGAGATGTCTTTAACAGGAATGTGGGGGTCCACTCACCAGAATAACTTCCCAGACTGGGCCTCCCCTCCGCGGATATAGGGAGTGATGACCTTGGTGAAGTTCCACTCCTCCTCTAACAGGTTCTTTAAGCTGTGAGAGGCCTGAGGGAGCTGCTGCAACATCTGGATCCAGCTGTGCATGTAGTCGAAGTAAACCTACATAAACAGGGACAGATGTTCTATTTTAATAATGCATTCGCAAGTTTTTCTCTACCACAGTTACAGATCTTTTAAGGCCAGCGTCATAGAGGAGGGAGGAAGATTGGGACTCTTACCATTAGCATCTTGTGAAGGTCTTCTTCAAACTCATCAATATTGGCATTGGTCTGTAAGCCCTGAGCATCGGCGACCACACCGCGCAGCATGAACTGATAATACTGCTTCATCAGGAGACCACCTTTAAGAACCTCCTTACACTCACGCACCAACTGCACAGCACAAATAACACATAAAACACAGACTTTAGCATTTAAATATGACAAACCCAACAAGCATATCAGTCTTTAAGGATAATTCTGTATAATTGTAACAGTATTTAACTCAATATTTCTTCTTTAAGACAAAATTGAATAAGCTAGAATCATATGATAATAAATACAGAGGAGCTTCACAGCTTCTAGACTTAAACAATCCACAAACCCTGAAGTATTTATTGTGAGTCAATTAGTGTCAATATAGAAAGTATTCATATAGCCTATTTGTGCCAGATGACTGATCATTTATCTTCATATGAGAAAAATAAGAAAGCATGAATTAAAACCTATTGTTAGAAGTAAAAAGCATCGGAGAGAAGTGTGACTCAAAACAACTATAAACTCTAAAGGAAGTGTCTCAGCAGCCGCTTGCCTGTTTGATACTGAGCAGTGAAGGCTCTCCAGCAGGTCTCTGTTCAAGTCGCAGTTTAAGGCATTCGTGAATGACGTTGAGGAGAACTCTGCACAGCACAAGGAACGCAGGCCGGAAAGAAGGGAGGTCCATGTCCAGCAAATCCTCCCAGGACACCTGGTCTGCTCGGAGCTCCGGGTGAGCCGCACCACTGCAGGACATGTGGCGTGACAGCTCAGGCAGGTAGTCGCTGTATAGCATGGGGTCTGGGAATTCTGCAAACTGCCGGAGGAACATAAGTCGAGGTGGGTTAATTCAGCAAGTTTCAATGTGGTTACATTATCAGAGTCAACATTTGGGCTTTTTTGAATAAATTCAAAGTTGGTCTCGCCATTTAATAAATCTTATTTATACTCGGTTTTCAGGGCTTGATCCATCATGGCTGCACTGTCTCAGACAGGGATCAGCAAAGTAAATATGCATCTTTTTCTGGGCTCTATAACATTTACCAGATGTAAGGCTTTGGATCTGGTCAATGTTATAGAGGTACGACTAGTGCCTCCTCCTTTTTCCTTCATACGAGTGTTCACATTCCCTGTTTGCAAGGGGAGGAAAGAGTCTGTCTGAACGTCCATATCCGGATCCACTCCCTTATCAAAGCTCATTTTCAAAACCTTGGCTCCATCATAATAGATTCTAAAACAATAATTTCCTCTTAACTGCTCCTTCTTTATAACTATTTCACTGAGGCAGGACACACGTACGTGCACACACCCACACACACCCTTCCTCAGTACAAAAGGGATCAGGTTTCCTTGAGTTGCATCCCTTCCATTAAGGCATGAGCTCAGATGACACTCGGGTGGGTTTGATCTTCTCGTCAAAGTCTCATTCAAGTAACTCAGCTTACAGCCAGTGTTCATTTGTCATAAATAAGGCTGAGCCTCAGGTTTCCAGCACATTGTGGCTTACTGGTAGCATAGTGATAGTGGGACATATGGCATCAGAACTGAGTGAAAGTCATATTGTTATCCTAAGCAAACAGGGATGTGGCCAGACTTAAGGTTTCCTAATGGGGCAGTGCATGGAACTCAAACATTCTGCAGAAACTGGATCAGTTGAATCCATAGAACGATGGACCACTCTAAGTGACCACATCATTATTAAGATCAAAACATCAAGCTTAGTTAAATTATTTAACATAATAATAATAATAATACCAATAAATGCAAGACTCAGATCAGCAGAAGTACTTTTTTAAGGCTGTCTTGTAGTGTTCTCAGAGGACAAGTTGCTTGAGGTGGGGAAGCAAAAATCCCAGAATAAATGTACTGATAAATCCAGGCTTGATATTTATGGCAGTAACAAAAGGGTGTAATACAGGAGAGAAAGTGATGCTGCAATCTATCAAGAAGGTGATTTGGGGAAATTTTAAAATTGGGGATGATTTGCAGACTTTGGCGATGAATTGATTACACCACGACCGCCTCATTCATCAGAAACATGCCATGTACCCTGGATTGCAGCTTTGTGCAGAGGGATACATACAGATTCATAACGACCCCAAACACATCAAAGCTTTGAAAGAACCAAAAGGACACCAATCAGTCAAGATGTCACGCTTCCTGTTATGCACTTTCCTTCACAGTCACCTAACTTAAACCCTAGAGAAAATGTAAGGCGGCACCTAAAGACTGAGAAAGTTTATGATATGTTTATTTTTCAAAGACTGACCTCATTTCAATTGTTATGTTGATATTATTTGTAATGAAAAAAAGAATGCAACAATCAAAACAAATGCTAAATGGAAGTATTCCAACTAGTGCATTTGGGCCTTTGTTAAGCTGATTTATGTTCTGCTTAAGGCAATAATATTTAGGTAACCACTGAGTGTGCAGCTAGCAGATATTGCAGTCTCACCTCCAGTGCAGGCATGTGGCGAAGCAGCGCCGCTCTGGACCGCTGAAGAGAGCGGTCCATCAATTTGTGCAGTCTGAGGATCAGTTTACGCAGTCCCATCTGTTTCAGAGCTTTATCCACAAACGGTCTGTAGATGGCTGTAGGGCAGAACACTCCCCCTCCCACTGTTGCTTCTGCACTTCCGACAGTCGCGGTTGGAAAAAACTCGTCTTCTGACAACAAGCGGGCAAATTTAGGAGTCAGGGAGGGAGACAACTCTCCATCTGCTACATGTCCAAATTCCCCCTCCTCCTCAGCATCCCTGTCCTCCCCTTCACTCTCTGCTGTAAAAGTGGCTGTGGAGTCATTCTCCTCATCTCTCTCATTGTCTTCATCTTCATTGCCACGGGAGCAGCGAGGTGAGGGGATCTCAAAGACAGGCCACCCGATACGGGATAGATCGTGGAGGCCCAGCACAGTGGCCATTACGCGCAGCTTCTGGTTGAGGTCCTGGGTGATATTGAGCCACAGACAGAGCGCCTGCACCCTGCCCTGGAAGTCTCGTGCTGCGTACTTTTCATAGTCCCTCTGCAGGGCCTGCAAAGAGGGGTACAAAGCTTCCAGAGACTCCAGCAACTCCATCACCCGCTTGACCTGCTCAAAAGCCAGCCGCTGGCGCTGAAGGTGTTCCCTGCAATCAGCACCAGAGCCCAGAGGCTCGGCTGCATTCAATGCAGTCGAGGGACAAGCACTAAAGCCCCAGGGATCTACTCCACAGTGGTTGGTCTCTGCTACACCAGGCTCTCTCTCCAACCCACTGCTGAGACAGTCTCCCTGGATTGTTTGAGACCCTGAACACTGGGCCCCTCTCAGGCTATTATAGTTGACCTTAAAGTGCTGCACCTCATTGATGATGTCAGGGATGGCCTGGCGGGCAGTAAAAAGAAAAAGGTCCTGATCACCGGTGGAGCGGCGTGCATGCCAAGCCTGCAGCTCCAACCAAATGACCTCGTTGTTGTGACCCATGAAGGCCATGTTCTCCAGACCCCTCTGCTCCTTCTCCTTCCTCTTGGAGGACATAGACGTGAGCTTTAGCAGCAGGCGCAGAGTTTCAAAGAACTTGAGGCGGTCGGCAGGGCAGTCAGTCCTGGAGGTCTGTCGGTGGGTCCGGGCAATATGGGGCATAGACACTGGCAGTTTGCCACTGCTGCAGCCTAAGCTCAAGTAATGCTTCCTTGGATCCATGTTGAGGGCACTGAAAGGGCTGGACTTTGAGAGTGGATCCAGCATGAAGGAGCCTTCAAATGTCTTCTTGTGGTCTCTCTCTGTGGAGCGCAGTGTGGCCCTCTGCTTCTTGCCGTGCTTGTAGCTGTGCTCCTCTGGGGCTTCCACTGGCCTCGGACCCTCTTTCAGAACAGGTGGGGTAATTTCGACTGAAGCAAACACAGAAAACACAATACATGTTAAAACTTAGTTTAAAGCATGGATGTTTCAGTGAAACCAATTCGTTAATTTAATTCACCCTTGTTGGGGGATCGTCCAGAAGTCTTTGCTTGGCTGTTCCTCTGATGTTTGCCAGACATGCGTTTCATCTGACGGGGGGTACGAGGAGGTGATGTGCCATACATAGCTTCCTCTTCCTCACTAGGAGAGTCCCAGGATTCATCCATCTCAGAGTTCTTTTGGGATGCATCTTGCACTGGCTTGGACTGCCTGTCAACATTAAATGACATTCAGGCAAAAACAGACAAAACAAACTCTCTCTATTTGCATATTTACAATAATCACTGTTACCAGGAAGTGATGTTAACCAAGCCAATGAAAGTTTCAGTCATATCATACAACAACACTCATGACGTGTGTACAAGGTTAAACAATGCTCGGTTGTTTGTACCCAAAACAGACTGTGCAGCAAACCTCCCGTAACACCACAGCAAACAAGTTGCCAAACTGCAACTAGACCGAATGTCTGCTGCAACCTACAACACACTGACGAGATGTCTGTCCTTTGGAGTCTGACTGGCTGCCTCCCAAAACGTACAGCAGAAATGCTATGTGCATGACCACAGCCGTCCAGACGCGGGATAATAAGCTGTGGGCACCCCCCTCTCAGTCTAGGTAAACATGACGGCTCAACTGGAGAGGGAGAAATAGTAACCCTCATTAACTCTGTCTGCTAAGTTCTCAACCATACTGCCCAAGTCTGGCAATCACCCAAACTGTGTAGAGCATGTTAGACTGTAAGCAAAAGCAGAGCCCGTCAAAACAACATAACTTTCAAGTAGGGCTGAACGATTAATTGCATTTGCGATAAAATCGCGATATGATAAAACGCGATTTTCTAATCGCAACGTGCGCGATTAAAACGTGCGAAAGAGAGTAGGGCTCTGGCATGCTCTCCTCACCCGCAGCAAGAATGCCGCGGGACCACAAAACTCCTCCGATCCAGAAGATAGCGAAGCAAGTCTGCATCACCTACAGGGTCCCAAAGTCTTCGGCCGACGTGTCGGACACACAGAGCGAGCTCATCTCGCCGGTGACCACGCGGGCGGCGGACCTGAAAATCGCTCCCCGGAAAAGCAAGCCGAGCTCCGGGGCGGCGCGGCTCCAGAGCCCCCCGGTCACCTACATGTACATCTGCGAGACGGAGGTGTTCAGCATGGGGGTGTTCCTGCTGAGGCCCGGCGCCTCTATACTGCTGCACGACCACCCGGACATGAACGGGAATCTACGGAGCTACTGATCCGCACGCTGCCCTTCCAGCGCATCCAGCTGGCCCGCCGCATCCGCGGACACAGAGCTTAAACTGCTGCTGCTCCGCTTACTATAACAACGCAGCATTCCAACACTTATAAAATGCAATTCAATGTGGAAGTAATCCAAGAATTCATAATATGTTACTCAGATTAGTTAATGTAACGGAATACGTTACAGATTACATTTTAGGCATGTATTCTATATTCTGTAACGGAATACGTTTTGAAAGTATCCTTCCCAACACTGGCCATGTTACTGACTTGGGAGCAGTAACACACCTATAATTAAAAAAATGTTTTTCTCAAGATGGTAAATTTTGCACACAGGTTTTAAAAAGTGCATGGCTTGTGTTTATACTTACAATGACTTTGATTAAATTACTTAAATGCACACCGATTTGTTGTTCTTGTTTCTGTAATGAGAAGTTAAATAAAAATTTGGGAAAGAATATTGTACAGTAAATGTATCTAATATTGTGTTGGTCATATTTAAATCATTCATTACGGGGGGTTTTTTGGGGGAAAAAGAGGATAAAATAAAAAAATCGCATATTAAATCGCAATCGCAATATTTTGGGAAAAAAATCGCAATTAGATTATTTCCCCAAATCGTTCAGCCCTACTTTCAAGTGATTATAGTAAATCTTGAGCCACAATAAAGATTTGGACATCAAGGTTGCTTATTGTCATTCTGACTGTTTTTCCAATTATGAAAAGCCATATAGTCGAATATGTTGCATGAAAAGAAAACACTTAGATCCGTTCTTTTTGGTAGGAAAGGAAAAAAGAAAACATGGAGAATGCAGACGGCACGCTTTTCTGGATTACAATGTCACAGCGTTATTCCTTAATGCCTTTCTGAGGTTTTTTTAATAGGATTAGAGGGAAAGGTTGGAAGGCCTGACCCCACCAACAAAAACAATGGAAGAAAGGAGAGGAGGGGCATGCTTAAAGGGACTTCCATATGCTGGTCACCATGTGTCCCCCCATCGATCATCTGACTGAAAGGCATTCCCCAACACGCGCCTGTTAGTGTCCGTGCAGACGGAGTTGAAAGGGGAAAAGCTGTATCACTTTCACTGGGCGACTATGTGTGAGTGTTGGGGGGGGGTGGTTAATCTGGAAATCACTTGCCTAAGCTTTTCAAGGAGCCACACATAGAAAGAGAAAGTCCAGACATCTAATACCTTTCTTCTGTCTCTCCGTCTCCACACACACACACGGTCAACTGGGAGCAGCTGCAGCAACAACATACTTAGTCAGACAGACACCTGCTGCAAACCCTGCAGATCCTGCAACTTTACATGCAATAATATTCCCGATGCACTCTAAAATCTTCATGAACGAACAAACACACTGCGAGAGGAACGTCAGTAGCACACACCCGTTTTAGCCCCGACGGTCTTGCAATTACAGAAGAACTCTCGCACAGCAGAACACTGGTGCCTTTATGTGTGTATTGTATAGGAAATAGTGAAGGGGCTTGTTCTGCAGGAGCAGCACACCACAGTGATCTTTTCAGTATGCGGGCACAAGAAGGCACAGTGAGTGCTACAATATAAGGCATTTGGCACGGTGGAAAGAGACAAAGCCCCTGTGCAAACGCAATGAGGATATCAAGAGAGGTATCAGGAAGCGGCGTGAGGCGAGCAGATAGAGTGCATGCCATCTACCTCCCACTGCGTCCATCGCAAATATGATCAGACTGTGCACGCGTTTGTAAACATTCCAAAATGTGCATGGGTGTGTGGTGTCAGAGGACAGAAATAGTCAGTGCGTGTGAGAGAGTGAGGCAGAGTTTTTAAAAAGACTCTTCCTTATGGAGAACTGCATGACTAGATCGCTCAGGAATGACAAGCGGAACCTATGACGCCATCAATGCCAGTCAGTTTGTTTGGTTGCTACGAGACGCTGCAGTTAAAGGCCGTGCAAAATTCCATTTCCGATTTCCTTGCTCTTCCTCCAAGACTAACTTGCAGGAAGTTAGCCCGCGTGCCCCTGCAGTTAACCATCGACACACTATGGTCCTCAAGCTGTCCCTGCCTGGCTGCCACTAGTGAATTATCACTGCAGATGGTGTCTGGCTGCTCTCAATGGCTCATCTGATGGCTCACTGGGGCTCCAATAAAGGCCAGAGGAATGCTAGAGCCCCTGGGCAGAAACACTGAGTGCATAATAAACAGCACAAAATCAGGACTCTTTTTCAGCAATGATACCAAGAGCTGCCACAGTCAGGCGGGGGGGGGGCGGGGCTGACCTTTGACACCAACCATCCACACCATTGTACGAGAAGGGGGCGCTCTATTGTATAGCTGTGACACGTGGCCCGTGAGGCCCACGGCTGAATAGCACACAGCTGGTAAGTGAGCACACTTGCTCACAATGTCCAGAATAAAGGGGGATTTTTTTTTTTGCGAGAGGGGGAAAAGGAGGAAAAGGTGGCCGGGGGTTTTCGAAGAGCACCGTTTCCATTAAATAGGTCTTGCTGGCATAACTGGTGCTTGGTCGGCTAAATGAAGATCTTCATTTAACTCCCCCTGACACAGACTGTAAACAGGATGTGTCTGCTGCCTGGTAATGTCAGCCCAAGGTTAACTGCTGAGGCAAAGAGAACGTAAAAAAACCTGAGAGCACGCATGTTCGCAAATTTCAGAGAGAAATGTGGTTGATTTGTGCAATAATATGCACGTCTGATGCAGGCAGAGCTGATGCAGCGTTCAGAGTTTCTGCCATAGGCTTACACAATCCAGACACAATGAACTCGACATACTTGACCACACCCTCCTATGGAGCAGTGTGACACTGCCAGGAGTGGACCTCCCAGTCCCTCGTGCAGAGCATACTTTACAAGCACCACAGAGGCGTTTGCTCCTGCAGGATAGAGCACGATACTATGCAAATACAGAATGCATTTCTAAAAACACTGCTGTGCACATTACCCAACATCCAGGAAAATCCTCCATCTGAGACACATTATTGCACCAGTATACGCTTATGACATTAACAACAGCAAGTCACAGGGTTAACATGTATCTAAATGCAGACCGTGCGTACTGTGGGCAGCAACATGAGATTGATGGTGTGAAGACACATTTTTCTCCTTTTGCCAAATTGCATCATAAATGCATCGCAGGCAGCAGTCTGCTCCACCTTCGAGATGTAATCTGAAACTGGGGGCAGCCGTAAGCAACACCTTTGTCGCTACAAACGCTTTAGGGTCTTCTGAAGCTGTGCGACGATGACCAAGTTATCCTGAAGGCATTTATCTCTTCCCTCTCTACTAGATATTATCTGACACACTACTACTTCGTAATATTAAGTTTCATAGATTTATATCTTACAAAGATTCTATTGTTGGAAGGAAACAACAGATTGGAGTGACAGAATGTGAGCGCAGCATTCAGTTCTCTGAAGCAGGTGTGTGAAGAGACAGGATGCAGATAGGAAATGCTAGAGGGCGGTCCATCTGTATTCTGCAGCCTGTGCTCCTGGCAAATGCAGGCATTAATGAGCTGGACAACCATGAGCGTCTCTGCGGCCCCAGGCAGCAATGCACTGTGCACAGCCCACATCCTGAAATCCCTGGAATGCTCATCAGCCACAGTGTCTTCAGACTGACTTTGAAAAAGGAGACACTGTTGACAAAAGGACCTCTGTGCTCGCAAGAGATAGCGATAGCCTTCGATTGCCCGGGCGAGCGCATAGCTCCTCTTTCTCAAAATAGTTTGAACTAGCTCACATTTAGGAACAGAGGCCCAACGGGGTGGGAGGAACGCCAATGCACTTAGAAAAAACAAAAGATAACTCGTTTCTGCATGTTTGAAGTCTGTTATTTTAGTCCGATACGTTTGCAATTGTGCAAATTTCTATAGATATTGTAACTGCAACAAGTTATATATTAGAGTTTTGTATAGTTTACTTTCACCCCAAACTTTGGCTGCCTACTGCACAAGAAAGTGAAACAGAAAACATGAAAATCAATGTCAGCTTGTGACCCCGTCATGCTTCCAGTAACAGCACGGTTAAAGTCTCAGGGTTTTTTTTTATGTGACAAAAACATTACTTTGCTGCAATTACGTTACATGGGCCAGCATTGCACAATCATGCGAGCTTGTGTTTGTGTGTGTGTGTGTACCTCGGACTGAGCGGCCTCAAGGGTGCAAGGGAATAACAACCGGCTGGTGCCAGAATCATTAGTGAAAAGAGCAGACCGAGGTGGAAAAAACAAAGATATTTGCTCAGAACCAGGATTATCGCAGATGACAGAGCTGATCCAACGTGATAAATGCCCTGAAAGTCACTCGCCCTGCAGACAAACAACTGCAAGTGAGGAGGGAGGAGGGAGGAGTGGGGGAGACATAACACAGGATTCCTGAGGGTCTGTCGCCGGCGGTCAGGGACAAACACTGCAGCATTTCGACTGAGAGACGTGCAGAAGAAGAGGAAAACGTTCAGTGAGCGTCTCTTTGTGTGCATTCCCCCCCGTGACACAACAGACATGTACAAGCAGCTTCTGCACACAAACACACACAGAGAGAGATCTGCTGCTGCTGCTGCACATGTGTCCGACTCTGCAACAGATTGCCATAAGAGTTATTAAAATCCACACAACATGCATCACAAAGTGTGTGAAGAACCAACCGAGCAGGGACACCGGGCACAGATCATGATTCAGCAGAGGAGTATGGCAGCAGCGGCGAGTTGAGCTGGAGGATTAACAACAACACAGCAGCAACATGCTAGCTGGAGTTAGCGAAGTTTCTGCGTCGCTCCAGTGATGAAATGCATGACCCGACAACCGCGAACACACAACAACACACCTCCGGGTCCACCTCGCGACCCAACAATGCAACGCTCCCCTCGCCCCGGGGCTCGTCGGGGGCTCGCACGGAACTTGTCGGTGAACAATAAACTGACAAGCGGCGGCGGCGGCTAACCGGGGACGCTAGCTAGCTTGTTGCCTGCTGACATGTTTGCACTGCTCCGGCGGCTCATTGTTGTCCGTAGTGTTACCTTTTCATTTGGCGGCCATTCTGCGCCTTTTTCTACCGAGCAATGCGAGGCGCGGCCGAAGCGCCTGTAGCCGCGGCGGAGTGCGTGAGAAAGTGTCGCTTCCCAAAAAAAAAAAAAAAAGTTTGCAACTCCACTGTTGCAAATGCACAAACTGCACGCGCGTCGCTATTTGGCAGGAAGTGGATTTGTGAGGGATGCGCGGAGCCGACTGCGCCGTCATGCTCGGCTCACTATTTGGCAAGCGCGGGGTCCTGATGGTAGAGTGTGTGTTCGGTGGATTCGCATACCTGCTGGGCTTGTTTCGATCCGGAGGCTCCATTGCAAAGCGGCGGCTCCTCGTTCCTAGCCGTGCATGGACTAAACCATGTCCGGGCGGCTTCGCGCACACTTTGCACCGGGGAATGTTTGCAAGAGACGCGGATCAGTGTCTCTTTGGAGCACTTTCTATCCGCCGGCACAGCGGACTCTCGCTGGTGCGTATGCCGTCGCCATCTTTCCAACGCTCATTGAGGAGGAGTGCCACAGTCTTGCATTACTACGGCAACTCGGATAGGTCATCCGCGGTCATAATTGTGCAAGGCCCCCCGTGCATTTTTTTTTTTTCTAAACACTAACTTAATCAGTCATCATATAATCTCATTATGAGTGGATTGTCATGAAAATGGCTCTTCTCCACCAGTGTGTATTGCTTCAGTGCTAGGCCCCAAGTTGACACGATGGCAGGGGCCACTTCAAGTCAAATAAACTTTATTGTCACCAGGGGGGAAAAGGTTTTGAGCCAAAAAAGCTGCAGCAGCCTAAGAACAGAACATTGTGCAACAAACAACAAGGAACAGTACACAAGGATTTAACATGTAAGACCCAGAATAATAAAGCAGAATAAAAGTGAGTGAAATATTGTACCTGCCCTACTAAACACTTACGATGATAAAACACTAAAGGATATAACGCTTAAAAGATGAAGAACAAAAATTAAACTTTAAAATCTAGAAAGAATGAAATAGGGTAAAATGTGCCAGACAAAGTGCAAAGGTTATTTAGATGCCGAATCCAGATGTTTGTTGAGTAGTGTGATAAACGTTGGGATGAATGAAGGCTCCAATTTTAAATTTTTGCAGTATTTATGAACTGTAACATGAGTCTGGTTTAGCTCAATTCATTTTAAAATAAACAAAATCAGCCAAAATCATGATCGACATTCTTTTTATAGATAAGTGATATCATGTAATTAAAAAGGCCCACCTTTTTTCTGTTGAAATGTGAGTTGATGTGATGCTTTCATATTATGGGACTCTGGAGGCCCCTGGTGGTCTTGCACTCTGGGACAGTTGCCCACTTGGTCATTAAACCTTCTCACGTCTTTGTTAATTACACTTTTTATTCGTTTTAGTTCACGTATTTGTGGAGATTCTGAAATTTGCTTGTAAAATAAAATTTCCCAAAAATGGCAAAAAAATAAAGAAACAATTGAATAAATGCTGTCATGGCAAATCCTTTAACACCAGAGTATTTCATGGACTCCAATACTCAACTGAATTATGAGCTTGAGACTAAGTACTTAATAAATGGGTAGTATCTTTGGGATCATGGAGTACAAAGAGGTCAGAATAATGACCTTTTATCTAATTTTAGATGCAGCAACAAACATTTTGGAAACATCCTACACAATCATCATTACAAAATCAATACTCTAAATGAGTGGACCATGATTGTATAAAAACAAACCATATTCGGGTAATTAACAGCCCACAATAAAATAAGAAAAGAACGCAATAAATACGGTTTAAGAGGACCACTAACATGGGTGGAGACAGAGCTACAGATCTTATTAAAATACTTTAATAAGAACTGCACAGTCTCTCCCACAGCTGTAATATAAGAAACTTAATGAATGTTATGAGCATTTAAAAAAAGTTTCATTAAATCCTAATAACAAGTAATATAATAACGTGGAATGTAGTTAGTAAAAAATACTGATTATAATAATAATATATACGTCTTAGAGTCAGGGCCGGGTCTAGACAGGCATGTATGAGGGGGCAGCCACAAATCTTGAGGGGGCATTGTGCCTAACCCTAACCCTATTTAGTTTGAGGGGGCACAACATTTATTTGAGGGGGCCAGGCCCCCTCTTGCCTCTGCCTAGACCCGGCCCTGCTTAGAGTTAGTAGCCTATAAAAAGATGCTTGAGCATAAGTGGTGAAAAAATGTATTTGTGCAAAAATATTAAGAGATCTTCGCCTAGTGAACTTTTGTAACAGTAATAGTCTATTATGCATTATAATATAATATGCGAAAACAATTTGTTGTGACTGCCACGTGTACAGTAACAATACCGACAGAAGTATGGACACAATTCATACCAACATTTTTAAAGAAAGCAACCAGTATTGTTTGATCACAAACTAAAAACAATATAATAATATCACATCAAAATGTATTCTACTTAATTTGTAGTGACTTTGCCACCAGTACAGTAACAATACCCACAGAGGTAGACAGTTATTATAGTTATGTAAAAGTTTATTTTTAGGCGTCCTTCATGTGCAGCCTTGTGGAAGGACCAGTTCTCCCTGAAGCCTACAAGATGTGTAATCGTCCTGTGTATCGGGGCGTTGTGGCCTCCTCTTCGCATTGTTTAGTAACCAGACAAAAGGTGACAACGACCCGCTGACGTGTGACGTGTTTAAGCGGAAACTAATAGAAAGTAAAACCCTCTGAACCTGGGAGGAGAGGAAGAGCATGCTCTGACGTCATGGGGCCTCTGTCGCCGCCACATCACTTGCTGCCTTCATGTAAAACTCGGAAATAGGAGAACTATCGATCCCGGAACATGAAACTTGAGTATTTCCCTTTACTGAAAAATGAAAGAAAAAAAAGACTCGGTTGTATTTTTTTAATGAATGAAACCGAAAATGGATTTTTGTAATGTTTAATTATATTTGTATGGCTCCTTTCATAACAAAGTGACCAGGTGCTTTGGAAATTTAAAAAATGATTTTGAGGGCAAGCATTACATTACATTACATTTAGCTGACACTTTTATCCACAGCGGCTTAGAATAAGTCATCTTAAGCAGGCGATCACAATAGTAATAAAGCACATACAGAAATAAAAACTGTTCGAGGAGAATATTATTTATATATTCATGAGATATATTCAATACTTATGAGTAGACATATATCAGTTCTTTAAGTAGAGAATCAGCTTTTCCAGTCATAACACTGTCATGACACTTACTGGCCAATAACGGTCACACTGAACATATGTCAATTGCAAATATCTTATCATTAGAACCACACATCCTTTTCTAGTGTTTATAACTCATTTAGATAAATACTTTATTGATCCTGAGGGAAATGTAGAAATCCAGCAGCACACAAAACAGTCAAACACAAGATCAGAGGAATAATAAAAGATAAAAATTAGTCAAGAATAAGTTTACTGTAGTGAGATGAGAGTCTAGCCACCAGAACTACTACACATCATCCACTCTAAAGATGTATGTGCTTAAGGATATATTGACAACACAAATATTTTAGGTATTAAGTAGTCGAGAGACACACGTAACTGAGTCAGAGTATTAAAGCCAAATATACATTATTTACAGATTTTAATATAAATAACTGAAGCTATACAAAGTTGTGCATTAAACTAACAGCCTGCAAAATTATAGTACAGCAGATGTAAGTGTATTTAAAAATAATAATTGAAAACATTGTAAAAGTTCATCTTAAAATACAAGACTAGACTTTTAAGAAACATAAAATCAAATGAAGATACACATAGGCAGTAATGGTGACAGATTAATGACCTGGTAAAAGGTTCGTTTATGCATTTTTTTTGTGTTAATCATGTTTTTTTGTATTATACTGTAGCCTATCACTTTTTTTAAATATATTTTATATATATGCTTGCACAAAACACACCTAATTAAGTCCGTTGTATGTGTGAACGTCTTTATATACAGTGTATTATGTAAACCTCTGTAGATACAGCGTATGGTGAAACCGACTGGGCAGGACTCTGCTATCGCTTCCCTCTTTTTGTCCCCAGGCTGTGACTTTTCCGACTGCACCTGAACGCGTCAGAAGCCACAGCAGGTTGCGCGGAGGGTGGGGAGTCTTCTGAGGATCTTTGTCTCCAACAACATCTCTCTCTGTCTGTCAAAGCCGAACTAAAACCTTATTCCATCCACTTATATATCCACTTGAACCCGGGACGCGGCCAGGCGACACACCTCTTGGGGGAGAAAATGCTTCAGTCTTTCACCAGCAATTCCTGCGTGCGTCTGATCCAGAGCCACAAATCGACTTGGTACTTCGCCTCCCTGGTCCTCGGCTATGTGCTCTACCTGGTGTTCGGCGCCGTCGTCTTCTCGTCGGTGGAGCTGCCCTCCGAGGACCTGCTGCGGCAGGAGCTGCGCGCCCTGAAGAAGCAGTTCCTCCGGGAGAACGACTGCCTCACCGAGGAGCGTCTGGAGCGCTTCCTGCAGAGAGCCCTGGAAGCGAGCAATTACGGGGTCTCCATCCTAAACAACGCCTCGGACAACTGGAACTGGGACTTCACCTCCGCGCTGTTCTTCGCCAGCACCGTGCTGTCCACCACAGGTAAGAGGGTCGCCGGTGGGTAGAGGGTGTGTGTGTGTGTGTGTGTGCAGTGTTACACAACCTGAATCAGCCTGAGGTGGGATCCTGTGTTTTCATCTGTCAACATTTCATTGTTAAAAGCCAAACATGGGGACTTGCAGCCTGACAGGGCCACCCCCAGGCCACTCGAATGTAAGGAGGCCTCCGCAGCGTCACCAGCGCGTAGTGGAAACAAAACCCGAGTCCCCAGTATGTGACAGATGCAGGGTTCATTCACCATATTTCACAAAAATCATGTTACATGTTATTTCCTACATACGTTTGACAACCTAGACAACGATTTCAGTTCATGAAGCTGGTTGGAGCTTCATCCTCAGATAAACACAGAAGTCAAGTTTAGTGGCATGTTATCCTTCGAAGCAAAACTACGTCTTGTATTTACATTCACAAATTGCTTGACTAGAGCCGGACCGATATAGATTCCTTGGGGCTGATGCAGATATGACGGAGTCAAAAATCTCCTATAACGATATATCCGCTGTAGTTCTGGCTTCTGGGCAGCATGGAAAATAGTTATATCAAGATTAAAGTGTTCATATAATTTCTTTATGAGCAGAAACTTACAATCATAGATCAGTTATGAGTTATACCAACTCGATGTGCTTACACAATGAATAACCATTATGTTGATATATATATATACATTAAATTGCTAATAATGAAAAATATATTGTGATAATCACTGATACCGTTTTATTGCCCAGGCCTTATCAGCTATAACATATATAAACAATGGGTAATGCTTCCTCAGATCAAACCCTTATGACAAGGAAATGTAACTGAGGCTTGATATTCAACTTTTTTATCTCAAGCTTTACTATAAAAGAGATCATTATAAATAAAAGAAAAACAAAAATAGAGTAGAATATCTAGAATTCTAAAGAGATTTGTTGGACAAAATGTAAACATAAACACACATTGTTTATTCTGTGAAATGAAAGTTTGTGTGAAAGGCTCATATGGGCCAATTCACTCAATATAGGTCAAGCTCTACTATCATTGTTAAGCTTAGAGGCATTTACCCTTTGTCTTATGGTAATTTGCTCACAAAACCTATAGGTTTTTCCACCTCATTGTTTAGTCTAAACACGGCTTTGCACGCCAGCTCAGTTATTATCTGTAAACAGGCCTCTTGCACTGTGTATATTTCTGTATTCCAGACAGAAGCAGGTAAGCAGGCCTATAGAGCACATAAACCTTGGATCATCATCTCCCCACCACTAAGTTCTAATTCATATTTGGTCTGTGGAAAGTTTTGCCTGACTCCGCACAGAGTTATCTAGCGTTGCAAAAGGGTGTGACCTTAGCCTTGAAACGTATAGAACTTTAGTCCCACCTCATGGCAGCACTTATCTGAGAGGTTTCAACATATGTGATTGTGCAGATACACCTTAAAGCCTTAAAGCTATGTCTGACAGGCTGCTTGTTAAAGTCTCATCATGATACTGTTGATGGTGGATAAACAGAAACTTAACAGACATCCAGATCAAATAGAGCCTCTTCTACCCTCTAACTATTATTGTCGGATATTTAATAACACTGTTGTTTCAACACACATCACCAGACACCACAACGGCTTGACCTCTAATTCTCACCAGAGGCTAAAAAGGGGGCAGGACCCAGTTTACAGTCATTCGATCATTTTATTCCCCACAGATTTAGCTGTGTTGAGAAGTAGAAGCTGAACTTGTTTGGTATTTTTAGCGACACTTTTTTTTATGTTAGGTTCACTTCATGAGCACATGTCAGGCTTTTGTCATCAGCATGACATAACGTCTCGACTGATCTCAGTGATCGTCCTTCACCTGCAACTGCTGGATCTTAGCATGTAGCTTGTTTCGGTGACTTTACATGGAGGTCTCTGTTCCATTCATTTGTTTCAGGGCATCACTTTAAATGTATAGTAACAATGATATAAACTTAATTTTTTTACAGCACTAAAGAGCACATATTAGAGCACAAATATGAGAATAAAAGTGTTACAGACGAGAAAACTAGGACACTATGGAATGATTCAAACAGTCTGTAAGATCGGAGCTAAAATAAACTGTATCAATTAGTTTAGAACGTAGATTGTAATTTATATAAAGAGGGACGACCCAAAAGGGAAGCTTTAATGTCTCAATCGCCACCTGCTAAACTGAAAAGTCAAAATACAAGTCAAATACTTTTGAATCAAAGAGGATATCTGCCATTTATCGGGTCGGCATCTTGATACCGCTGCTCCATTCCTCGATCACTACTGCACGGACTAGTTGAAGGAAGTGGAGATGCATCGTTTATATTTATATCTAGACATGTTCTCTAATACGACTTTTGTTTCTGTACAGGATATGGTCACACAGCTCCTCTGTCGGATGGCGGGAAGGCCTTCTGCATCATCTACTCAATAATTGGCATCCCCTTCACCCTCCTCTTCCTCACCGCCGTGGTGCAAAGGATCATGGTGTTCAGCACGAGGAGGCCGATCACATACATCCACACGCGCTGGGGCCTGTCCAAGCCACTGGTGGCCATTGTTCACGCTACCCTGCTCGCAACGCTGGCCATCTCTTGCTTCTTCCTCATCCCCGCCGCCATCTTTTCGGCGCTGGAGGAGAACTGGAACTTCCTGGAGTCCTTCTACTTCTGCTTCATTTCGCTGAGCACCATCGGCCTGGGAGACTACGTACCCGGAGAGGCTTCTAATCAGAGGTTCAGGGAGCTCTATAAAGTGGGCATCACTGGTAAGTCCTGATGAGTCTTTGCATTTCCACAGCTAGGTGGCAGTAGCTGTAAGGTTTATTCTCATCCTTATTGAGGTATTTTCAATTGTACTAAACAACGGATTAAACAATGGATTCGAAGAGGGGAACACGAAAGTGATAATCTTATTGCTTGTATTTCAAATCAGTTCCACACCTGTCATAAAGTCTGATACTTCCTCTTTCACAGAGGATGTTAATACTCCATTGGTTTGCTATGGTAGAGCAGCACTTTCTTCCTTATTGAGCTATAAATCAATGCAGCATTGAAACCTTATAAATTGTCAGACTTTAATGTTGAAATGAGTGGCTGATGTGAGGATATTATGTCTGGCCGGCTCTATGATGGTGAACTTTGACCTATGTTGTGACATAAGCAGCTGGGTGTGGTTTCTGACCTGTCGACTGACACATCAGGTTAAATAATGTGTCATGCCACATGCAATATAGTATAAAACATATTTTATTTTCATTATTACTTACACTGATCAAATCAAGCCGAATCGAGAGAAGACAACAATCAGACGTTGAATAAAAAAGTAAAAAAAGAAAACCACATAAATAGGAGTCTTAAAAGCCAGAGATTAAGAATTGGTTTTCTGGTGAGTTTTAAGTAGAGTCCAGAGTTAGTGAGGTCCTGATGTGGAAGGGCAGACTCCTCCACAGTAAAGGGTCAACTACTGCAAAGGCCTGATCTTATTTAGGCTTCAACCTGTGTCACATTATTTAACCTAACCTTGATTTAGAGCCATACTCCTTTTTTCAGATCTAGCTTGTAATATACATGTTAGTATAGTAGCCTTAACTCAGCTTAACTTAACACAAAATACTTTGGTGTTAGAGAGGCAATGAAGGATGCAGTTTCATAAATCATGCCCTGAAAGAGTAGTTAGATTTTTAAATAGGCTGCTGTTACAAAACACACAACACAATAACTAGAAATTCACCAACGCTCCTTCAAACTGATCAATACATTATAAATAATCAAAAACCTATAGAAATGCTTAAGTGTCATGAGCTGGGATTGTTCTACCCTGTGGATGTTAATCTGTTGTTTTCTGCTGACAAAGCCACAGTCCAGAACCGTCCTGCATGTTTTTAAAGCCACATTACCCAGTAAGATAAAACAACGGTATCTGCACAGTGCAAGATACAAACTGGGCCACGGCCTAAAGCGCAGCAGCCAGACACCGATTACTCCGTTTTCTGGGTGACCTCCACAGCCTATGTCAGCAACCGGGCTAATGGGGACTAGAATTAAAAACCAACCCACAGAACGTTGAGCATTACGCCAGCAAACTGCAACTGCATGTGTGATGTGGGCGTGTGGTCCACTCCAGTCACAGACACGTCATTCCTGTGGAACAATGCGTCGGTCTGTGGTGGGAGAGGCGGCTGGGACAGAATGTGTTTTGTACAAAATGACAGGCACTTTTGAACAATCTTCTCTGGGAAAAACTGCATGTTCATACCGGAAGTGGCACCACTGTCATATGTAGAAACTAAAGAGCTGATATCAAGGAGTGTGTGTCATTTGCTGAAGTGTGGATTTAGGTAATAAGCACTCATCGCTTATGTGATTTGCCCCGTTTTCTCCTTCAACAAACAAGGGATCCATTAAAACCAGTTTTAAGACTGCATGTCCCCTGATAGTGGTGTACAACCTCACGATTTGTATAAATGATTATAGAGAAGCTGTATTATGGCTTAATAGAGGACAAAAGTGGAAATACTCTCATCTGAAATGTTTCCTCTGTGTGACCATTCATTCAAGCACACGCACCGTTCATGTTAAGATGGTTAGCTATTCACTGCCCTCTTGTGTCAGTCCACGTAAACAACAGAGCTACAGAGAAAAAAATTCAACTCTTGGGTTTTTCTAATCGAATGACTGACTGGCAGTTCTTCGATAATACAATAAAAGATGCTATTGTGTCAAGTCCTATGTATGTAAATGGGATTTATTGTCACAGTAATGGAAAACTGTTAAAAATACTATTCTCTGCAGCTACTTACTCATCTTTTGTGGTATCTCTCCCTATCTCTTCCCTGTGCGTTTTTGTCTCGTCAGTGTACCTGATCCTGGGTCTGATCGTTATGCTGGTGGTGCTGGAGACCTTCTGCGAGCTGCAGCAGCTGAAGCAGCTGAGGAAGATCTTCTACCTGAAGAAGGAGAAGCCGCAGGACCGCCTCGCCATTTTGGAGCACGACCACCTTTCCTTCACCACAGTGTCCGACCGAGCCGCGGTCCACTTCGAAGGCAAAAACCAGCCGTTTGTGAGCGTCCCCACTCTGGTCTCTCCCAACGACGATCCCATGATTCAGTAAACACAGAGCAAATATCTATGGAAGTATTAGAATAAAAAAAGTTGGAGTGATGTTCGCAAAACTAGATAGAATCAGTAGATCATATCTCTGCTGTAGACATTCTGCAAAGCTCAGCCCTGCAAATTGTAGCCCTCAAACTAGCTCATGATGATTCACAATAAGGAAACAATCTCCTTTACCAAGCCACAATACTGACAATAAAGCGCTATGCAGCAGAAACCCGAATTTAAGTACATTAGAGAGAATTGAATATTTAACAGTTACTCTAAAGGCAAACAATTGAAGACTCGCCTTCTGCTCTATTTATGACTCACAGGAGCTAAGCTCTTTTATGAGCTGGATTATTTATTGCATTCTAGGGACATTTTAGAAAGTAATTGGTCTCTTAAATCTAGATGAATGATAGGACAATTATCTGTAGTCCGTCATAAAATGAGTACATAAATGTGTGTGTATGTTATAGTGACTTAACAGGTACGTGGACTGTACATTATCAGGTTAAAGATATGAAGAATATAATGGCATCTTGAAGGAACACACCTAAAGATGAGCCAAAGTGCAAACACAACATAAAACCAGTAGCTACATTAACTGACATGATATTTTTCAAAATATTTTTTTACGGTGAAACTTTGACATGAAAGCTTTTAATCTACCATGTTGCGTTTTCTGTCCGAGTTTGTTGGTGGAGAATCTCTGAAAGGCCCCGATTGTTTTCTTTTAATTTGTCTCCTGTCGATATTTCTAAGAGAATTTGGGAGTGTCAGGGGCCCGATGCTCCATTACGTAATGTGGCTTCCATTGTTGACTAAAACAAAGGCTGCAGCCGGTCCTGAACAGAAGCATCTGAAAGAACAGAGCGGAGCTTTGCAGTCTTGTGTTCTGTAGGATACTTTGGCTCATCTTTAAAGGTGTGTTAACTGTTGCACTCCACGTCGTCACATTTCATTGTGATGGGGCAAATATTTGTCTGCGTCTATTTTTTTTTCCACACGTTGCATTGCTATATCAAAGTGTGGCAACAAGCACTATAATTTATTGATTTGTCTGAAAGGTTTAATGTGTGCTGGAATGTGAGGAAACAAAAAGGGAAGGGAGGTTGTAACCCATTTTAAAAAGGGAACCACAGAGTGCTGGCTGGCCCATTGTATTTTACTGTCAATAAACAGTGCACAGTTTGCACATGCACTTGAACCAGGCTGCGGTACAGGAGAAAAATAAATACGTTTTTACTTGGATTTCTCTAAAAGGAAAGGGAAAAGGTTTTAAAGAGATATTTTTAATGGAAAAGATTATTTTACCTCTGTTGTAGATGATCTGTAAAAGGCTTCGTGATTTCTCTTTCAAAGAAAAGAGCAAGACACTGAACAGAAACTATTTTACTGTATTTACGTCATTTAAATGTCCAAATGTATATTTTAAGATATGGGACGAGGAAGGTTTACAAAACTTTGTTAACGATTTATGAAAGTAATTATGTACTTAAAAATCAGCACATTAATGGGAACTTGAAACTGTTAATTGAAGCAGCAGGAGTTATCTCCCGATTTCTGATTATTCCATAATTGGTGGATATCCAGTTACACTTGTTTTTAGGACACGGACATTGAACTCCTGTGTCTTTTTTAAAAGTATGTTCAGCGGGAGGCAAAAGGTACTAGTTTAGTAGCATTATCCATCCTCGACATGCATTTGTTATCCGTTTTAACAATGTGTCTGTTTCCTGCCGATTTGCTGACCTCATCTCTCTCATTGCTGCATCGCTACATCGACACACAGTCGCAGTGTTTTATAAAAAGTCTTGAATGTAGTGTTTCTTGATGCCGTTTTTTTGCTACGTGGAGATTCTAGGCCTGACCAGAGTGCAGCATTACCTCTTGCTTCTTACTGTGTCACTCATCTGTTATAATGTATTTTATAGATCAGTGGGATCGTCTTGTTTCTTGTCACCAGTCTGGGCCTTCATGCAAACTGTGAAGCGGTGACGCTGTTCATATTGTCTGCCGAGAAAAAGGGAATAACTTGAAAAAAGTCTGGGCTTCTCTCATTGTACGATTTTTCTGTAGACACATTGTAGATGTCAACGCTTTTAACCCCTTCAGCTTCTGTCTCCGTGTTTGGCAGTTCGTCATCATGTAGTTGCTGAGCGCTGTCAGGTAGCGTAGTTCTTTTTTTTAGGGAGTGAACATTGTGTCCAGGATAACAATTAGAAGTATGCTGACATTATGTGTTTGTGCTGACAAAACTGACATGTAATTTGGAATAGTTTAGTGTCATGGTACAGATACTGTACAGGAATGTACCTGAGGATTTCTGTAAAAAGAGGTGAATTCAAACTGTCCAATTTCAGTGTGTCTTGAATAAAGTGTTGGTTTATTACTACTTTGTTTGACTTCTTATTTCATCCATAGCTACTACAGTGCTGAAGCTCCCTACCAAAACACATTGTTGGTAATATCAAACATTTTTCTGAGGTAAAAGTACAGTCTAATAGACAAATACTATAGTTTAGTAAGTACATGATGAATTTATATGTTAAGTATTAAAAGTACAAACACTTGAGTGAAGCTTATTCCTAATGCAACGTCTACTGCATCCATGTGGTGGATTCTTAAGTCTCTTCTGAATCAATATATTCACGATAAGAGTGTAATTTAAATGAATACAGGCGAGAGTGAGAGCTGTGGATGGTCGTCAGGCTTTTGTGCAAACAGAAACCACTTCAGTGAACTGGAAAGAAGAGCAGAATTAATGGAAATGAATGTGATTATCTCCGGGATCTTATGTAGCTTTAAAAAAGAAAAAGAAAGAATCAAATTGTTGGTACTCGAATACATGTATAATACGAATTTTTCTCGTTCATCCAGTCTTTGAATATGAGCAGGAGGAGGATGTCAAGCACATCTTCATCACAGAAGAGCAGTAATTGCAGTTGGTGAACAAGAGGCTTCCAATTTTCTTATCTGAGCATAGATGGCAATGATTTGCACATCAGACTCATATGTGGCACTTATTAAAGAAGAAAGGATGATGCTACTGGATTATTATGTTTTTTATTCGAACATGAGATAAATAAATTACATTTCGGGGGTATATACTGTAGATACCCTAGACAGTCGCACAAAGAAACAGCAATAACCAAGAAGAAGGAACACCTCTACACTATTTTTATTTTCCCTGAGCAGTCGGTGTTTATTTAATTCCTTTCCGCTGCCTTCATCCCAGTACCATAGAGTATATTGTATATTTATAGGTAAAGGAAAAAGTAAATCTATCTGGGTATGTTTAGTAAGCTTGCCCCTCGCCTCACAACTTTAAAAGAACAAAAAATAAATATCCTTAGCAGTTCTTTTTTTAAAATTTATTCAGCAGCTGTATTCTTATTGAACAGAAGTATAATTATGTACAGACAAAGCTCACCGCAGAGCCACTGAGCCGACCGCGTTGTCAAGTTAAACTGCCTGAAGAACGATGAGGCTCCTCCTCAAGAAGCAGAAGAGAAGCCGCTCCCGGCAGAAGTATTTATTGGCTGCACGTTGTGAGAACACACGTATCTGCGGGCGTACACTAATTGGTAATAACTGTTGAGAATGTCTGCCGGTTTGATGTTGTACATATATAACTGTATACGGAATCAGCACCTAATGGCAGCCGGGTCTGTTCATTTGCATAATGTGGTTTAAACAGATCGCACTGTACTCAGACCTCAGAGCGTGCTTTATATGAAAACTGCTGCTAAATAGAACACACTGCAGATTCAATTGCTTTAATTTGTAACTTTCCTTGTTGTTAATTGCCTAATTAACTCTAATCAGAGCCCCTTTATTGTCACCTTTGTATCGAATAATGATGTCAACTGAGTTACATTTAAATATCCATTGTCTGTCATCATTTAGATTTCTTCTGAAATGTCTTTCTTTTCTCATTTTAAACCAAATTCCTTATGTTTTCGGTTATGATGTAAATGACCCCGTTCCAAGATTTCTCGCATTTGCTTCATTCCTCAGTTATTTATTGATTGATGTCTTTTGATTCTGTCTAAAATATAAGATTGCCACCTTTGTGTCTTATTATCATTTGCGTTGTGCTTGCTGTCGTTTCCAAATTAACCTCCCTTGTGCTGTTTCATTTTGTTGTAAATGTTAAGAACCCCTCGGAAATGAGAGAATGCATCTCAAGCTCACGAAACAAAACAGATTTGAATGAGTTTTCATGTTTTATGTAAAAAGAACATCGGTACTGAATATAAAAAGCTGCAAAATCTAACGTGCTGCGAGGGCTGATCTTTCAGCACAATGAGTCTGCATCTGCTGATCCGGAGAGACTCAAACATGGCACATTCCCAGCTGAAGCACACCTTCCCTTCAGGCCATCACATCCTCCAATGCCCCCGCAGTTTGTCTCCTTTGTTTGCTTTTAATTTGTGCCCACGCACAAACAGTACAATTGTCAGTAGACGTGAGCAGGCTGTCAGTCAGGAGTGTATCAGGGCAGAACAGGACTGTATCCCCTGCAGACCCCCGCTCTACACACACTAACCGCTTCTTGTCATTAATATTGCTATTTGATCTTCTTGCATCATTCATATACATGCAGGAAACTACCTGGGCCTGAGCTGTGAAGCTAAAAAGAGCACAGCCTTGTGCTTTAATCCTGAAAACCTCTGTGCTGCAGCTGAAATTGAGAAACCCATCAGTACAATGCATCTGATTCTATTCTTTTAAAGGAATTGGCGTCGCATTAGGGGGGAATGTAGAATAAATAATGCAGGAGTTTTGTGTTCTTGTGTTAGTTTGTTGTACAAAGAGCAAACACCACTTCAAGCAAGACTCACACTGCAGAGACGCTCAAGAGAAAACTGTCAGGTTTTTTACATCAGCTCTTTTGCTGACACTTTGGCTCCTCGTGCACCAGTCCAAGGACTCAGGGGTCACGGGGGACAGGGTGTGGGTTGGACTGGACCGAGGCAACGACTGGAACCTATACCCTATAGCACTGCTTTCTGATGGTGGAGCAACTCTATTTATATCCTGACTAAACACTGGGACTATGGGAATGCAGTGTGGAGGCCTCAAGCACAAACATTGCCTGTGCACCGCCAACTCTCTAACTGCTCTCATTTGCTACTGCAAACACGGTGGTTTCATTTCACTGCTGTGAGGGAGAGGTGATTATATTTTTTTCAAAATGGTAATGTAGATTTATTGAAAAAGAATAGTTTTGCCTGGAAAGATGACCAGTTACACATATTTATAAAAGCGCATGACAAACAGCAGGGCATTCGAACTGAGTCAGTTGAATTAGGGGGGAATCGAACTGACAGGCCCAGAAGAAGGCAGGAGAGAGAAGAGGAGAGGGCGAGTGGATGCCGCAGCCATCGGTGTTCACTCGGTCTGCAGTGAAACCTCCATCTCTGCAGCATGTGACACTTTGAGAAAAAATCGTGACTCAGACTTTGCTCCGTACAACTACATCTATTAAGTGCTTGAAACGCATTAAAATATATAATTATGTGATCTACTGTGGTTCTCCCAAGAGATCAGACACAGGCCGAAACATCGTGAGTCATGCTGAAGCACACAAAGCACTTTTTTTTTTCCACTGTCTTTTCCACTCTGTCATCCCAGTAAAGATGACATCTGGGTCGGTCACATCCGACTGGGATATTCAGCTGAGCAAGCATGAGAAAAAAAAAAGCTGAGAAAATGCTTTGACAACTAATTAGATGAGGAAAGGCAAACTGTTCTTTGTTTTTGACCAACGTAATTTGTAATCAAATCATAACGACATGAAGGATGCTGGGAAAAATGTATCTGAGGTTCAGTCCCATAATGGCTTTATGAGAATAAAGCTGGCGTGATTCTCTTCCTTCCTACCAAGTCTCTGCAGCCCGAAACTGAAAATAATTGGTTATAAATATTCAAAAGGAGGGAGCAGTGAATGTCAGACAACCTTCAGGACTGAGGGGGAAGCACTGTGGTGGGGTTTTGCTCTGCAACATGGTTTTTTTTGACAAATTGGGAATCAACTAAGCAAAGAAGACATTTACACGACTGGAGAGGAGCAGACATTTACACGTAAAGAACCGTGGACATTTTTTTAATTTTCATGAAGGAACTCGGACAGCACAGACCTCTGCCAGGTCTGATTAGCCACTTTGTACATGTATTGCATCAGCTACACACATCATGGAAATAGAAACTTTCAGGAAACTGTCAAAATCATTCTCATTGTTAATGTTGAATAAATTCATGACAAGAAATGTAAAGATAGTGAAAGCTAATTCTGGGATCTGCCCCTACAATTGAATGTCTTAGACCCCATCAGCCTTACACCAAGTTGTATCCAGCCAGTTGATTGCGTAATCCTGCTGACAAACAATAGCTGATAACATTATATATAACAATTAAAAAAAAATTATGTTCGTTCTATTTTTCTACAACATTCAGTCCTGTTTATAATAACAAGCATGGCTGCGACTGAGTAACAGTCAAAAGTGATGAGTTTCATTTAGAGGGGAACTCAGATCATGTGTTTGCATTTATCTGACAGCTATACGCAGAGCACAGCTCGTCCTCTATGTGCTAATGAAAAACATTTTTCACTGTCTTTGTGAGCTGTTGTGAAACTGTCAGCTGAAAGCAGCCCTCTGAAGTGCTGTTTTCTTAGTATCTCAGAGGTGTCTTTTAATATTAATATAGCAGCACAAGAAGAGGCTGTGCATGAACACGTCTCAAACTTAAATCATATATTTTTTGTCTTGTCTTCAGTTGTCAAAAAAAGAAAAAAAATGTTAAAAAAGGGAGCATCTAAGAATGGAAATCAGGGCAGTTAATTCTGGCCTGAGAAGGAGACAGAAGTTGCCAATTTTTTCTTCCCACCAGAGCCGTTTGCCTGGGTGGATAACTGGTTCTCGGTCTTGACACACAATGGCACCAGCGGGTCCTCTCCTCCGCCGAGATTCTGCTGGTTTTTCTCCAGCTGTGTGTCAACCATAATAATAACGGCAGCTGAATAACAAATACAGCCCGAAGATATCTCCCTGGCCCTTGGGACTACAGGATGCCGATTCCATAAAGGTTATATATGTCCTTCTGGTTGGAATAACATTTCTCAGATATACTGTAGCACCTTCTTCTGCCACAGAAGAGTCGTGGCAATAAATTGCTCCTCGTGTCAGGAAAATGTAAAAAAAAAAGGAATAAAATGTTTAAACCCCTCTGCAGTTCTTAAATACACAGTGATGAATGGGGCCTTTAACTGGCCCAGAGTTTCACTTCTCGCTCCGCAGCGGCCAATCGGCAGCCGTCTGTCGCACTGTTTCCAGGCTGGGAGCTGCATTAAATATTGATGTTGAGAACACAGAGGATTCACAACATACTTCTTTTTTAAAAACTGTGTGCAGCCGGACTCAGGGGGGTAAGAGAAATAAAGGGTGGAAATTACCAGAGAAAGTAGCTGAAGGTTGATATTGTGCAGGAATAAGTCTTATAGGGAACAGAGACCACGGGTAAACTGGACCCGGCAATTTAAAATATGCCTTTAGTGTAGAAACATATGGAGAATCGTACGTTCAGGGGAAAAACTCACCAATATTCCAAAAGCTGAAATCGCAATTAAAAAGCTCAGGTTAGTGCAAAGTTTGAAAAGGGCAAAACAAGAATAATAAACCTACTTGTCAAATGGAACACTATAAGCCCAGCATTAGTGGACCTTCAGAGACCTTTCGCTCTGCAGACATCTTGACAGGTAATGCCACTAGTTGCATGTTTGTTTCACAGCTCAACAATTCTGCCCCAAGAAAAACGTTAGACCCCATTTCTCCTGACTGACATTTTGACAAGTAGCAGCACTAATCATCAGTAATAATGGCCGCCTTTCATTCCACGGCCGTGGCTGACTGAGACTTTTGATGGCGTGGAGCCAATCTGTCATGAAGTAGACCTGTGCTTTTTATAAACAGGATTAAAAAAAAGCCATTGGAACTGCAGGGAAATCAAATGAATGGATTATTAAAAGTGTGATTATACATCATTAGCAAATGATTATTTGAATAACGTTCTATCTCATGTGTGTTTGGGTCCTTTCCTGTGTTCATCTCGTGGCCTCGGGCTTTAGCTCTCGCTCCATATTTAGAAAAGGAGTGCAGTGCCCGGCAGATTGGGCCACCAATTAAACTGCCTATCAGAGGTCTGCTGATAGGAGTGGAAGACGGTGTCGCTGGATGCCACTGAATGACTTGAATATATTAGCAGCCCCCCCACCCCCCGTTTCTTCTCCTATCCACCGCTTTGATATTTATGAGCTGGGTTTCTCCCAGGGAAAAAAGGTGTCCACATTATTAACAGTGTGTATCACTAGACTGTATTAACAGAGAGAATGGATTTAGTCTCGTCTGAGCTGTTGAGAGTTGAGAGGTGCATTATGCAGGATAAACCTGATCCTCCCCTCTCCTCCTCTTTCCCTGTCAATGGGGGGCGTTGACCTGGTTATTGATGACTGGACTCCACTTTTTCTTTTTTGCTTGAGTAAGCACAGGGTGTTGGTGTTGGTGGGGGCACCCAACACCAACCCCCTCACACCCCAGCCCCTTTCACTGGTCACTGATCGATGCAAAACCTGTCTTCCAAAAAAACAAACAGCCAGTGCACTTGTGCTGCTCTCCTCAGTCAGGAGCCCGAATAGGATGCAGACGCAATGCAGCCGGTGGACCTCAGACCTGGGACGCATGGAGGACAGTACCCCACTCATGCAAGGTAGACCTAACTCTACAGGATCATTTTTACTGCATGCATGCATAGTCAGGAAGCAGCAGAACATATTGCATATTATCTTAACTTTGGCAAACGTGATGAAAGTTCTTAAGGCTAATAAATAAAATCTATGCTCCTTTGCCAACAGTTTCTCAACAAACAAAAAAACAAGTGTACTGTTCATGTGGCACAGGTCACACTTCTGGAACACAGAGGCAAAGACAGTCACTTGATTTGTAATCCTCCAGTAAACATAATCACCATCAGTGAACATAATCACCCCATTACTGGAAGCACGGCTCTGATTGGATGTAATCAAGCTTATCGTTGTAATAGTGTTATTTAAAAATAAAGAACAATTCTACTGTTTAATTTCTACCTCCACTCACACGTTGGAAATACAGTTCTCGCAATCATCTTGAAATGCTGATGGATTCTTTGTGCAGAGTAGGACATGAATAATAGACCAGAGGGGACTCCGGTTGCCTCTGAGTTACTGTGAAAGCTACAGTGATAGTTTCTGGGAAAAGTTGTCCAATAACAGCCGATTATGTTGACACATCTTTACTGGAAAACTAAAAACATCTTAAAAAGCTTGAATATGTGCAGTTTGAAATATTTGGCTCAGCAAATTAGTCACATTTATTCTTTTATATTCATTCAACACAAGCAAAAGACATTACAGGAAAACAAGTCAAGTAATGCCGAGAAATCTAAATACAAAGTATGGCTCTGACTTTTATTTTCAACTTAAGGACACTTGCTGTTCCTTTTGAAATTGTATACTCTGATTGAAAAGGACCAGAAAGATCTTGTTTAGAATGTTACTGCTGCGGAATTCACTGACTCAACTATTTGAGCCACAAAGCCAGAGAAAAGTACTTTTCCTAAACCCTTCATATAAGATATGACGGAGAGTGATGAGTAAGTAAAGGTGCAATCAGATATGTGCAAAATGAGATGCAGGGGCCACTAGGGGTCTTTTTGGGGAATACGGAAGATTTGGGAGAGAGCAAGAGTGCATGCTGTCTGATCATATTTCAATTAGAATAACTTTTAGAACTTGTGATATGTTGCATGAACGTGATTGGGGCCCTGTGGTAGATGTGGTCCTTCAAGAACCTGACACAGCTGTCACAATGTATGTCAGACTTGGAGATGATTAGTTCCAGTGGAATCAGCTAGATGGCGTTGTTGTAGTGCCTCCGGGACCGAGCGCTATCCACAGGCAGAGCGCTGCAGCTCTTAACGTAGAGACAGTCTGTGGAGTAGTGGCCAGGTATATGTTGGTGACGGTGAGGAGAAGGAGCAGGATGATGGTTCTCGTCTCCTTCGGCCTCGATGAGGATTCAGATCCACAGTAGCTGTCGTGAGGATGTACGGGGATGGAGAGAGCACCGTGTGGGACCGGGTCGGTCGTCCCCATCTGGACTGCATGTGCTACCTTGGACCTCCGACTACTTTGATGCCGATGTAAGACATTTAAAGTTTTAGATAAATAAGCCTCCAGCCGTGCGTCAGGACGCAGGGCTGACCTGTTGCGCACTTGATTTCTCATGTGCATTGATAAAGTGAGCTGACTTTTTCATGGCAGAAAATATCAAACTAAGCCAAATCTATTCGGATGTAATTGCTTTCGTTGCCAGTATTAATTAGTTGGAGAGAGATTACATTATTTCGGCTGTGGTTATGATGTTGGCACCACGGGGGGACTTTTACGCACGGAGTGCATCACTAAAAATGCTAAGAGGCTTTCAGGTCACCGCACTTTGTCAGCTTCATCATATTATAGAGCTTTGTTACTGCAATCTCTTATTTTCGGTTAAACTCACCTGGTGGACACAGGGTTACAAGTATTTACATGATAAAATGTGCATTTAATAGGATGCGACTGTGCGCAATTTTGTGCTCCAGTGCGCATATGCATACCGGGATAGCTTCTCCATCCCGACAAATCACTCACGATGGATTTATTTGTTCCTTATTACTATATAGGCCTATAATGTGATGTTGCACCGTGAGTACATGGTATAGGCTACAACAGTTTGCCGGAGCGGTCACTTTCGCTTAGTGTCTCCCACACTGTTGTGCAGAGCCAGTGGAGGATGAAGATTTCTCTACTGTACAAGAGATGCGCTGCAGGGGCCCCTGACGCCGCTCTCTGTGGAACATAGAGCACCGACTCCCCCTGCTTTAGCCGAGGAGAACTCTTATCTGATCAAGTCACATTCAAGGTTTTGCGGGCTCCCCTTTAACTCCCCTATTTTTTTTAGCCAAGCGCTGTCACTTTGGTCTTGTAACGCCATCACAAGCCTCTTGTGCTCTTCTCCCTGCAGCGGGATGCGCAGGTCGCCCGACGTGAGCCCCAGACGGCTTTCGGACATCAGCCCGCAGCTCAGACAGCTCAAGTACCTGGTGGTGGACGAGGCCATCAAAGAGGACCTCAAGTCCTCCCGCTCAGTCGAGGACATCAACAGCGCCTCCATAGAGGAGCGAATACTGCGCATCACCGGCTACTATGGATACCAGCCCTGGAACGCGAGCCACAAGAGTGAGTCCAATTGCACACATGGATGCTGTGAACTTCTGTGGAACATGTCGAGGTCATGCTCACACAATCGGGCTTTTAGTCAATGCTACACTTATCACACTAACACGCAGGTAACATGTGAAATTCATGATGACAGTGATGTAATGAAAAAGGTGCTCTCAAGCATCACTTGATGCCTGATATGGTTTGATAGCCTGGTTTACGTGGGTGGATGGGTCAAATACTCCATTCGTGAGTAAAAAGTGGATTTATTTTTCTCTCTTTGTAATCATAATGTCACAAACTGTAGTTTTACCAGTAGAGGCACATTTTGTGGCCTTCAGATTTGAAGTGTCCCTCTCGAATCACATCATGGATCTTGTTTCTATCCCTCCTGTTCCTCCTCATCCTTCACATTAACCTGGATTTGATGTTAAAAGTACCGTAGAATGGAAAACTGTATTTAGTTGAGCACAGTTGAATGAGCAGAGTTTGTCACATGGAATTGACGCACGTTGAATCTTGAACTACACTGTTACCTCCGTCAAATGCAAAAGTCCCCTGACATGTAAAAGAGAGAAAGAGCAAAGGTTGAAGTTCCATGTCCATGAGACCACGTTGGCACAGAACAAGAAGAAAAGAGCTCATGCATTTGAAAATAATGATGTAGAAATGTTACAAATGCCCATTCCTCTGCATTATTATACTAAATCCAGTTTTCCCCTCACCCTGACGAATAGCTGCTAAAGCGTTCTCGCTGCTCTCGGCTGCTGCAGACAGTGGAGCCAGTGTTTGCAGAGGAGCATCATGGGAGTCAGACAGTGGGAACGTTGCTCGGAGCAGTTGATTCTTTGAAGAAAAAAGTTGTCGATGCAGATTTTTTTTATACCCCCTCTCTCCATTTTCATTTCTTCTCTCTCTGAGTCACTCGGGTTTGATTTGCGCAGCAGTAAACGCCCGGGCTGTAATCTGCTGCTGATGATGCTGTGGATAGATTACTGTCTCTGCTTCACTCAACTCTGTGGCTTCAGGTGGGATTTCGGTCCCTCTGCGGTGGTGTCAGGACAAACTGTCAGTTCCGTGTTCATTTGTGCGTTAATTGCTCTTGTGTGAAGACTTTCGGGGGGGGGGGGGACAACCTTTGGCTGGTGGCAAATTTTATAAATTTCATATGAGAGGCTGCAATATTAAACAGCTCTGGAGCTGCTTCAGAATTTCTAGGCAGATACCCAACATCTGAACATTGCAGACTTCACAGGACAGATGCTCTTCAGATCTGAACTCATCTATGGTAACCTCTGGTGCTAGGAGGAGATGTCAGGTGGAATACTTCACTGAAGTCTGACTGGAGAGCAGGGACCGTGGTGACCATGTTTTAAGATTGAAAACAATTGTACTGGGACAATCAGAGCAATGTGTTTTGATTCTAATTTGATGAAAAATATAAATGTCATATTGTACATCGTCTCACATGGGCTCCCATGGCTGCAAAAGCAATGACTTGATACTTATCATATAAATATTCGATAGGGTTGTTAATCTATAGGCATGGATTTGTATCTTCTTTTATATCTATATTATACATATTTTAATACTGTGAATGGCGTAACTCCAACCCCAATCAAAAAATCACAGATTTAAGTGTATGTGCAGGGTGTTTATGCAATTCAACAGCTCAGTATCCTCTACTGCTGTTGTACAACTAATCGCTTAATTATAATAGCTGTTGTGGAACAGACATAATATCAAGTGCTGCTTGTTAGAGTGGGTTGTTTTTCCAGTAATATGAAGGTGAGTAATGACAAAAGTGTCCAGTCTCCATAAAAACAACAGACATTTCACATCAAATGAAAACATCGTGCCCGTGTTCAGGAGAGAAACAGTTACCTGAAAAAGACACTAGTTAAGTTACATTATCGACCCAGAACTACTTCAAGCCAGCTCCTGCAAGAGTTATAGCTTTCATCTCCTGGTTTTAATATCAAGTTGTTTTAAAGAACCTTTTGTTAATGCTCCATTAGAGGACAGACACTTTTAGTATAAAACATTTACTGGTGTGGTTTCATAAATCAAGTCTTTATCACACTCCTGCATCCTTCATTTGCTTCACTTTCAGGGAGCAGTCATGTTGTCTATTTTCATATACAATCTATGGGTGAAATCCAAGGCTATTTTTGGATTGTATTTTGATTTTAAACCCTAAAAAGGAACCAGCCTTGTTGTTGTTAAAATGGTGTTTTTGTGGATAAAATATTTCACAATGTGTCGCACTGTTGCATCAGACATTTTTTCTGTGCGCATGACCCATCAAGGGAAATGTCAATTTTCCGTTATTAATTGAATCTCCGGATTTCCGGAAACGTTGATTTCCTGGAGCTAGCTAAAGTGAGGTCAAAACAGGCCATGATGAAAATCCACACAGCTCTGAGCTCCTCCTGGCCCACCTATAGCTGCAGCTGTGCTTCGTGGCGACAGAAGTCTCACTAGTCGCAGATTGCACACAATTTCAGGCCATGTGTTGGAGATAGTCAGCCCGCAGCCCTGCAGCCCCCCTGCTGTACACGCACACGACTTCACTACACAGGACACAGTGATAGAGCAACGGCTTATGGCTCGAGAGTGGAGGGCTTATGCTGAAAGCAGACAATTTCAGGAGCGGTAGGAGCCGGAGTACTTCTCAGTAGAGACGCCCCGTGTGTTTCATTTACCACCAAGCGGACACGTGTGCTCCTTCACACAGGAGTAAGCAGAGCGAGAGGGACAGGGGGTGTAGTAGTGGAGGCCATTACCGAGGATGAAAGTGTGAGACTTGGCTTTTTCAGTCTGATATCCTGAATGTGAGACTGCAGGGATCGCAAACCACGCAGGATGCTGTCGTTTCCCTCTGAGCATCACTGCATATGAAACAGCCAAACACAACAGGAAAATCCGACTCATTTATCAGACCGGCCTGAGGCTGCAAAGTCAAAACAGAATTAATCAAGAGTTATGTTTTTTAGATGGTTGATGGAGGTGCATTATACCGACGGTTCATCCCGGGCAGCATTTGGAATGTTTGGCTGTGTATTGTTTTCAACTTGCCACGTAATAGGTCTTGTGTGTAATTCTTGTATATCGCACCTCTCTCTGCATTACCTGGCATACATTGATAAATACGGACTTAACGCCTGTCATCGATTCGCTTCTCAGTGAACATCAACAAAATCAAGAACTGAGAGACAAGCTCCACTTTGAAAATGGCCATGGATGGTGGGATGATGTCCACATCAGAGGAAAGGTCAATGGTTACTAGAGAAAGGTTAGACTACTGGACAGAATATATCGAGCTACAGCACAAATACAAATGTACCATAAAAGCCAATTATTTCTCATTTAGTCTTCAAGATTAGAAATAGAAACTTTCCAACATTTGCTCTTTCAAAGAAGCAGTTGATTGAGGACTTGGAGCAAAGACAGTCCTCCAGACTTTCACTGGTTTGCTCTTACATAAAGTAGCAGAGCGATGGTACGATCAGTGCTGCAGAAAACCAGCGGCAGAAATTATCTCTCATTTGTGTCCGTTGGGGATTACTCCTGCCGAATCCAAATCAAATAATATCTTATAAATCCTTGCCACAATCTCATTAATAAAACATAGATGAATGTCCTCTCCGCAGACTGATAAGACATTCTCCAGAAGAAGAAATTGAATTTTATATCATTGCTGCAGGTTAACTGGAACAGATACGAGGGGAACTCTTTTCACTTTGCGGGGTAAAGTGGAGAATAAAATCACTTTCCCCTTCGCTTGAGTTGACGTCTCGAATCAGCTCGAACTGAATTAGGTATTAAAACTCATAGCTTTGGAAGAAGATGGGTTCGCTCATACATGCAGGGGCAGTGTGACATGGACCATGAGGAATACTTTAGTAGCTTTAGTAAAGAAACAAGTTGGACAATGAGTGTGTCTCTGCCAGATTCCTGTTTTTTCATTCCCTGGAAAAGCTTCTCTCTTCTCTGCTACTTGCAGCATTGGGTTGTGTTGTGATTCAATGTTTACGGTGAAACATTTTGTCAAATAGAACGAGATGATTTGTGTGGTTTTTTTAAATTTTTCAGGTGTTTTCTTAAGTTGCACTTTTCCAATGTGTATTTTACTCCAGAAAGAAGTGGTGATTTCTATGATGAAGATTTTTTCCTCTGTGAAATCGTCCCTTGAGGTCTGTCAAGTTTCACCCAGAAGTGAAGCATTTGTCAAAACAGACTTTGGTTGTTTCCTAATTTATCAATCGCAAATGAAGCATCCCCTTCCGGTGCGAATTTAGAGCTTCACGAGGCATGAAATGAGGTTGGATTCTATTTTGAGCTCGGGGTGTTGGCATGGTGAGAGCAGGTTTGAGAGAGCCTATAACCCATGTACACATGCACGGCTGCCAGTATCAGGACAGCTGGAAGGGACGGGCAAGGTATGGGGCCGACTGTGACTGACGATGAGAATGGCTCCTTTAAACTCAGCAGGAGCTGAGGAGAAAGACGGGAATAGTGAGGGATGTGCACGCTCTCTTGCTCAAGTCCTTACAGATAATTTTAACTTGGATAAAAAAAAAAAATCTTTCTTGAAAATTCCCCAAAGCCCAAGAAACAAGAACTTTTTCCAAGAATCTATCTATTTCAATTGGTGGCCAATTAATCATTGAAGCAAGCATCTTTTCCTCATTGAAAAGCTGTTATCACTGTCTTTTAAGGATAGTACACTTTGATTTAAAAAGCTGATTCAATTTAGCCGATGGATTTCGACGTGGGTCTCAAAGTAAAGGATGGAATCCAAAATGACGTCTATCCATCCTTCCAAGGCATTACCAGACCAGATGGGATGTGTAATGCCAGCAGTGAGTTATGGGTCTAACCCTGGGTCCCTATCTATTTTGTAATGCCGGGGGTCAGCATCTTCAGGCTCCTGCCTTTGGTTGATGTCCTTCCCAATGGGTGGTTGATCCACGTAGTGGAAGCTTTGTTGATCTTGAATCTCAGACGAGCTCTCCTGTAGGGGGCCCTGGTTTCCCTGTTCTGTAGTTACCCAAGAACTTTGGCACAGTTTCTGAATCATTCTCCACCACAATAAGGTGGAGATTGAAAGAGGAGAGAAGGATACCCAGGTTGCTACATACACTGTCTGAGGGTTGAGAAAGGCACCTTGGGAAATGAAGTAGATCTCCAGCTGCAATAGGAGTAAGAAAGGTTGTAAAGCAAGGAAATATCCAGAAAATAAGTTCCACACTGATGATCTTTGACAATTAGAGTGCATCATTATTATCCTGCATAATAAGACAACAGTGCAGGTGGCAGGTGGTAATTTGTCTCAACTAGACAGAAAAATTAATCATATCTATAACTATAGATTGGCCATTAACCTGTAAGTGAGAACTCTCCAACTTTGATCCACATCTGTACGTTACCTTTATTCAAACTGAGATTGCACGCACAGAACAAGTCATGTTGCCTGAGGTTCAGTCAAGTGGAAAGAATATCTGTAAACACTCAAATGTGTGCATGTTCACATGATCACGTGCACAGTCAACCACAAATAAACAGATAGAAAAGAGAAAGAAAAGAAAAGAAAAAACAACCGTACAATATGCAGGTAAACAATTCTTTGTCTTGCAGTGTTATTTTTTTTCCCATCCTGCTCCTCTTTTCTTGAAACATAAATTTTGTATGGACCGCTACATGTTTTAGTGATATGCATAGCACACAACATACCGGAAAAAATAAATATCAGATGCCCAGAGGACTTGAATATCATTGTATATTTAATATTTAATGTAAATGGGTTATATGCCAATGGAACACTACATTTATGAGATTATTCAGACTTATAGTTGCTTTTAACTTGTGGGTGTTTGTGTATTTATAATTGAGAGTCTCACTGCACATCGAAGGAGACAAGCAGTCGCCTCTGGAGGAAAAAAGACTGGGCAGCGGATGATCCTTCTTCAGTAACAAAAGAAACAAGAACATGAAGTAAAGACTATTCAGCAGAACAGTGAGCATATAGGCCCAGTAATAGAAGGGTCAGAACAATATTTTTTATTCGATTTAGAGATGAATTCATGTCGTGTTTTGAAGAACACTGTCACTGTTGTACGGATAACAGGTTAGGGGGTCTTAGGGTTGCCCGTTATGAGGATCTATACGATAACACATATTCCTTAGATAATAGATATTTTACCTGTGTTTAATGTAGACAGTTTGCAGAGTTTTTTAGGATATGTGGTATATATATCTGATTCAGAATATGCGAGAGATGTGGTGATAAAGTGGCCAATCAGCCTCGGAGGAAGAATGTGCTCTCTGTCTAGTTCTTCTTCTAGTTATCCCACTGGTTTGGGGCTGAATGCTCCCAGTTTCACGTTAAAAGTGTATTTTAGGCTTTTTTTTTCTACAATTACCACTAGAGTAGTGGCAGCTTTCATTGCATAACATCACATCTATAATTTAGAGGATCATCCCACACTTGCCCCCTGAAATCCTGCTCGAGCCCGATGGACTCGAGGAGCTGCCGAATCAGATGGGTTGCTTAAGAAGAAGAAGAAGACCTCCAGTCTTGTCCTTTTCTGCTGCTAGTCTTCGCTCGCTGTGTCATCCTAAGTGCTGGAGATGAGCGTGCATAGAGCGGGGCAGCTGCAGAGAAACAAACGAGGCTGACAATTCAGTGGAAACAGAATTTAAAAAGAGGTTCAGTCTCACAGTCCAGAGCTGGATACTCTTAAAAGAACCATTTCTTGCAGAGGGACACTTTGCCTGATGGAAAGTAGAATGGTAACTTCACTGCGTGCATGAACTTCTGAAGCCTTTTATGTAACATCTGACAACAGGTGGCTTTAACTCTGCATTGATGGGCCTTTTGTTTCTCAGAATTAATCCCGAAGAGAAGTCGTGTAACTGAATTACAGCGGCAGCGCTTTGTTCTCGGTGCTCACTCGGCCTTGTGATGCAAATCCTGCCAGTTGAATGTCAAACTCGGCCCTGCTGTCGTCCCTTTCTCCTCCTCACCCCCTTTTATCCGCTGTTAATTAGAAGTTGTGAAGTGATGACTCCTTCCTCTGCGTAATTAATCCAGGGTCGGCTGCGGACATGCACGTCTCGTCGCCGTGTGCGTCGGTCGCGGTGCACACGGGAACAGGAAGAGCAAAGAGTAAACAGGTTTGTGCCGGTAATGAGGAAGCTTATTTGGTCGTCTTGATGGGAGAGGATGAGTATTGATGGCAGGTTGTAGCACTGTGCAAACACAAACCTGCAAATGCTGTTAAGTGGGTTGAATCCTGCGCTAGTGTCAGACTTTAAATGATATTTTAGACATATTTATCATCATTAAGACAACCTAGGAAAATGGTCCAAAAATAGAGTGAAGCAAGAATTTTGACACTTGCATCTGTGCCAAGTGTCCAGAGTAAACACCTTTTTGTGAAAAGACACAAAACAGTGTCATTAGAGTATATCCCTTGTTTAGTTTCTTCTATCCCAGTAGTTTTAGCATTGATTGGGGAGAAAAGTGATGTATCAACTGACCTAATTATAAAAGTTGGGCACTGCTGTCGCATCCCACTGCCTCTTCTCCCTGAATTTCTAGAGCCATCTTATCCCTTTTCCAAGCAAAAGTTCCATCATATTGAACTCAAAAGTCTTAGCTTCATTTACATTTCAGCCAGTTTTGCATATCCCACCATCACCACATTACCCTCCTGCATTAATAGTCATTATTGTATATATTCCCGAAACTGTATCTGCCCTGGTGCGTGGCTGACAGCTGTGTCTAACATCACACGTGTCAGTCACTCTTCTTCCATGTCAGATCATCACCACGGCGCTTCATTTAAAGAAGTGTGGCTAGTGTAAGAAAACACAAGATACAGACGTTACATTTTTTTATTTACCCCTTTCCCATGTCCACTGTAGAGTCAGATTACAGTGATATGTTCGCTGTGGCTGCATTAAGGTCTGTGGAGGTAATTGAAATAAAGGAACTGCCAAAAAAAGGACAATAGATATTTATTATTTTTTGAAAGATATCATATGATAATATTCCAGAACTGGTATGGTCCCAGCTGGTGATTAGGATTATATTAGTCGCTCTTACACATCACTCACACTACAATCATTCAGTTTGAAATAAAAATAAATAAAAGTTGATCTTACTCTTAATAATCTAGTAAACAGATTGCCTTGAATAAGTGACTAAATATGACAATTAGTTTAGAGTTATATATTAACTTTGTTATTTTCACTTAAAGTGAAATTGTATTATGTTATTGCATTTTTTTTGTATTGCTTAAATATGTCAAGTTCCAATTTACGAATGTCACATGAAATTAACCAGACAGTTGTGTTGTGTACTCAGTTGTGTACTCAGTTTAATCAACCTATTGTAGGGGAGAGGTGTCCAAACCACATTAGTGTAAACTGGCTTTGGTGAAATCTGTATTGTCACCTGTCCCCTACACTATATATATATATATATTCAGGCAAGTCAAATAGCTTCAGGAAAACTTGGTTTGTTCTCATGATATTGTGTGAGACCAGGAATTCACTACATACAGAAGCAGAGGGGTTCGTCCTGTGCAGATTGTTTAATTTAAATAATATAAATTGTATAAAAATCAGACATTCTGGGTTTTACTAACCATGCACGTAACAATCAAAGTTTTACATATATAACTTAAGATGCAACAACAAGTATAAGTATCACTTGTTGCACATTACTCACCTTGAAGCCCTAACATTGCAATAAATAGAAATGTAAAAGCAGTTAAATTAATTTCCACCATAGCAATTACAATGATTCAGTTTACCACCAACAGATCCAAACACATGCAGGGCAGTAAATATGTGTGAGAAAATATACTGTGTTCAGTTTCCCTCCCCAAGGGTCAACGCTCTGCTCCTCAGCATCAGTGACTCATGTTGTCCAGATGTTGACGGTAAAGAGAGGATGACTAATTCTTAAAGTATTAATTCAGGTTCGTTTTCAACCTGATGCTTTGTCCCCCAAGGAGAAATGAAAAACAAGTCTGTGAAATGTTCCAACTGGATGAACTGGACATTGTTTTATACAAGTCACGACTGATTGTTTTATTTGTTGATTTGTGTGAAAGTTATTACTGTTCTTTATTGTATTGTCAGTTGTTACACCACCCAAGAATAATAATAAAAAAAACTAACACGGTATATAGTGGCCGCTGTTTGGGAAACTAACAAAACACTTAACACTGCAACGAAATGGGTCCTTGGGTTCTGAAAGGTAACAACCGTCGCCCACTAAATCCATCAAGAAGATAGAACAGGAAAATTGAACTAAAACGAAAAAAAGATTGGAGTCACAGAGAAAGGGGGGACTAAATAAAAACAGACACATGAAAAAACTCTTAGAATAAAGAACACAACAGCAAACTTAGAGATGCGCATGGAACCAAAATATTGTGTTGGACATCAGCTGTTGCAACAATCTATTTACTGTTTTTAGCTCTCATAGCTTACGATGCGATTTTGCATTGCTGCTGGTTTAATGGATGAAGTGAAAAAGATACAGCAGTTTTAAAATGATGCAACCACTGCCCCACTGACACTGTCTGCTGAGTTGCACCACACAGCATCACTTCACCAGCAGGCACCACGTGTCAGGATTACATACGGTTCAGATAAAATACTTTGCTGGTAGCAAAGAAGCACAAACCCGTGGTCACATATTTTCCCTTCAGCAAATATCCTTGATCTACGGCTGTCTGGTTTTCGCAGTATAAAAAAATAATAAAAGTTGTCAGTTGATACTATTACTATCTTCTTTTCATCCCTACAGTCTTTTTACTTCACACCCTCACTGTGGGTTTTCATTGCTCATAATACTCTTACGTGTGACTCGGTCTGCGGGGGGGTCAGAGCTGTAAACCGCATAGATCAACCACTCTGATACAACTCCTGAACTTATATCCATTCAGGTCTCATCCTCTCTGCCCTCCTTCACCTTTACGGAGTCGTTTTTTGTAAAAGCATGGAGAGATGCTGGTGAAGAGAAAATTGCGGCCGTTTATGTCTGAGCTGCAGAAAAAATATCAAGTGGGCTCAGCCTGTGGCACTTGAGAATAAATTGGAGAAGGTTTCTGTAGTCTAATGGAGGGGAGAAAAATGAGCATCCATGCATGAGCTCAGAGAATAGATTCATAATAGTCTAATTTAGTCCAGTGTTTGTCAGAATTTTAGCACCCTCAGTCCTGGTAATAAATAAACTGCAAACTGTAGTGTATTGTTTACTGTCATTTTTAGACATGGATATAATGGAGGATTGGTAGTTATAGTGCAGCTTCCTGGTGGAGATATATTGTCTCTCTATGCTGGCATTGTGAAACACTCCTCGTTGTAAAAACATGTTTTTCTTTCGTTACTGATTAAAGCCATTAGTGGAATTGTTTTTGGAAATAAGGCGTTTGAAAGCACTGGTCTGTAAATAGTCCACACACATCATCCTGTTAGCTTAACATAAATACCTGGCGCAAGTTAGCCTGATTCTGTCAAAGGTAATAAAATCAACCAGTAAATCTCACTAATGAACAAGTTAATTTACTTTACATTTTAAGCAGTGCAAACCATATTTGGAAGACATTGAGCCCAAGAAGTCTACTACAACTAACTTTCCATAAAGCTGCAATTTGTTCTGTCTTCCAAACCAGTTTTGGTGCAAAACAAGAACATTATTGTTGTTAATAAAGGGGGTAAATAAAATGGGTACACAACAAACTCTTAGAATAAAGAAAACCAACAACACAAACTTAGAGGACCAACTGAAGGTGTTGACCCTCTGACAGCAAACAACTGAACAAGGAAACCGAACCTCCTTATATACCATTCCCCATTCTCAGGTGATTTTCACCAGCTGTGATCCCATTGCTCCAGATGAGCTGGGGAACCTGGATTCTGATCTCCACATGATCTCTTTGGCCATATCACAGATCCACACCTCACTATAATGAGTGCTTCCCTGTAGAATACCACATCCTTCCACTGAGGAGATACGGTGTAAATCCTGCTGACAAACAAACGCAGATGAATACACAACCTCCTTGGCAGAGGGCACAAGGGGGAATGAAATGAAGTTACACACGCAAATAAATCACTATATATATAATTCAACTTAAGTAACCTAAGCAAAAGCTGTTAAGTAGTGCGTGTTATCTTTGAACAAGATAGTTTCCCCACATTTTTCCAGTCTTAATGCTAAGCGTAGCTGGTCGGTTGCTGGTGAAAGCTTTGTGTTAACAACTGTTTCCAGAATAGGATGCTGACACACACACACACACACACACACACACAAGCCTCTGAGGGTGTGTGAGGGTGAGTAGGCAGAAACAGCAGCCGCAGAAACAGATCTGTCAGTGAAAGACGATGAGCCTTTGAAGAACAGCAACAAAGACGAGCAACTGGATGAATCCATCTCTACTCGATACTGGTCTGCCTCTGTGGTGTGAACAGGCTGTGATGGGCCAGTTAATTGTTGTTTCTGCTTGAGAGGAAATATCATTGGTGAGTGTTCGACAGCTGATCCCTTCATTGGGATGTTGATCAAAGGGGAATAGTCCTGATGAACACTGGGCACTCCAACTTTAATCGTTTTTTGTTATCTTCTGATGAGAGATTAGAAAACTTGCGACCAACCGACAAAAGGAAGGAGGAGGTTAGATTAAATAGATGGGATGGTACAGAGGCATTGTTGCAATTTCCCATCAGAATCGTATTTGTTCGCTGTTGTGCAGCTAAAGTCATTCTATCTCTCATTCCATCGCATAGATTATTGTTGTGCTCGCAGGAGGATCACTAATGACTGCGAGAGCGGGAGCAATCGATTTCCTCACGGATTCCAGAGCCACGAGCGAGTGCATCAGGCCACCTCTGTGGTTACCTCACTGCACGTGTTCGAGAGAGTTGCATGAATAGTGAACGATGGCACCGTGTCTGCACAGAGACACACAATCCTCGAATGTCAGATCTGAAGCGCTTCAAAGTCTCGACGCAGGCCCGTTACAACCGAGACGACGAGCAGGACACGATTTAAAAGATATTTCATGTTCTCTGCCTCGTCTGCTGTTTCAGAGCTAACACCGACTGTCAGGAACACATTATTTGGAGCAAGATGACCGCAACACAAAAGAAACAAACGCATTTTAAGTGTTTATGGTTTTATAGAGACACATGTGTGTAATCATCTCTGAGTAAATCGCGATCTGATGATATCAAAAAACGTTGAAAAGAGTAATAACAATCGCCATGTTCAGTGTTGCTTATGTAGCTTTATAATGACATATATATATATATATATATATATGATGTTGTATGATGTTTTTTATTGGAAAATTAAAGAGCTGCAACTTGTTGGGGTAGTTTTTCCTCACCTTAGTCGAAGGTTAAGGGCAGAGGATGTTGCGCCTTATTAAGCCCTATGAGGCATATTGTGATTTGTGAATATGGGCCATACAACTAAAATGTAATAGATTCACTTTACTGCCATATTACACAAGTGAACCAAATCTCCATGTATGCAAAGATAGAACTATAGACAATGGTAAAGGATTTCAGTGATTAATAGATGATTGAAACTGTTTCATAAACATGTTGATGGATTGCAAATTGACTTGTTGTTTCATCTTTATTATGTTTCTTTTGATCAATAATTTATGTCAGTCAAGAAACAGATTAACCAACTCACAGTTAGTGGTTTAGGTTTTTAGCTTCCTACATTTGACTAGAGGAGGAATGAATGCACAGAGTTCATCTGAAAGTTTTGGTGTCACATGGTCTAACAAGAGTCTCCCCAACCCACAGCCACTCTTACACAGTCTAATATGAGGATTTAATTTAAGTATTAAATCAAGAGGTCTGGGACGAGGCTGGAGTCTGCTGGTGCGAGCTGTGATCACCGAGGGAGCGAGTCTTCCCCATGCCATGTCACTATAAGTCATTATTATAACCCCCGGCCCGCACCATGCAAACTATTCAACGGGGGTCAGGAAATCAGGCAATTAAGGGAGCTGTGGATACGGATGAGAGCCGACAGCCATTGGAGGAGTGCAGAAGGAGCCAGGAAGGCTTGAATCTCCTCTCCGCCCTCGGGGAGCTGACTGGTCCACATCCCTCAACCCCACTCCAAGCGCAGGACAACCACTTAATCATAATGCTTATTCAAATCAAGGCAGTGCACAAGCCTCAATTTGCCCAAGTACATACTATGCACAATCACTCCACGCTTTAAGGACCGCACTCGGACCGATCTGTTTATGACTGAGAATTGTATTGAGCGTTTAAAGCTTTTGTCTTCGGGGTGGTGGTGGCTGCCACAAATGTGCTGTTTTGGGAGTGTTTTTCTTGCCTTTCCACCCAGAATAACACATCACAATGAGGAAATATTACACAGAATGTTTAATATTTACTCAGCCAAGGACCCCCGAGAAGTTAGAACGTATTGCAGTTACCCCACATATATGACCCTTGGAATAAAACACATTGACTTGACTAGAAAATATTTTCACCTCACAGAATTTCCATATATTATGATAATTGTAATTGAGCAACACATGCCTGATTAGAATGGCCTGTGTTTATGGTGGTTGCAGCTTTCTTTCTGAAACTATAATAGTGACTTATGTTTGGAACATTCTTATCGTCAGTTTAATTGCTGTATTACTGCTAACACGTGTATGGCTTAAATATGAGGAAGATTTCCTGAACTGCTGTTAGTTCTTCATAAATTATATGTCGGCTACTTCACAAGTGTGTTAAGCAGTCGACAAAATCTTCAGACCGTCAAACCTTTAAGAAAGTAAAGGCTCTGTAATTCTGCACTGTATTAAGCATTACAGCAATGAAAAAAAGGTGTGCCTTTATTTTGAAGAGAAAGTGATTCTACGAATGTTGTTCAGCACCCAACAGGGGTCAGTCCCTCTTTGTCTTTGTCAGTCTCAGCTCAAAATGGTGAAATAAAAATGATCTGCGGTTTGACCCCGTTGGTGTCCACAGCTGTTGTCTTTCCAGGGATGTAGATTAGGACATGTTCAATTCAGTCCAGAGACTGAATCCCCCCCACACACTGAATCCCCCACACACAAACTTACTGCTACAGTAACTTATTGCATGTACAAATTACACCAAAATAAAACTGCACTTTCAAGGGCAATTTAAAATACACGTGTCAAGTGTGAAGCCGATGAGATGAGTGGAACCCTCTCACAGACCCCCTGGCAGTGTGCCACAGACACAAGGAGATCCACGAAACCAGTGATTTGTGTGTGGCAGGTTATTAACATCTGAGTTTTTTAAGACAAACTTTATATGCCCAAGAAAGCCCTGAGACGTTAAGCGTTCGCCGCTGTGAATTTTACATAATTACTGCGGAGAATGGAGCAGGATTTCATGTGACAGTTGTCAGCCATGCTTCTTCCTCTCTAATAAGAACTGCTCTCAAGCTAAAGTGCCTCACCCTATAACAAGCGCACAAAGCTGTGCATTTGCAGCTTTGGGGAAACATCAAGTTCTATTTTTGTCCAACACTGACTCCTCTCAATTTGCCCGAGTTCTCGCGCTGTGTGAGGTTGAGGAGTGGCGATGGCGGAGTGTGAATGTTACACTACTGACAGCACACACACATACTACACACACACACACACCAGCAGGTGGCCTTTTGATGGTCCTCCAACCGCCTGCTGTCGTGAACGGAAAGATCGTGTGATCAGACAGCGGTTTGATTACTGATGAGAGACCAGGACCTGGTGTCCAACGGAAACCCTTCAAAGAGAAAGAGATCTGAAGCTGACCGATCACGTCCATCACGAAAAAAATACTTTTTTATATCGTTTCCGCTGCGGCTGCCAACTGTATCTAACTGCACCTTTCTTTCTGTGTGTTTGAAGCTGTTCTCCACCTCTGAATTATGTACCACAGAAGACTAGAGTCCTATCCCTCAACTGCCAGCCTCAGTAACATTCAAGTTAAAATCATTCGTAGCGCCAAATAATTAAGGTGTAGTGTCTCCGAGGTGTAATTTGACTGTCAGTCATTCGTGCACAGAATGTTCGAAGTTCTGTCAGCCTGTCTCCATGGCAGCCTGCGTAACAAAAATGGATGGATTAGTTGAATTTGTCATTTAAGGTCCAGAGACAGGGAGGGAGACACAGAAAAATGGCTAGAGATCAGCCAAACTGGGCCCAGTCACTGCTACAGGCTCTAGTTTTTAACGTTGTGATAAATGGTGTTAGCCTTGGTGGAGGAAGGGGGCTAAGAGGGCTATATTTACATCGGCGTTTGTTTTTTGTTAGTTTGATAACAAAAACATATTGCATTTATGACTGTGTACAAATTGGTGCAGTTCCAAATAAAAATTTGGATCTAGTGAAATTAAAGGTTCAGTGTGTAGGATTTACTGACATCTAGTGGTGAAGTTGCATGTTGCAGCTGAATACCCCTCACTTCACCCTCCCATTCTAAAATGAAGGAGAACCTGTACCCTTCAGTTTTCATAAAAACTCAAAAAGTGTTTAGTTTGTCCAGTTTGGGCTACTATAAAACACATGGCTGCGTCCGTAGAGAGCCCCCCCTGATGTAAATATATAAAGTATTAAAATATAAAGGGCCCCTTTTAGGGTAAAGAATTGTAAGATTGATTTTCATACAATTTAGATGAAAACATCAATAGGACTTTTTTATTTTCAATTTCTGCCAATAGATCCCTTTCACCTAAATCTTACCTACTGGCCCTTTAAATATGGTTTCATAATGGGACTGTTGGGCCTTGACGGATGTGTGTGCCATTCCAGTTCAGAAGTATGAATGAGTTTCAATCGACAGTAACACACTGGGTATCCAGTGCCTCCACCAAAGTATAGAGGAAGAAAAGATTTACAGCTTGAGGGATCACGCTGCCGATTGCTATTCATGTTAATTAACCTTTGTTAAGTGCCTGGAGGTGACCTGCGTTGCACCAGCACATGAAAGCCTCCTCACACTTTAATTTATTCAGCCACATCCCTTGTGCGCTCCTTGGATACTCGAGGTAGATAAAATCATGTTAACTCTTCCTGAAACAGACTTAAAACTGAATTAATGCTACACAAATCGATGAGGTTATATTCAGGTCCATGCAAATTACCATAGAAAATGCTGTACCAACAAATATTGTCGCTTATCTCTTGGTGTGTTGTCCAATAACGTTAAAAACACAAAAAATGATACCAATCTGTCCTGCTGGTGTGAATATTCACCTGAGAACCAACTGTTTATATGTATTTTGTTATAAAAAATTTAATTAAAATAAAGCAACTACAGGCCTCAGTTGATTTTCAGAAAATGATTTGGCCTTTATAAAAAATAACCATGTTTAAGAAAAACTAAAAAGATAAACTAATTAACCACATGCTTTATAGTTTAATCACATATGTCAATATTTGTAGTGATAAGCAGTAAACAGTGTAAACAATTAAGTAACAATATGTAAACAGAAAGTTGTGTGTGGCTCTTGCATCAGTGCATTTGCCCCTCTGTGCTTTATGCTGATGTTGTGCTTCACAAGCTGTTTTCTGTTTTTAAAGTTTTCAGCTGAGTCGACAGGAACCACAGGTGAACCTGTTAAACAGTATTTCGACCTTTTAGACTAAACAGCGTGAGATCCCCTGATGGTTCCTCATTCAAGTGTTCTGAATCAGAAATGAGGGGCTGTAGTGGTGCAGGAGGAACTGAATCATCTGTTGTTTTGTTTCATTGTCACCTCTTTGTACTCCGATCTTCTGGAGTGACTTAACTCCTTTAGCATCCAGTGATATGTCAGGTTTTCCTCGTCAGTGCTGTTATCATAGGAAGCTCCAGAGGGAGATCATTTTTGTATTAATAATTTATTGAAATTGATGTGTTTTTCTGAAAAAGCCTCATGCAAATTTGATCATATGGCTTCAACGTCACATTTGATTAGTTTTCGATGCACATTTTCAGTCGATAGCAGTTCAAAGAAGTCAGAAAGCATTAACGCATTGGTCTTGGTGTCTTTATGGAAGCTAACAACAAAAACAATAATCAATACAAACATCAGCCTTATATTTCAAATATTTCACATGAGTTTTAAATATTCTAAATGCAGTTAAAATATTGTTTTACATTTAAAATATATTTGTTATTTGTATATTGTGAGTCCACCTTTACACAATTAGAAAAACTTGCATGTATATCAATATGCTTACCCTCAAAACAGCTTTAATACAAAAATGCCGACAAATTACTTTCAACCTAATATAACCTGCCCATGAGGCTGTGAATCATCAGATACTAAAGCTGGAGAATTATTTTTAACTATGTTTCCATTTTTGTAAAAGTCCACTATACAGCTGCTTATAGAGTTGGTCATTGTGTTTTCTCTCTGGACCTTGTCCTCCCATCACTTCTCTGTGACAAACCCTGGAGAGAAAATACCCAAAATGTGACAGGGCTCTGACAGGAAAGAGGAGAAAGTCTGAGGAGTGCAGATGAGCTGTCACACTGTTTGGGACTAATGCTTGTGTGTGTGTGTGTGTGTGTGTGTGTGTGTGTGTGTGTGTGTGTGTGTGTGTGTGTGTGTGTGTGTGTGTGTGTGTGTGTGTACTGTAGTTGTGTAGAGTTGTACTCTTCTCAGACCTCTATGTGTGCTTGTGGGCCTTTAAGTGTGCATGTCTGGTTTTTATTTGAGTGCGCAGCAGCACAGCTTGTGTGTGTCCTGTATTTTCTGTGTATGTAGGTCATGTCATCACCTTTCATTAATGCTGTCTCACTTTGTTTGCTCCACTGCAGGTCTGCAGGTCTGCAGTTTGATTTCTTGTTGATTTGTCATACAAACTCTGAGCAGGTGTATGTGTATGTCACTGAGTAAATGGGGTCATAGTGCCCCCTACAGGCAAATAGAGGTTTAGGATATTGCCCTCCACAAGTGTGACAGTGATTGGTGTCAGTCAAGGCAATGTTGCATAGAGCATATTTCTTTTCAGACATATTTTTGCATAGCCACAGTAGTTGTGATATAGTTTGGGGCTGTATATCTAAAGTACACGGTGTACATACATCATTTATACAGATGTATTGAGCAAAATGTTTCCAAAGGCCAATTATCTTTTTTATTTAGTTTTTATAAAAAGTAGTTGTACAGTATATTGGTAAAGCTGAAATAAAATATTGTTAGAAATTCATGTCCACGCTTTCCAGACTCAGTTAATGAAGCCTGATGATGCAACTGGAGGATAAAAGCTTTTGGAAATGTTCCCCCTGTAATTACAGCAATTTGAGAACGATTTGAATAATGTTAAGCACAGCGAGATAAGTGCAGTTTAAAGATGAGCCACCTCAACAAAAACAAAATAGGTAGTGGACACTTTTTCTGCTTCAGCAGCATGGCCCGCTCCTGGTGTTCAAAATGCATGTAAAGTTAAAAACACCGAACAGGTGCAACATGAAAATCAGATTTACAGCCCGGATGTTAAATATCCTGCACATGAAGTTACTCAGGCTGTATTACTGTATGTGGACAACAGGGGGAGCAAGCAAGCCATTTGTTAGAGTGAGAGTGTCTTAGTTTTAAAGTGTAGATCATTTCCTACAGGAAAATTCTCTCTTCCACCAGCAGCTGGGGTGCAAGGATCAGTTTCATTGTGAAGTGAGCAGGGATTAACTAGTGTTCTCTAGGGTGATGTGACTAATACAACTATCCTTCAAATTGAACATCAAGGGCCTATTTCTCCAAAAGCCTCTGCACAATGTTGTGCATGTTAAGCAGATTTTTCAGGAATACCAGGAAGTTGTGGGATATTGAGGCTTTTTTCATCCTCACACGAGCAGAAGTAATAATTGTGTGCAGAAAGCAGCTCTAGTCATTCCTTGTTTACCTTTAGCTCTATAACGTTGAGCAAAGGTACACATCTTTAAATATATCTTAAAAATGTATCCTTGTTCAAGCACATTGTGTACTTCAAAAAAGCTCAACAAATTGTCCTATTTATTGTTACTATTGTTATGAAACGACTCATTTATTTGGACTACTGACAGGGCAGGGACCAATCAGGTGTCAGCTATGACCAGTTGCTCCTTGGCCCCGCCCCTGACACCATCCAGATACGAATGATCGTAACTTTCACTGATTGCAGACAAAAAGTGCATGAAGAATCTTTGGATTGGATTTAGCTCATAGGTCTCCCTCCCTTCGTCTTCTATGGTGTCTCTTCTAATGATCTTAGCTAAAACCAAATTTGTAATTTAACTGATAAAACACCCATAAAAGAAAACTAACACTAAGGGGCGTCATTAAGAAAATTACACCAACATGAGGACATAGTGATTATAGGCAGGTTTTATTTACTGGTGCAACGCCTCTGTGCATCTGATTTACTGCACAGAGCAGCATGTAGGATAGTCTATACACTCTCCCTTTAGGCTCCGCTGCCCACACGAGTAGGATTCTAACCCCTGTCTGACCACAAATACAACTTTTTTTTCTGTATATCACATGTTGTTGCTCGGCAACTACATTAATTAGATAAGAGGGATGTGCTGTCAGGGCCAAATTCCTCCGATGGGAAGTCATCATAATGGAGACTCACTGTTCCCGATATAGCGTGGGCCACCGGGGTCGGGAGTGATTATAAGGGTTATTACTAGGCATTAAAACTTGACAGCTTTTAATAAATGCTGCTGGACTTTATTAGCTGTGGTTGTGATGGAGAGCAAGTCTCCCAATTCTTGAAAGGTGCACCAAGTGAAGCTTTTTGTGTTCTGGAAAACATTGTGTTTTAAATGGGAAGAGTTGCAATCCTCTCCCCAACAAATGCCAAGTCAGACTGTTTATTCACTTTTGTGCAAGACAGCATATGCAGAGCAGAATGTGTAATATAGCAATCGAAAGATGATCAAGTGGCAGCAGTGATGAAAATGTATTAATTAGACTAGTTGATAATTGGGTCTTGTATTGGCGACATTTGAACAAACAAAGTAATACTACTAATACTAATCATCATTTTAATAAAAGGGGTAATACAATTACAATATTACAATATTAAATATGACCATATTTACTAAAATCTGCATTATTATCACAATAATTAAAGTAACAGAAAATATCGTACGCAATCTTTCTGGAGGATCTATAAGGATTTGTCAGTTTGGGGCTAATTTGGATTTGATTTTTATATACGTGGGCTCAATATGCATGATCCTCCTATATTGAATATTTGCGGAGCTGCATGAAGGCAAATCCCTTTTACAACATCACCACACCTTAATTATATGAAGGTCCTTGGACACATCATCATTTCATGCTGCTCTTACGATATTTCAGAGGTATTGATTTCTTCAGACAAGGGATTGATTTGCAAACGACTGATTAAAAATAATGTGATGTAAAACCCGTCAGCCTTTTATTTTCATGGATTCACTCTAAAAGCAGTGTTATTTATCAGTTACAACAAGTCGGCACTTTTTGGTTTCAAGTATATAAAAGAAAAAATCAATGCAAGTCAGGTTCACCTTCCACCTCTGCAATATAGCTAAAGTGGCTGAGGTGTTTTGGAAACTGTCCCCCCCCCTCAGGGGACCCCGCTGAGGCCATTAATCCAATAAACTGCTGCTGGGTGCAGTACCTTGACAGCTGCTTGCCCCCACCGATGAGCTGCCTCTGCTCTGAAGAGTTATCAGGGTACTAGGAAGAGGCAAAGTTAAATGGACTTGACCTTTCTGCTACTTGAAACAAGCTGTTATTTAGAACTCTCTGCCTCAGCCGCCGCCCCTCCTTCCTTTCTCACGCCCCGGGAGCAGCTCTCAAAAACGTATGGCCGGCGAGGCCGGCTCCTTTATCAGTTCTGTTTTGAACCCTCAACTCTCGTGTTCGCAGCCCCACTACGTGTTATCAATGCTGAGCAAGAGCCAGAAGTGACCTGGACTGGAACAGTGGAGGGTGATGGTTCAGAGAAGATAAAAAAAGACATTTACGTTTTCCTCAAGAGAAGCAAACACTGAAATCTTCTCAAAATAAAAAGGTATCCCTGCACCATATTGCTAGGAGTGCTAATACCATAGCAGCATATTATGATCATCTATTGACTGGTAATGTAGATCTACAGCTGCCGTTGTATTTTTCTTTATTCATCTGACAAACACATAAAGATATTATATCCCTCCTGGCCAATCTTCCATAAAATAACTGTTAGTGTGATTGGTTATTGTTACGTCAGCTAGGTGAATAAATCAGACTGGTGAAAATCCAAGAAAGATCACAATGTGATCAGTGCTGTTGTGGCAAGACAAGGAAAGGCAGAGACGCAGGTACTGTTTACTGTGGTTTATTCAGAAGAACACATGTTCCCCATACGGGAAGTATATATAGCTAAAACCTCTAACATTACCCATCAACCCACTGGGTGAGAGGACACACCCCTGAGTGCACGCCACACAGTAACAGTTTCAAAGCTTCTTTAATTTCAGCTGACCAAGGCTCACGTTAAATTGCATTTGTTGGTGTTACACAAGGAATTGATTTCTCTTAAATCAGAATTTGCTGTGTCACTGCATCTTAAATGCCAATAACAAATCTGTTGATGTTCCTGCAAAGAGGCAAACAGCCGACAGACTGTACCAAACACCGCCTGTGCACAAATTAAACCAGGCACATTTACTCACATTGGCACCGTTGTGTTTTATTTAACAGGGGATCGTTTATTCTTACACACACATTTCAACACTTCGAGTCCATCATCTTGCACTATCAAGAGCCCTGTGCCAGTGTGACTTGCAGCTAAAGCACTTTGATACCCAATCAATAAAACTGATTTTCAGACCAACTCGTTTACCTTTCTCCCTCCCTGCTCTGTGGGATCACAGTCAACAGCTGATTTCTCAGCCAACGGTGAAAGTTAAGATGTATCTGTGACCTTTGGCTCAATCTAGAGATGAAATTAGAGTTACCTCAAATTAGTGGAAATTCTTTCTTTTAAGTCCTGCATTTAGATGTCATCCAATGCACATTGTCCAAATTGAGGATCAAACGGTTTTCCGTTCATCAACATGAGTAAGCTGGCTGTGCACACTTTATCTCCAGTGCCATAAAGATTTAATTAGCTTTGTGCCAAGTATCCTTCAGAGGCTGCGTGTGAAGAGTCACAGCAGCGTGACTAGGCTGTCCCATTTTCGAAGAGTCCTTCAAATGGGTATTTCCCTTCCTGAGCAAGGATGGATCAAACAAGTGGATCCCTCTCGAGCCAACCTCTCCTCTGACGAGGCCACGCCTTTGTCGACTTAATCCTCCGAAGGATGCTTTCCCTGAATAGGGACCAGTTCTTTCCATACTTAATTATTACAACTAGTGACAAGTGAAACTAGAATGGCAATCAGAAGAGCGAATACCTCTGCCAATTCCCAACAGTCACCTTAAATCCAATCAAACTGCACTAAATGTCACACACTCGCTAGGATCCATCCTCTAAATGTTTTTTTGCATAACCTTACTGCCAAACGAACGGCCAAACATAAAAAAGTGTTACGATGCTAAGAAAGTAAACTAGTAGTCACCAGTACACCTGCTCAACCTCCACGTGCTCTCATCGTGATGGCCTGTATGTTAGCATACTTACGTTAGCATTAGCTGGAAGCAGCACTATGTGCAAGTACAGCCTCACACATCCCAGGGTGTTAGTCGTGTTCATTTTGGGAGAATTGGGGAAGAATTTGACAGTTGCACAAATGTCTTTTATCTCATTTGCAGTTATTTCCCATTGACACTGCTACATTTACGTATTAATGTTTCCACATTCACAATCTATATCAATCATATTTCCTTTAACTCTCAAATGACACATTCACTTTTTCCATCTTTTATAATTTCAATATCAAGACATTACTCGTTTCCTGGGAAATCAGCTCCAGACTAATGTCTTGTTATATAGCTCTTCTGCTGGCTTAGGAAAATATACATCATCCTTATTTGCATAACCACCTTATTTCCCCCCCATCCCATAATGTCTTTATGACCTTGATATTTATTTTGTAGCAGAAAACTTCATATGAAGCATCTTACATGCTGGGTTGATTCAAACATGGCTACCATGACCGCCCTCATTCCTCAGCATGAACAAACATTTAAGAAAAACACAAGCCTCACTTTGGACACATTGGGACATTGTACAATCACCTATCATCCCGGTTCTGCTCCAATCAGTCTCTGGGTAGAAACAGATATTCAAACGCCAGCGCTGCTGATGCAGGAACCTCAAAGGATTTGGGTTTTTACACTTCTTCATTTCTCATGCACACTTAACCATCGTAATGCAGTCCTACAGTATATTTAAATGTGTTAGAGAGAGAGAGAGAGTTGTCATGTGGTGCCTTAGAGCATTGACCGGTTTGATCCTCCTCCGTGTTCGCAGATAAAAGTCTATGAGTCACTGACTGGGATCTTTTAATGATCTCACCGGCTCCACCTAATTCCACCTCCCTGTTTATTTTTCTCTCAATAATAGCGGTTGCTCTCTAACTGAATCTTCGAGCTCTCACCGAGCTAAGCCACTGGAAATCGACAGTATTAGTTGACAAAGAACGCTGCCAGCTGCAGGGCCCGAACAGACACACACACATACACACAAACTTGTGATGTAATTCACAGGGGGACACGTTTGTAATGTTTATCCATCAAACATCCTGTGCTGATCTTTTACATCCCTTCACTGAGACTCCTCGCACTTCATCCATTAGCTCCCATCTGCCGTGTCCGGACATTTCCTGTCTTCCAAACCCAAACACAGGAGGGAGAGTGGGAAGCAAATGGAAAAAAAGGACAAGAATCAAGTGGATTTAGTTGCCGAGGGACTTCAGAATGGATGGTTTTTAGAGCTCCCTGTCCTAGTTAGGCCGGGCAGGGGATTCTAGCCTGTGTGTGAGGCAGAGTCTGAGCAGTGAATTATTCAGTGCAGCTTCCTTTAGGCATGCTCACACTCCGAGGCTTTCGCACACACACACACACACACACACGCAGGGAGAGCCACTGCAGACACATGTGTGCGTCTGAATATACATTAACAACAGAACACAGGGGTAGCAGAGTCCTTCCCAGATCAATGCAGAGCAACTTCAATTTGTACCAGTGACAGCGATCTGTGTTCCTCAGCTCTATGATCTGTTTGTGTGTGTACCACAAGTGACAAATGGAATGACACAAATTAAGATACACAGACACAGTGTGAGGCGCGGTTACTGCTGTGTGTTGGCACTCTGTTTCAAAGTGTGATTAAATTCGACCTTGGCTCAGGAATCGTCACTTCCGCTGTCACATGCAGTTTCTGTCGTTGGTGGGATGAGAGCTAACAGACGAGAGTCACGGGACGTTCGACGACATGTTCATCATCTGAATATGTTCCTCACTGTGAAACTTCTGCAAGAACAAGCTGAGCTGTGATGACACCAACAAAGTCAAAGATAGGACGTCTATTACCTCGGCCCGAGGAGGTGATGTTTTCAGGGCTGTTTGTTTTGTCTGTTAGCTGAATTATTCAAAAACTGACCGACCAAATTTCTTGAAACTTGGTGAAAGGCTGGGGAACGAGCCCAGAAATAACCAATTACATTTTGCCACTGATCCAGACAAAAGAGGAATTTTTCTTTTATCGCTTTCTATAAAATTGTGAGATGAGACTTTTACCAGATTTTCAAAGGAATGGAAACAAATCTGGCATATTTATGTGATATCTGTGAGTGTGAGCGATTTAATCCAGCTTGATTGAATTTAAGGGGCCTTGGCAGAGACTCTATTGACTGCCATTGATTGTTGAGTGCTGAATACATTCAAGACAAGTGCAAGAGTACAAATATATAGACTGGGTTTTTTTTACTGGGTTGAATTGCAATTATTCATTCATAAAAGCCAGAGTTCATACCCAGACTGAATTATTATGTACAATGGAATCACAAGTGCCATGTAATTCTATCTCCCTGGTTTTATTTTCACCCCATTGTTTACTATTGCCTTTCCTTACACAACGCCAGAGCTGCAACCTGCTAATGCTGTGTGTTTGCTGCAGCACAGTGTGAATTTGCCTGACTGCTCTGCACACAGCACCACCGGTTGTTTATCTCCTATGTTTTTGACAAAGTCTAGCTGCTGAGTGCAGGTTCACTGTGGTACTGCTGTTATTACTACAGAATACTGAACCCGGAGCCGGGACCATACGTCTCTGCAGGGTATCTGCAACTACTTGATATGCATATTATGTCTGGAATACCAACATCCCTTCACATAAAGGCAGAGTGAGAATGAGGTAAGATCCCCCCGTAGCAAAAACTGATTTGGCCCTGACTTGGCCCACACTTTCCCTCTGTCACACCTTCACCCAGTCCACATACTGTGTGGGATGATGGCACTTAGGCAGTCCGCTCCTGTTTGTTGGATCTGAGCCACGAGTATACCAGCCATAGCATATTCACCATTTACCACATGGGCCACTTTCGTTTCACATCCAGATTACTCCTTCCCGAGAGCACAGCATGTTTGCCAAAATAAAGGCCCACATTGGTTTGGGGACATTTGAGCCACATGCTGTTTTTTACAAGTGCGTCACTTTAGACTCACGTCACACAAAACAATGATTTCAAAAATCATCTCGTAATCAGGGGTTTGTGTCAATCTATATTTAGGCCTAATTTAAAAATATGCTGCACACCAACATGAATGTGAAGGATACCTTCAGGACACATGTTTAATTTCACAACCAGCTCTTTGGTTATTCTTCCAATCTAAGTTTCTAATCCAATCTAATTTTCAGATTAAGTAAAAAACCAACAAGTGCAACTTTCATTAAAGCTCTAAACAGAAATAAAGCAGCATTAAATCCCAAAAAAAATAACTGCTTTTAGAGTCAATCAATAGCAAAGTGGGGTCTGGGGACTTTTAATGAGCCCTGATTCCACAAGGTCCCTGGATGAAATTAAAGGGAATAATTCGCTTCATTATGTTAATTCAGTAGAAACAGCTGCAATTAGGGTGTTTATGGGCTAAACAGCCTCACTTCAACTGCATTGCTCCCATCGTGTCTGTCCCAGGCTCCGGACCGTGCCTGCGCACTGCGTCCTCTCTGAGCCTCCTCAGCCAACAAGGGGACCACGGCCACTAGGGGAGGTCCGGGGAGGACAGCAGGGATTGCCTCAGGACAGGGGGATGTTGGTGGGTGGGTAGGGGGGGCTGATAGGCTGTGTGACGCTGGCGAATTGCAGCAATTGTCAAACTGAGGAGTGAGGAGGAGAGAGAGAGAGAGAGAGAGAGAGAGAGAGAGAGAGAGAGACCGGGACGCACTGGATACAGCAGACTTGGGGAGGGGAAGGCAAGTGGAGGAAGGCAGGGGGTAGGGGGATACGAGACGACAGTATATAAAAAAAACTCCTCATCAGCAGGGGGGGTCGGATGGACTCGAGGGGACAGGGACAGGGAGCAGGGGACCGGCTCTAGAGACGCCAAAAGGGGGGTCCCGTCAGGAGAGTCTGGGGGTGTCTGCGCCAAATCCGCTTCAGGGATGTAGTCGAAGCGGCTCCGAGCTCAGCCCGCCCGAGCTCCTCATCACCATGAAGAAACACTCCGCCAGGGTCGCCCCGCTGTCCGCCTGCAACAGTCCGGTGCTCACCCTCACCAAAGTGGAAGGTAGGCTGGAGTTCACATCACATGTCCGTGTGTCGCGCGCCCGCAGCCCCGCACACCGCCTCCGCTGCCCCTGCCTGGTGCGCGTTTTATGTGTTGTTCTATTTTGGATCTTACATCTGAATTTAGAAGCGTCCTGTTGTTGATCTGAGAGGGAAGATGTCAGCTGGAGGATTTCTCCCTCCTTTCTCATCCCACGCTGCCGGAGACAGGCTTCAACTTTTAGAAAATCTCTCTGCGAGCGAACACACACGGGAGCCACACATGCGCGTAATAGCACAAAATCACGTTCCATTTTCCTGCGCAAAAATGCACCCGGGGTTAAATCGCTTTACCTGTTTGGCCCATTATTTTCTCCAATCATATGATTTCACTGAAATCCTCCAAATGGAGCTTAGACGTGTTGGCTGTCATTGTCCAAACCACTACGGATCATGCACTGACGCGTTTATTTATATAATTTGGGGATGAAGCACTTGTGCCACATCCACTGCTCCTCGGGGAGGGTCTGAAGTTGTTATTGCAGCAGGGATTCCCCCTCGCGCTCCTCCACCGCCACCCCTCCACTGCTAAAATTGCAGCGCATCACACCGAAAGCAGCTGCTATAGGACATGAACCCATGCAGCACTTGTGATAGTGGTCCCTGCGGGTGACAGCTCTCATCCTGAGGTCTGTCTTCTGTGGCTTCATTACGCAGGGGCACAGTTACGGAGACAACTCCTCTCTGACTCCTCATGTGTGCCCCGTGTGTGTGTGTGTGTGTGTGTGTGTGTGTGTGTGTGTGTGTGTGTGTGTGTGTGTGTGTGTGTGTGTGTGTGTGTGTGTGTTGCTGCATCATTCCTCAACACCTGTCCTGACATCTTCAACAAGTACCGTGCTCCTCCTGACTGTACAGTAAATCTGCTCTGATTGAGCCGATCTTGTTCTCCTGCAGCCCCATGCTTTTGCAAAGGAGCGCATTTATACAGCTTTTTTCCTTTTTTTTTGTATTTCCTCTCAGTGCAGAGAACTGATGAGCGTCTCGGGCATTTTGGCATAAGCACATCACGACACTGAATTGGCAGCTGATTTCAAAGCGCTCTTTAACAACATGGTGTCGGAGGCTCACGTCTGGAGTAATCCCTGACATCTGCATCTCTCCGGCAACCTAAAAATAAAAATAGGGGATTATGGATTGATACAGCATCTGTGTGTGTTCAACATTTATTTCTTAGCAATCACCTCTATAATTGGCATTGTTTTGTTTACTAGTTGCATGATCAAAATACATGTTCACGACACATGGCACATGCAAAACAATCCTGACGGTCTCGGATGACTCACTGGTACAATTGCTGTTTGATCAGATCGTTGATTGTGTGATTGTGTGAAGGTTGTTGGGAGCTGTACTTTGTGCAGTACAGTGAGGTCAGGCTCAAGTAAATGCTGACACAAGTTGGTCTGTCACCGTAGCCAGCTAATCTAATTTGCCAAAAATGCCAGTGTAGCCTCTAAAAAAGCAGTTTTTAAGTATATTCATTACAAATATTAATTTCCAATACAACAATATAAAAACTTGTAAAACTGTTAACTTCTTATCCTCTGTCAAATTAGTTTTTTTTCAAGCTGTTCAGAGCTTGCTGACTAAGAAAGTTTAACTCATGCACTCCAGATGTGTGTAGCCGTCTGGAGTATGATTGCGAAAGTAACGTAAATATTTCATTATTCATAATTTATGACCAGACCAGCTGCTGGAATATGCATGAGGCATTTTCATGCAGTTTTATATGGACGCTGCCGGAATCTGACAGATTGACTATATGGCAATGTGCTGTAGCTGTTTATTCTGTGTTGCCAGTCATTGTGAGATATAAACTCAGAATAGTTCCTGGATTACCCAAGATTTTAAGCTCATTAGCGTGAATGTCAGCTCGGAAATATTTTATTCTCAGAGTAGAGTTGCGATGGCGGGGCTGTTGTTTGACGATTGTCTATATTTAGAGGGAACAAAAGCTTCGCTGTGACACGAGGCCGTGGATAGAGAAAGGATTGTGAGTGTGCGAGAGTGTTTGTGTTGGAGGGGGTGACACAGTGTTGTGAGCCGTTGAAGGGAGTCAAAGCTGTATATTTGCGATTTTGAAACGTTTGGCTCCTCGTTCCAGCAGCTGCTTTGAAGGGGAAGGGAATCGTGGGGGGGCCACGGCGGATCAACGCACACAGCTTTTCACAGACTCTGCAGCTTATGTAACGCTAGCTCCAAAACCTCTGTTCCGCTCACTGACAACCTGCGCCCAACTGTCAAAGACTCCGTTTTTCACTTTTGGGATTGTTTTTTCTCCATTTTCGGGGTCCAGTGAATGTTCACAGGTCCACAGCGAGTACAGGCCCGAGCAGATGCAGCTTCTCACTGTCACTGGATCACCAACAAGTCAGATAGTTTTGTTTTGCTGGGAGTAAAAGGCTGGACCACGACCAATCAACGTCGACATCATACTTAGTGCATGGTACAACTGTTTCTTGGGGCTGGTAACACAATCATCTCTCATCCAATGGGTCTTCCTGTTCTTCTAATGTCCATATAAAAGTCCTGTCGTTAGTTTCTCCCTCTGTCTCCCACAGCCACCAGGTTGATTCACCGTCCTCCTCTGGAGCATCTTCTTCTAATTCCTCCTGTCACAAATCCCCCCACCTTGAAGCCCATGGATGATAATTATTGATTTCCTCTTTTAATGTGTTTCCAGTGATGGTGTGTCTTTGAGGAATAATTGCACTGTTCCTATGTTGTCAGAGGAAGGTTCATGATGTTTCACAAAAGACTCTTTAATCTCTGTAATGTCATCACACACACACACACATCCCAGGATGCTGGTCATATTTCACCGCCTGCTGCTGTTGGGGGCAGAGTCAAAGCTTCAGGTCACTCATTTAATATAGTATTGAGTTTTCCCATGAGGTGACATATCTTGTTTTTCAAATTAATCAGGTTTTAGGACTTTTCATGACTACAGGTAATTTTATCTGGTGATTAAAAGCCTGAAGCACCTAATAACGCTAAGTTATACAACTGGAGTTATTACCCTAACATCAACTGCTGGCCGCTAAGATCTACTGGTAGTGGGTAACTCATTTTGTACGGAATACCTATAGACATACAAGGGATATCCACCAACTTGTCCTATGTTCTGAACTATTCTGTCTGCAGGAAAGGAAAGTATTACACTAACTTTGTTGCTGTACAGCAGATTAATGTGGTTTCTCTGCCCTGCTACTTGTGCCCAGTGCATGAGTCTCATCATCCTCTTAACGAAGATTTGAATAGAGCAAAAGAACTGTGCATATACCACTGAGTGAGGAACCAAAGAGGAATGGCTTTAAAACGTAAAGGATTTTCTGAAATTGTGATTGATAAGGAAGTGGTACTGGTACAACCTCAATATGCAGTCGAGGCTACGTCTGCAACAACAAAGGTCAGAAATACAGCACATGTACGTTTATCATAACAGTAATAACCTTCAAAGTAAAAAAATGCTTTACCAGGATTGAAACATTGGAATATAATCACACAAGGAAAATAATACAAAAACATAACTGAATACAAAAACCGCCAACAAACCGAGGATGCGGGGCTGCTCCCTGGCACACATGAGGCCAGCAACTCGGCACTGGGCCTAAACCATTAAGTGCATTAAGAGTGATTAGCATAAGTTTAGAGAGGCTAAAACTGGGCTGATGAGGCTGTCATCTGTTGTGTCTGCTCAGCTGAAGTCGTCTCGGCTCAACCCTGAAAACAGCGAATACGGTTTAACCCACATTGTCAGTGCTGTTAATACTGAATCACTGACATTTTGAATCTTTGGTTCTTTAAGCACCACTCAAAGGTTACTTTCATCCTTGGAACGTGTTGGAGTTGACTTTCGTCAGAGGACAAAACACAGAGTGGCTCCTTCCTCTCCTTCTGTCTAAATTCATTTTAAAAGCCAGTGAAACAGACCTTTCTCTCTTTATGATGAAAACACAATGACGGGGCTTTCATGTTACCGAGAGTCTTTTTGCTCAGATTATGAGTGTTTGAGCAGAGAAAGTCATTGTAATGAATGAATGAGAATTCAGTGAATCAATGGATTGAAGTCAAATGCTAAATAGGTTCATTGTATAACAACCTGTTCAGGGTGTATCCTAATCCCTAATGGATGGGTAGATAATTTAATTTAAGGTTTCCCTTGCTGCAAATCTTATTTGCATTTCATATCTGGGGCGTAGCAACATTGTATACAAAGTAGGTAATTGCCAGCGACGACAATGTTTTGAAACCACCTTAAATTCCATATTTGAATATGTACAGGAGACTGCAATGACACCATGGTTGAAAACCCTCTAAAAAGGCTCTATGCCACTATAGCTATCAGCCATCAGTGTTATAGATTTAGAGGTTTGGTTGAAACTAACATTTCTAAACGTGTGTGTATGTATGTAACTGGGATGGTGGTGGGGGTCTGCACTTAAACGATACTGCACTTTTTGTGATAAGAGAATAACTGGAAGATTAGAAATGATGAGGTTTATTATCCCGAGTGTTTTCATGGAGGGCCCCTCTGATCCCCTTTTTCCCAGGCTCCCTAATGTCCCTTAAAATGTCCCTGTTGGATTTGGGAAATTACCTTCTGAAACAGAAGGTAATTCCCTTCTGAGTAAAAATTGTGTGTGTGTGTTTGATTTTACTCAAATTTCATCATTTGAGTAAAATCCCCAGAAAGAAAAACAAATGAGCTCTAATTCTAAATTGAGGGGACTGATCCAAAACTTCAGGCTTCAGTCGACCTATATCCTCTCCAAATGTCCAGTGGCCCCAGTGGACCGGCCGGTACAGTGGTGAGCCTGGCAGGCCGATTGATACAAAGCAGAAATAACTGAATATTTTCAGCCTGTCTGCAGCGGTGGTAGTAATTGTGACCAGCCTTGAAATAGAGCCAGCGAAAAAATTGTTTTTGCTGTGTGCTTTGTTGCATCCCATGCGTGAAAACGACTGAGCTGGCAGTTAAATCCATCAAATTCAGTTTTCTTCTTTTTGATATCATCACATTGTAGGGATTGCTTTACCGCTGTGAAGTAAGATTAATCTGGGAATAGCAGAGTCAATCGTCAGGTTTATGTGGGGACGATGAAGTCCCCCAGCCTTTGGGTGCAGGGAGGGAGAAAAAGCTTTGTTGACACCTGTGGTGTCTGCCTCTAAATCAACAGCCAATCTTTGAAATATTGATCTGTTGCAGAAAGAGCTGGGACACTTGGCATACCGTCAAACCGCAGGTCATCCATCATGTATTCACTGTTGCAAGAGAGAGTAATTTATGCTTTAGGACAGGGGACTGCAAAGTTTGACAGTTCGCCCAGTGCCAAGTATTAGTACATGCATCTGCTGTAGCACACTGTCCAGGTACTCATGTGATCACACTGCGCTTGCTTGCACGCTGTGTTTATGTCATGTCGCTAGCCGGAGAGACATCCTGGGGCTGCAGCACTGACCTGCATCATGAGCGTGTGTTGAACCAGCAGGGCAGGTCAGCGCCTCGACAGGTTTGTTGGCGAGAAAGTGGCTCCAGCGTCCTCTGAGCTCGAAGGAGAAACGAGTCAGGAATTAGGGAGAGCAGGATCGGTAACAGCCGTCCCGCCCTTGTCTGCCCTCCCGGGGCCCTCGTCCCCTCGGCCCATGCTGTCCCCCATATCAGCCGGGGTCGACGCAGCAGGGTGTGTTTTTTACCCGTCTCTCTGTTGTGTTATTGAGTGCGACAGGCTTGTCAGATGAGCCTGCTCTGGTGTGTTGAAAGTACCTTTGACTGACAGCTTCGCCGGACCACGCTGTCACAGGCGAGTATCAAAGACTCCCACTGTCTGTCAGACATGGAGATTACAAAGGCAGTGACTGCTGACTGTCTGTCTGCCACGCCGGAACTACAACTCCTCTGTAACGTGACACATGTAGCTGGAAGTTCATGACTTATTCCTAGAAGCGGCCGTGTGTTATGAAGACTCAACGCTTGACACAGTTTGTCTGTTATTTAGCAGGAATTCACCAAGACTACTGCACGGATTCCCACGGAACTTGCTTGAAGGATGAAGTATAGGTCAGGGAAGAACCCAGTACATTATAATTCATGTATCTTGATGAATAAATTCGGACGTGGTTAGGGGACTGCTAGTTATGAGTCCATGAAATTGTTGGCAATCTAAATGAAATGATCTAGTTTATCAAAAAGTGTTTTCATAAGAGGACTGTTTCAGGTATTGATTCAGTGAATGTGTGACAGGTGAAAACACGGTTTTGTATTGGTTTGCTTGTTATTCCTCCAGAATATTAAATCAAAAAGCTTTAAAATAAAGGGTCAGTTCACTCAAATTACAGGATCTCTGTATGCAGGCACAGGAAACTGAGGTTAATTTGGATAATCCACACAGCAGACAGTCGACTTTCTTTGCCAGAAAGTTATGCAAATGCAATCAAATCACATTAAGGCTAAATTACCCTTTAAGACATTGATTTAAATGTTTAATGTAAAACTGTGTGTGTGTGTGTGCGTGTGTGTGTGTGTGTGTGTGTGTGTGTGTGTGTGTGTGTGTGCCGCCAAACAAGGACACTGCAGCTCATGGATTTGTTATGGGTGTGTCAGAATAAGTAAGTTTGCACCAGTCAATTCATATTCATCACCGAGCAGAGGCTCAGCAGACAGTAAGACAAGGAGAAGACTTGTGAAGTGTGCTCCAGTGATTGATCTGTTTACCCTGTTGAATCACTGGGGCTGAGCGCTGCACTGCACTCTCTCTCCCACGGAGATCTCCACCAAACCGACAAACCTCTCTTACTTCAGTCTCCCCAACTTAGTTTAGGTCCCGTGTGAGTCGAGCTCCGACAGCCGACACAGGCCGCGATGCTGTACCGCCACTGTGAGGACCTCTGTACCTGCTCTGAGTGATGGAGAGAGAGAGAGAGAGGAGAGAGAGAGAGAGAGAGAGAGAGAGAGAGAGTGGTGAGTGGTGTGGGCAGTGGCACGCTCAGGGAGGTACAGAGGAACGTAGCAGGGGCTCTTTCTGTGGCGTGCCACGGGGCCAGGTTCTGTGAAGTGTGAGAGCAGGCAGGCAGCCAGGCAGCCAGGAAGGCAGGAAGGCGGGCCTCTGCTGGCACGTTTGGGATTTGCAGCTCTATCAGCAGGAGAGATCTGCAGTGCAGAGTCTGCAGGGGGAGGGAAGCTGGAACGAGGGGGAAGCAGGGAAGCGTGTGTTGTCGTGATGGAGGAAAAACTGGAAAACTGTCTCGGTAATGGCCGGATAAATCTCGACTCCAGTCAGGGCGCTCCAACCCTACTGGGAGAAGGACAGCGTATGGAAGCTGTACAGGCAAATGAACTCGTAAGATAAACATTGATTTTGTCTGTCGTTAGTTGTAAAGAACTTAAACTACAGGTCAAGTCCTACAGTGTGGATCCAAAGCTGATGCTACAAGGATCTACGATTCAGTGTACTGAGAATGTAGAGGCAGACAAATGACCGTATAATACAAACAATTGATTTACTGGCCCTTTAGAGACTTAGCTACAGAATTTTACACGGGAAGCGAGGAATCCCACCAAAACTAGAGTTTTTTTTTCTCATGCCCGAGTGGTAAAATAAATATATGATTATTATCGTAGCAGAATCTTTTCTCTGCATCCCCACCTGTGCATATTGAATCACACGGTGCCTTGATTCAGCAGAGTGGGTGGGGATGAGTACATTTGAGGCGGCAACAAAGAGGAGCCATGCATGGCTGTCAGAGCGGATCCAGAGTGATGCCAAGCACTCCTCCTGTCTCCAGTCATTTCACAGATGCCTGTTTGGTTCACTTAAGTATATTTGGACTCTGAATAGGATCAAATGCACGGAGATATTTCCATCTCGTGCTAAATTTACCATCGGTGCTTATACTGTTATCTGCAACTAAGCCTTAATATAAATCTGGTTCACTATGCAAAAGAATGAGATTAATTATCAGAAATATTTTAAGAAATTACACTAAATGAGACTAAAGCTTGCACTGCAGGATATTCACTGTGCTGCATCGTTTCGGTGTCACGGGGGGCCCCGACCTTGATGGTTGACATTAGATGAAAAGAACGATAAGGTTAAGCACTTTCAGTTAATCATTTAGCAGTTACAGGGGACAGACTCTCTCTGGGTCTTTCGGTCACGGTCATAATGCCTTCAAATGTCATCAGCGGACGATTCTTTCTCTCTCTCTCAGTCACTCTACTGACCCGGCTCTCTCACTGAGTTCAGCAGTGCTCCGCATTGCTTTCTGCTGACAGTGAAGGTTGATACAGTGTCATTAGTCACTGTCAAGACAAGTGTGAGAGTAGTTTGTTCTTTTTCAATCATTGGATCTGTGCCTCAGTAGGTAAATTAAATGAATTTATAGTTTCATTGATGAGTGCGGCCCGGGCTGTGTGACATTTATATCACCGATGTTGTTGTGACGCTTCACCGTGTCCATATGGAAATGCTTTGCCCGCACCCACTGCCTCGCTGGGGGCTGATTGGCTTGGCCCATCACTGCATTTGGAAGATTAAACCGTGCTGCAGGATGGAGCAGGCGGCCAGGGCCACGGGATGTGGGACGGCGGCCCAGGGAGGACAAAAGCTTGGGCGGCGTAAACAAGGGGTGACCTTCAGGGAGGAACAAAGAGGCTCGCGGCTCAGAATAGAGAAACTTAATTCTCACCCTTGTGCGCGCAAAGACTTTGACGGACGTCCAACGTGTGTTTGTCTCTGTTTTCGGTCTTCGCTGGCTCATCATTTCAATGCGATAAGAGACAATGATCTTGAATCATCTTTCATCGTGTCCAAGTCTGCCTCCGGGCTGTCGGGTGCCGCTGCAGCAGCAGGGAGCATTGTTAAGAAACAAGTACAGTATGTGTTGTGTTTTACCTCCATCACATTCTAAGTGTTAGTGCGGGAGCAAAACAGAATAAGAATGTGTTGTGTATTCAGGAAGTAGCCTGGGGAAGCCGGGGCATTAGCATTAGAGGCGATAGTTATCAGGGATGTTAATCTGGGATATGATGAGACCACCTGGCAAGGTCAAAAGCAGCTTTACCAGGAAGAATGAAGCGCCTCATCGGGCGTGATGGATGCTCTCTCATACAACTCTAATGTAAAATATGCAGCACGCCACTTAAATTAGACAATAGGTGTCCTTTGTATTACACGGAACATTAACATAACGACTGTCAGTGTTGTCTTGGCTGTTTTGCAAATAACTGACACAGGACAGAGCTCAGTGTCCTGTTGTTGCAGCACAATAATAATTTTCACTGTGAAACTCCAGCCTAAATAAGAGTTATTCTTATCTCCTGTTTGAAGTGCGTTCTGTATTCCAGTCCTGCAGCGTACAGTGCAGATGAATCGGGGAAGGCTCCCTGCGGCAAAAACATTACCTCTGGAAACACCATTAGGGAGATCCCTCATTTTCAACATGTTGGAAGATGTATGGTGCATATTATACAGCTGTTATGAAACAGAGCTGCTGTGGGGTTATTGTTTTCTCCACTCGTTTCTTAGATTGTAAACTTACGAGTGTAATCTGATTTAAACGGGTCGAACTGGTGATGTTAAACCAAGATATGCTAATGTTACGTGAAAGGAAGCCAGACAACCTGTCTCAGTGAATATCTGCTTTGTTACTAATGCGACTGTTTTTTATTGGCAAAATAAAGTCCCTCAAAGATCATGTGTTGAGTTTATTAACTTGTATACTTTCACACACATTTACAAAGCCATGATTGGAGTTTACATCGGCAAGTTCGATGACTCGAGGGAACAAAATGACCTTGGTAACTTTTAACGCACAGCGTGGGCGTGAGTGGGACAGAAAACAGCTCCACATCACTTGGCTTCTGTCGGCATATTATTGGAGGAAGAGATGAGGCTGTCAGGTTCTGACATGAGCAATAGCAAGCAGAGAGTTTTTATATGTGTCTTTGTGCGCTTGGGCAAACACCCACACGGTCATGGCATTGCAACTCATGGGGTTGAGAAGAGGTGTTGGATTGGATATCAGATCCGTCCTCTTTTGTCCTCTGTTTGGCTGCTGCCTGTCTCACTCGATCAACATATTTTTAACTCAGATGTCTGATTGATTACCTTCAAGTTCAATTAAACTGCGAAAGCGGCTATTTTTAACTGGAAAAAGACGACAGGACACGTCTGACCTGAAGTCACTTGCACAGATGAGAGTGTACAAGCCTTTAGTCAAGATTTACCACACAGGATATTCAAATATAAGTCCACACATAAAAAGCTCATCTGTATTTTATAAACAGCATCAGAACTTACAGAAATACAATAAGTACAAATATAAAAAAAGCAGGTTGGGCAGGTTTGCCCTGGATCAATCAATCAAATTTTATTTGCATAGCCCATATACACAAATCACAATTTCTCTCATAGGGCTTTAAAAAGGTGTGACATCCTCTCCCCGTAACACCTCAACAAGAGTAAAGAAAAACTAAAAAAAATAGAATTCCAATCCTTTCGGAAGGATCGGACATGAGCCAATAAAGACTCCATTAAATGTTGGCAGTGATTCAGAAAAGGGGCAGATAGAGGAGATTTTCTCTTTTCTATAAAATTGCAAGGTTTCAAAAATTTTCGAAGATTTACCAGGGAGCAATACATGGACATATTGAGTGAACAAATTTCAATGAGTATTTGAAATTTGATGCAGCCTGAATTTAGGGGAACTGCTGGTGGTTGCATGCGTTAAAGTTCCCTTACCTACTATCTAACAAAATACATTTCTGATCATAAAACGAGTATCAGAGTGTTTTTATTATCAGTCTGATATTAACGCACGTGTTCTTCTATAGGAGAAGAACGCATCAGGGAGAATGTGGTGGGCACCACGGACGCACAGACGACCGGCGGCGCGGCAGGAGCAGAGTCCGACTCCAAGAAGCGGAGGCTCCACTGCTGCATCAGGGTCACGACGGTGCAGGTGCGGAAGGCCCTGTGGGGAGTCGCCATGGTGATTTGCGTGTGCTCATCCTGGGCAGGCTCCACCCAGCTGGCCAAGCTGACCTTTAAGCAGTTTGATGCCCCCTTCACCATCACCTGGTTCGCCACCACCTGGAACTGCCTCTTCTTCCCCCTCTACTACATCGGCCACCTGTGCAAGAGTCCAGAGAGGCAGACGCCCAGACAGAGATTCAGGTGAGGAGACTGTCACTGCATCAGCACAGGGAAACAAGCAACTTATATATATATATTTATAAAGCAGCCAGCTGGAGTTAAGATATACAAGGTGAAGGTGTTGTAGTAGCGTGGGTGACTTTTCCAAATCTGCAAGATTGGTTTCCACAATTTTTTCTTTCATACACAGCTCAGAATTTTAGTTTTGATCAAATATATTGGCGCAACCCAAGATGATGCCCTGAGCAACGTTATGTTATATTCATTTACCATTTCATCTTTTGGCTTTTTTAATTGGTAAATGTGTTGTTATGCTTTCTTCTCGCTGTTATGACTAATCAGCCGAACACAGGATAAGAGAAGAATAACTTCAGTGAACGTCAGCTCTGCTACAGTCAAAGGTCGTTGAGTTCTTACACTCAGATGTGATGCACAGACTTCAGCTGTCGTTCAGCTTCACATCACAGAAGAGAAAACGCTGTCAGTATAGACCAGAGGGAAATGTCATCGTTAGAACTCAGCTCACAACATACACTTTCTCTTCTCTACTTCATACCAACGACAGCTGAAATACTTTACTAATAATAATTCCTATTATTGTCAGTTATTAAGACAAGGGCTTCCTGTAATCCTATCGGAAAAAAATACAATACAATAAAAAGAAAGACGGTCTTTGTTTGATCTGATGCGATGCAGTCAACATGCAACTGCAATCAAATAGATGAGTTTGGTAAAGCAAAAACAGCCGAGAGGTTAAACCCATTTATGTCATGTTCAATAAAGTGGGTCTAAACATTGAACAGCAAAGATATGAATCAGTGTACCCATGGGAGTATGTTTCCTTTAAAGTCACTTCACTAGCAACGACCACGACACATCATTAAGTAATTTAAAGGTTTAAATGGATATTGATATATTGAACGTTGAGGCAAGGGGCTGCGGTTTTGCCCCCTCAGCCCAGAATGAGACATGCTAAGAGGTTTGCACCAAACTGAATAGGAAAGGGATGAGAGAGGGAGGGAAAGGAGGATGGCGGTTAGTAGATAGGGATGAGCGGAAGAGTGGGGGATGAGGTGGAGGGGTGAAGGGATAGAGGAAAAGGGGGCATGGTTCAAGGAATCAGCTTAACAGAACCTCAGTGACTTATTTTATAAACACATTAAAAAAAAATGGTGAAATTAGATGAAACACACGTCCCATTTTTGATTGGTTTTGCCAAGACCAGCTGCATTCTGATGATTGAGTCTTGCTGATAATCCTACTTGAGTCACTTGCTTTGCCTTCGAGAATAAGTCTCCACTTATTTAATTTGGAGTATCAGGTTCCCATGCCATCCTCAGTTCTGCTGCTGCAGCTAACAGAAAAGACCGGCTCCCCCCCAACCGAGTATGTTCGAGGTGATTTCACAGTTGAAACAGTCCATTAATCCCGTACTTTAGACAAACGTCTTATCTCTGCTACCTGCTATAGGCAACTTCAGTACTTCAGATGATAAGAGGGCGGTGGGGCGATGGCTGGGTGAAGCCGGAGTGATCGCCTCTACATTTCCGATGCACCTCTGTGATGTCATGCTTCCTCTCTTTGAGGGCTTACACAAGGATCTGGGGCTCCTGCTGCTCCGACGTACTCCGGATATCAAACACTTTTGTTTCCTTTGAGATTATTCAAATTGCACCTGCTGGTGAATCTCAAACAATACAAAAGAACTCGAGAGTTGACATCTGTAATAGCTGTCCTGTCTCTTTAAATAAACCAGGGGCCACAGTGGAGGAGAAGATCTGATGCTGTAATAGCTGGTTTCTCTCATCACAAATGTGAGTGGGGAGGATTTTAACTGCGAGAGGCAGATGCGGTTCTTTTCATTACATCTACTCCTCATCTTTATTTCTGTGCTGAGTCGAGATTTACCGGACAGATTGAAGATGGAGGAAACAGAAAAATAATCATAAAATCAGACCTGCGCGTTCTGCATGTTGATGTTTTCACTTCACTCAGAAGTCCATTAAACTCTTTACTGGGAGGATGTAACTGGTTATGGGTTATTATGAAATATAACATGAATTTGAATATTAAAATGGCAATTTGAGGGTGAAAGTAATGATGATTTGTCTCATTGGTAAAATACTTGCATTGGTTGAGCTGTAAATGTCATTCTTGACCATAGAAACAGCAGTTTGTCATCCTAATAATAATGATTATTGCTATAACTAGCTTTTTTCCTTAGCTTTTAATTAAAACTTTTTCAAACCCTTTGGAGTAGCCTATTATGGATTAACATGTGAAAAATGTAACCAATTGTAGGTTATACAGAACCAAAGAATACAGATAAAATGGATTTCCAGAGACTGACTTTCTTATCTGAAATATCTCGATTTGAAATGCGATGCGATTACGTGCTATATTCCTCGCCACTAGGTGTCTCACTAGCACCAGCATCTCAGACCAAATTAGCTGAAACCTGCCCCCTCACTTTGAGCTCTCAGGTCTTCATCTACGTCACAAAGCCCAATTAAAAGAACCCAAAACACACGACCAGAAGCACGACTGAATTAAGTGACACTGTAAACAGGAAGCCAACAAAAGTATGTTGCAATTCCTCTGTGGATCAGTGCTCGTGTCAGGGCCATGTTATGCGCTACGGTTGAAACATCTTTATTTTTAAAACTTATTTCAGGGAGTTCTTTCCTTTTTGCATTGCAGCACACTCTCAGCGGACCTGTATTAGCAGTCAGATAGCACGGTTAGCGTCATGAGCATGGCAGTACTGCAGAATAAGATGTAGCAGCAAGTTTTTTTGGTTAGCAGCACAGTGGTGGCCAGCTGTCAGGAGTGTTGACAATGTCGTGTTTCCAAGTACAGACAGAGGGTGAAAAGGGTGTGTTGTCCACCGGGGTGTCATGTTCAGGTCTGCGTCGCTGCCAATCAGAGGAGGGTGAGTCATCTCACTTAGTCCAAAGGTTTCACGGAGACTGAATCAAATGCACACGCAAAAGCAACCAAACAAAACAAGCAGGCTTAGATCGACGCACACACACAGACATAGTGTGGGTTCATTCTCTTCTCAGGAGCCCATTACTCAGCTTACTGGCTACTATATGTTGTTGAATCTCATATTTATGTATATAACCTTTACAGAGTAACTGCTGACCTCATGAGCTGATCGATGCAGATTGTAGTTCTCACATGTGTAACGGTAAAACAAAGCACAGTAATTATTGGTCTGGAAGCTTGTGAATAACCGACTGTGGCTTTAATGTGATGTCACTATGAGTGTGAGAAGTAAAATGTGGGTGCAGACTCAGCTCTCTGGACCTGATTCCTAACAATGCTGCTCCTCAGTATCCAGCAACCTGCCACTTCTCAATTATGGCTGCTAGATCACTTTTACAGCCCCCCAGATGTTTTCTGGGTAAATTGTGTAACTCCAGAGCTACGTAAACAGTGTCAGTCGAAGAATTCTATTATGTTATATTTGAAACGAGGGAAAGAGGTGGCGAGTAGTTTGGGAGTAGAATAAATATGTCTTGGTGTTACAGCAACAGGACACGTACATAAAACCATGATGGGGACGTTTCAATACATAAAAGGGTGCAGGATCACATTTTACTGATAAAATACTTTCAGTGTTGGGTTCCACTGGGGAATTACACATGGTGACCCACAGACTTTCAGGCTAATAGCTTTAGATTAGTTTGTCTTTTTTATTAAAGGTCATTTTCATACATTTCAGATACTGGAGTGGAGTTAAAGGGTAGTTTCCAGACAGGAATAAAATTCATTCAACTGAAAATCCTCCATATGGTCTAAGTGTCTAGGCAGGAACACAGTTTAAAGAATTTAAAATAATTAGAGCTATGAATAAATGGCTCAATAATAATGATGCAGATATAAGGCATTTAAAAAATGTTTACAGTTTGGTGATGGAAAAGTTAATTTCTTTATTTATTAATTAATTCACAAATTGTGCATTTATTCAGCCTGATTCATTTATTTATTTCTATATTGTTACATGTATCCATTAATGATTATATTCCTACATAATTTATTGCTGTATTTCTATTTTCATTCTTTTACTTATTTTTGCATGTCACGTTACAACAAGGTAGTCCCTAATGCAGGCAAGCACAAGCAATGGCAGGAAATTGTTTTAATTGTATAAACAGACTCACAGTCTCTTTAAAAGAAGAAAAAAAAGGAAAAAGAAATGTAATTTAGACATTTACAAATCTGTGTTAATGATCAGGTAACTGATTACCGCCATCTACTGGGTTGGGGCACCGTTCCTAGAGGCTCTGCAATACAAGGTCAATCCAAGTGGAAAGCGCAAGCACAAATATTGTCTTTGAACCAAAAGCCTAATACCAGACTAATGGATACAATAGTTCAATGAGTTATTTTTGTATTACAGGCAATGTTGAGGGGTGTGGCTTATTGTCACATCAGAGTTTCCATTGATCTATTAGTCCCATTATATTCCTTTAACCCCCTTTGCTTCAATTCCTTTAACCCTCTTTGCTTCAATTCCTTTAACCCCCTTTGCTACAATTCCTTTAATCCCCTTTGCTACAATTCCTTTAACCCCCTTTGAAACAATTCCTTTAACCCCCTTTGAAGCAATTCCTAGTAGGCATAACCCCTTCCCTTCAATTCTTGAAGAATCAGTCTGCAACTACCAGCCAATTGGTAGAACGAAGAAGATACGAGATTTTTCATTGAAAACATACTTCGAACAGCAAAAAGAATAGTCGCAATGGAGTTCACTCAGAAAGTAAAACAAATGGATATAAATGCAGAGACTGTCCGCCCGGACTTTGACAACTTTTTTACGAAGCTCACTGCAGAGCAGTGGGAGAGGTTGAAGTTATGCAAACCGGATGAAGCTACTACATTTATGTTGGCAGAACTTCTGTTGAACTTAATGACGTCTGTTTCAAATGCCATTGTAAAGCGACGTCCCCGTGCACCCGTTTCTGAGGATAAAGTGAGATCCATTCTGGGCGACACTCTCAACAACAGTCTTTCACCAGGCAGCACAACAAAGTCTGGGAGTTTGGATAAGCTCACAGACTTGGTTGTAGAGGAAGTGACGGAGACTGTCAACTCCCGCTTGTCTGCAAGCTCCATCTGTGTGAGCTCTGAAAAGACTACACCAGCCCGCCTCATTAACCCCGCTAAAGTCCAGAAGATGATCTGTTATGCCTGCGAGGCGTTAAAGACAGACGGACGAATCAAGTCAACGCCAGCAGTGGTCACCAGCAGTGGGAGTAACAGATCAAACCAGTCCTCATCCTCAGAAGTCAGCAGCGGAGGGAATGAAAGACTGAAGAAGTCAACGACAGCAGTGGTATCCAGCAGTGGGAAGAAAAGATCAAACCAGTCTTCATCCTCAGGAATCAGCAGCGGAGTGAATGAAAGACTGAAGAAGTCAACGCCAGCAGTGGTCACCATCAGAGGGAAGAAAAAATCAAACCAGTCTTCATCCTCAGAAGTCAGCAGCGGAGGGAATGAAAGACTGAAGAAGTCAACGCCAGCAGTGGTCACCAGCAGTTGGAGTAAAAGATCAAACCAGTCTTCATCCTCAGAAGTCAGCAGCGGAGGGAATGAAAGACTAAAGAAGTCAACGCCAGCAGTGGTCACCAGCAGTGGGAAGAAAAGATCAAACCAGTCTTCATCCTCAGAAGTCAACAGCGGAGGGAATGAAAGACTGAAGAAGTCAACGCCAGCAGTGGTCACCATCAGAGGGAAGAAAAGATCAAACCAGTCTTCATCCTCAGAAGTCAGCAGCGGAGGGAATGAAAGACTGAAGAAGTCAACGCCAGCAGTGGTCACCAGCAGTGGGAAGAAAAGATCAAACCAGTCTTCATCCTCAGAAGTCAGCAGCGGAGGGAATGAAAGACTTAAGAATTCAACGCCAGCAGTGGTCACCAGTAGTGGGAAGAAAAGATCAAACCAGTCTTCATCCTCAGAAGTCAGCAGCGGAGGGAATGAAAGACTGAAGAAGTCAACGCCAGCCGTGGTATCCAGCAGTGGGAAGAAAAGATCAAACCAGTCTTCATCCTCAGGAATCAGCAGCGGAGTGAATGAAAGACTGAAGAAGTCAACGCCAGCAGTGGTCACCATCAGAGGGAAGCAAAGATCAAACCAGTCTTCATCCTCAGAAGTCAGCAGCGGAGGGAATGAAAGACTGAAGAAGTCAACGCCAGCAGTGGTCACCAGCAATGGGAAGAAAAGATCAAACCAGTCTTCATCCTCAGAAGTCAGCAGCGGAGGTAATGAAAGACTGAAGAATTCAACGCCAGCAGTGGTCACCAGTAGTGGGAAGAAAAGATCAAACCAGTCCTCATCCTCAGAGGTCAGCAAAGAACGTGAGAACCCCGCTTCATCAGACAGGAAGGCCACGGAGAAGATTGAAAAGATCCAGGCAGAGGTCAAAAATAAAATTTATATCAGTGTTCTCTCGGACAAGCTCGTCACACGGATCTATAGAAAGGCGAAGGTGACCTGTACTGATGATGACTCAAGGCGTCATCTGCTGGAGAGAATATGGGCCGAGGTCAAAGACATTGACACAACTTTTAACCCAAGAAGAATCCTTGACAAGGACATTTTCAAGGAGTTGTGTAAGAAGTGGCCTTCTCCAGAGATACTAATGTCTTCCCTTCTTGGAAGAGATCCAGAACTTGAGCTATCAATAATCTCCATTGTGAGAAGACGCCTGTGCAAAAAGCCTGGCTTCTTCTCCTCTCTCAGAGCAGGCATCTCTTCCTTCTTCAGGAGATGATAGGTGGATGATGTCACGCCGATAGCTTCACTTTCAAATGTCAGTGTGGCAGTGGTGCTTGCCACGGGGCTCTCCCACACAAAGCCAGAAACGGAATGTTGGCTTTTAAACATGATTTATTGTACACCACACATGTGAACACACAAAGTTAACACAAACACAAAGTGACTCGCTTTTCAATGTGAGGACCAATCAGCTAACAGCTCTCAACTGGGCTAATTGATCCTCTGTGGTGCATGTGCCCCCATAATAATTTTCAGTCCAGGGATTTATCCAGCCTGACCTAGCTTTTACTAAGCCTAAAGTTTTGCAATGGGTTTTCTCAAGGTGCTCCTGTTATCCCCACATTTATAAAAATGAATAAAATTTCTAAAATGGATTTATTTGTTCTCAGTATTTATTCCACTCAGACTAAAGGTTTGCTGTTTTACCACCTGAAAATTCACTGTTTCTCCGGTGCAAGTTTCTTCCTTTCATTCATCAAACATCGGCACCTTCACCTGAACTTAGCTCCCAAAAGCTGTATAAGGCGGAGGAGAGTAACCTCATTATGGCTGGTGATCAAATAGCAATAGTAAGCATCTAACTTTCAGATATTTTCAGAGTAAGAGTCACAGTTGCTGCTGACTATCAGCGTAAATGGATACAGTGTTAATTGATTGTGTTTGTCTTAATTTTGAAGGAAATTTGAGATCTCAACTTTTTCAATTTTGGAGTAAAATTTCTTCTTATATGTGTGCCATTTTGTATGGGACTGCATCAGTTCCACTCAGTTCCACTCAGTGTACCTACGTATTGGTTATTAAATTAGGCATTGCTGTATTTCAAATAAACACATTTTCAAGGTAAAACTGGAATTGAAGATCTCTCACTTAAGATGGAGCACAAAAATAAGGGAGCATCTAAATTCTATGATTATATTTATATACAATTTCCATAGTTTGAGGGCCTCAAAGTATGTTGGGAAAGGGACTTTGATCCTGCGATCTCATAAGATAACTAAGTATAATTCCTAGGAGTTTGATTATGTATTTTTTTTTTGTGTTGTTTATTGTGTTTTGTATTTTTACATTTCTTGTTTTAGTTGTCTGGCAAGATTTGAATATTAGTTGCTGAACTTCAGACTTTTCTATCATGGTTGTTCAAGGCAGGTAGGCAAACAAAGTCCATTTCTCCAAAACGCAGAACTCAAACAGCAAAAAGGAAACAACTCATTCTTTTACTTATTTTTGCATGTCACGTTACAACAAGGTAGTCCCTAATGCAGGCAAGTGCAAACAATGGCAGACAATTGTTTTAATTGTATGAACAGACTCACAGTCTCTTTAAAAAAAGAAAAAAAAGGAAAAAGAAATGTAATTTAGACATTTACAAATCTGTGTTAAGGATCAGGTAACTGATTACCGCCATCTACTGGGTTGGGGCACCGTTCCTAGAGGCTCTGCAATACAAGGTCAATCCAAGTGGAAAGCGCAAGCACAAATATTGTCTTTGAACCAAAAGCCTAATACCAGACTAATGGATATAATAGTTCAATGAGTTATTTTTGTATTACAGGCAATGTTGAGGGGTGTGGCTTATTGTCACATCAGAGTTTCCATTGATCTATTAGTCCCATTATATTCCTTTAACCCCCTTTGCTACAATTCCTTTAACCCCCTTTGCTACAATTCCTTTAATCCCCTTTGCTTCATTTCCTTTAACCCTCTTTCCTTCAATTCCTTTAACCCCCTTTGCTACAATTCCTTTAACCCCCTTTGCTACAATTCCTTTAACCCCCTTTGAAACAATTCCTTTAACCCCCTTTGAAACAATTCCTTTAACCCCCTTTGAAGCAATTCCTAGTAGGCATAACCCCTTCCCTTCAATTCTTGAAGAATCAGTCTGCAACTACCAGCCAATTGGTAGAACGAAGAAGATACGAGATTTTTCATTGAAAACATACTTCGAACAGCAAAAAGAATAGTCGCGATGGAGTTCACTCAGAAAGTAAAACAAATGGATATAAATGCAGAGACTGTCCGCCCGGACTTTGACAACTTTTTTACGAAGCTCACTGCAGAGCAGTGGGAGAGGTTGAAGTTATGCAAACCGGATGAAGCTACTACATTTATGTTGGCAGAACTTCTGTTGAACTTAATGACGTCTGTTTCAAATGCCATTGTAAAGCGACGTCCCCGTGCACCCGTTTCTGAGGATAAAGTGCGATCCATTCTGGGCGACACTCTCAATAACAGTCTTTCACCAGGCAGCACAACAAAGTCTGGGAGTTTGGATAAGCTCACAGACTTGGTTGTAGAGGAGGTGACGGAGACTGTCAACTCCCGCTTGTCTGCAAGCTCCATCTGTGTGAGCTCTGAGAAGACTACACCAGCCCGCCTCATTAACCCCGCTAAAGTCCAGAAGATGATCTGTTATGCCTGCGAGGCGTTAAAGACAGACGGACGAATCAAGTCAACGCCAGCAGTGGTCACCAGCAGTGGGAGTAACAGATCAAACCAGTCTTCATCCTCAGAAGTCAGCAGCGAAGGGAATGGAAGACTGAAGAAGTCAACGCCAGCAGTGGTCACCATCAGAGGGAAGAAAAGATCAAACCAGTCTTCATCCTCAGAAGTCAGCAGCGGAGGGAATGAAAGACGGAAGAAGTCAACACCAGCAGTGGTATCCAGCAGTGGGAAGAAAAGATCAAACCAGTCTTCATCCTCAGGAATCAGCAGCGGAGGGAATGAAAGACTGAAGAAGTCAACGCCAGCAGTGGTCACCAGCAGTTGGAGTAAAAGATCAAACCAGTCTTCATCCTCAGAAGTCAGCAGCGGAGGGAATGAAAGACTGAAGAAGTCAACGCCAGCAGTGGTCACCAGCAGTGGGAAGAAAAGATCAAACCAGTCTTCATCCTCAGAAGTTAACAGCGGAGGGAATGAAAGACTGAAGAAGTCAACGCCAGCAGTGGTCACCATCAGAGGGAAGATAAGATCAAACCAGTCCTCATCCTCAGAACTCAGCAGCGGAGGGAATGAAAGACTGAAGAAGTCAACGCCAGCAGTGGTCACCAGTAGTGGGAAGAAAAGATCAAACAGGTCCTCATCCTCAGAACTCAGCAGCGGAGGGAATGAAAGACTGAAGAAGTCAACGCCAGCAGTGGTCACCAGCAGTGGGAAGAAAAGATCAAACCAGTCTTCATCCTCAGAAGTCAGCAGCGGAGGGAATGAAAGACTGAAGAATTCAACGCCAGCAGTGGTCACCAGTAGTGGGAAGAAAAGATCAAACCAGTCTTCATCCTCAGAAGTCATCAGTGGAGGGAATGAAAGACTGAAGAATTCAACGCCAGCAGTGGTCACCAGTAGTGGGAAGAAAAGATCAAACCAGTCCTCATCCTCAGAGGTCAGCAAAGAACGTGAGAACCCCGCTTCATCAGACAGGAAGGCCACGGAGAAGATTGAAAAGATCCAGGCAGAGGTCAAAAATAAAATTTATATCAGTGTTCTCTCGGACAAGCTCGTCACACGGATCTATAGAAAGGCGAAGGTGACCTGTACTGATGATGACTCAAGGCGTCATCTGCTGGAGAGAATATGGGCCGAGGTCAAAGACATTGACACAACTTTTAACCCAAGAAGAATCCTTGACAAGGACATTTTCAAGGAGTTGTGTAAGAAGTGGCCTTCTCCAGAGATACTAATGTCTTCCCTTCTTGGAAGAGATCCAGAACTTGAGCTATCAATAATCTCCATTGTGAGAAGACGCCTGTGCAAAAAGCCTGGCTTCTTCTCCTCTCTCAGAGCAGGCATCTCTTCCTTCTTCAGGAGATGATAGGTGGATGATGTCACGCCGATAGCTTCACTTTCAAATGTCAGTGTGGCAGTGGTGCTTGCCACGGGGCTCTCCCACACAAAGCCAGAAACGGAATGTTGGCTTTTAAACATGATTTATTGTACACCACACATGTGAACACACAAAGTTAACACAAACACAAAGTGACTCGCTTTTCAATGTGAGGACCAATCAGCTAACAGCTCTCAACTGGGCTAATTGATCCTCTGTGGTGCATGTGCCCCCATAATAATTTTCAGTCCAGGGATTTATCCAGCCTGACCTAGCTTTTACTAAGCCTAAAGTTTTGCAATGGGTTTTCTCAAGGTGCTCCTGTTATCCCCACATTTATAAAAATGAATAAAATTTCTAAAATGGATTTATTTGTTCTCAGTATTTATTCCACTCAGACTAAAGGTTTGCTGTTTTACCACCTGAAAATTCACTGTTTCTCCGGTGCAAGTTTCTTCCTTTCATTCATCAAACATCGGCACCTTCACCTGAACTTAGCTCCCAAAAGCTGTATAAGGCGGAGGAGAGTAACCTCATTATGGCTGGTGATCAAATAGCAATAGTAAGCATCTAACTTTCAGATATTTTCAGAGTAAGAGTCACAGTTGCTGCTGACTATCAGCGTAAATGGATACAGTGTTAATTGATTGTGTTTGTCTTAATTTTGAAGGAAATTTGAGATCTCAACTTTTTCAATTTTGGAGTAAAATTTCTTCTTATATGTGTGCCATTTTGTATGGGACTGCATCAGTTCCACTCAGTTCCACTCAGTGTACCTACGTATTGGTTATTAAATTAGGCATTGCTGTATTTCAAATAAACACATTTTCAAGGTAAAACTGGAATTGAAGATCTCTCACTTAAGATGGAGCACAAAAATAAGGGAGCATCTAAATTCTATGATTATATTTATATACAATTTCCATAGTTTGAGGGCCTCAAAGTATGTTGGGAAAGGGACTTTGATCCTGCGATCTCATAAGATAACTAAGTATAATTCCTAGGAGTTTGATTATGTATTTTTTTTTTGTGTTGTTTATTGTGTTTTGTATTTTTACATTTCTTGTTTTAGTTGTCTGGCAAGATTTGAATATTAGTTGCTGAACTTCAGACTTTTCTATCATGGTTGTTCAAGGCAGGTAGGCAAACAAAGTCCATTTCTCCAAAACGCAGAACTCAAACAGCAAAAAGGAAACAACTCATTCTTTTACTTATTTTTGCATGTCACGTTACAACAAGGTAGTCCCTAATGCAGGCAAGTGCAAACAATGGCAGACAATTGTTTTAATTGTATGAACAGACTCACAGTCTCTTTAAAAAAAGAAAAAAAAGGAAAAAGAAATGTAATTTAGACATTTACAAATCTGTGTTAAGGATCAGGTAACTGATTACCGCCATCTACTGGGTTGGGGCACCGTTCCTAGAGGCTCTGCAATACAAGGTCAATCCAAGTGGAAAGCGCAAGCACAAATATTGTCTTTGAACCAAAAGCCTAATACCAGACTAATGGATATAATAGTTCAATGAGTTATTTTTGTATTACAGGCAATGTTGAGGGGTGTGGCTTATTGTCACATCAGAGTTTCCATTGATCTATTAGTCCCATTATATTCCTTTAACCCCCTTTGCTACAATTCCTTTAACCCCCTTTGCTACAATTCCTTTAATCCCCTTTGCTTCATTTCCTTTAACCCTCTTTCCTTCAATTCCTTTAACCCCCTTTGCTACAATTCCTTTAACCCCCTTTGCTACAATTCCTTTAACCCCCTTTGAAACAATTCCTTTAACCCCCTTTGAAACAATTCCTTTAACCCCCTTTGAAGCAATTCCTAGTAGGCATAACCCCTTCCCTTCAATTCTTGAAGAATCAGTCTGCAACTACCAGCCAATTGGTAGAACGAAGAAGATACGAGATTTTTCATTGAAAACATACTTCGAACAGCAAAAAGAATAGTCGCGATGGAGTTCACTCAGAAAGTAAAACAAATGGATATAAATGCAGAGACTGTCCGCCCGGATTTTGACAACTTTTTTACGAAGCTCACTGCAGAGCAGTGGGAGAGGTTGAAGTTATGCAAACCGGATGAAGCTACTACATTTATGTTGGCAGAACTTCTGTTGAACTTAATGACGTCTGTTTCAAATGCCATTGTAAAGCGACGTCCCCGTGCACCCGTTTCTGAGGATAAAGTGCGATCCATTCTGGGCGACACTCTCAATAACAGTCTTTCACCAGGCAGCACAACAAAGTCTGGGAGTTTGGATAAGCTCACAGACTTGGTTGTAGAGGAGGTGACGGAGACTGTCAACTCCCGCTTGTCTGCAAGCTCCATCTGTGTGAGCTCTGAGAAGACTACACCAGCCCGCCTCATTAACCCCGCTAAAGTCCAGAAGATGATCTGTTATGCCTGCGAGGCGTTAAAGACAGACGGACGAATCAAGTCAACGCCAGCAGTGGTCACCAGCAGTGGGAGTAACAGATCAAACCAGTCTTCATCCTCAGAAGTCAGCAGCGAAGGGAATGGAAGACTGAAGAAGTCAACGCCAGCAGTGGTCACCATCAGAGGGAAGAAAAGATCAAACCAGTCTTCATCCTCAGAAGTCAGCAGCGGAGGGAATGAAAGACGGAAGAAGTCAACACCAGCAGTGGTATCCAGCAGTGGGAAGAAAAGATCAGACCAGTCTTCATCCTCAGGAATCAGCAGCGGAGGGAATGAAAGACTGAAGAAGTCAACGCCAGCAGTGGTCACCAGCAGTTGGAGTAAAAGATCAAACCAGTCTTCATCCTCAGAAGTCAGCAGCGGAGGGAATGAAAGACTGAAGAAGTCAACGCCAGCAGTGGTCACCAGCAGTGGGAAGAAAAGATCAAACCAGTCTTCATCCTCAGAAGTTAACAGCGGAGGGAATGAAAGACTGAAGAAGTCAACGCCAGCAGTGGTCACCATCAGAGGGAAGATAAGATCAAACCAGTCCTCATCCTCAGAACTCAGCAGCGGAGGGAATGAAAGACTGAAGAAGTCAACGCCAGCAGTGGTCACCAGTAGTGGGAAGAAAAGATCAAACAGGTCCTCATCCTCAGAACTCAGCAGCGGAGGGAATGAAAGACTGAAGAAGTCAACGCCAGCAGTGGTCACCAGCAGTGGGAAGAAAAGATCAAACCAGTCTTCATCCTCAGAAGTCAGCAGCGGAGGGAATGAAAGACTGAAGAATTCAACGCCAGCAGTGGTCACCAGTAGTGGGAAGAAAAGATCAAACCAGTCTTCATCCTCAGAAGTCAGCAGCGGAGGGAATGAAAGACTGAAGAAGTCAACGCCAGCAGTGGTCACCATCAGAGGGAAGCAAAGATCAAACCAGTCTTCATCCTCAGAAGTCAGCAGCGGAGGGAATGAAAGACTGAAGAAGTCAACGCCAGCAGTGGTCACCAGCAATGGGAAGAAAAGATCAAACCAGTCTTCATCCTCAGAAGTCAGCAGCGGAGGGAATGAAAGACTGAAGAATTCAACGCCAGCAGTGGTCACCAGTAGTGGGAAGAAAAGATCAAACCAGTCCTCATCCTCAGAGGTCAGCAAAGAACGTGAGAACCCCGCTTCATCAGACAGGAAGGCCACGGAGAAGATTGAAAAGATCCAGGCAGAGGTCAAAAATAAAATTTATATCAGTGTTCTCTCGGACAAGCTCGTCACACGGATCTATAGAAAGGCGAAGGTGACCTGTACTGATGATGACTCAAGGCGTCATCTGCTGGAGAGAATATGGGCCGATGTCAAAGACATTGACACAACTTTTAACCCAAGAAGAATCCTTGACAAGGACATTTTCAAGGAGTTGTGTAAGAAGTGGCCTTCTCCAGAGATACTAATGTCTTCCCTTCTTGGAAGAGATCCAGAACTTGAGCTATCAATAATCTCCATTGTGAGAAGACGCCTGTGCAAAAAGCCTGGCTTCTTCTCCTCTCTCAGAGCAGGCATCTCTTCCTTCTTCAGGAGATGATAGGTGGATGATGTCACGCCGATAGCTTCACTTTCAAATGTCAGTGTGGCAGTGGTGCTTGCCACGGGGCTCTCCCACACAAAGCCAGAAACGGAATGTTGGCTTTTAAACATGATGTATTGTACACCACACATGTGAACACACAAAGTTAACACAAACACAAAGTGACTCGCTTTTCAATGTGAGGACCAATCAGCTAACAGCTCTCAACTGGGCTGATTGATCCTCTGTGGTGCATGTACCGCCATAATAATTTTCAGTCCAGGGATTTATCCAGCCTGACCTAGCTTTTACTAAGCCTAAAGTTTTGTAATGGGTTTTCTCAAGGTGCTCCTGTTATCCCCACATTTATAAAAATGAATAAAATTTCTAAAATGGATTTATTTGTTCTCAGTATTTATTCCACTCAGACTAAAGGTTTGCTGTTTTACCACCTGAAAATTCACTGTTTCTCCGGTGCAAGTTTCTTCCTTTCATTCATCAAACATCGGCACCTTCACCTGAACTTAGCTCCCAAAAGCTGTATAAGGCGGAGGAGAGTAACCTCATTATGGCTGGTGATCAAATAGCAATAGTAAGCATCTAACTTTCAGATATTTTCAGAGTAAGAGTCACAGTTGCTTCTGACTATCAGCGTAAATGGATACAGTGTTAATTGATTGTGTGTGTCTTAATTTTGAAGGAAATTTGAGATCTCAACTTTTTCAATTTTGGAGTAAAATGTCTTCTTATATAATATATGGCATTTTGTATGGGACTGCATTAGTTCCACTCAGTGTACCTACGTATTGGTTATTAAATTAGGCATTGCTTTATTTCAAATAAACACATTTTCAAGGTAAAACTGGAATTGAAGATCTCTCACTTAAGATGGAGCACAAAAATAAGGGAGCATCTAAATTCTATGATTATATTTATATACAATTTCCATAGTTGGAGGGCCTCAAAGAATGTTGGGAAAGGGACTTTGATCCTCTGATCTCATAAGATAACTAAGTATAATTCCTACGAGTTTGATTATGTTTGTTTTTGTTGTGCTGTTTATTGTGTTTTGTATTTCTATATTTTTTGTTTTAGTTGTCTGGCAAGATTTGAATATTAGTTGCTGGACTTCAGACTTTTCTATCATGGTTGTTTAAGGCAGGTAGGCAATCAAAGTCCATTGTTCCAAAACTCCAAACTGAACTGAACAGACTGAACAGAGACTATATACACAAGGGAGTCATGGATAACTGAACGCAGGTGAAACACATGAAGACAAGAGGATCACAAGGGCTGGACAGAGGACAAAGATAGAGAGTAAAGCAAGAGAGACACACAAGGAAAGACGTTTCACATAAAACAGGAAACGGAGAACTCAAAAGTGAACTCAAATAACCAAACACAGAGCAAGAAACCAGAATTTAAAATAAGTTAAAGGTGCATCATATCAAAAGTCTATAGAAGAGAAGATCTTTCAAAAAGAGGGGTCTGCTATTCAATGTGTGTCCAGGGATCGATCAACATCAGAGGGTATACATTGACATACACACGTGGACAGACAGCCTTGTAAAGTCACCAACAAGCTTCTTCAGGTCGATGAGGACGGCGCCCGCAACAGGTTCAAACAGCATCCCAGATTCATTAAAACAGAGCTGACCATGATTCCTTTTATACTGAGTCCTTTACAACCTTGCCACAGGTATTCATCATAATATTCATAAACACCAGAAACAGCATTTTATCGATTTCTTATGTGTGTCCTTGTGTTTCGATCAAGCTTAATGTGTTTGTCTGCTGCAGTTGTGTCTCATACTCGTGTCTGAGGTTTGACCAACTCGAAAACATCGTACAGCTACATTATTCCATGGTTAATAATATTGCTATGATGTTGTTTCTCCTACACTGTAACCAACTGATTGTTACGTCATTCGATGGAAATATACAAACCAACTGACCAGAGAATAACAAATTTGGTTTATATTAACAGAGAAAGATGAATTTAAGGTCAGAAACATTTCCCTTCAGTGCCTCATGGCAGATCTGATTGTGTTCATAAACATGTACTTATTCCTCCAGCAGAGTGAAGTTGATCCCACACACCCTCTGATGCAATCCCCATTAAGATGTATCTGTCGTTGTGGGAATAACTTTACTCACTCCTGTGGTTTCCAAGCTGCTTATATTCATAAATATTGATTAAAGCATCAGGCCCTAATAATTCTGTATAAATCACCTCTTAAAAATGGTTGCACCATATGCTCACACTCTGCTATGTGTTGTGTTTCTGCACAGGGAGTGCAGCAGGTTTTTCGGGGACGACGGGCTGACCCCCAAGGTGTTCTTCACCAAGGTGGCTCCCTTCGGCCTCCTGTGGATCCTCACCAACTACCTGTACCTGCAGGCCCTCAGGAAGATCAACACAACAGACGCGTCGGCGCTCTTCTGTTGTAACAAGGCCTTTGTCTTCCTGCTCTCCTGGATTGTACTCAGAGATCGATTCATGGGCGTCAGGGTGAGTACGACTTCGGGCACACTTGCAGTTTTTGTTGACTGCGGCTTTCTCCAGAGAAACAAATGGAGGTGCTGTATTTTTAGAGTCTCGGGTACAGGTCACAAAAAGCAAAGTGGATGAAATATTGATTTTTGGGTTGTACAGTCCAGGCTATAAACAACTCTTACCTGTAATAAACAAGATGTTAACAAACAAAACAAACAGCCGTCCAAAGAAAGTAATTTGCATATTAATTGCTGTTATTAAATTTAGAATAATACACAAAGTTCCAAATTGTTTATGTTTTTCAACATTTGTGTAAATCTACTTATTATTTATAATGTTGATCTAACTTTTATTTGATTGAAGTTACTGAAGGTATTAAGTGAAATTATTTTATTATTTTAATGAAGCATGCAAATCGATATTTAACACAAAAATGCTCATTGTGCCAAGCACACACTGTCTGTCATTGCCTTAGTTGACAAAGGTTGAGTTTATTGTTGATAATGAAAAGAGTCTGTGTACATCACACCCAAAGGAATGTCAATAACAAGTGGTAGTTGAATGTGTGAACCACACACACACAGGCACACAAACACACACACACACAGAACAGTCAGGTAGAGGGCATGTTACCCGTGTGACAGAGTGATGTCCCCCCAATGATCAGTGTGTCATTCAAATGTGCCTCCTAATGTGCGTGTGTGTGCGTGTGTGTGTGTGTGTGTGTGTGTTTGTGTGTGTATGTGTGTGTCCCTTATTTATCTGGATGGGCAGGGGGAAGCAGAGGAGTCTGGGTTCCGCTTTGTGAATTGAGAGTTTCATATCTCTGCAGCCACTCTGCCGATTTTTCTTTCTTTCACGCACTCCCAACCGCACCATGTCTCTCCCGTGCATGCCCCTGCTCTCCACTCCCATTATCTGCGATGAGAGGCCTCAGTGAGAGACAAGTACTGTAATAATGCTGCTTCTCTCTCTCTCCCTCTCTTACACCCTCACACCCCCTCTCCCTCTCTAACACACCCCTCTCTCTCTCTGTGGCTTGTTGGTGGAGATTGCAGTGCTTGGATGTCTGCAGCAATGCAGGGGATCCTGGACAAGTTTGTAATGAAAGTGACGGAGGAGAGAGAGAGAGAGAGATGGGGGAAGTCTTTCTTGTAATGCTGTGTGTAAAGAATGGCTCTGTCTCATTGGCTCAAAACAGCAAATGCACAGCTCAGTGTACGTACTGGAAGGTCACGGGAGGAGCCATTTCATCAATGTGGAATGTGTTGGTTTTGTAAGTTGCAGAGGGAGTTGCACACATGCACCCACTGTTATAAATCACCGTAATCACACATAGGCTGCTCACTGCACAGGTGTCATGAACCTTTCCCCCCCTCGCACTTTGCTGGAACACTTGGAGAAACTAACACGCCGACACGTGCAGGGTTCACCGACCCTGTGAGCAAATGGCTGTACGCTGGAAATGAAAGGTGTGGCTGTGAGTGACGGGCAGCCTGCAGTGCCGAAGGAGCCATTTTGCCAAAGATACACCCAAGGGCTTTGGCCGAGTAAAAACACAGGGCTCATTTATCTTCCTGACACCTCCTTAACGCAAAGCTCATCCACTCAGCTGGAACGCGGCCCTCGTCCATTTTGCTGTTCTTCTTCACTGTGTTGCACGCACAGCTACGACCGTGCGTGCTCAAAACACTCATACGGCAAAGTCAAACGCTGTCAAAGCAGTAAGACCCAGATGAAAGATTTCAGGAGGAAACAGATGGTTCCATGCCGCCGTGCAGCTGAGATTATAGTACAGGCGAGGGAGGGAGGGTGGTGTGGGAGAGGTGGGAGATCGCTGGGTCCAGGGGGGTATTTGGTTTGTAAACACGCTGGCAGAGTAACGGAAATCGATGCCGGACAATCAAGCCGACGCTGTGGAAGCTACCTGTCCTGTGTTGGCCCCCTCCCGCGCTGGTGTCAATGCGAGAGCAGATTTTGTTTGTGCTCGGCTGCATGTCAGATAATGTAAACAGCAGACGAACAATCTGCCGGCTATAAACCAAAACTCACTAATTACACCATTACAAGCCTTTTCCTGTGAAGCCTGTGATTTCTGCAGTGGATAACAAAGCGGGGGCCGTGTGTGCCGGCTGCGTGACGTCCCGAGCGTCTTTATCACCACGCTGTGAGCAGCATGTCGTCCATCCGTCATTCACTGAAGCTACTCCTCTCTCCTTCTCTCTCCCTCTCCAGATAGTAGCTGCTATCTTGGCCATAGCCGGCATCGTGATGATGACCTACGCCGATGGATTCCACAGCCACTCAGTCATCGGCATTACGTTCGTTGTGGCCTCTGCATCGATGTCCGCACTCTACAAGGTACTTTTTCGCATCTACTACTACAAATAATTCTACAAATGTCTTTCTGTTGAACACGCTTCACACTCTATGTGTCAGTGTTAATGGCCACAGGAAGTGCAGTACAGAGTTTGGTGAATTTCTATTTGAACATGTGAAACCTTCAATATTAATAACATTTTTGATATCGGACTGACACATGCATTTATATAGAATATAGAATCTCTTCCTCTTTAGAAATGTGATGTTTAACAGACACCTGAAATAGCTGAGTGGCAATGTATGGAATAAACAACACTAGTTAAATACACTTTTATATACAAAACACACACTTGAACAATAATAAAGCAAATTCAGCTTAATTTTCATTAAAAACAGTGACTGTAAAAACGTCACTGCAGATAAACCAGGTAGGATTAACACAAAGTTGTTCTAATTTCATTCTGCATCATAGTTTATAAGTTAATTAAGTTCTATACATTTCCAGTGAATAAAAATGCACAGGTCAAGCAAACAGTTCATTCTAAAGAGGAAGGTTTAGAACGGGTACTTGTGTTCTTCCACACTCTTGAAGTGATACTTCTTTTCTTTGCAGTGCAACAAAAGAAAGGCAAATCATATATATGAATAGTCATATCTTTTGTTAGAAATCGAGCACTAGTTTCCTTCTGCTTATTTAACTTGGGGGCAGAAGACCGTGGAAGATTATGAAATGAGAGACAGAAGTGACAGGAGCAATTGATACAGGTGTGTTATGCTCAGCGGCTACAGGCTGTGATGTCCCGATCAAGGAGATTACGTGATAAATAGCTATATTCTGTCGGGGCTCTGGTGTCCTCTGCCCCAGCTGTCAGTGCTGCCTAATGTGATAAACAGACAGCAGCAGCCCTGTGCCAGAGACGGGGCAGGTACTTGGCAGGTGCGTCCTACGCAGTACCTCCTTTGCTCCTTGAGGGGGCAGATCTTTGTGCATTCATCACACGTCCTGCCTTCGCTGTCCTCAGGTGCTCTTTAAGATGGTCCTGGGCAGTGCCAAATTTGGAGAGGCCGCTCTCTTTCTGAGCATCGTTGGAAGCGCCAACTTTGTCTTCATCAGCTTCGTGCCGGTCATACTATATTTCACCCACGTGGAGTACTTCGGCTCGCCTGAAAACATCCCCTGGGCCTGCCTCTGTGGGGTCGCAGGCCTGCTGTTTGGTATGGAAAGATGTCACGTGAAGCAATGCAGTGCATATACATGATACTGTAATGATAACCTAACACATGAATATCAGCTTCTGAGCTCTTCTTACCGTTCTGATTTCAGCTTTCAACGTCCTGGTGAATTTTGGCATTGCGATAACGTACCCGACATTAATCTCACTTGGCATCGTCCTAAGTGTTCCTGTAAATGCCAGTAAGTCCCTGGGCTTTTCTCTCAGGCGCATTTTATTGATCCAGAAACCATTTAACATTTGATGGAGTTTAATTTCCTCCAAAAGTTATTACCAACTGCATATTTAAAGGACAACTTTTAATTTCAAAGCTGGTTCCTTCTTCTTGTGTCATTTTATGTCTTACATAATCTATTTTATAATAATCCTATAAATTCCTCGTTCAGTCATTTAACTGTGCAGCACTCACACTATATATTCTGTTTACTCTGTATTTATAATTTCTATTCTATTTATTAATGATTCCTTTTATTGATGACTATTTTTAACTGTCCTCCTTCTAATTTCCCCATTGCGGGATTAATAAAGAGTATCTGGTTTTAACTAATCAAATTTTAAAGGTTCAGTGTGTAGAATTTTGTGACATCTTGTGAAAACATCCCAGGGATTCTTTTGTATAAAATTTTTGCCAATAGATCCCTTTCACCTAAATCTTACACACTGAACCTTTGATTGTTAAATAAATACAAATAAAATAAAAAAATGTATATATATATGGTCCTAAATATGCTCATACTGATCCATTGTCTTCACTTCACAGTGGTGGACCTCTACACATGTGAAATCCATTTCAACACGGTCCGCCTCATCGCTGTGTTCATCATCTGCCTGGGCTTCCTCATGCTGCTGCTACCGGAGGACTGGGACCAGTGCATCATCCAGCTCAGCACCAAGCTGCGCAAACGCGACGAGCCGGCAGAGGGCAGCGTCGAGGCGGGTGCCACCACAGGGCTCAACTGGAGGGGGAGAGCCAGGACCGCCACCTTTACACATTGACTCCAACGAAGTGTAACGATGCAAACACAGACACAGGGAGGGAGACACGATAACGCCTCTGTTGGTGTTGATGCCCCGCCCTCGCTTTCTCTGATACTGCTCCCTGGCCAAAACGATTTTGGGACTCTCCTCTGATCGGAAATGCCAGAGGAATTAATTACATATCTTTTATTTGGCGTCCATTCCTCTCAAAGCGTATCCGAGCTGGTGCATGGACTCATATCAACTGTACTCCTTTGTGCCCCAAACGAATTACAACAGCGGGTGTAACATCTGATGGAGTCATGTGTGGATTTCCCTGTACCTCTTAAATCATTCCATCGGTTCACTACACCCTTGCGCCTGGGAAAACTTGCCAACTTGCCTGATGACAGACATTTTGTTCAAGGACGGCCTCACACCTTGTGGACTCGCTGGCTTTAACACACACACACACACACACACGAACACACACACACACACACACACACACACACACACAAAAACACACTAGTGCACACATTCGAGATCCAAAGAAGAATGCCTAAAAATGCTGAATGCCTGAAAACAAAAAGGGGAGGCCCTGCAGTGGCGCCCCTCAGGTGTAAACTTCTGACAAATACCTGCCTTTCGTGCACTGTACATAGCTGTGTGTCACACCTCTTGTGTCCTGGAGCATGTGGCGCATCGATGGGCTCATCTGGTGTGAAGGGACCTGTCGGGACATCTGAGGATCAATCTGAGCCGGAGAAGCTTTCACGACACCTCGCCCTGCACGTCCAGGAGAAGAGCTCTGGTCCGTTCTGACCACACTGATTGGCCGCCTGTGGTTCTGTGCTTTCCCGGGGCTGAACTCCCGCTCTGTCAGTGCCGACACCCATCGCTCAGGCCTACAGTTTGGTCACGACAGATCTTAAGCCAGTGTTTCATATGTTTTCAATGCATGACATGGTTGAGCTTTGTCAAAAGATTGTGAGGGTTAGGGTCATCAATCCATCCTTGAAGCGTTTGCCTCACGTCTCCTGTTACCGAGACGCTGGCAGCAAACAAAAATTAACCTGGCAGGTAATTCAAATATTTACTAAATGTCTCAAGCAATGCTTCAGGTATCCAAATCTAAGGACGACTTAAAGCACTTAACAGCTTCTCATAAAACATGAACACTTGGAATTACTCCTTTAATAACTCTGAGCATCAGACACAGCCGTCACTGAGCCTCTCTTTGAATTCCCGTCACATTTAACTTTCCACGCTCACAATCTGATTTGCAACGGTTCTAAGTGAAGTGATTTCATTTCTAGGGGAAAGTAACAGAGCGGTCACGCTGCAGCTCGAGGAGAAGCCCCTGCTCTTCGTCGAAGTCTCACAGCACCTGTTTTTCTTCTGTGGCGTTTCATGAGGCGACCGAGATGAACGACCCGGGGAGCTCTGGTGGAAAACGCTGCCTTGTTGTGAATGTACGACCATCACTCGAACCACACACGCTCACTATCAGTTTTTTTGTTTATTGTTTACAGTGCCATGACAAACTGCTGCAGAGATACTCACTATCCTTCTTCTGCTCAATTAACCGTGATGCATTTTTTTTTTAAACAAACTTGACGCGTCATTGACACTTTTTTCAAATATTTTTTGCATTTGTTCTCTGGCTAACTTTGAGAAACAGCTACAAGACGAGCATGCACATACTGTATGAGCGGAAACAGCTGACGAGTCCACTTCACTGCCTTTTCTTTGTTTTTGCTATAGAGAACATTAGCACCGTTTCCCATTGTCATTCTCTATGACAATAAATAATAATATTGTATTCCTCTGGAATTATTGCTAGACATTACTGTAAACCTTTGTAAGGAATGACGATTTTTACACTGAGATGCAACATATGATTATCACATTGGAGGAAGAGATCATTATGAGCGTGAATAAATGACAGGTTTGTTAGATCTACTGTGTCTTCAAGTGTAATCACATGTACTACATAAAATATTCTTTTCAATACATTCGCTTCTCCGGGTTTGTTTACCTCCTCAGTGTCGCAGTCCTTGTTCTTTCCAATTACTGAGCAATGTAAAAGACCACGAGAAAACAGAACATTTAAATGATTAGTCGATTAATTGATTATTATATTATCTATCTGCGGATATTGCTGTTGCCTTGTAATAATTTGAGTCATATTTCAAGCAAAATGCCAACATTTGATGCTTTTACTTGTCTTATGTGCAAGTCATCAAATAATTGGGGGGTTTTGAAGTGTTGATCAGACAAAATGAAACATTGGAATATTCAATACCCAGCCGTGGGAAACAGGGATGAGCGTTTCCTGTATCTTTATAAGAAAGACAAAATTATTTGGTTTAACTGGTGGGAAAAAACAGGACATCTTTCAATTATGATTGCACCAGGACTCTACGACCCAACAACCATCATGAACGCTGACATCCTGGCTTACTGTCAAAAAGAAGGCTGGTGCAAACTGGCTTTCGATCTCCTGTCATTCATCTACCATCTCTATGGGATGATCTACGTGCTGGTGTGCTCTTAAACCAGACGATGAAGGTCAAGGACCTGCATGTACAGTACAGTACTCACTCTCCAACCTCCCCACACACAGCGCAGAGTATCATTTCGGAAACATTTAGCTCCTCTTAAGAGAAAATCACAGTCGAGGCGTTCTTTTCATGTCATTACAATTTAAAATTTTATAGAAAATAAGGACAAAACCTCATCTAACAAGTTTTATTTTTCCTGTGTTTTTTTTTCCCAATATAAATAAGTTGCTTATTTCAGCAGTTTTCTTAAATAAAAAAACAAAAAATATAACTGACTGTTATGACTATCATGATTATGCCAACTTGGGTTTCAAAGTATTTTTCTGGGCATTAAATTTTTTTTTTTTTTTTATTTATGAACCGAAAGTTTTTTCAGTTAATTAAAAAGAATAAAATACATTGCTACATACTGAACATGCAGTCACAGTCTGATGTGGTAGACACTGTCCCTGCATCACTAACGCCTCATTAACACACGTCATGCTCCACTCTCACTGTTATTTGGCCGTAGAGGAACGTGGCCTGACGCTCCCTGGTCAGAGCAGAGAATGGTAGTCTTTTGCCCTTCTGTGGCCGAGGGGGAACCTGCAGCCTGTCCGCCCGCCTGTCGTCACCACACTCTGGAGATGAGGATGTGTTTTCAGTCCGACACACTTTGCATAGAAACTCGTCAGTAAGATGTTCGAGGTCCATGCAGACAGGAAGGATGGAGGGGGAACACTTGGAGACATCACAGGTTGAACTCTCCGCGCTGGACGGTGGGCTGATGGGGATGGAGTTCAGACTGCACGGGTCGCTACTCCTGTAGTCGTCTCCCTCGGCTCTGACCTCCCCTGCCCTGCCCAACACACTTCCCAGACGTGCTCTTATTTTTTGCCTAAGTCCCTGAAGGGCCCCCTGGAAACGTTTGCTAAGCAGAGCATACAGAAGAGGATTGATATCAGAGTTCAGCAACACCAGCCAGTATGAAAAGGTCACAGCAGAGGGCGGGACAAGGCTGGATTGGCCGAAAATTGCAGTTTCCGTGGCCTGAACGAGGGCCACACCCACGTAAGGTGTCCAGCAGAAGAAGAATGCTGAGATGACCAGGAAGAGACGCACCACTCCGTGTTGGTTAGGGTGCTGCTGGGAGTTCTCAGGGGGAGGCTGGGAGGAGCTGGGAGCCAAGATGGAGACCAGACGTCTGGAAAGAGGGTTACTCTGCTCTGCAGTAGAATTAGGGAGAGCAGGGCTGATACTGCTTCCGTCTTCTCTAGTGACATCAGGCACAAACTGGCCACTCACATGGTAGATCAGTGAACAGGGGTTGTGGAGCGTCCCCCACTGATGCAGCTGAGGTGAAGCGAAGGCAGAGGTCTGATTCCTGCCTCGCTGGACAGCGTCCTCTAAGGTATGAATCCTCCTGGCGTGGCTGCGTGCCACCTTGACAATGTTCACGTAGCAGAAGAGGATGACCACCGCAGGTACAAGGAAGGAGAGGGTGGCCATAGAGGCCGTGTAGCTGGGACTGCTGGCCCAGTTGACGGCACAGCTGTACATGGGGACCACGTAACTGACAGAGCTCCAGCCCAGCAGGGGAGGGCAACTGGTGACCAGAGCCTGCAGCCAGATCCACAGCACCACAGCACCGGTCCTCCACAGGGTGCAGCGGGAGCTGTAGCGCAGGCAGTCGATGATGGAGTGGTAGCGGTCCAGAGCAATGGCAGCTAGTGTGAGGACGGAGGCTGTGCAATACACAGAGGAGGTGTAACCCACGTACAAACAGAGGTGCTGTCAGACAGGAGAGACACAACGTCAACATGTGAACGCTCACAGAACAAAAACAAACAGGTGTTATAACATGATAGGTCAGCTTCAGGTCATGTCAGACACTGAGGGGGACATGTGACACTTAACAGAGGTGACGTACAGAGAAATCAACCCATCCATGGTTCATGATGGACAGAGCGACAAACGGCATGACTCCGACGCCCACCAGGAGGTCGCTGATGGCCAGGTTCATGATCAGCACCGACGCCACAGAGTGGAAAGTCTTGGTCGCAGCCACAATCGCAATGACAAGAATATTACCTACACAAAAACACAAACACACATACTGAGAGGTCAGACAAGTTGGACTCTGCACCACATTTTCTATTTGTTAAAAAGCAATAGAGACAATATCTACTGAGTAGTAAAACTGTGACTTCACAACTGGTGATGATCAGAGGAATTATTAAAAACTTGATAATGATACTATTAAGTATTGCATAATACTGACCTCATGACCTTACTGAGAACCCTTTGTTAGATAAATCTGACACGATGTAAAGAGTCCAAGGTACAATGCAGTTAATTATAGATTAAATTGTTCAGGTATTTAAAACTGCTTTTTCCAAAATACAAAAGAGATGGATGAGATCCCCCGAAGAGGATTTAAAAGCCATATAAATGAACCAGGATCTCATAAGGTATTGAGCCAAGAGCTGAAGCCCAGTGGCAGGTCCAGGGTGTGTGTCATCTGGGACCTGCCAGACATCAATACACAAGGGCATTGACACTTGTGTATTTATATGTGTGAGTTATAGTTTTCTATATATACCCGCAAGCACAAGTATTTATTCCCTGTTAGGTTAAAACGTGGCCTCGAGATAAGCTAAGACCTTGTGATGGTCAAAGGGGTGTGGTTTCAATAACAGTAAGACAAATGCCAGATAACTGTTAATAACAGGTAAAGACTTCAGCAAAGATAGAGATGAAATTTTTTTTTATATCTCTGTCAGGTCAAGAATTAGCAAACTGATGGAAACCTGATAAAATGTTTTCATGGACTAAAGATGTCTAATATCTCATCTGCATCTTCAAATACACAGACACGTAATACTGTACACACAAATCCATCTGTACTGTACTCTGTATTCCTGATCAGCTGATTTTCACACTTAGGCAACAACCAGGTATCATAATGTGGTTTTAAATTCAACTTAAATGCTGCAGTTTTTTTTGTATCTTTTAGATGAAATTCTGAATTTCACCTCCACTTTATTTATAACCTGCATATACAAACATGTGTTGCCACATATTTCTACACAGTAAAGTGTCAACATGCTTAATAATATTCATAATATTTCCACTTAAATTATTGTGCCTGACTGGTCATACAAAAAAAATTACATTTATATTATTATAATGATCAGGTAACCTTTAAAGTGGTTGGAAAAGATAACTGACGACAAATAAATATTCCATTACAAGAACGTTGATATTAATTTCAGTTCAGAAAGTCAGATCATTTTCAAATATTTCAGATTCTGAAATGCAATGCTAAATCTCCAGTAGGCCTTTAAAAGAGTAACGCCTTGTATATGTGCTGCTGCCGCTATAAGCTCAATGAGATGAGACCAGGTGATCGTGTACCTGTCACTGCGCCCAAGCACATCAGCACCATGAGGATCTCCAGCAGCAGCTGAGTCCGCCCGGACACCACGGGTCCTGCCAACCCGCTCCAGCTCCCGTTCCCCGCCGCAGCCTTCAGAGGAGAGCGGGCCTCGGACCAGGAGCCACCCAGCTCCTCCATGTCCCACTCACATCTACCGTCCTCTCATTATGAGCCACGAACAAGCGCGACTCGACGGAAAAAAGAAACGAGTGACGGGAGTGAGCTGCTCCATCTGCTCTCCAGGTGAGTCGGGAGGTTATGGGTATGACTAGTGTTCCCTGAGGGAGGGACACGAGGTACAGCTCATCAGTGTGGGGATTGAGTCCAACCTGAAGAGTAGTTTTCAACTCTCCTGTTGGTGATCGCCCACTTTCATTAAGCTTCTGGTTTCCCAGAGGTAAATGTCTGATTCCTTTTCTCCACTGATGTTTCAGAAAATCTGAAAAGTTTTAAGTATGGAACCAGGCCAACCAGCTACAAGATGAGTCATGAACATGAAACATTGATCCGGAGCAACTATCAATAATGTGTTCATAATTACCTTAAGGTCCAGTGTGTAAGATTTAGGTGAAACTTTCGCAGAAATTGAATATAAAATAAAATTGTACAAATTATTGTTTTCTTACTCTAGAACTGGCATTTTATATTTAAATACTTTAGACTTAGATCGGGAGCGGGTCCTCACTATGGAGGCTGCCATGGTTTTTTATAGACGTCCAAACTGGACAAATTAAACACCTTTTGCAACATGCAACTTCACCACTAGATGTCACTAAATTCTACACACTGAACCTTTAAGAGTGAAGGAACTACAGATCCCATAAATCACTGCAAATGATCCCTTTCCAACACTTCCTGTTCTTTTCTCTTTGAGTTTAACCTTGTTGTTATTAAAGTGTTGTCATGTAGAGTAGTTTTTGTCTTGTATTTATGACTTTAGCATTTCATATAGTGTATAGAATAGTAACAAAGTGTAGTAACGCTGAAGGATCCGCTCAAAGCCAACATCACTTTCGAATACTGGTAGTGTTTAACATTGCCATGGTCACAGTGCGCTCCATCGATCAGAGATTCTTTTGAACTTTGAAAATCAAAATCGAATCAGTTTATCTTTTAGTCCAAATAAAAAAAACAAACAATAACAACATAAACAATAATAAAACAAAGAATGAGCTTATATTTATTCAACTGTATAAAACAAGACCGTTTGCAATTTAAAACCACAAACTCCAATAAAAACATTGACAATGAGATGAAATGTATTAAAGCCTACAAACAAATGCAGTATTTATATGCAATGTGTGATACTTTGCTGGATAAGGACATCATGAACCAGTCCTGGTGCTCGAGGCGAATAATAAGTGCTCACATAAACAAGACACTTCCTCATCAAAGCGGGAGATTTCCATTTATGCTGCTGATAGAGACACAAAGACTGGCTGCATTAACATGACAGCAGGCCCAGTGGAATAGTTCACTGTAATAACCAGAAGTGATGACTCTCATTAAGGCACAAGCACAGCACTGATGACTGCTGACCACATTTAAACCTGAGAGATCCCTGTCCAGATAGAATCTGAAAATCCTTACGGGCCTGCCATTAATCATTATGTAGCGTCTTCACGTCCCCGAGCTGATGGGCTTACGCCCGCTACCACAGACGATCAAGCACAGTCAACATCTGGAGGTCAGACATCACAGGTCCACAGGGCGGCACTGCTGGTTTCTCCTTCAGCTGCGTTTGGTGTCGACTTCAGCTGAACCAGAGGCGAGATGTTGCCGTGTGTATTCCCAGATGAGCAGGGCCGCGCTCACGTGCACGTTCAGGGAGCGGATGACCCCCTGTTGGGGGATCTCCACACACACGTCCAACATCTGGAGCAAGTTGGCAGGAATACCTTCCCGTTCATTGCTAAAAGAAGAGAGAGTGAAAAATAGCTATCAAGTGGACGTTACGGCTAGTTTAACATTTTGGGAAATACACTTATTTGTTTTCTTCCTGAAAGTCAGATGCAAAGTTTGATACCACTGTCTCATCTGTATGATGAAACAAACATGATAGAGTGGTGTCAATGTTTTTATCCAACTCTCAGCAAGAAAGAAGCTAACCCTTATATTTTCCAAAATGTTGAAATATTCCTTTTACCCATTGAGATGATTCATTGTTTATAAGAAAATGTTGTATTCTGTCAGGAGGAAGAGTTTTCCAAAGAGAATTCAGATCAACAGAGGATATAGAGCAGCTTCAGTGAAATTGTATTTTCTAGATAAATTTGGATGTGATACACTGCATCATGTCAGGGGGAAAGCCACTCTTTAGCCTCCCTCCTGACACTCACTCCTAGTGTGGTGAGTTAGTATTGATCATAAAATGTTATTGCTCTCAATCCATAATCCAATTAAAATACACATAATTACAGGATACCAATAATTTACTATTATTATAATTATACTCACACTGACTGCCCAATATGTACTCGGGTATGAGAGAAACCATCTGCAGACTGCTGCTGAATCAATCTTACCCTGGTTGTCTATTCTGCCGTAAAATCAACATTATTTTTAATTCTAGCTTTCATTCAACTTAATGGTGCTACCCATTTGATTTAATTTAAGAGCCCCTGCTGCTAATAGCAAAGTTAGTCCTTCATTTTCTCGTGATGACTCATGAGTAATTCAAACTGTAATCAACTGAGCATTTACTGAGCTCAGGCAGTATAGGCCATGCAAGGCAAACATAAAGAGGTAACGAGTTTGGGCATTCAGCGGGTCCACAGAGGGGGCGCCGCGCAGCGAGGAAGCGTGATTTGATGAGCTACATTTATCTCGAGTGCAACTGGGTGAGATAATAGCCACCTGATGAGAGATTAGAGGCAGGGCGGTGCTGCGTGCACACAGCTGTGAAAGCCCTCCAGATTCCGTTCACACATGGGGCGTTTGAGTAAACAGCGCAGTTCACGCATTTGTGACTTCACAAGTTAAAACAAAACAAGACACCTACACAGATGCATCAAATATGATCCCTCTCTCTGCGCCGGGCCAGCTGCACAACCCCCGTACACATCCGGTGAGGAATGAGTCATGCAGCCACTGTTTGCTTATAATTACCGTAATGTTGATTTCTAAAAATGACTACATGACTCGTCTGGGTCACTCTGACCACAGGGGCGCGTCACGAACTGAACTAGATAAAAGGTTCAGGGTTTTTTCAGTGGCAGTCATCACACTGCTTGTATTGGTTTGTGTAATTCATTTCCATGAACCTTTGTCCTCAGGGAGAGCCAATTACAGCGCTGCGTGCCCCGACAGGTTCAGCGCGGGGAGGAAAGGTGCAGATACCGCAGGGGAAACGCTCTAAACCGGTGAGATAACATTAAATATGTCTCGTCAGCTCAAACCTTTATCTATGTGGGAGTCACAAGGGCATGGGAAAGCAGAGGCTTGCATGCATTTATGCACTAATGGTCGGTGGAGAAAGCATTTTTATGGCTTTTGCTAAGAGTAAGCCTGTATATAAAGAGGTCATACCCAAGAAGTAAGAGAGTCTTCTCAGGGAACTGATAGTCCTGCAGACTCTGACTGTTGGCGGTCTGCTCCACTCCAACAATACAGTACCCGTCGCTCTTCTTCACCTGCAGGAAGTCAGTCAGCTCCAAGGGCTTCACCTGGTGGACAGATACAGGTTATGGTTTAAAAATAGGTTTATAGCAAATAATGAATTAAAACAAATTCGAAAATGTAACACTTGGACATATATCAGGGTGATAAGGAACACCAAAAATGACTGTACAATGACTTTTTATGTCCCAGCCACTGACATTGAGGAGGCGGAGTTTATGATTTATAATGCAGCCAACCACCAGGTGGCGATCAAATGCTTTGGCTTCACTTTTCAAGAACAACGATAACGTTCATCTTTATATATGAACGTATAAAAACGTATCAGCTGCTTTCAGATGGAGGTGGTTCTTTCACTGGAGCCAGAAATATCAGTTTTCAAAAAATATAGGTAGTTTTGGTAAAGCTCAAGAGGAAGAAGCATTTACCGACCACTTCTGTTTTTGAAAAATCTAAATCTTTTATTAAGGCTTTGCAGGGTATAACAAAAGTGCAGCGCGTGAAACTGTAACATATACAAAAAATGCTTTCTTGTTAATTGCAAGAAAGATGTTCATAATACTTTAACAATTTTATCAGAACAGAGTGCCATTAGGAGAACTGCAGCGTCGGTATCCAGCTGTTCCGGCTGCTGCTGGCAGTTGATGTTAATCTTGACTGAGACAATTTTAACCCTGAGCTAACCAGGTCAAATCACACACTTCTCAGGTCCATACCCCACTGGGAGAAGGAGTTATATAAAGACAAAGTGGACATCATAATCGCAGGGGTGAAATGCCACATCACTTTATGCAATTTACCTCTAACAGAGGAAGCCAGAGCTCAGACGAGACGCTCAGGGCCTGGAAGTGTTTGTCCCCGACGTGGCGGAGGCTGTCCAGAACCAGAGCACTGGCACCGAATATCTCACAGGTCCTGCACAGACCTGGAACAGCAACACATGAAGAGAAATGTGTGAATCACATAAGTGAGGATACTTTGACTACTATGAAAGCTCAGGGGGCAATGAGACCATTTGAGGTCCGGGTCATCTGTGTCAACCATGACTCAACATTAAATAGATACTGGTCATCGTGGGCACAGACAAATATAAAAAAGCTGCCCCTTTAATGAATAAAAGTAAAACATTATCAGAACATCCTCACACAATGTCCTTGCTTACATCACACAGTATCAATATTGGTTTTGAAAATGGGTTTTTCCTCTGTAAACACATTTTAATTGATTCGGCTTCTTATCGTCAGACACAAAAAAAAATACATTTGCAGAGCTGATGTGAGCCGGGGATTTCCTGTATAAAGTCTTGATTTGTTTTTTAATTGAAGCTGAGTCTTTGCCCAAGTCGTCATCGTGAAAACTTAAAATGAACTGTATTTTCTGAATAAACAACCACTAACATCTGGCTTTTGTCTACATTGGGAATGGATACAATCAGCATTCACTCCCGGGTAAAAGGAATCTGCAGTCAACAAGAGTTTCAGTCGTTTACGATCGGCAGTGATGGGAATGAGTCCCCAGGTGAACGTACTAATGTTGTGACGTTTTACCAGGGGGAAAAAAAACAAGAAGGCAAACTCCTCTACTGGCAATGGGGAAAAAAGTGAATAGTTTTTTTTGTTGAGTTTAAATTAAAATCTAATTTTGGTATTACAGATGTATTAGGTAACGTGTTGTGCTGCTCCTGACCTCCTAAATTGGTGGGTTTGTCTATGAGCGAGGCCACCACCAGCAGGGCGCCGTGCAGTTTGCCCAGTCGAGCAGCCCTCTGCGGGGGAGCCAACTGAAGTTCGGGCTCCTGCTCCTGGATCCCCAACCTCCAGGGAGTGATCTTCTTCTGCACCTCGGCCCAGCGCTCCTCCTTATCCTGCTCAGCTGGATGACACAACACCATGATACCTTCACATCGCCCCTTTTATTGTGTGATACAAAAAAGTAGTTTTGCTGGTGCTACTGTACTTTTGTCCTGCTGGATCCAGTCTCCTGGCTGGAGCTGGTTCAGATCCTGAACAGGATTTCTCACAGGGAGAGATGGAGTGTCAGGGAAACACGTCAGTTTCTCAAACTTCCACGCTGGAATCCACTCGTCGTCAGCCAACTCCGACAGACTGGGAAAGGTGCAGAATATGGTCTAGGAGAGCGGAGTACGAAAATGTTACTTAGCATCGTGTTACCTCAGAAATGTGAGAATCTAATTGATTCCAAGACTTTTCATTTTTAGCAAAAACAAACCTCAGCGCTGTAATCTCTGATAGGGTGAAAGGCACCGAAGAAGAAGTGCTCATGGATCCTTTTCCAGTTTTTGTTGGCGTTTCTAGAGGGCGAGACAGAAAATCAATACATTAGCATACTACAGTCAGCTTTTCTTTTTTTATATTGAACATGGCATGTGCTCACCCAGTGGTTTGCATGGCCTCAGCCTGGTTCAAACAGGTCTTGATCACAGCGGACAGGCCCCCCAAACCATCTATCCCTTCCTCCGCCAAGGTCCACACCCTCTTCAGGGCCAGTAAGGCATACAGGCGCACACTGAAGTTATGGTTGAAACACCACTGCAGGATGATGTTCAACGCTGTACGCAACTGCGCTGCCTTAAAACACAAAGATGGAGAGATCTGATGAAGAGGTGATGAAGAACAATAATGATGTATGATTGGTGAAACTCATTGGGTTTACCTTGTCCTTAAGATTAGGAATGATGATGTTGAAGTGGACCAGGACTGACAGGAAGGTGCAGATGCTTGTCTTGGTCTTTTCTTGATCCTGTAAAGAAAACAGTCACTGTTAAATCAATTTACAGTCTCACTCATATCACGGTATCTTCTGGTGCACCGCTGTCCAGAGTGGATGCTCACCGTGTTGAAACAGGCCCAGAATCGGTCCATGTGTTGTGGATGTCGAGTGAGGATTAGAATCATCATCCATTCGATCAGGTACTTGACTGAAGCTTGGTTACTGCAGAATCCAGCTTCAAAGACATGGTTCAGCAAAGTGGAGACAAAGTCCTACACACACAGACACTCAGTCAGTCGGTCAGTTACTCACTGATTCATTATTTCCTGTGAGATTCTAAGTTTGAGTGTAGTCCTCTCACCTCTCTGAGTTTGGGCAGTAAGAGCAGCAGCGTTTGCCACACTCTGTTTTTGACACGATGCTGCAGGGAGTTGCTATAGTAACGCACTTTTGACTTCGATATGTCGTTATCCTACAAGGGGGGGGGGGGGGGGGGACAAAGACAAAGTACTTCTCGTTTGGCTGATGTTTCACTTTGCTTGTTTAAGATAAGAGCCAAAATATTAGATGAAGGATTGAGATTTCAAGATAGGACTGAGTTCCTTAAAGCAGATTCAAAGTTCCAGTGAGAATGTGTCATCATAATATGGTCATACTGGGATGCTGGGATATATGATCATGAAGTTATTTTCTGACATTCGAAAAACATTGTTACTAGTGTTGTGGCACTCATTCTCAGAGTAATCACCTACCTTTCTCAACAAAGCCATCACTAGATCCTCCATCACTGTTTCATGCTGCGGGTTTGAGGGATCCAGGCGGCTGAGGAACGCCAATACACATGTGCGGGGGAACTGATCATCCCTGTTATCACTGGAAAATTAGAGCAGGAGATAGAACTGTGAAAACATCTGCACAGCAGCAGGGACCTCTAGTGGCAGTCCTTTAAATTACAGCCACACTGGAGCAACCTCTCACATTACAGCTAAGAAGAAGTCCGCTCACCTTGTAACTACGACATTTTCACCAAGCTGCTCCGCGTACGTTTGAACATCCTGTACGAGTCTTTGAAATAAATAAAACAGTTAGAAAAAAGACACAGATAAAACAACAAATCTGAGAAATGCTGTCAAAAGTTACCGTTGGTCTCTCCTGAAAACTGGTCCATACACACAGGCCTCAGTGAGAATGTCCATGTGGCTGAAAACGCTACAAAACGCTGTGTCATCCTGGTCCCTGCCGCCGTCTGTGGGCAGCCACGTCTGACAGCAGTGTTGCAGCAGGACTCCCAACACGCCAACTTTTGACTGAGACAGCTCGATCAGCTCAGTGGAAATCTAAATCAATCACACATCCACACATGAGAATACATATGGAGAACGTATGTAAGAGCAAATCACAGGAGCATCCAGGTCTTGATTTACCTGTTTCAACGTGGCCACAAGTGTCAGAGCCTGAGTGTGTGACAGCAGGAGCACATTCTGGTGGAAAGCCAATGAGACGAAGCCTCTGAGGGCCGGCCAGAAGTCATGGGCATTCGTGCTGAGTCCCTGCACCAGCTCCCAGCTCAGAGTCACAGCCTCCACACACAGCGCCTCCTCATCCATCAGTAACTGGGATCAAAACGTCACCAAACCGCACAGTTCATCAGATTTTAACTTAGTTTTCAAGAAATTATTCATATCACACACATCAACACCTCATTTCAGTTCCTTAAATTACCCCAAATTTCACAGAGACTCACTTGTGGCAGCACTGTCTCCATGAAGGCGAGCACAGGCAGCACCAGGTTGCTGGGCAGCAGTGCCAGGGCCTCCATGCTGCAGCTCAGAGCGGCTTTGAGAGCGTCTGGTGCTCTGGTACTGTCGGAAATCTCAACAGCCTTAATCAGGAAGTTCAGACAAATCCACTGGTCCCGCATGAAGTTGGCAGCGACACGTCCCCAGTCCTGCAGCAGAGGCCCCTGCACACCCAGATCACTACCCAGAGAAGACACATGTAAATTACGTTCATGTTTCTTAGAGACATTGTATATTTGAGCTGGATATTGTTCTTGAGCCAAAGTTAGACACTTCTAATGACAGTAATATTGTTCGAAAAAAGGTTTCCACAAACCTCGAACAGTCTCCTGTGTGTGGTTTCAGCAGGCGTACATTGAAGTTTCCCAGGGACGACGGACTCTGGGAGGTAGAAGAAGGTGAAGTGTAGAAAAAGTCCTTCAGATCTTTCAGAGCAGAAATGGCCTCTGATCTCCTGTCGATCACTTCCTGCTCCATGAGATCACAAACCGTGGCCAGGGATGCCATAGCAACCGCCTTAGCTACCTGGTGTTCCACCGATGGGATCTAGGGATGAGGACAAAACATAATTAAGCAATCATTCATAATCAAACTGATGTATGAAGACCCTGGCTGCTGACGGGGGTTTGAACCTGCGAGCTCGTTTCTTGCAGGACCCTGAGGCTGTGCTTAATGAGTTTAGAGAAATCACTCTGCTGGACTTTATGGTGGTACTGGGGCTCAGAATGAGACATGACCAGCAGCTGCCTCAGGACCCTCAGATACAGGTCTGCCCGCTCCACGTCAAATAGCTGTTATAAAAAAAAAAAACATGTTAGAGCTGGAGGCCTCGGTGCTAATTACAGCGATGGTGACTTGCTCGACTTGCTGTTTACCTCCTGCAGCTCCCCACACAGCCGCCTCAAGATAAACTCCTGGATTGGATCCGCAAGTTGAAAAATGAGCTTCTCCATGGCAACGCTCACGCTATCGCCTGTGAAGAGCAGAGTGAAAAGAGGTGAACGTTACTCACTCCAGGGTGCTCCATAAATTATGACTTTATTCTGTGTTTTTTCTGTGGCTCTAACACTTGTATCGTATCCCTCAGCTTGACCTACTGCATATTTATGGACAGCCACGGAAATAAATCAGTGTAATCCTTACAAACCTTGCTCTCCTCCGACAGCCTGACTTCTTGGTGATCGTTCAAGCTGCAGCAGCCGCAGCACAAGCTGCAGGCTCTTGTCGCTCTTGCGCAGAGGAAGGTAAATGTTGGTGCGGACTCTGCTCAGGGTTTCCAGCAGAGGCGAGAGTAATGACTCCAGAGTTTTACTGAGCTCTTTGGATGGCTGACTCTTCTCCATGTCCACACACAGCAGAAAGGCCCTGGCCAACTTGTCTGCCTCTTTGGAGTCAGGTAACATCTCAGTCTGACCTGCGGAGCAACACAACTGACTTTACATGATGGTGAAAAGTGTAATTATACCTACAGATAGACTTTTTGATTTAATCACCTCGGTTTGTTTGTTTGTCAGCAGGATTTTGCATAAACTACAGATCAGATTTCCTCAAAACTTGGAAGGAACAAGAAAGAAAGAACCATACAATTTTGGCACGGATCCGATCAAACTCGAAATTCAGTAATCTTCCATTAGTCTCTTGCATTGCGAGATATTTTATTTTTTTTACATTTTCAAATTTTTCTTGTGAAAAATGGATCTTGATGAGAAACAATCTGGCAAATTTAGGTGAGTGATTTCTATGAGTATGTGCAATTTGGTCTGACTTATTGAATTGAAGGGACTGTTGACAGTGAGGGGAGAGAGCTCCTCAGTTGAGGGGGCGCTCGAGATATCAAACATCGTGCCAGGAAAAAAAAGAAAAGGCAAACTCCTCGAAAGGCAAAGGGAAAGGAGTTAATATGCTTTTTTAGCCTCTAAAGCCAATTTAAAAAACGGCATGTACCTGCTAATTATTGGGTAAATGAGTCGGCACAATTTGATATGACTTGATTGACTTTAAGGACCCTGGCGGAGGAATGTACTTAACCGAGTGCTTCAATTCAGCCTCACCTGTGCTGGCTGGAACTCGGAGATACGCCTGGATCTCGCCTTCAACGTAGCGTCTGACAGTTTCTTTCTTTGAGGCTGCACCTGTAGAATCACCGTCACCCACAATCCTGGGCTTGAAACTGCCTTCGTTGTTCGACAGCCATACGCACACCTGCAGTGGTGTCACAGACATGGAGGGCTGCAAATGAGTCAATCGTAAAATGATTCATGTGAATTGTTGGTGTTGAGTGTCTGATGCAATGTACCTGACTCCAGATCTGCGTCCCTCTACACAGTGACTCGTCTGCACGGAAATGCATCAGGAAACTAAAGAAGTCATCTAAGCTCACTGCACTCTGAAAAGAAGACAGTTCAATACCAGAACTTCGTACATTCAGAGCTTCAGATGTTTGAAAATGTGAAACCAGCAGTAAAGAGCTCGGATCAAATAATGTTAAAAGATTGATTCTTTTTTTTAAATACACTGTTTGTGTCTTACCACGTCTGTGAAAGAGAGGGCGCTGTTCAGCAGGAAGCACTGGGCTGCTCCTCTTAACAGCGGTTGATGTGTGATCATGGTGCAGCACAGCACCTCCCTGTAACAAAAAACCACAGACAATTTGAACACCTGCATGAAGAATGAACTGCTGGGAGCTGGTCTGAGTGAGAGGAACTGTGATGATGAGGAACCTCAGAGCTGTGAGTCCGTCGATCCCCAGCACGGGACTGGGAGGGAGCTTTGATAGAGCCTGGGAGAGGAAGAGGAGGGGCACGGCGCACCAGTGCTTCGAGCCCAGCTGCTGAATCAGCTGCAGCAACACACAACCTGACAAAGAAAACACAACAGTCAGAGGTGGAGAGGGTTTTAGGCATCGCTAATTGAAAAGAGCTTTATCTGCGGCTTCTGTTGTCCTGTACCTCTGTTCTCTAGTGGTAGGCTACTGAAGAAGGTGACCATGAAGACTTGGAGCTTAGCCCCCAGCTCAGGACAGTCTCCTACACTCTGCCCAACTGACCTAAATGCCGGCAGAAGGTGGATTTGATAAAGACTGCTGGAAAAAACAACAACTTAAAAACACACCACTATCTGCAGTGATTTAAAACCTCACCTGTGGAAGAGTGATGTTTCCGACAGAACATCCATCAAAGGCCCAACGATGAACTGAGAAAACAAAAGAAGACAAAACCTTAATGAAGAAATGTAACTTATTGATAGTGCATGAATAAGCCTGAATGCCACTGGATAAGTGTCTGGGCCTGTACCTGAGAAAAGGCCAAAGCGAAGGCCGGCTGTCCGAGGACCTGCAGCTCGAGCAGGTGACACACTCCCTCTCTCATCAAGGATTTATTCTCACTGTGGAACATCCGCTGGTAAACACACAGCAGCCAGGACGGGTGGAAGAGGCCTTGACCTGAAGCCACAATATCATCAGACATATAGAGACTTTAATATAGAAAGAACAACGGGGTGAATGTGCAAGCTCTGTAATGTTTGATCTTTGTTTTTTGAGTCATTGCTGAGAAATCATTATTTATCTGAAAAGGCACTTTACCTCTTACAGCAGTTAGTGATAAGGGCACGGTCGGGTACATAGAAAATGTCACTACTGTTTGAATGTTGACGTTGTAATAAAGCTCTAAGAATAAGACACCATTCTTCAGTTCTGCTCCCTCAGAACTTTTATTAAAGGAGTTGTGTCTTTGCTCGACTTAGTTTTTTCCTCCTGACATCAGCAGCATCAGCAGCCATTTCATTAAGATCAGTGACGGAGCGGCACAACAGACTGATGAACTCGAATGTTACCTTGACTATCATTCAGTGTTGTTTGGATCAACGTGTCTATTCTGTTCAGAACAGGCCGGACGACATGGACCTGCAGAAGAAAAGGAGAGCAGCAGGATGAGAGAGTGCCACCACCATGTCCTCTATCGGTTGTGGTGATCCAACCGATCCTCTACCTGGTTCTCCTCCAGGGTCTCCATCACCAGAGCGTAGTCCTCCCAGAACTCCTTGAGCAACCCGCTCCTGCTTGGGGCCCATTTGAACAATACCTCACCTGCAACAATATGAAGACCAGTGAGAAAACCAGCCAGAATGGAATAGATAAGTTAAAGTTGTTATCAAAGCATTTTACCTTCAGCTGATGGAGAGAGGGGGCAGTCCACCTGCTGCTGCTCCGACAGGGCCACGCACATCTTCAGCAGGTACAAAGCCCTCTTACGGGACACGCTGTCCCGGTGCGTCAGCCCGTCCTGAACCATCCTCCAGAACTGGACGCGCAGACGAGGGTCGGCCTCACCAGAGGGGGAGTCGGGGCTGTGAGGGTCCAGCAGGTGGTCTGACACGGCGGTCACGCACAGCAGGGCCCGCTCTGTGACCACTGGTGTGCGGTCAGCGCGGTGCCAGCAGCTCAGGTCGTCCAGGATCGACTGGAGGACGCGTTGTTTCCCGGCACCGTCGCAGCAGGTCAGCAGCGTCAGGAGCAGCCGGACCGTGACCCTGCAGAGCCGCGCATCGGGGAGGGTTTTCACGCAGGACACGGCAGCGGACACGGTGCTGAGGGTGAGCTGCTCATCCGCTGACAGGGCTGGAACGAGGGCAGCCATGACTTCACCGGACACCTCCACACTGAGTCGCCCCGGCTCCTCCTCTGACCGCTGCAGACACGGCAGCACGTACCGAGCCACTCGCCCCGGTACAGCCTCGTCACACAGCGGGACGCAGGCGCTCAGAAGCCGGCAGGCAGCAGCCGTTTTCTCCCTGCTGCCCCTCGCGGCTTCACCGGCTTCTTGTGCCGATATTGTGCCGAGGAGAGGCAGGCACCGCGTCCAGATAACAGACTCGATTTTACCCTGAATGTGTCGTCTCTTCTCGGATGTAAACGGAGACGAGTCCGAGTCCTCCAGGAGTGGACCGAGACCGGAGATGACAGCAGTCAGCGCCTCCACCCGCTCCGGCGCCGGACACGACTCGCTCGGCCAGGACAAGGACTCGAAGAGGCGGTCATAGTCTGGAGCGCTGGAGAGAACCGCGTCTATTAACACTGAAGACATGACAGGGGGCTGCTAAAGAGAGAGTTGCAGAGGACCGGCTTCACAGCCAGCGGCCATGGGCAACACGTTTTACTCAGGAATGTAAACTTCCGCCTACGTCAACTCAAAGTCTCGCGAGAGTTGGGAATTAGATATATGAATACAGCTCGATGGGATAGATATAGAAAGACATTGTTGTGCAAGTTCACTACTCTCATGAACTAGTTCAAAGTTCAGTTCATACAAGTAAACATGAATAGTTCACGTTCATAGTTCACCATTTAAATTCTGAACTAGTTCATAGTTCAGTTAATTTCATAGTTTTAAGGTGGAAAGTGAGAATGAAAGACTTAACTTGTTAAAGAAAACCTTATCCGTCAGTACCCCTTGACTTTACTGTCGGAATCTTTATAAGAGTGTGTGTAAAAATCCCTCAGATAATAATAAGGTGCATCGGATCTTGGATGTAGTTGCTGAGAGTCTGCGTCTCTGCTTTCTCTTGCCATCTGTATATGAGACCGAGAGCTGTTGTGTTGCAGGTATGGCCTGCCCCTTTAAGGAAAGTTTGTAGTGTGTGACGTAGTGCACCTGGGAATTGTGGGAAAAGACGCTAAAAGTGTGTAGTGACTTTTAGATACTGGATGATTTAACATACTTTAACAACCTATTGTTAGAGAATAACCCAGTACCAGTTCCAACCTTGTCTTCGGCCGCCTTACAAGAATCACAGTCTGCTGTGATGTCCTGAGGCTGCCCCCTGCTGGCTGCTAGGTTAATCACAAGATGGTTTGTGCAGCCTGTGATTAACTGAGGTAAATCTTTAATATCCTTCAAGGGCAATTTGATGTACAACCAGCAATCAGTGCACGACAAAAATAAACATATATATACAATGTAAATAAAACACAATATAAAAACCCTATAGAATAGGTAGCAGGGGGGAATTAGCTTTAAATAAATTAATTGATAAGTCGACCAACAGAAAATTAACCGTCAACCATTTAGATATTCTACTTTTAATTTCCTGTTGTGTTTCTAATAATTATTAATGTTGGGGACATTTCCTTGATAAATGGGTGGAGGTTTTATTACCTCTGCTAAGGAGGTTATGTTTTCATCTCTGATTTGTCAGTCAACAGGTTTATGTGACAAACTACTGGACCAATAACCACACAACTTGGTAGAAGGAAGCTGCATGGATCAGAGATGAACCTATACGGCTCTGTTGAGCTTTACTGAGTGCCAGTCTAGTGAATGAATCTGGAATCTTCTCTCAAAAAACATCCCCCCCCCCCTCATAGGGTTTGTAGTGTGAAGCTAACGAGGTGTTTTATAAAGATGTGATCGAAAAACGTCAGACCAAGTGAATCCACTTTATTTCAGCATGAACAGAAAAACAAGAAGGGAGTTTCACTTCACCTCACAACAGTTCCTCATAGCAGCATGATGCATACAAATAGATGTATACAAACCTACTCATTTTGGCAGCATGGTAGGGACATTTGCTGATGTCACCAACCGTGGCTCCGTGGACAGGCAAGCCAGCATCTAAAACATCCTCCTGGATGGCTCCCTGTGTGAACAGTAAGGCGGCGGCTCACACAGAATTTGCGCTTCCCCCTCAGGTGTTTCCCTTACGTACACGCTGCAGTGATAGACTGCGGTTAGAGTCAAAGATAAATAAAAAAAAGATGGAATTATCAGGTGCACAATTCAGAAAGCCCTGCAAAGTAGAGGAGGAGAAGAAAGAACAATATAGAGGTAAGAATCACCCCGATTGTGGACATTATTAATGTTTATTTGTGTCGATACGACATGTAATCAGTACAGGACTATTTGATATTTTTTATTATATATTTGTATTGTTTTTTATAGCTTACAAATTTGTCTGCCTGTGTGTGCATCTGTTTACAGTCCAAAAGTTATTGGGTAGGAGTGTCGGAGTTACGAGCAAGAAGTGTGTCGTGTTCGCTGGACTTTAATAAAGTTACACATAAAGAGAGAAGTTTCCTGTCGTCTATACGCGAGGATGCTACAATATGAACGTGTTCACTGGACGGATGGATGGACGGATGAATCGATGGATAGATCAACAACCTGAAGACAAATTGCCTGCGGCCACTGGATGTCACCATCAAAGAGGCATAAATATCACAACAAAAAAGTTTTTATTTTGTGGCATTAAGAATTTATTTTCACTATGATAAAAAAACAAAACAGTGCTTTAGATAAAAAAAGTAAATTGTTCAGTATTGTGAGTTTTTCATTCACAATTGGAAAAATAGCTCTGCATTTAAGGGCCGACATTCTTTTCCAGTGAGCTCATATTGGCTAAAGACAACAGTTATTTTGCAATTATCGTCCACAAAATAATGTCAAAACAAAGCTGACTGAAAGACTCTTTGTTCTGTGGCTTATATAACACGGCAGATACTGCAGATTCATCACACACCGACAGCTTACAGAAATAGCGCTTTACAATTAATACTTTTCTGTAGTAATTATGAAAAGCGGGAGGAGAATAGCAAATGGGGGAAGCTTTGGATGAATGCATTACCAGCCGTAAAGAGCTTCAATCAATTTTCCACACCAGCAGGTACATTGCTGTGGGAGACTAATAGGAAACGCATGACAGAGCACACTATACAAAAATAGAGTACATTGTCAAACATGGTTTAAAAAAATAAAGGCTAAAGGAATATAGGAGCACACTGCAGTTTAGGTGTTAACGTAAAAATAAACCAATCATGTATTTCAAATGTATCGCATTAACATTTCAAAACTTTACAGCCTCAACACTAATCTCAAACTTGCATAAGTTTTTGACAGCGTCAACTTTACAAGTTACAGTAAAAATGATTAAAATGCATTTGCTTTAAGAAGATGGAATATAATAAAATAGTGCAAGTAGTGTGTGAACACAATATACAACATTAATAAATATGCTTGCTTTACGGATATTGAAATTGTTTGATTGGATCTGTTGTCTAATCCAGAACTTTTCCAGGAGGAGTGAGCATTCCCGTCATCTTCAGTAATGTCTCTGGAAATTCAGGCACACCCTCATTTTCATCACCACCACTCATAAAATACATATTCACGCATTGGCAGCCTGTGAGTTCAGTTGCATTCGGAATGAAGGAAGAGAAAAGACGTTTTACAGGCATCAGGTATTCAAAGTATGAATTCAAGGAACTGTTCATCACCTAACATGTCCAGAGAAATGCTGTTGGTTGACTTGCGGCCATAGAACAAGGGTTTGTCTTGGCAGTGAAAGAGAGGGAAAAAAGTGAGTTCAACAGGGGTCTTTGGGTTTGGAGAGATTTCCGGGAACCCGAAGGTGTAGCTGTGGGAGGAATCGGGCAGCAGCGTCGTCCCCAGGGGAGTCGGAGGTGGAAAGAGGCTGATGTCATCTAGACTGTGGCTGTGCCGATCCACGCCCACGTGTGCTTTAGATTTCAGCATCTTGAATTGAGATAAGACGTAAAGTTAAAATGTGAGGAAAGACGAGGTTATCAAAAGGACGTGAAGAGGAAAGGAGATATATACGACTAACCTGTTTTAACAGATCATCATTGTGCAATTTACCAGTTTCATCAGAGTCTGGGGGAGTAACTTTGTTTTCTGTAGATACAAGAGATCATAGGTCAGTTCTGACAAAGAACAAGCATAATATGCAAGTACAAACTTTTGTTTTCATGGTTGAGAGGAGTAAAATATTCGATATATGTTTATCAAAATCAGATGATTCATACCGGATACATGTGTGACTGAGGGGACTTCAGCACAATCCACTGACACTCCTTCAAGAAGATCCGCCAACTGGAACATCTCATCAGGATCATCTACAAGAGCTTCCTTCGGACTTTCAACATTGCTCTTGATTCCTAAAGAGAAAAGTGTTAGAAATCTGATTATTAAACAATATATATAAATATATTAAATCTTAGAGCCTAGTGGACAGAAAATAATTTTGTACATTAGTGATTAGAGGCAGAAACTTGGACTATGGGCAGAGAAGGTCTCTGGTTCGACTCCACGGAGAGACAACAAAAGACGAACCTGGATTGATCTGTCCAAAAATCCAAGAGTCTCCCTATCCTGTCTAGTGCCCCTGAGCAAGGCACCTTACTCCCCCAACATCTGCTCCCCGAGCGCCGTACATGGCTGCTCACTGCTCTGTGTGTACTGCACCAGATGGGTCAAAAGCAGAGATTAAATTTCCCTTCCTGCATGAGTGTGCCTTTGCATGACTGTGCATGTGTTTGGGACGAATAAATGCATCTTATAACCCTAACCCAAACACATTCACACATTACCACTACGCAGAAATGACACTAAGCCAAAGCTCCATATAGAGGCCTACAAAATTAATATAAAAATAGTAATGTTAATTTACCACCATGCATCTTTAAGTCATACTGCGACCAAGCACATGTTAACCTTACATATTTTCACAACATAAGCAGTAATATATCAAATTGCTAAATATTTTATTCAACAAATCATTTATCATTTAACTCCACACAATATCTAGAAAGACGGATAGCATTTTCCATGTTTCTGAGTAAACTCCTCTCACCTTCTTCTTGCCAGCCGTCATCTTCTATTCGACTCTTACTGCTGGCGTCGAACCCGGAGATGCAGGAGCTGCTGCGGCTCACTGCTTGGCTGAAGCACTGCTCTCCTTGCTGCTGACTCTCATCCTCCATAGAGGCCAGCTCCGTGGAGATGCTGTGTTGGCGGGCGTCAGCTTCGATCCCAGAGCTGCTGGTCGAGTGGCGAGACAGACCAGGGCTGCTTTCGCTGCCGGCGGGGTCCAGGTCCAGGTCATCGCTGATGTATGATTCTCTGTAACGCTTTTTCTCTGAAAGAATAAACAATAAAAGATACAAACTGTAACACTCATCAGGAACACTTTAGATGTTTTGTACGAGAGGCCAATCATTCAACTCAGTTGATACTTAAGTTTTCTTCAAGGACAAGAGAGCTCCCCACCAAACTGTATGATCACAGATACTAATCGTGCCCTTGTATTTACTCCTCTCTTACCTTCGCTCTCCTGGAGATGGCGTAGGTGTTTGAGGGACGGCTGGAGGCTGAGGTAGAGGCGATGGCAGCTGCTCAGGTGCAGGAGGAGGTGGCGAGAGCGGAACGATGATCCAGTGTAATAGACCAGCTTCCGAGCTGATGGCAAGCCATCTGGCTGGATCTCGAATTTCTTACCCTGAATGGAACAAACATATTATACAGGGTGCGCAGAGCTAATGCCCATTAAATAGTTATAATGCATCCATCCAATCTTAACAGTGAATGGAGATGAGCAGTGTGCATACCAGAAAGGTGAGACGTCCCACGTTTGACCAGGGGAAGTTGTACAGCTGCTGTCGCGTGTTGTTTACCTCCTGTGTATATAAAACACAGACACACACATTTATAAGAATTAGCTCTCATGCTTATGAGCCTGTGTTTGGAAAAAAGAAGAGCAGATTCCTGGATATACAGTGGTATGAAAAACTTGAGACAAAAAGGCATTGAGTTGAAGTTGACACATTTCTTTAATATTTTAGGCAAGATAACTTGTTTTGTTATTTCTGGAAAAGAAGCTGAAACAAAAGTTTGGCTACAATGCGCTTTCAGTACTTCGCAACAAAACTCGCAACAACCGAATAACAAAACTATTCGCTTGTTAACGCTTTATGTAGCAGTTAAGAGCTGTTTTCTCCCTGTTTTCCTTTCAAATGACTTCTGTGAGATTTTTGGGTCGTCTCTTTTGAGGTCAGACCACAGATTTTTGGTGTTTCACATCAGGGGACTCTGAGGACCATGGCAAACTATTCAGCTCATGCCTCTTGACCTCAACCACTGTGTCTAACTAACATTATCCTGTTGTAGGAACCATCTTCTTTTCATCTCCAGCTTTTTTGGAAATATCTGCTTTGGGAAATTGTTGTTATTTAATTGATCCCATTCTTCTCTAGCAGTGAAAATGCTCCTTGTGCAACTGGCTGCAACATAAACCCAAAGATTATCCGATTATCAGTCTACCTCAATGATTTCAGTTAATTTCGTGACATCATCCACGTCTTTCTTTGTTCTCATTGTGTCTAAAACATTTAACCTCAGTCCTGTGGACACATGACTTGTTATGCAGACTTCTGACACTGAATTTTGTGGTGAAGATGCAGGAAATGTTTTTCGCTTATGAATCTACCATGAAGTTAGAAGTTGTGAAGGTGTGGCACCCCCATTGCTAAATCTCCCTGAAGATATTTAGCAGTCAAATGAGGGTTCTGATTTCCATCTCAAAAGATCCTCCATAAGTCGCAGAAAGTTTGCTTTATCTTCCAGTCTACAACTTGACCTCCACTGTTCCTGTGAACTGCCACTTTGTAAATACATGACACGTACATGAGCTGAGTAAAGGGCTACATAAAAAACACTTTGCTGTCGTCTTACAGCCTTCTCCTGCTTTGTGGGAATAGGTTGATGCAATGTTCACGGTGCAAGGCTGCGCACAAGGAATTCATGACTGTTGGGACAAGGTTTGAGTCTAGTTTATCATACTTTGAAATTTACATCACTTGGCCTTTCCTAATGATAATGGTGAAGTAGCCATACACCTAAAAAAAGAATTTAGGTACAAGGCTTCAAAGCTGTTGAAGTGCCTACACTTTTGCATGCTGCGATTTTCTATCTAAAGTTGCTTAAAATATTGAATATTTAAGTATTTAAATATTGAATTCGTATTGAACATAACAAGTTTCATCATTAACTTTGTGCCTTTGGGAGATCAGGTCAAGTTCTACTAACATAACCACTCACAGTAACCGATACTTTGAACAACTGTGCCAAAACATTTTCATGCGAGTGTAATTTAAAATTATTGATCAACAAATCAACCGTCCTTCCGTTCAAAGGATCCATCTGGTCTTGGCAAAGAGACTAAGGGCTTCTCAAGGTATCTCACGGTCTGTTGGCTCTTTAATCAGCCAGGCCTCGAGTCCTAATCCACCCCAGATGGCCCCTGATGGACAGATCAAACAACGGAGCGCATGGCAGATGACTCCTATCTCCTCATGCACTGCCGTCAGTGGCAATCCCACACATTCCTCACACGTCTAGTCAGAGGTTTTACAAGACTCTAAATACAAAGACAGAATGTTGGAGCGAACGCAGATTCACCCTTGTGAACGCGAGTGTTGACATACCTACTATGCATTAATAACGTGCTCACACATACCTGATAAACCTGCATTCCTCGTAGGGTCAGACCGAGCAACGCCGTTCCTCTCTCCTCCTTTTTATCCTGGACAAATGAAGGATGACATGTCAGAGAGGCATCTGAGGGCCTCAGATAAGACTGCTATTTCACCGTTAAGCCTCCCTCCCTCCCTACCGGTTTACTAGGAAACACACAAGGCCGCTGCTCACAAATTTTTTAGCATCAACACATTACGCAATGGTTGGGCCAACCCTCAAAATATCACTCAGTAGATGAGCGAGTTCGAAATGGGGAGGATAATAAACTGAAATAGATGGAGGGTTACGTAACTTCCCCATTGTTATTTGTGCAGCGTGGCTCAAATGAAGCCAGACTAACTGTGTTTGTGTTGGAAAAGAGAGTATCGCAGTCAGAGAAGAAATATTCCTGGAATAGCTTTAGATTAAAAACACATTCCATCGCCCACTAGGCTCAATAACCGTTATTTGTTATTTTAATAATATAAATCAACTGTACAAATAAACCACACCCTTCTCATTTTCATGACACTGAAATACTAAACTGGTTCACGACCTTTTGCAGTCTGTAAAATGTGACTGGTACATCCTCCAGTCGACACGACTCCCGGATGAAGAGGAGGATGGCGTCTCGGGCAGACATGCCCCACAGCTCCTGGTGCACTTTGGGCCCATGGCAGAGGAGGTAGTTCACCCCACGCTTAGCTACAATCTACAGACAGAAGTAGAGAGACATGTTATCCACAGAGATCAACACAACCTCAAAATATAAAATATTTAAATCTTTTACAGGCAAATGTATGAACATTTTAAACTGAACATCACATTAGATTCAAAGTGTATGCAAATGCTGCTGCTCCATAATAACACCTACCCACGGGGGAAAGTAATCCTTGAGTTCAAAGTACGGGGTGATCTCTCCATACTCCCTGGGCAGCGGGTGGTCGCCGAGGTCAGCCTGCAAGGCGTAACCTGCCAGCTGGAAGTAAACCTCCTCCTGCTGACGACATTCAGAGCGAAGCATGCGCTCACGCAAGTCGGAGTAGTATAGATGTCGTGCCTTTCGCTCACTGGTACCGCACATATATAAAAAAAAAAAGGTAGAAGAAGGTAGAGGATAAGATGTCAGAAAGGAGGACGAAGATGGATGAAGTATAAACACCAAGTTCACAAGCAATAAAAGAAAAAAGGAAAGCTTGTGCAGTGGTGAGGGAGATGTTATATAGAACAAATATAGAGGGACATACCAAATGAGTCTCCCATTTTCCACGTAGTACTGCACTTTGAGGAAGAGTACGAGAGGCAAAGGTCTCTTGTGAAGTGCCTGTGTGTAGAAAGAGACGTGTCAGAGTCGGCCTGTGTGTGTGTGAACATCTTTTTGTCATGCTAAATGAAGAGTCGTGGCATGTAGGCCACTGAACTGCGCCTCCCGCTTAACGAGCAGCTCGCAACAAAAGGCTTCTGATTCACACAATCGCAATTTGCAACCCTGCACAAAAGGCCCTCTTACCTTTCCTGAATCTTGCCTCCATTCCTTGGGAAAGTACTTGGTCAGTTTCTCCTCCATATCTAAAAAGATGTGCTCATTGTCTGCAATGAAGGAGAAGGAGACAGGCAAGAAACAGATAGTGAGCAAGCAAAGAAAACAATAATGTTGCCAAGCGGAAAATGTGCCCTACAACGGGAGTCATTAGGGCAAAAGAAAAAAGCCCTTGTTCTTTTGTTTGCGAACGAGGCTACGAGGAAGCTAATGACAACAGAGCTAATGTTAATGAAACCCATCATAACTCAAATCTTGATATTTTACCATTACCTATCATGAAATCCCCAGAACTTAACTAATGCTAATGTTGTTTGATTAAAAAACTAAAAAGCTAAAGAGCAGTTTGCAGCTTGTGTTCAGAGTCAGAATGAGATTGTTGTGTCACTCTCAGCCGATGAGTCACAAGAGGGGCATTTTTCTGTTTGTTTCACCTTATCTGTTTTGTTCAACTTAGTGCTGGCCGAGCTGTTTCACAACCCGCTCCCTCAAATCATCCATCCTTCCTTCCTTTCACCTCGTCTCATTCTTACTCTGACTCACTCCAGCTCCTCCACCTCTCAGCCTTCATTCAGGCCATTGAGTAAGAGTCTGAGTAAGAGGCGGCCCCTGTCATGACGAATATCTCTTCACCCCACCCTCCTCTCTCTTCCCATCATCAATCCATCCCTCCCCTCAGTGAAGAGGAGGAATGCAAGGGTGCATTCCAGGCTTAATGAAGTTAATATTGCAGGAATCCAGGCCTAAGTGATCGCTGAAACAACACCACAAAAAACAAAAGGCTGCTTGTTCAAGCGGTGAGCCACGTTAGATTACCGAGGCATTTTGGTGTATTTGTAAGTGGAAAGAGAACAGGGACACAATGAAACAGAAAGTAAGTGGATTACTTTGTTTAATTATGCAGACTGGGGAGGCAGAATAGTTATTTTTTTTGGTGTGGTGAAAGTCCGTTGACAGAAAAAATGTTTTCAAAAGAGGCACCGAGCCGAGCCCTGCTGCAAACCGTTGTCATAATCCAAACATGATGCTCTTGTTTGCGACTTGACTGAGTTTTGGCAAAAAAATTGTAACTGCATGAACTGATCAACTAACCTTACAATTGTAGGCAGGGCGTCTACAGCTATAAACAATTACTTCCAGGCACTGGCTTTAACCACCACGAGCACTTGTTATTCTCAAGCCACCTTTCATCAAAATTGCATTTCCCCATGTTCAGAAACTAGCTAGCAGGTTTGCTAGAAAGGCATTAACTTAACGCTTAAACTTAACCAAACTAAACATCCAATATGAATTCACTACCCTCCTAGGGCTTTGACTGGTAAAACTCAATTCAACACATGTTTTGACTCATGGCCACTGTGTGTATGGTCACAGGTTTAAGCCTTCTGACAACACTGCTGTGTATTCGAGTGTGAACAGTTGTTTCAGTTTGAGGGGATAAATGAGGAGTGAACCTACCCTTCACCACTGTGAGGCCAAAGAAGAACAGCTCTTTGACTCCGAGAAGCTCTGTCACACGATTGAAAACATCCTGCCCTGTGGACTTTGGCTGGAGCAGGAGAAAAGACAAAAAAACAAGTATAAAGCAACTATGTATTCACCAAAAAATGTGGTGCAGCCAAAACATTGAAGTGATAAACAGAAGTTTGACTCTTAGGGTCAGGAGAACAGCTAGGGACATATTAAAACACTCACCCTGACAGTGATGTCCAGCTGTTCTTTGTTGGGGAGGAGAACACAAATGGTTCTCTCCTGCTTTATCGAGGCAGACATGTTGTCTTCTGTATGTCTGTGATAAGCACTCTCGCTATTTCACTGCTTCGATCTCCTCTTGCTCCTCTCTATCCTTCTCTTTTTATCGGTTCCAAGGCAGCTTGTCCATATTGCATCTGAAAAAAAAAAAGGATGACATCAGAGTGAGATAAGTAAAGTTATAAATCCATGATTCAATTAAAGAGAATGATGATGACAGCAGAGGGGAATTCAAAACAGATGATCAGCTCATGTGTAAGATCTGAATCCAACTGAAGAGAACTCAACAAATTAGAACGTCTCAGAGCAACTCCACTCTGCAGAACACAGCTTCTATTAATATTGCATTAACATACTGTCACAGCAAAAACAATCCCCTACCCAGACATAAGTACAGAGATACGTCCCATAAGACCACAGCCAAGATTAACTCAACACCGGCCGTCCCTGTGGAGGGGTTAGAGGCCAAGTGTTTGCCATCACGATTATCCTCCAGAGGGATAATCCAAAAATAAGAAACAATAAATAGCCAAAATACATTAATCCAAATAACACACCTTGTCCCTGATCCTTATCAATAACTAAAACAGTGTCTAAATTAAAAACGATGAAATAGTTAAATGAGCTTATCATACTGTAATCCTAACAACAGCCAACAACGTAATCAAGATGATCCTTGTGCTTAGTTATTCACCTATTCTAACAGGATCAATCACAACACAATAATGAAAGGGGGACTGGGTTAAAACATATTCATACTGCTAAACATACTCCAACAAATGGCAAATGGGGAGGGGGGAGGGGAGGCAAGGACCAAGGATCACCTAAAACTTGCCCAACTGGGCTGACCTGAGGCCCCAACTGGTGCGAGGCTCATCTGATTAACGTCTCAGAATCAACTAATCAGGTTAATTACTGCTGTGCGCCGACTCTTAATCCCTTAAATCCCGCCAGGATGATAACCAGAGGGAAGGAAGAAAGAAAGAGAAGAATACAAGGGACAAAATTAAGAAACAGGTTGTTCTTGTGTCAGTCTGCTCAAAAAGTAAAACACTGTTTTTAATGTAGATAAGAGAGCATGTTAAATGTTCCCTGGACAAACAAAGTTTCTGCTGCTTTGTCTTATTAACCCTTGGGGAGGGGGGCTATCTCATTTGGGGGGGGGGGGGGGGGGGATACTTTTACATATGTTTAAAAGCACCAGATGCAAACAGGTCTCACTGTTGATGAGAATACAAAACCACAAAAAACATGTTTTCCAGTGTGCAAAGCATTATGGGAACTACAAAGGTGAATGTTCTTGGCTCTGAGGCCAAAACATTTGACATACCAGATATGATTTAAGGGCATGTTCAAACACAGCCTCACTAACATTCAGGTGTAAGCGCAAACGGACAAAATAAACCTGAAATTCCAGTGACTGGAACACCTGATTCGTTTGAGACTCAGTTGTACGTTCACTGTGACGCTGTCGTAGATGGTGCAAAAGTTCAAGGGCTCTTAACACTTCTCACAACATATAAACAAATCCTATAAACTATATTAGATCATTATCAACTTTTGTTAGACTTAGAGTTCTTCTGCAATATAATTAAAACCCATAGAGATAGTGTTGTCGCTTTATACTCTGGTACTGTAAGCTAAGTCTATAACATGAGTTATACTGCTAAGATACAATACTGCTTCCTTTACAGACTATACACTCACTGAAACACCACCATAGAATGTGTGCAAATAGTAATACAACACGTGGGAAGAATTGTTTGTAGACATTTGGGAGCAATTCATGAGCAATTCATCTACCAAGAATAAGAGAGACGATTCTTAAGTCAATAAAAAAAGCATTAACATTCTAAAAGCTGTCTTAATCTTAAAGGTGGGTTTGGTTTGTTTTTACAAGCATCTGAACTTTTTATACTGACAAAAATACTGTCAGACTTAGATGATTTACTTAAAAGAATAAGCAGTACAAAATGCACCTGAAAAGCAAGCATTAAAAGTGCTGAGCTACTAATAAACACAGGGAAACCAAACCAACCTTACTCTGCTACGAATGCAGAGTAAAAAACATCTTTATAAACCACGGGGGGGGGGGGGGGGGGGGGGGGGGGTAACTGAGTCCCATCTGCAACCCAAGTCCACTATTATGCCCGCACAGAGCTGGGCTGACGTCTGCAGACATCCCCCTTGATGCTGACCAGGGGGAAACCTGGCATCACATGAGAGCAGCCATCTGTATCCCATAATTCCCCTGCAAGACTGCTATAATCCCCGGTTCTGAGCACAGTCCTGGGAAAACAAGAAGAAAACAACATCCCCCTGTGTGCACCGTGCGAGCTCAGCGAAGAGCCGGGGATCCTCACTGCTCAACTTCCACCCAACTTTAACCCGAGAGGGAGCGAGAGAAGAGGCTGTGTTTTTAATCTGAATTAACTGAAGAACACAGCAGATGCACTCGTCCCACTTGGAAACAATAGACAGCCTTTCAGATCCGTGGGGGTGCGGGGATTGTCTACAGGTCTCAGAGCAGTGGTGGGCATTTACATCAGGGTTCAGTGATTCCTGTGAGGCGAGAATGAAAACACTCCTCACTGGTGCAGCACTGGCGGACAGGAGGGATGGGTTTAAACCTCCATTTGTAATGCTCCTTATTTTATCTTCTACCTCGATTTACACGTTATGGTTATTTAACGCGACGCAACCAGCTAGTTGCCGCTTCTTCTGTCACTTTCTGTGCACCAAGTGAATTGCGTACATTTAAGAGAAAAACAATAGAAAAGTTAAATAGTTATATATACACTTCACGCTGCCAGTCCTGGTGACGTTAACAACTTTAAAGGGGAAAAGCGTGTGTGTGTGTGTGTTTGGACGTGATGTCAACCTGACGCAACAAGCGCATCACTAACTTCGCTGCTCTTTAGCTCTGTAGAAGGCGGAAGTTACTCACCATCATATCTCAGGAGGTGAGGCGTTCACACTTCGGTCGCAGGTCTTCTCAAAGCTCCTTCCTCAGACCGTGTAGTTGTATCCACCGGGATGCACCATGACAGCGGAGACGTTAACAGCTGCTTCTCCCTCCTCCTCTTCCTCCCCATCGCTTATTAAAAGTTCTGGAGCCACAGTGAAGCTCTAACGACTGGGTCGTACCATGGGACACAGTTGTAGGGGTGCTCTCTTCAATTCCTGCTAAAACTCGTCGTAGTACTTTCACGTTCTCGACATTGGATATTTGACTTGTTGTCTATTTGATAAATATGTAAAACCAAAATGTTTCTCAATCGATCAACCGGTATAGAAACAATATTTCAATATAATCCAATAACTCATAGATTTACCCCCCGATATTTTGCGTTGGTCGAACGATCTTGTGCTCAAAATATGAGGATGGGCTGAGAGCAGAGAGTGTACGAGCCAATCAGAGGCAGGATGTGGGCGGGTCTACGTCCCAGTAAATAATAATAAATAATAAATATGTCTGAAACATTTATCTAAATTTTTTTGCTGTAATTAACTAAATGTATGTGACGAAAGCAGAACAAAAACAAGAAAAAAGATGGACATGAAACTTATAAATATACTATTATAAATGTTTTTCACAGCTTCAGTTAGGCCACTGCTAACTTTGCCAATTCAGAATTTGAAAACACATACAATAGAAAACATAATGCATTGTTATAAAGTCAATAAAATCAGTAGTATATGATTACAACATTAAATATAAGCTAATTTCCCCCTGCTACTTAGTCTATAGGGTTTTTATATTGTTTTTTATTCACATTGTTGGTTTATTATTGTCGTGCACTGGTTGCTGCTTGTACATCAAATTGCCCTTGAAGGAAAATAAAGATTTTCTTTAATGAACAACTTCAGTTAATCACAAGCTGCACAAACCAAGCAAGAGCAGCAGAGGAACCCAGCAGCCAGCAGGGGGCAGCCTCAGGACATCACATGGAAACAAGCAGCAGCAGACTGCTTGGAAATTAAACAGCAAAGATCCAGGGATTTGTTGTTGTTGTAGATTCGTGCAGTAGTGAGGCCTCACCTGGTCTGTGCATAAATTGGAAGTCAACCTGAAAAGCTAAACTTGAAGAAATCCACAGGGGGACAGAGAGACAGCTCACCTTCAAAGTAAAAGTTCCGGAGGCTGGAGGTTTGATTTGATTAATGAGTAATGAGTGACCCTTACTCCTTGTGCTAGTTGATGGGGAAAAATGTCATTTATTTGGTCACCGAATATAAACTAAAAGGTTTTGCATGAATTTTCAGAATTATATTCAATTAAATGTGTCCCACACTGTGAATCTCGTAAGCCAAGGTCAGAAACTACTGGTTATTCTCTAACAATAGGTTTTTAAAGCATGTTAAATCATCCAGTATCTAAAATCCAAATATAAAATTAACTTTTAAGTAAGGCTGTCAAATATATGTAGTAAAGTAGAAAATGTATCAAAAAAAGCATAGAATGACACAGACACACAAACACAATAATGTGTCCATCTTCTTCCTGTGCTTAGTTTCTCATGGAAATGAGCAGATAATCCAATCCTTACTGTTGATTTGACGACGGCGTGAACTTAGAGGTGAGTGAACGTTTGGCCTAGTGGGTAGAGTGGTCGTTTTCTGACAAGAAAGTCCGGGGTTCAATCTGCATGCCGAAGTGTCCATGGCAAGATAATCAACCTCTAAATTTGGCAGAACTTCAACCACCTATTCATTGCACAATATCTTAAACTATGTAAAGTCAATTCATTTGCCTGAAAAATTATAATAATAATCATTACAATTTCTTATTGTATGTCAGTGCTCGGGCCCTAAATATCAAAAACCAACATCAATCCGTTCATTACAACATAATCAGGCATTAGGTATTCCTATATAAATGTGAAGTGATGATTAAAAAATACATAAATTGCTGGGAAGTCTAACCTCTTCAAGCGAGAAGCCTTGACGTAGGAACTACTACTTTAAGAGTTGGTTGGGAATTCTTGTAGATATGTAATTACCATTTGAGGATAATGGCTATCGTCACATACCTCATTCACATATTTCATTGTTAGTGTTTGTTGCCCTCGGAGAAGGGAAAAATTCAGATCAGATTTCATTGAATTTTTCAAATGTATTTAATTCCAGGTGAGTTGAGTCACCTTGATGAAAAATGTGAATGTAACCGATCAAAGGTTTGTCATGGATTCAATGAATACATATAAGAAACATGAAAAGGATGTTAGCATTCATTGTCCCCTCTGTGTTTTCCTTCGCATAGTCTTCATCATGGTTTGATTTGCTGTGTGGAGACGCTGAAAAGGAAATCCTAGTTGCACCAGAGATGCTACAAAAATAAATACAATTCTTGCTAAGCACACTTCACTGGGAAGTCTAATGTTTGGTGTATTAAAATGAGGAGCAGAGAAAAGTTGTTAAAGTTCAAGTAGATGCAGGGTGAGGGGGATGTCCTACAGCAGGGAGTCTTCAGGCTCCAATGACTCCCCTGTGGTTCTTTCGTTGAAAGAGACAGAGGTCGTTTGACACCTCCACAAAGGAGGATATGTTTTCACCCCTGTTCATCCATTCGTTTGTTTGACAGCCGGTTTATGCAAAGATAAATTAGAACCATTGAACAGATTTTCTCGAAACTTGGAAGGATGGGACATGGGAACAGAACAAACCCGATACATTCTGGCTGGCATCTGTACAAAGGAGAAAATTCTAGCACAGGGTTCTAGCACTGCCCTCTGCAGGGTGATTTGATCAAAAACTAAAACTTTACATTTTACAACAACTTTAATTCAAAAGTAGACTGAAATAATCTTTATACATATTTTTCTTTAATCTTTCAAAGTATTTGCAATGCTAAAAAAAAAGAAAATCTAATTTAACCCTCTTACATCAGGGGAAACATAACTCTGGAAAGAAAGATCATATAACCAACTGAAGAATATGCATATTTAATGGTAGAGTATGATGATATATAAACAGCTGTCCAGGAAACACTTTTTAAATTTCGAAGCAATACTTTCCAGTTAAACACATGTATAAACACAATACCAACCAAATACTTTCGATAAAACAAGTTAATATTAATAACCTGTGCTTTTGCTGAATTTTGCTTAAAACCTCTGTAGTAAAATGTTATGTTGTAGCAAAGCTTTATTCTCCCAACACCAGGTTGGGTTTCATGTGCAGAATGCTGCAATGACAAGGAACAGCATCAAATATTAAGACCAAACCCAAAGCTGCAGACTCGGAGCAACAATTCTGTTTCAAATGCATGATAAATTGTGAAATTCGTTGATACAAAAGTAACTTGTACAAATGACCCTTTTCAGTACAAAAGCTTTTAAAATGTAGTTGTGGTGCAAATCAATGCAGTGTCTCTTAAAGTTGGTGGAAAGACATGGTGCAATGGTGAGGACAGTATTTGCAGACTTGATATGGGCCAGCTCACCAAAACAGCCATTCCATTTTTGTAGCAGCTAAATTTCCATCCATACGTTCAGCATCCAAAATTAATTTAATAACTCGGAGAAAAATTATTAAAAATAAAAATATGACATAAATAACACAGAAAGTATAGCATATGAGGGACGGCATTTCCCAAATACAAAAAACTAAAAACAAATTAAAAAAATGGCAGTAGAAAAATAGAAATCCACTGTGATTCCACTATAAAACAGGAAATTAGTCAAATTGTGATTTTGCTCTCATGTCTTTGAAAAGTAACTGTATGTTTTTAAAAACCAAGAGATAATCTAGATACCATGAACAGAATGATGTTTAGATGCAGTGAGGTATTAGCTGCACATTCCTCCCCTCCAGCCGTGTGTTTGAATCTGCCGCTGTTCTACTGAAAGAACTTGAGGCCAGCAACGAGAAAGAACTTCTCCAGGAAGATCTCCGAATCAAGTACGGCAATATGGGCGGCCCGACCAATAAGGGAGTTGGCCGTGTTGGGCAGGGCGTGAATAACATCAAACCGCACTAGATTACAGTCTCTGCTCTGAAGCAGTGGAAGCAGCAGGTTCTCTATCATCTCAGCGTACACAGGACCTGGTGCAGACGAGAGAGAAAGAGGCAGAACAGGGTGACTGTTAATTCATTTGATTGTCTTTGACGGATTCAAGCTCCAAAGGTTTGAGCTGTATAATGATATGAGATTTAGTATAAAGTTAGAATTAGGGCGTTTCCAGACATAACCTGCTGCTAAAATCCGGAGAATTGGTTACGGCGTTTACCTGCAGATTGCCTTTCACACATGCACAACACATTTCTCTGCAAAGACATGTTCACAACAGCAACAAATCCTCTGCATTATTCAGGCGAGAGGTGAAGCAGCTGGGTGCAGTAGACAGAGACAGGAAGTGACGTCTAAATTCACGTGATCATGTTTACAGCCCCCCCGACAACGGCCGCACCAAAAACTCTCTTGACAACTTCTTTGGTGTCTTCTAAATGTGTGACATGTGTTTTAACCGAAAGATATTAGTTTTCTTTTAGTCTTTTTCATTTTCGATCCCCTGTTGTGTTCACAAATCTAATTGTCCTGCATTTCTATAGACTTTATACTAGGAGGCCAAGCGGAGAAAAACAGCAGAAACTGTGGAGCCCCTCACTTGCGTTCACACATGCACCTCCTCCGGAGAAAGAAAGCAGCTTTAGAGTAACCGTCTGAATTATTAAACCGCATCGGACACTGTAAGTTAGCCACAGTTTTGAGATGCTTTCATACAAACACTGTAGTCTGGCGATTATACTTAGATTTTCCAGAGGAGCTGTTTATCAGAAATAAATTGTCTGAATCAGTTTGTCCGGACATTTTTCAGAACTTTTCCTGCCAGCCCTCAGGTAAAATGTCAGAGCGAGACTATATTTGAATACAGCAGGAAAATGTGTTGTGAATATGAATGACTCGGATAATCTCCTGATGCATTCTTCATATGTGAAAAGCAAACTTGGTTTGAAGATGGCTTTGGTAAGTTTATATGTCTCCAATTAAAAATTTGAGCATCACTTGTATTTATTAAACACATTTCTTCCTGAAAAATGGTTACAGTACATCAGTTTTCTCTCAATAAAGGATATTTCTTCACCTGTTTGTTTGTCCTTTAATGCAGTTTTGCACATTTCAATTCGAGCAGAATGGTACGGGACATAACGATCCTGCAGTGAACCCACCAGCACCACATTCTTGAAGAATTGCAGACCTGAAACAGAAGATCAACAGAAACGTTATCGCTACAAACTCATACTCCACATACACAGATTCGTAAACAGTCTTTGGTTGAAAAAAGAAAAAAAAGGAATATGCAAAGCTAACCAGATTTTTTGCTGAGCTTGTAAAGGAACGTTTGGCGAGGATCAGAATGATCACGGCACGTCAGCTGAAGGAGGGACCCCGACTTTTTCCACTTCTGCATGAACCAGAGGCCTAAAAACAAAGAGTAGCTGTTAATGTAACATAATCCACCTCTGGGACAGAAGACAGAGAGAATAAGACCATTGATAGAATCACTATGACACCTACCTGTGTTGACCAGAGCAGAGCTGTTGTACAGTGTGCCCAGGTGAGGTCCAGACAGGGAGAGGAAAGTGTGCAGCCTGCTCAGGTAACATTTAAACCTGGGCCTGCTCAGCACTGAGCGAACGATGAGGTTCCCCAAGGAATGACCCACAAAGCTGCAAATGAAGAATCAAATGGCTAAACAGGGTATTCATGCTCTTTTCAATTGAAATGTCTTATATGTCGAGCAATTTGGATGATTCAAAACACAACTGTAAGAGTAACTGACTTTTATATGAACAGTGTACTTCATCCAACAGGTTACTGCGGTGTGTTACTGAACCATGCAGCTACACATTCAATCACTACAAATCCTTGAGTGGAGTAAAACTTCAATCTTTATTTTTTCTTATTAAACATCCAGATGTTAGACTTTGGTAAAACAGAACATCTTACCTTATCCTTGACACAGTGAGATTGTATATCTGAATATATTGGACTATTTCATCCAGCAGTCGGTCTGTCATTGACTCAAAGTCAGCAAAGGTGTCATTCTGTAAATAAGGAGTTTTAAAAAGGACAAGACAATATCAGGACAGTTTCGTTAACTCAACTGAAACAGGCTCAAGAGACTAACAACTAATAAATATTAGTTTGTAAATAAAGATAGACGACGAAGCTCCAATTCCTCCCAGCAGCATCTGTACTTTTATCCACTCACCTGGTTCCTCTCAGACATTAGGAAGTCTATTCGAGCACCAGGAAGGCCAAGCTCCAGGTAAGTCTTCACCAGTCTAAGGTCTGCACTGTTACCTGGAGCGATACATCAAACATAAAATACATCAATGTCATTTCTAAATACTAAAATAATGACTTTATAGACAGTAACTTTTCCTACCGTCCAATCCGTGGACACAGACTATGAGATGGATGCCTTCTTCACAGCTCTCATCTTCCTCCAAGCTGAAATATGGAACAGTGGATGCCAGCTCAGGCACATCACTGTACAAGACACCGGGTAGCTTGAGCTGCTTCATTTCTTCTTTGGACTTGATGAACCTGCACAATTATAATTAAATACGGAGACAAATATTTGTTTAAAATGTGCGAAACAGGACAATTATCTGTATTAAGTGTAATAATTAGTGGGATCATGACTCACGCTTTCATCTGTGGTGCGGGTGCACATTCATACCACCGCAGGTTGGAAGAAAGGGAGGTGGAGGGACAGCGAGGTCTTCCTGAGCTATGCATAGCGCTGCTGGAGGCTAGGTTAGAGCAGATGGGAGCTTTGGATGAATCCTTTGTTTCATGCAGGTAGCCAATGCCAAGCTGCTCAAACAGAAGACTAGTCTCTTGAGTGGCTGGATCCCCAACCCCAGTTTGCTCTTCATCAGTGACGCCATTCACAAAAGCATTACCATCCCCTTCCTCGTAGTAACCGTTCTCGATCATCTCATGCTCTGGCTCATCCTCGTCATTCTCAGCCGGGGACCCTGTCTGTATTCCCAACGTGATAGCAGATGTTTCTAAGGGGCTGATCTCAGACACATCTGTGCTTGAGCATGAGCCAAAGTAGTTCTCTACCATCCCGCGCTTTACCAGGTCAGTGCTACTGGTGGCAGAGTTACTGGAAGGGCCGGCAGAGTGGGGTTCACTACGAGACCCTTTTGCAGTCCCACAACCAGCTGCTCCTTCTTGCTCGAGTTCAGAAACAATTAACTTGGAATCTGTTTCCAAGTCAAAGGGAGATTTAATAAGTTTGGAATCAACTGCTCCAGTGTCAGAGGTGGAGACAGCAGCAATGGCAGGTCTGTTGGTGATATCCCCAGAGAAGATTACACTCTGCTCCTTCACCAACACACTGGACTTCCTGCCTCGCACTTCAGCTCCACTGGAGGCCCCAGAGGAGCCCTCACCCTCATCATCTGAGGGCAAAGAATTAATGGACGTGAGGGAAGACTGGACTCCACTGACAACACTGGTATTTTCTGGGTGAAGAATTTCCCCACTGGGTTTTTGAACAGTGCTCTGCTGAACAGGCCATGGTGCTGTATTCAAAAGGGGCTTCTCGGGCTGTGGGGCAGTAACAACTGATTCAGCAAAGCTTAGCCCTGCAGAGGTCTGCGGTCCTGGAGCAAGCTGAGTGGCAAAGGAGCTGGGCTCACTCTCGATGCCCGAGTCTGAGAGGCGAGACGAGGCACTTGGGGCTGCAACATCTGGCAGCCGGATACAATCACTCTTTACCTGTACTGAGACCAGGCAGGGCTGGGTACACTGTGCAGCCTCTTTACCTGGCCTTCCAAACACAGAGTCCACCACAGACTGTTGGGAGTCCCAGGGGTCTGTCTGGGTTATCTCAGGAGTAATATTCCTTGGAATCCCGTCAGTCCGACAGGGTAGAAGAACAGTGACCTTATCTCCTTGGTATGGGTCCTTGCTACTTGGTTTCACCTCAATTTGCTTGAGCCCACTAGGCCACTGTGACAGCTTTTGGCCAGCCTGGTAAGCTTGCTCATCTTTGTCAAGTTGTTGGTTGCATATGGTGCCAGCCCCAGTACCTGCCTGAGGATTATTCTGTGTGTCCAAGATTGTAGGATTTTTGAAGGAACCTTCTTGAAAAGAAGCAGCAGCAGTTATATTGTCATCTAAGACAGAATCAAGAACACTGTTTTCAGAATGTGCCGCTGTGGCACCAGAGTCAAAAGTAGAATTGGCATTAGTCCTTAAACAACTACTTGAGTCCCCCAGCAAAGTAGCCCTTTCCTCCTCTGGGTTTAGAGGAGCCTCCCCTTCCTTGCATTTTGTGTTGGGGTCACTAAAAGGAGCTTTGAGATTCTTATAGCCCACCAGAACTACTGAGTCCTTGGAACCCTGTCTGATCAACTTCTTGGAGTTATCAATCTTTGCATTTTTCTTTAGTTTGACTGACTTTCCTTTAGACTTAGGTGGCGGATCATAACTGTCTGGCCAGCTGTTGTCCAGGGAGGCTGATCGAGACTCGGGTAAGGGGCTGGCACCTGCACTGCAGTCCTTGGAGCTGGGCTTATCCGTTTTACTGGAGACTGAGCCAGTCCTTGTGTTGTGCATTCCCAGCCAGGGTCCATCACGATCTTCATAACAAAAAACAGTTGAAACATTAAAAAGATTTAAAAAAAACAAAAAAACATCATTACTGATGCTAATTACTGAAAATTTAGTTTTATGACAATACTTTGTTACTGACCTTCAGTGATGGAGTCCAGGTATCGATCCTCAAAGATGATCGGCAGTGAGCTGACATCACCATCCAGGTCCGCACATTCCACTGGAAGCGGAGGCAACGTTAGGAAGTAGTTGGAGCTTTTGATAGCATTAGTCATCTGCTGGTGACTGTGAGCACTGATGAGGAGAGGAAATAAGTGAGACAGAGAGTGAGAGAGATAAACATGGGGTTTTCCATACTTGGCCTATTCAGTATTTCATGCATGTAGCTACTAGCACAGGCTTGACAACCGCAACAAGATATTTCACACCCAAGACAAACATGCCACTGGAACTTACTGTAGTTCTTGATAAGCTAAAGCAGATTGTCTTGGATGTTCGAGACAAAAGAAAGCCTCAGCAAACCTCCTTACCTGTAAGAGATACAGTCAAGAGTCAGTCAGCAGTATTACTACGATTAAAAAACAGATCATTGTCAGTCAATGATCAGCTCATCAGTTATTTAAATTTTCTGCGATCGAGGATCTCACTCTTAGTGTATGATGCTCCACAGCCAGGAGGGCAGCGACATGCTCCTGCAGCGACACTACCTCGAGGAACTGTCCCCAAAGAGCCATGAGCAGAGAGCAGAGCTGAGCCAGGTTCATGTTTACCAACTCTGCCAGCTCATCTGGGGACTCAGCCTTCTGCTGAAAATACAGAGACAGCCACCAGAGGGCACAAGTGAGGAAGGCTTCCCTAACTATAGCAGCTCTTTGCAGGAGGACTTAGCTTAACAGTAAACAATTATGAAAAGACAATACCTATAACAAACTAGTCTATCCAAATACTTCTTCTAAAATGTATTGAATCAAAGATTATTGCACACGTCTAGAAAATCAGGATGTGTCACCTATGCCCTCCAGCGGTAAGACATGTTCAGTCAATGCAAATCATTTTACTTCACAATTTCTATGCCCGAGGTACATTCCTTATAACCCCTCCTGCCCAATATGAACATAACATCAATCTGACAATGTGCCAGGCATGCCATCCAATAAATATGTTTCTATCACTGCTTTGTGAAGGAGGCCTGCAACAAATCTTACCTTAACTTGTTCACACAAGTCAGCGAGACGGGCCTCTAAGTCAAGTTGCTCTGAGAAGGCAAAGGCACAACATTAATAAGAATCACTTTGATCATTTACAATAATAAACAATAATAAATTTAAAAGGGTTAAAGAAGAACCAGTAATGCAGGATGAGTGAGAAAGTAGTGTAAGGCAACACAGGTGTCAGAACGTAGCTTTTTTTTATTATCACATGAGCAGAGACAGCCAACAAATTCTACAACACCACTGTATCAGAAAGATTCTTTGATCGAGGTCAGTTAGTAATATGGAAAGAAAGTTTAAGTATACAGTATAGAGAAATGTGAAAAGGTGACATGACAGCAGTCAAGTAGATTGTCTCAGGCAAGTGGGACATAAAGAAGACAAGGTGTTTTCTACAGGAAGGTAACTGGAGTGAAGAGGAAAAGAAAGGTAGGCTGGTTCTGTAAGGGTCGGGACGTACCTATGTAGACGTGGCTTTGACTTCGGGGATAGGGTCTTCTGAGTACTCTCTCATATAGGACTTGCATGCTGGGCTTGGCTAGTAAGATTGCACATATAGGTATATTTAACCTTTTTATGATTTGATCGTCTGGGATTGGTTAATGTCTGTCCACTTGTGTGAGCTAGATTTGGTGAACCATAGTAACAAAAATTTGTAGTGTTTACAATTTGATTTTAGTCTCCTGGTAAACAGACTTAATTTTACTGAAAACAACTATGATTTTGTAAGTTTATGAGCTATGAATAGTCAACCACAAATACATCCACAAGTTCACTTAGCAGGTTGTTCATTGTGTAGTTGTTTGAAGGGAGGATTATGTAACTGAGTAGGGATCAGGTGAAATGACATGAGAAAACACACCAAACTTGCAAAATGTGATTTACACACACACTGAAAAAGACAAAACAATGAAAATCAATCCAAAGTGACAAATGAATCCGAAACTATTATATTGTCTAACCTTGAAAATGTGCCTTTAAGTAAAACAAAAAAGTAAAGAGCTTGCAAAAACATATTGCGTGAAGCCACAACGCAGTATACCTAGTTCCATACGATGGGAGGAGGGCAGGTCCTTGGTGATAGACGTGAAGTAGCCGAAGAGGCCCTGGTAGGCGAGAAGGAGACTGGAGCAGAGGTTCTGGTGCAGACTGAAGGCATGTTGCAGACAGTGGTCAGTTACCAGGAATGTCCTGCCCTGTGGGATCAAAGGGAACAGAGAGAAGGGGCAATAGATTATTTAAATCTGTAAACAACATTTCCGCTCTTCTGGAAACTAGCAACTGTAAACATGAGGCTTTAAAGCCACCGTCATGGGAAAAACAAACTCAGACACAGTAATATGTTCTGTGCGGTTTTGCCAATTTAAATTCTGTTTTTTAAAGTTAGATTTTCTGCATTTATTCAGTCAGTGGTTACAAATGAACTAAGGGGGGAATATTTTGGTAGTTTATTAAATTACAGAAAATAAACCACTTTTATAAATTGGTGCTAGAAGATATAAGTTTTGTTGATTAATTTCGCACTGATTGATTTTTTTTTTATGTTTGCAAAAGTTACAATACCTTGTAACTTTTGCAGAGCGCCTTTCTAAAGGCACTTTATAAATAAAATCTACTTACTTGTTTCTTTTTTCTTGTTTGTTCGTAAAACAGCACACCCATTGAATTCTTCTACAAAGAAGAAACTGGTTTAAATGTCTGCCACTACAAACTGCGTGCCTCATTACTCAGTTATTACAGTAACCACGACAGCCCTATAAATCACAATAGATGAACCTGCCAGTTATTTCTATATATTTTCTAAGCAATATCTATACGGCGAAATTTCATAGTGGCTTCTGCACAGTTCCCTGCAGTGAATCGCATAAGCGGTCGATGGGTTGTTACACCCGAGCTGCCCATGAGTGATGCATCGTGGGCTGATGTGGGACCTCTGTTCCATCTCAAAAACACTGGTACATTCACACCACAGCATCTTGGGGGCAGATCAGCCACCTTTCTCTGTCAGGAGGGGCCAATTACTCCTGGTCAAATGTGACAGTGGTCTGACAGTTTCCACTTCTTCTGCACCCTCTGTCAAGCTCTTGACACGTCTCCCCCAATGCTACAATGCAACGAATGTAACAAACGATTCTACCTGTGGTGTGGAAATGTCAAATCTGAGTCCACAGTCATGTTCATGTAATAACCAAAGCCTGTGTCAGTGCCAATCATTCTTAATCACTGAATGAATACCAGGAAATTTTTATCCAATCATCAGTATTTCTCCCTCATAAAAAGGAGAACCGTCACATTATTGGTAATATTAGGTGTATGACAGTCAATGCTGATACCCAGCTGCACTGACTGTGCTGTTCCGGTGGCTTCACTTACATCTGGCGAAACTTGCTTGACGTAGCTGTTGCCGAACACCACATTCTCCAGAGATGGGATGACTGAGTCTTTGCTCTGTGCTGGAGCGTTGCGGTTCAGCCACGTGCTTTTCACTGGTCGAGGAAAACTAGGTAAAATCATAGAGTGAAATTTAACTTAGCTTATCAACACAAGAATGTTGTACAGGAATGCAACAGCTATGTTGTTAACTTCAACTGTAATTTGAAACTGTATGTTTAGATTATAAACTGTTTGTGTGGTGTGAAAGAAAAGGTCTGTGTTAGAATTTACAGCAAAGTACAATAGTTCAAAACAGGATGGAGATTTATGTACAATGAATTATATTGCATGAAAGAAAGTCATTTTCTATGAGTGTCCATATGTTTACTTGTGTTGGGTGGTGCTCTGACCTGATAAGGGGTTGATGAAGTGCCACGAGGGAGGCATGGATGGCTATAGACATGACAGACAGGTGGAAGTAGTCAAACATGACATTGATGTGTTGGTGGATGCCTCGCTGAAGGCTAAAGTGCAAACGGATTGTGCGGCCACTGATACTCTGTAAAGCGCTCGGATCATCTGGCCTGTGCAAAGAAAATAAGAGAAAGAAAACACAAGACTCAATTAATGTTACATTTGCATATGCGATAAAAATAAATTCACAAACACTAATACAAGCACATGCAGTAAAAATGTTGCAACACCTACGAGTAATCGCCATCTGTGAAGTATAAATCCAAGAAGAGCTGGAAATCCATGTCATTGAGAGACTCTTCTACCTGAAGATATTGAAAAACAGGCGAGAGAATCTATTTTAAAGCAAAGGATGCCCCAAGTCGATTTACAAGCTCTGTCATAAAAGCCATCAAGGTATTTTTATCTGATGGTATCAGCTCCAATAATTCTAAAACAGTTCAACACCATTGGCTTATGCCCTAAGGACAAACCAGCTGTCACAAACACAACAATCTGCTCTGTTAAAACAGTGGAACTCAACTTTCATCTTCATTAATGCTGAGCAGTGCAAAGAAGTAAAATAAGAGTAGTTGTGACGAATACTTCTTTTCTCTACACTTGCAGTCTTTTCGGTTAATAGAAAAAAATCGGTCTCTAAAGTGTTGCTGTCAAACAAACTTGTCTCGATCAGATTGCCTTTTTATGTACATTTATTTCATGTCAAGTATGCAATGATATGTAGCAATATATAGAAAAATGTAAGTTTGAACACAAGTCTTTTGACTGGCAAAAAAACTAAAACAAACAATACCTTGTAAAAATCACCATCTCTCTGTGTTAAACTTACCTTCTTCTCATCTAGCAGCATCATCACTTTGAAGAGGAGGACGTCGTTGATCACAATCTCTTCATTCTTGTACAGGATTTGGAACGTTTTGCTGGAGATAACATCATCTTGGACTAAAGCAGGAAAAGCCAGATCAGACCCTAAACAAAAAATAATAATATGATTAAGTATCTGTGAACTGAGCGATGGTTGCCAAACTATCTGCAAAAGAACTTTCTTGTGTAATCTTTAGAATGAGAGATGTTGTTATACATGGCTGATAGGGTTTTAAGGTTGAGGTTTTTAATTACAGTTTCTCCAATTGTCTCTTTGCATCAAACCTGTTGATAATCCATGGTATGCCCTAGAAACAGATTGCGGTTTGGAAATATCCTTAAAACTAAACATCAATAAAGTCCATTGATGATCTTGGTCAAGAGAGCAGGGTATATCACACAAGAAAAATCTTATTAGATCTGGAATGACGTTGAGAGTACAAAGTCAGGAAACAAGAAAATAAAACAGTTAATCACTGAAATTAAAAACTCTCATGATGATCCTCTTTGAATTGAGGGCTTTGTGTGAAAAGAGCAGGTGCAGGTCTCCAAACAAGAGGATGTGGCATATACACAAAGCTTTAGAGAAATACCAAGAACAAGGAGTGGCTTGTGAGATAAGCTTGTGTTCTGCAAGGTCCCTGCCAAAAAAAACAACTAATCTGTAATAACAATGATTATTTTCTCTAAACAGCGCAAACATCTTAGAGCTGGAATGCAATATAGTAAACATGCATGTCTACCTGAGGTATTAGAATGACTTAAATTAATGTCACCTGCATTAACAGAGAACATTACATTCCTTAGGTTACTGAAATATTATTTTCATGGTTTGAATATGGGATTTGAGGAGAAAGAGGTCGGGATCAGGATTGACAAATCAGACAACTTTATACGCACTGGCGCTTTTTTTGTGGTTGCAAAAGGTCAAGAAACAGAAACAGTTTGATTAATTACTGACCTTAAAATACACTTTGCCTTAGCTGGTATTTTTGGTGGCAAGCAAAAAGTGCATAGTGCACAGGTGGGAGGAGAGGTACAAGCAGGTGAGTTTATTTAAATAAGGCAGCTCCAAGCGTGTTGTTGATATTTTGGTAGAAAACGTGTTTTTGTGCTGAGAATAGATGTCTCAGAACATCCGTCTGCTGCCACTTTGGGGATTTCAACAAAGCCCAAAAAAATACTAGAACCAAATGTGCAGGAAAGATGGAATATTGTTTAAAACTTAAATATGCAAATTAAACTAATCAGGTAAAATGTAAAGAAAATAAGTGAGCCCATGTGAGCATAAATTCTAACATTTTCCTGTTGTAACACAATCCTCTTTTGTGTTCTTCATATGTGAAAGGCTAACTCAAATGCTGATGGATCAGCAGCCTTTACTTTGAGAAATTTGACACAGGGCTGCTACAAACTAGCCCCATATAATACTGCACATGTCACACTGGTCTGTTATGTAAAGTAGCATTCAAGATGTATTCATGAAATGCATTACAGTTCAATGTGAGGATTCCCAACATAAAGTGGAGCATGAAATAAACTGAAATAGTATTGCCTTATTAACAGCCTTGATAACGTATCTATTCATGTCATAATCGTACAAGTAAAATAAAACACATGCCGGTTTCTGACAGGTTGTGCTTCTCTACGATCCTGACAATAACCTGATTGCTTGAAAAAGGATCCGTCCATTTGATCAGCTGTTGTAGTGTCATTCTGATTGATAGAGCTGCTTCCAAGCCATGACTCCAATGATAGAACTGGCTTAGAGTTACTTTATGCATCACCACATCCTCTGGTTTAATATCCACCTCAGCAAGCCCTTCAACATTTTTCACTGCTGCACCTCTATGAAACCAAAAATAGCAGGTGTGCTTCAGATGCCAAACGTCTGTTCACCAATCTGTGCATCGAAGGCCTGCGGTTTTGCACTTGGCGTTGTGCATAGCACTGCAGGTGTGGTGGAGAAAAAAACAACTATACTGTACCCATTTTATCCGATTGCGTACGAAAAATGGGTTTACCTCCCGGGTGAAGCAGACTGGTCTCAACTTTGTGTGGGACCCGGGGTGGCACCTTCAGGTTGGAACGAATCTGGTAAAACCTGAAAATAGACACAACTTGTTTTAAAACTAATAGTCACACAAAAACAGAACTATCAGTTTGGTCAAAAGCATCATTAAAAAAAGCTCTGTGAAAGAGCAACAAACCACACTGGTCAGCTACAAGTGCCTCTACTTGTAAAATGACACTACACTTTTCATGAATGAATAATGAGCACTTTCTTTTGCAGTCACTCATGTAGTAAACCTGAGCTCTCACGGCACTGATGAGCTGGATGAATAGAGATAGAGTTTTATCCAGGCATAGGAGAGTATCATCATCGTGACGTTAAAACGAAGAGCTCAAATAAATATATGTAGTATACTTAAGCACTGTTTAGCGTGCCATGCCGTGTGTACAAAGAGCATTTTGAGCCCCCTGCAGGTCTAAACCAGATCGTGGTTTTCTAAAAACCAAAGCTTGTTTAAATCCCCTAAAAACGTACTATCATCTCAATTAACCTTATTTGTAAAGTATGCTTGGGAAAGAAAGTTCACCTGCCGAACATATATGCCAAAAAGAGACAATGAGAAGATACTCACCCTCTTTGGAACAGGTCCACATTGTAGAACTTGTGGAGCTCCACAGAGAACTCCACTGTAACCTGGACTTCAGTCATCTTAGTCTCTACAGGCAATGGTGCCTTACATCATCTGGGATACAGCTGCTGTAGGCCTGCAAGCAAAGGTAATGTAACTAGTTCAGCACCACAGCATTTTAAAAAGGTCAAGCTGTAAGAGAAAAAAACAATAGTAGTCATACGGCAGGAAGGTCAAGTTTAAGAATAAGCAAGACTTGAGTGAGAGTAGGGTTTTCAGGGGAATTATCACTAGGACAAGGGGCTTACATTTGGCATAGGAGGCATCCTGTGTCCTCTGGGCCCAATTTGTTAACAGCCCAGATAAGTATAGCATTAGTATGACAGGGTAGAGGGCAATACTATGAATAACACTACAAAAAATAGGCCTGAATATAATATCACAAACCTGCTATGTTAGAAATAAACACAGACATCGCCATTTATTTAGACCCAAATTAAGAAAAGGCCATATTGTCGTTTTGGCTGTAGAATGGGACCAAAAATAAATAAATAAATAATACAGACACTCCCTAAATTAGTCATGTATGAAATGAATAAATTATCCACTGGGAGACAACATTTCACTGCAGTCAAGCCAGTGAAAATGAGACCAACAAAAGGCCAACATGAGTGTGACCAGGTTGACACCGATGCCTGATACCAAGCAAATAGTGCCACCTAATGTTAATAAACTAATGTGCCTCCCTTACTACAAGTGATCTTTAACAGCGGTCAGTTATTGTCAGACTGACAGATGTGATCCTCAAGTGACGGAAGACAATTCGTACCGCAAGATTATCATATCATAAACAAACGAGTCCTCTTTTTACTAAATTATAAGGTCAACAATGATAACAATGAGAGGGAAACTATTTACTTTAGTAGGATTTGTCGAATAATCAGACAACGTCACAGTTCTCACGCAGAGATGAGCACGTGTTGCTGCCATCAACTTAAATTAGATGCTGTCGCAAATTCACATTTAGATTTAAAAGTCTCAGGTGTCTCAGCTATACCAGCTTCACTCCTCAGCCAAAAGCTGTGTCACTGTTTGTAGAGGTTACTCACGGGGAGAGTAGACAAGGTGAAGCAAGGCGTCGACTGGTTGATATGCAGACTCTGCGTACTGTCAACAAAACCACTAACCCGTCGGTAGGGAGCTGGCTGAGGACTGTTATCCACTGACATGTTGGTCTGTGTATCACTCTACAACCAATACAATACTATCAATTGCAAAAAGCCACAAATAAAATGCCATATTTCCCTAACCACACTCACAGCTGCTGATAAGGAAATGTAGCGGACACCGCAGACAATTCATAACCACCGTCATGGGAAGTAAAATCAATAAATCTGCTCCTTATTAATATATATATATATATATATATATATATCTAAATATGTTGAGGCCTTAACAGCCACCAGCTGGGAACAAGTATTTCAAACACTTGGAAATCGAACCTGAGGCAGACCAGTACAGACCCAGGTGTTTCAGTTGTAAGCTTTCTATACAGATTTGATGCTGCTGCCAGTGAGTTGAGGTGCTGAGGGTCCGGAGCTGGTAGTCACAATCGCAGCAAAGCTATCGTTGGGGTTACAGGTGGGAAGCGACCAAAACAACACTTCAGCGAGGGGCCCGCTGAAGATGAGCCCCGACCCACCGGGGACGAACCAACACGCACTTGGGCGCACCGACGAACAGAAAAGTGTCACTTGGTGGCTAGTTAGCTGACGGTAACAGTTAGCCTCGCGTTAGCCTCCCACCATCCAGCCCTCAGAGGGTCTGTGTCGTTAGCCGCATTAGCCGAGCTAACGCTACTCACCATTGCGCTGGCAAGCTAACATTAGCCAGCTAACCGACGTTAGCTCCAATGTCGGTCCCGTCGTCGTCCTCGCGCGGTGAAGTGTGGACTCAAACGCAGCTCTCCGCCTTCTGCCTCGCTTCCGAGTCTGAGTGAGGTTGTGAGACTGACGCCCTCAGTGCGGCCCGGCCATGTTCCCTCCCCGGGCGGTGCTGTCACTTAGCTGCGGGGCTAACTGAGCTCAGTCTGAGGAGCTGACAGCAGGAGCTGCTCCAGCTGCGCGCTCACGAACATTCAACTGCGCGTTACTGCACATACCCGAGACGCAGCTGACGCCACATGCAAAAGTAACTGCGTGCAAACGAGACACTGAAGAAAAGGATACACAGTTATGATGACAATATTTATGATTTGAATTATAATAACAATAATGTTAAAATTAACAGTTATAATAATAGTATTTTTATTTTATGATTATTATATTACCATTATTATTACGGTTCTATTATGATATCAACAGCAAGACTTGGATTATACAGTAAGTCTGGATTCTTTATTATATTCTATAATTTAATTATTTATATATTGAAAGCGTGTCGCACATTGCATGTCACCTATTTCGAGTAGGTTGAAGTGAGCAGTGATGAAGGATGATCACTTCTCTCTAAGTTTTATTGGGTAAGTCCTTGTAGGTTTGTGTCTCTGATATGCTTTACTGTATAATGTTTTTTGTTTTGTTCCCCTTGTCTGTGTCTATGCCTGAGTCCCCAGGCCTGTTGTGAACAGGCTTAACACCACCTGCCAACCCTGAGGGCTGTAGTGCTGTTCTCTGCAGCCTGAGCAGTGAGTTCAGGCTGTTATTAGTCCACTCTAACATATTGGTGCAATTCATGTTCCACCAATCAATTTATAATTTGAAGTGATAAATAACAGGGGATGGGGAGGAAAGGGGGTAAGGGCTTAATATCATCTTTCTGAGTAAAACATATCCACTGTGGCATCCTGACAACTGTGTTTTCTAACCACATTGCATTTCTATGAATTGTGTATGTCACCATAACACAAAAACATACCCATATTTCAGGAATTACTTCTTAAATAAAGGATGAGATGTTTGTTTCAGCCTCCGGCCTCCCAGCTCCAGCACAAACACAACTGCATCACACTCAGCGTCTCTTGGATCTCAGTTTGACTGCCTCCGGAAACAATGCTGTCTAAATACCATGCAACCATAGAGATCACAGAAAATGTCCATCCCAGGGTCGGGGGGCAAATAAAGCCTCCACAGGGTAACATTGTCATTCTCAAAGAGAGGTACAAATGAGATATGGCTCTCATTGTGTTCTTGAACATTGCATCCAAGGTGGGTGCAGGAGAGCTCCAGTGGAATGCAGAGTTGACACTGTGGGTTCTGCTGAGTCACTCCCCCAAATAAATGACAACAGTGAGGCCTATAAGAACCCCCTGCAGTGTGACCTGGAGCGTTTCACTCCGGCTACTGGAGCAGCTGTGCACCATCTCTCCTGGGAAGCAATCTGAAGGAAACATCCGGCTGCAGGTGTTTGTTTTTTTGGTCTGTTTATTTCCAGATCAAGCTATGAAATGGGTGGAGTCAAAAGGTAGTACCATGCAATTAATTACACTCACTCAGTTGCATTGCGAATCGATATTAACAATTTCTGATTGCATTGCAGAAACATCCTCCTGTACTCATTGTGCTGCTGCTATGTGATCCCACAGTATCTCTGCACAGGACTTCATTCTCAGAGTAAGTCGTGTGCCGCAGCGAGATAAGGATAACAAAAACAATGTGAATATGTACTTTTCAAAAAATACCTCATTGTTGATGTGAAATATTACCAGTGCAGTGCTTTGCTGCAAAGGTGAGTTCACTTGCATGCCAATTATCACTGTCAACACTATGGGCTTTATATTAATGATGGCCCTAATGGTTCATTGTTGCTCCTGCTCCCCTTTGCTGTGTTGGAACATATGTTCTTCTTGAAATATTGAATAATAGGGCTTTTTTTCTTTTTCTTACCCATAAATACATGATGAGCTCTGTGTTGCTTCAATAGCTGTGTTTCATTGCATCACATTTTGGTCGCTGACAAAATCTGCTACTTGGTATGCATCTTTAGAAAGAGCTTGTTATATGACTTCATAGATAGTTTTTCCCCCGAGGCGTTGAGAGACATTTGTTTTCAGTCTGTACACAGACTGAAAACAAGGGGTGGGGGTGGGGGGTGGGGGGGGGGGGGATAGAATGCGGTCAAAACATCACAGTGGTGATATGACAGTATATGCCCTGGGTAACAGTATTTATATATATAATACAGGTGTAAATGTAAATTGGAGACATTAAAGCAGCTCTTGTCCGTGAACCATCTATTCTCACTGGATAAAGACCTAACTTCCTGCCCAGATGTGCAAGAACGGGCTAATCTAGAGCTCAAGTGTTAAAGAGACAACCACAAACAGTGAGCGATGGCCTAATATTTATTCAAGGCAGTGATGCAGCTCTCCAAACACTGAGCTTTTATCCCCTCCCCACAACACACACACACACACACACACACACACACACACACACACACACACACACACACACACACTTGGACTACTAACGGGCTGTTTTGTGTTCCCATCTTGCAGCTGTGCAGTTTTCATCTCAAGTCAGTAGACATTTGGAGCAGCAGGCCATGTGCTTCCAGATAAGCGTCGGGGAGGATCGCTTCCCAGGTGGATTCACATAGACTGAGCCTAGTTTGTCTTTTTAGTATCTTAATATTTACCCCTGCATACAACTGCATATTGCTATATATGCTATATATCTTTATCTTTCTTATCATTATTGTTACACATGTTATAAATGGAAATAAACAAATGTATCCGATTTATCTTAAATCTGCATCTCTACATGAATGACAAGTCATTTCATTCCATTAAATTTGGAATTTGGGAATAAAACAAAATATGAATTTTTACACCAATAATAGTAAAAAATGTGAAACTGATAATCTTGTAGTGGTTTCTTAAATTGTCCAGAGCCGTTTAGAAACAACTTAGCTACTGCTACAGTCTCATTAAGTGCTGGTAAATGACCATTCACTAAAAGGCTAATGAGACATGTCAAAAGACAAACGTTCACAAGAGGCTAATAGGGAATCTAATTGCTCTGAAGTAATCTCATTGCCTGGCGAACTGCACAATATATTGTCTGGTGTAATAGAGAGATGATGACAATGTTGCACCTCCTCTGATCTGACTGTTTATTCAACCTCTCGTGTTTCCTGTAACCTCAGGATTTTACATTATGTCACAGTTCCACATTGCTGAGCTGGCGAGAAGAGGCACTGTTAAAAAGGTCCCTGGATCATCTCCTCAGCATGTTGCTTATCAAATAGGCCCAGCGTTCAACTTCAGAATCAACACGAGGTAAGCAGCATTGACTATTGTGGTGAGTGTAGTCTGACCCCTAGTGGCTGAACTGGTATAACCACAATTTACCCTGTCCATGGTCCTGAACGTCACAAACAAGTGACAACACATTTTTATTTCTGTAAATCAACTAATGAACTAAACAACACAAAGATGACATGTTAAATTTTGATATGTATGATTTCACTCTCATAAACAGAATACGTATATCTATCACTCAATGAGCTATTATAGTTCTATATGATGGGCTACACCTGATCTTAAATACTCTTTATATATCCTTTATTCGAATAACATTTTATGTATTGAGGATGTAAGTTAGATGTTTTGTATGTTTCAGGTCAGCTTATCCTCTCGGACTGCCGGATGAGTTTGCATTTGTGGCTGTGCTGCGAATGAGTGCCAGCACCATAAGTAAAAACTGGAATATCTGGCAGATGCAGGATGTGAATGGCATTGAGCAGCTGTCTGTTAGACTCAATGGGGAGTCTAAGACTGTGGAGTTTACCTTCACAGCACTGGACACTGGGATGAAGACTATTGTCTTTGGTCCCCTGGCTTCTCTCTTTAATGAGCAGTGGCACAGAGTGCTGCTTGATGTCAGCAGGGGATCTATCACCCTCTACGTGGACTGTGTCATGATCGGGTCTCAGAGCATCCCAACCCTACAAAAAGTCAGCCTGGATGGGTTCACGTTGATAGGGAAACTCAAGGACAACCCTGCGATGGCAATCCCGGTACGTTCAAGAACTGAGTACTGACGTTGGAACTAAAGCAATCGTCTGTTTAACCATGCACTGTAGGTGGAAATGAAATTTGGCACTGGAAACAATGTGATTTCAAATTATACTATTAAGAAAGGGAAACAAATTTATATAATGGATCTTTTATTCCCTTATCCCAGTAGCTTTACTTCTTCACACAATAAAGGTACAAGCTTTGGAAGTGGTGTTTCATGAGAAAACTTTGAGTGATTGAACTTTCACAAATTTGCCAATTTTGTTGTAATCTGTAATCGGTTATATAAAGAGCTGTGTAGTCATGGTGACAAACTGGTTGCTCTCTATCCCCAGAAGGTATAATCTTTTTTAATCTTGTTCATAAAAACTAAGACACAAGCAGACATGTCATTAATCTTCTAATTGTGGAGCCTCACTAATTTATATAAGACAGTCAGACATTTGGAGCAGCAGCAACAGCCCTCCAGTCCTTCTGTCACACAAGCTGTGCACAATGCTGTGTGTTGTTTGGAGACCTATTTTGTCAGGACTGTGCGAACAACACCAACATGAACATTAGATTCTAAATCACATTTCCACAGTTTCAGTTTTAACCCTCTTCTGTAAAGTGTATTTAAACTGTCCTATGAAAATAATGAGACACATCAGGAAAAACAAAAACAAATTCAAGAGTGGGGAACTCTACAGTTTCCTTAATAGATTCCTAGACATGCAAAAGCTTGGGAATCCCTGACATTTCTCACCATCCTGTTTGGCTTGTGTGTGACAACGACCTCTAGAGAAAATCTACTGTCTCTTCAAGTTATCCTGCAGCATCTGCCACAGCACGCAGCTAGTGTTTCCCTCACGTGTTGGCACCTGTCCCTTTGTTGTGCAACGCATATTTGGTTATAACTCCTCTGACAATACAGCCTAAGCTGTTTCGGCGCATTTTAATAATTTTAACACAAGTTCCACACTGTCACTAATTCACAAACACATTCTGCTTCCTGGGTTTCTCCTGTGCTGCAATTATGCAAAATGCGGGGATAACGCGCCACAGAGCAGTGGATTAGAATTGAGGCGCGACATTGTTATACGTGTTACATTTGCTGTGGTGATATTGTGCTAATGTTCCCTTGTGTATTTATCAAGTTTGAACTCCAGTCAATGCTAATTCACTGCGATGTGACGCGAGCCCGGACGGAAGCGTGTTACGACCTCCCAGCCGGGACTTTGGTAAGAATGCAAACATGACGAGCTATAATCTGATTGTAGTTTGAAGTTAAGTATCTGTAACTAAACCTAAACTAGTGTTTGGTTGGTTCACGGAGCCACTTGGTGTTGTTATTGGCGAGGTAAAGAAAACCAACAGTGCGTAAAAGTGCATAACAGCAGTGTGTTGTGCCAAAACAATCCTCCTCCTGCTCCCCTTGTCATGAAATCAATATCACCAATAATTTTGTAATGATTAAAGTTCAAATTTTAAATACATTTATATTGGTATCAGAAATTAAATAACCCGCTGACCCTGCAATTGGTGGTGTCTGCGGTGTGGCCCCTCCCCTCCGTGTCCCCTCTCCAAACCCACCAATCGCTTCCTGTAACCGGTCATCTCATGAATAAACATGAGCTGCTGATGGCTGTGGGGCCGCGGACGGTCTAGATAGCTGAGTGGGGACTCAGTTGGGTTGTTTTGTCGGGGGCTCCTTCAGCCCAACAATTCCCAGTGAAAGGACTACAGCTTTTCTTCCTTTCCTGCCCTGCACCGGGGAGATCATGGCTTGGGCCCCTAGCGTCAGAGGGCCACTGCTGGTGCTGCTCCTGCAGCTTGTCCTTATTTGCTCCGCTCAAGTAAGACTGATGTCTCTCTCTTTTTCTTTTGTGTGTTCTGTGTGCGTTTGTCTCTATAGCCCGATGTGACGGAGGTGCAGGTGAGTGCTGCTGTAGTTGTTTTATTCAGTTGTTTTAAGTTTTACTATGCATTTGTCCTAGAAAGAAAAGTACGATGAGCCAGCTTTTGTTTGCAGATATCTTTTGACACCTTTACTTTTGCAAAGTCCTCTCTGAGCTGGCACATTTCTGCAGAAAGAAATCATCAGGATTTGCTGAAAGTTATTTCAGTGCATTCAAGAGACAGTCTTCTTTTCTAGCGGCGCACCTGCTCCTTTTTTTATAATGTCTGTGCAGCAGTTTGTCAAAGTAAGAAAAGACAAAGAAATAATAAGGTAATTTTAGGGAAATTGATACTTGTATTTTATTCTTATATTATTATTATTTTTACTCAGAGGAGCGAAGGACCTGTTGGCCCTCCTGGACCTGCAGGTGTCCCAGGAATTGATGGCATCGATGTAAGTGCTCTCAGTTCATTGTTCTATGATGCACCAAATACTGTACTTTCCTACAATGGCTCCTCTGTAAGCCTCGAATCTCTCTTGTTGTAGGGGGAAAGAGGACCGGACGGCGAGGATGGGCTCCCGGTAATTATAACTCATAAAGCAATACAAATTATGTATTGCATTGTGTATCACTGTAGATCTTTGTCCTGAGATATGTGGAATGTTTTTTTTTTAGGGCCCTGATGGTGATTCAGGTAAACCCGGCTCCTCGGGATTACCTGGAATTCCTGGAAATGATGTGAGTGCTCTGTGCTTTACATTTCATGTATTTTGCTGTTTGCCTCATATTGCTATAAAACCTCAAGCCTGCGATTGGGGAGGTGGAACTACAAAGTTTGATCCTCCCACCACATATGTTAAGTTGGTGGTCATTAGTCATGAGTGACCATGGAAATTTCAGATTTAGAGGGAAGTAAAAAGTGTAAAAAATGTAAGGAATTTATTGAACAGGATGAAAAAATTCAAATTTCCTTTGTGACGGAGTAAACCAGGAGCGGAGTTTAATTAACTCTGGGTTTAAAGGAGGGGCAGGAAAACATTGTAACCTAATACGGGTGCTGACAGCAAAGGGGAGCTGTATGTGAAGTGTTTCTCCTTAAATGTTTAGGTAGATAAAGTATGTTCACGTCAACACATATTATTCAGAATGCTGTGTTATAAACCAGTTTTATAAATTATTCCTCAACACATCTGCCAGGACGCTGGGGAACAATGGCAGCTTTGTAGGCTGGCCACCGTTAGTATCTCCTGTTGAGAATCCTCAAAACAGTGTGGAATGATTTCCTTCAATGGGCTTGTTTGAAATGAGCCAGAGGAATGCTGCTCTCTGCTCTGTGTGCACTCTGAGAGATTTACCCTCTGCCCTGGTGCTGACTCTTCCTGCCTGCATGCCAAGTTGAACACAGTACATGGCCTCCAACAGAGCTTTGATTTTAATGGGACTGACTAACATGAAGAAGCAGTAGAGTATATACTGAAACACTTAAGCGGGAGTGGTTATAGTCGAGTTAATCCCATTTATAAATTCATAGGACCCCTCCCACTGGAGTATGATTGTGTTAGGATGTAATCAATGGAGATCTGATGCTGGATTCAGGAATATTGACATAGCGAATATAAGTATAGGCTCCTGAGGTAATAGCAAGATTAAAATACTCATGGTTTTTAAAATATAAGGTGAAAAACTGCTGGAGAGCCCTGGGCTTTGTTATGATGTATTAGTTAATCCTGATGTCTCCTCTCTGCAGGGTCTGACCGGCCCGTTTGGAGATGCAGGACCCGACGGTCCCTTCGGACAGAAAGTGAGTGACTAATGAGCCTTTTCTTTCCTGCTTTAGACACTGTCAGTGAAACAGTGCCAAGCTGCTGTCCAGTCTTTTGGCATGGCAGCGAGGAGCCGCAGTGCATAAACCAATTCCTCGTGACAAATGAGACTTAATCCTGCAGGTCCTCTGTGTAATCTCCGTGGGGAGTGAAGCCCCAACATGGGTCTTCATTAGGCTAAACAGGGCCGGGTCAAGAGTGTCCGGCTCAGTCATGTGATGAGCTAGAGGAATGTTAACTCAGGCCCTCTGCAGGCTCGCACAGCTCAATTACTTTACTATACCTCAATACATTATTTCAGTGTTTGTCTCAATGTCCGTGACTCTAATGTATTTATCTTTATCTTTTAGGGTGAACCTGGACAATCTGGACCCCGAGGGGCAACTGTGAGTAACATTTCCCCCCAAAACCTGTCAGTGCAAGGATCAGATCGACCATGTATAATCTTGAGACTGCCTATATTTGATTAAGTCTGCTTGTTCACCAAATTGTGCCAATCTGAGTCATACTGTATATTTCTCTCCTTAGGGTGTTGGGCCAGATGGACCCCCCGTGAGTCATTCTTTCATGCATCACAATCAATAGTTTTCATTATCAATGTTGTGTTAGTATTTAATAACTGAAATGGGTCTTTGTGCAGGGACCACCTGGACCTGGAGGACTTCTGGGTGAATTGGGAAAAGTGGGACCACTTGTGAGTAGAGTTAGAGCAATAGACTGTTGTATTTTTAGATTAGGATTATCTACTAGATTATACACCACAGCATCAATTATTACAGGAATGAACACTGAGGTGATGTATGGAAAATAACAGTGTAGATATGTAAGTGGAGGAATTTTCGCTGGATGAATTGTTGACATCACAAATCTACAAACTTTTGTTCCAAAACACAATTTACACCTGCACACACTGTAATCAGTTGATACTGATTGTACCTACTGTATTTTAACAGCTTTGTTTAAAACAATTCTTGTTAACGTGAGGAGACACTGAGTATTCACAAAATTGAAACAGCAATTTCAGGCACTTACACACTCAGAAAATATACCCAATATAAAATATTCAACATTTCTTCTGAATAAATTGCCTCAAGAGTAATTTCACATCCCAGAATTTATCAATAATTTGTTGTTAAGACTTATATTTATCTTATTTTTCTATAATTTTGCCTTTGGGCCAAAGTTGTTATCATTTTATATTGGATTTCATACCAGTTGTTATGATTATATAGTTTAATTATAACTATAATCTAGGTTTTGTACATTTCACCATGAGTATAAATAAATATCAGTGTGTCTCAGAAACATTTGAATCACCATCACCTGTAACAAGAAAAGATTAAATAGATATGATAATGAATGGTTAATGAGAGTTGATTACCCTGAATATTTGCAAATTAAAAAAGTGAACCCGTATCTGAAATGTTCACAATCAAAATGATGGTGTAAGAATTCATGAGGCCCAGAGAAGGTAATGGATGTTTAACAGTGAAAATGATATTGCAGTTGAATGAATGGATCTGGGCTTTGACATAAGCCTTTTAGCAGGACGTCTGCTGAACTGAATTGTTGTTAGTAGGAACATTCAGAGTCCTTGTGTCTTTTTAACACCTTCATCTCTGTTGACAGGGGTCCATGGGTGTGAGAGGACCACAGGGACCTAATGGACCAACAGGGCCCAGAGTAAGTGCCCCAGCGTCATATAACATCACCAAAGATTACATATCACTCATATTTCACACGAGAGGGAACATGATGCAAGGCATGAAATAATTCTGGCCTTGTAAGCGATGCCACCGCTGCGCACTGCTGCCTTTCCTCTAGTGATTCACAAGCTCTTCAGAGCCATTATGTTTGATATATTGCATTATAGAAAGTGTTAACTTGTATTTCCCTTTCATTGCAGGGAGCAGCTGGAATGCTCGGCAGTGCCGAACTGGTAAAGCTTTGCTTTCTGAGGTTTATAAATCTGATTTCCTTTCATTAAATGTCAGGAATATTTTCTAATTTGTAGTTTGGTCCTGTTTAGTGTGGAGACTCGTGTCCACCTGGGACTCCTGGACATCCCGGCCTTCCTGGCATGAAGGTGAGTAGCAGAGTTTTTTTGTCTTTGTACTGAAATCATGGTCTAATCCCTACGTACAGTGTGTTTGACCTGTGCTCTTTCTCCTCTCTGCTTGTTTCCAGGGTCACAAGGGTGTGAAAGGTGAAGGAGGAGAACCCGGGAAACAAGGGCACAAGGTAAAATATGTTCTATTTGGAGGAAAATTCATGTCTTTATAAATAGCTACTTCCAAACATGAATTTGCCTCCACGACTGTCACACGCGTCACAACATCAGGAAAAATAATTACCCAGGGCTTAAATGTGAAGAAGTGATTCCAAGCACATTTGAGACAAGTATTATTTGTGCTGCTCTATTTCAAGAGGAAGTGATACATGCCTGTGTGTAATGCCTCTGACTTAATGTGCCGAGGATGATTTATTGGAAATGATGTTCAAGCACAACTACCCTTCTCCTGTAATGCCTCCGTGCACTATATAAATGGAAATGAGTCCGGGCCTATCTCCCTTTATCACCCTGTGCCAGGATATGATATACTGTCAGTCTCTGCTGCGTCCCCCGCACAATGATTTTCTCCTTCATCGAAAGTTTCATTTCAGGGGCCTTTTCCCCTGTTTCCCCCCCTATTCACAACTACATGACATTGAAGATGAATATTGTAGTGAGAAGAATTTCACTTTATATTTGAAAAGAACAGAAATAAAGATATTCCAGTAAATACATATTATGTATAATATTATCACTGATCTTTATTTAAACGAGACAAACACAGATTATTATTGCTATTATTACCATTTCTATCAAACCACTAGAGATTGGAGACATTTATTTTAATCATTCATCAGTTGAAATTGCTCAGATTTTATTTTTCGCCGACTTAACGTTTTTTTTCCACGAGAAGACGATTAATACCCACTAGATGACAATATTTTCATTCCTCTCTTTTTATATAACCTAAACAACGGTTGACATTCATCATGTAATATTTGATTATAAGCTATGTATTGTTTATACACCTTCATAGCTTCCCCTAATACTAATTATTAAAGACTGACATTGCCTAATTTGCACAGTCTCAGACCCAAAGCATTTTCCATCTTCGTGATTATGCCTCCTCAGGTCTGTGTCAAAGTCAGCACATAAATTATTAGTAATTTGCAGAGCAGGAGAGGGGTAATTTGGAGTTAAATCGTCTGCTTCTCCCCCCCTCCCGCGATCCATTAAGACGTGGGTATTAAACACATCTCAGAGTGGCTCCGTCATTTTCTAATTAACAGTTGATAGGGGCAGCCTGCAGGTACATTTTTCTGTGAAAGAGAGGAAACCATGGGATGCCAGCTGCATCATGTGTTAGGATGTATTTTCACTGTTCAATGTGATTGACTTGAATTGGCTGTTTTCTTTCCACTCAGGGTGAGGAGGGTGACCAGGGAGGTCAAGGAGAGGTCGGATCCCAAGGATCAACGGTGAGATACACAATTTGTTTGATCCTTTTGAGTTCTTCACCGTCTCTGGTTTGTTCTCTCTGCTCACTGAGAACCTGTTGGACCTCTTGTGATTATAGGGCTCCCAGGGAAACCGTGGAGCCATGGGAATGTTGGGCCCCAAGGGAGAGATGGTAAGTGTGTCTCAAATGTTTTCAGGCCATGGTACCAGTCATAAACATCAGTGTCCTTATAATTTACTCTAAACCCTCAATGGCTTATGTTCTCTGGCAGGGAGCTCGAGGTCATGATGGAGACATAGGTGCTCAGGGTGTCATGGGGGCAACTGTAAGTGTTACCAACAATATGATTGCTGTTATTTATTGAGTAAATGCCATATGTATGAGTCATAAATGTTTGATTTAATCCACCATTTCAGGGGGATCAAGGACAGAGAGGTGTGATGGGCGAGTTCGGGCCTAAAGGGGAAACGGTGAGTCGACATACTCATCAACCTGCAAGTAAACCCTTTTGACTGTATACGAGAGCTATCGTAAAATGACTAATTGTACTGCTGCTATGTTGTTCAGGGTGCTCTAGGGCCAAGAGGAATCACAGGCGTGCCAGGTCCCAAGGGAGAGTCTGTGAGTGTCTGATCATCGAGAACAAACAAAACTATTCCTCAGACGCATTTTGTACAAACGACTGATTATTTTCATCGCCAGGGTTTACCAGGTGTGGATGGTCGCGAGGGTATTCCTGGGATGCCGGGAGCGAAGGTAAAGCATAAATCCTCCTGATTCCAACATAAAGATCTACTTTACCTGGTTATTTCCGTTGCTATATGAGCAGCGTTTTGCTCACTGTCTGTTCCTGGTCTGCAGGGAGGCGTGGGGAAGGCTGGTGTTCCTGGAGAGGTTGGACTTCAGGGGTTTCCTGTGAGTATGACCTTTAACCCCAAACTGTCAAAACCAACTCCAAATGGATGCACCTGAGTAAACTCACCAGGGGCAGCTTTAGAGGCGCCACAGCTCAGACATGCTGCAGTACGATACTCGTCTCCACCTCTGTGCTGCAGCAACAAGCAGCAATAAGATGTGCTTAAGATCTTATATTTTATAATATATGATAAAGTTGACCTAAATCCCACCAAGCTGTGATATTAAACACATACACTAGGGTGTGCTGTGCGACAGCAATTACTGTCCTCCTCAGGGACAGATGCTACGCTTTTTCATCCCTTATGAGAATCAGTGGAACGATTCTGCAGGTGGCAAAGCAGAGGAGGGAGGTAATAAAATACAAGTGCTTGGTCACTGTACTGCAGTAGATTTGTCTGGTATCTGTACTTACTTACTAGTTTACTAGGACTTTTAACTTTAACTCACTACATTCTGACACAAATATCTGTACTTTCTAGCACAGATACAGTCGGTAGAAATGGGCCTCACAGGGGTACTTTCTACTTTCATATGAATACATCTGAGAGCCTGTACTTTTAAACTGTGACTTGAGTAAAGAGGTTCAATCAATACATATACTTCTACTAAAGCCATTTTTGATACAAGAAGATGTACTTCTGTGAGTCCCTTTGCCAGCTGGGTGTAAAAGTCAGATGATTTAAACAAATATATGTTTTCCCACTGAGTCTTCTTCACACTCATGGGAATTTTACAGTCAAGTGAATTCTTGTTTCTTTGAATATTCCCCCTGTCTTGTCAGAATTTGTTTTTTAATCTCTGTTTCTTTTGTTTCTCCTCAAAAATGTTCTGTGCTTTTAGGGTATGCTTGGTTCTCCTGGACAAAAAGGCTTAGGTGGCCCTAAGGTAGTTTTCTCAATCTATTAATACACATTTTCTGTTGTTTCTTGCATTTATTCGTAGATTTTTCTTTTCTTAAATTGACAAAAATCTAAAAGGCAGTTTTGGTTGTTTCTGTGTAGGGAGACTTCGGTCAGTCAGGCATCCCTGGAACATTGGGACCTGCTGGCAAAACAGTAAGTTATACAAGCAGCACATGTTGTCCTGGTCCTTTGTCACCTCTGTCGTGATGCTGAGTGATTTTCACTGTCTCTCCACAGGGTGAGCGTGGAGAACAAGGCGAGGTGGGACCTATTGGACCCATCGGTAATGCTGTGAGTATCATCTATCAGATGAGTGTCCAGTGTCTTTACTTTGTCTTTCATTTGACTCAACTCTTTCTTATCATTCTCTCTTTTTCTCATAGGGAGACATAGGAGGAAAAGGCCCTGAAGGTTCATCTGGAAAGCCAGGTGCCAGGGTAAGAGATAAACACATTCACAACTGAACTGAAAATACATTGATTTCCATTTCAAAAAGATTAAGAATGGCCTTACTTGACAAAAATAAAGTTCTTGTACAACAAAAAGAATAAACCTCTGGAGGACAGAACCACAAAGAGTAGCACTAAATGATAATTTCCTCTTGTTTGTTTTTCATACTGTGAAAAAAACAATCTGAGGAGAAGGTGGAAGCCTCCGAGTCAGTAGCCCTGGCTGTGGTTCTCACAGGAATGTCTCAGAGAATAGGCCGAGCCTGGATCTCACATGAGGTCTATTTTCACAGCAAGGGGAGAGCGGTGAGCAGCGGGCTGAATGAGCTCTCTGTTCTCCTGGCATTCCTCAGACAGTCGGCCGGCGATCAAACAGGGACCAGCTCAGACAAACAGGCCCGAGAGAATAAGCTTTTTAGTTATTCGCTCTTATTCACTATCGATATCTAAGGACTTTCCGCACTGCCAAAAGGTGTTTTTTTAAAGAGCTCATTGTACTGCTTTGGATTTCAACATATTGTTTATAACCCTGCTCAGATGTTTCTCCTGCCCTCAGAAGTGTGTGTTATTGTTATATTATATTATCCCTTGTGTTGGATAAATTATGTAGAAAACAAGTTTAATTTAGGTTTCTAATGACCATTTTATTGTGATCTGCTTAATGCTCTGCATAAAAATAAATTATTCATTTAGTAAATATGGATGATGTGCAAAGAACGAGTTCAGTGTTTACATAAGAAACCTATACAATAGCCAGTTATGGGTGGAAAGAAAAAAATCTCTGTATAGCTTGTTCATGTGCTAATAGTTTTTGATTTAAAAAAAAAAAAAAGTCCTACCCTTTATGATGTGTTTCTCTTCTGCACTGCTCCCGATCTTTTTTTATATCTGATACCAGAAGTAGATGTGTCCTCTATTGTCAGATGCATTGGCATTGCACAGAAATACAAAAAATACAGTATGTGTTGTATGTTATAGGGACCCAAAGGTGACCCTGGCCTCCCCGGCCTCCCTGGTCCTTCTGGTCTTCCTGGTGTGAAAGGAGAGAGGGTAAGGAAACGCCACAGTCCCACTCAGGGACCTCCTCAGATTCAGGACCATTGTCTTGACCAGTGAGAGTTATGTCCCAACAGCAAACAGCTGATTAGCTCCCTCTAGTGTGGAGAAATGGAACATCTCTAAAGATAATTTAGTTGATTAACACACTTGTTTGGTTTGTTTTTTTTATTACAGGGGGATCGTGGAGAAGGTGGACCCAAAGGAGAGCAGGTATGAAACACTGATACTAACTTATTCTGTCTTAATAGTCATTCAACATTTCAAATAACAGGTGGGATACTTTCCGTACATAATTCAAAGAGTATATTTTCATAGGGATCACAAGGTGATGAGGGAAACCCTGGCGACAAAGGAGAACTTGTAAGTTGTTGAACCAACACTAACACTGTTTTATCTTACACTAACTACTCAGCAATCTCTCCAGAGTGTAACCATCTCTGTCTCTCGATCCATCAGGGTGAATCAGGAGAATCTGGAGCTAAAGGAGAGGTGAGTTCACACAGAGAAGCTCAGTATCGTCCAGTGGTTTCGGACCGTTTAGAGAAAGTGCTGCAATTTGACCTCGTCTGGTGCCTCATATTGTTTCTCTTTAAAGGGTGGAAACCCTGGCGAGTCTGGCAGGAGAGGTCCAGAGGGAAGTCGAGGTCAGCCTGGCATCGACGGGCCTCCCGGTACACCCGGACCCCGGGGCATGCAGGGAAACAGGGGCCAAACTGGAATCAGAGGATCTCAGGGGCCTGCGGTAGGTCCAAGGGAAAACATCTCAAATTGAGAGACTTGATGAAGTTAGTGGAGTGGAGAGAGTGTGATAGAGTGAGGAGGAATAGCAACAAAACGTCTTTACTGAAACTCTCAGAACTAAAATGTGAATCATCATCCAATCAAATCAAATCAACATTATATTAGAGGTATGGTCAGTAATAGTATATGTGGGCAGGCACATATCTAAACAATCTAAATCCTCTATCCATGATGGATCTGTAAAGATAACACACAATGGCTCCGGGGAAGAAGCAAAGTCACCAACATGTATTGATGAGACGGGAATGTGATGCGTGTGTGTGTGTTATAGAGGTGTCATGTCATTGGTTGTCTTCATGTTTTCTGTCATAAAAATGGAAAAGTACCACTTTCCTGTGTAGAACATGAAGTATCTGCCCAAGTCTTCTTACTCATTATGGTCAATTCTCAGGAACAAATGGGCACTGATTAATATAAGCCACTTTAAAGTCTATAGAACATACAGTATGAAAACAAAAATTGGGTTGAAGGCCTATAATAAGTCTCTCTGGGTTCAGTAATTCTCTCTGCTCTGTTTTTATCTTTTTTTTAATCTCTATTATCTTTGTAAAGTTGTCCTATTTTTCTAAATTGTGCAAAAGCTCGAAAAACTCAAAACCCAAATATTTGAAGGCAGAAGTGAATGAATCCAAACACAAAAACAAGATGCTCTCAAAGTTTCTAGCTGAATCTTCTCTGCAGGAATCGAATCCCCACCAGCTCCAGGCAGAGCGGCACTCTAACATCCCCGCAGAGGAGGTTATCAAAAAGAGTGTTTTCTCATGGAGATCGATAAAATCCCAGCTCAGATGTAATACCTGTGGCGTTGTAATGGAAAACTCTTGTACATATGTCCAAAATGTCATTTTCTTAAAGCTTCACCTCAGGTTGTAAGACTGGTAGAGGTTTTTTACACCCAGAGAGGAGTCAGTAAAAAATGGCGGAGTGCAGTTTTCACTTGATAACAGTGCTGCAGAGTCTCTACGTAAATGTTTTATACGCTGTAATGAAATATACTCGTCTTTTTGTCTTTTTCCAGGGTAAAGAGCCAAGTGATCAGCACATCAGACAAGTTTGCATGCGAGTCATGCAAGGTAAGACAGACGGGCCTCTGACCCCATTTTTCATATGTTCACACCTCATTCCTCGACTTTAATCTTTCCCAGAATGCCTCATTACACATTCATACATGAAGCTCTGGCGTCTCGTTGATCCGGGCCGTCTCCGAATACTCTGAAGTTCAGGAAAAAGGAAAGGTCTAATAAGTGAAACATGAAATAAGCTTCGGTCTTTGTTTATGTGATGGATGAAAAAATCCCTTCTCCGAGCTTTAGAAATGTTTCACTGAAGTCACAACCTCTGTTCTCTTCATTCGTCTTCACAACTCATCTCCTACGCTCATGACTTTTTTATGCCCTACGCACTGAAAAATTAATTTCACCTCGAGCAGACCTGTACTCCTCTGCTCCAAGCAACGAGTCTGCCAGGAAAGGAAATCTTAAAAAAAAAAAAAAAACAGCAGCCGAGCAGCCGGCGCATGAATTTTCATCAGCAGACAGAAAACTGAAATCTTAAGAGCAAAGCAGCATGCAGCGAGGAGCCACGGGAGATTAATATTAGATTCTTTGCACCATGAGCATACATTTCCTGTCGCTGATTGCTGGAAATAAATAGTATTATCTCCTTTCTGCTCAATTTGAAGAATAAAATGAAAAAAGGTTAAAAAACGAGGGAAGCTCGAGGGATATCGTGACCACAGATTCACCTCGAGCACAAGCGCTGCCGCATCGTCTCACTACAGCGTGATTTATTAAAGTTACATGTTAGAAATTCCCCCGATAACACTCGGTCACAACAATTTTGTTTATGAACGTTCAGTGTTCTCTTTAGCCATTTAGCATATGATGGTTTTTCATCCTCTTTCTGCTCTATCCCAACAGAACAGCTGGCCCAGTTAGCAGCTAGCTTGAGGAGGCCAGAGTCTGGCGCAGTTGGTTTACCTGGAAAACCCGGAGCTCCAGGTTCTCAAGGGCCTCCTGGAGACAATGGCTTCCCTGGGCATGGTGGAGCAAGAGGCCTTCCCGGACTCAAGGGCCCACAAGGAGCCCTGGGAAATAAAGGACCCAAAGGTGATGAACTTATTGAATGGTGTTGCTGCATAGGGCAAACATTGGTCGTTAAATGAAACATAATGGTCATTGTTTGACTTGCACTGTTATCTTCATGCTTGTAATGCTTGTTACAGGTGAACTGGGAGACAGAGGCTCCAGAGGGCCCACTGCACGAGGACCCAAAGGTCAGCCAGGAGCTCCGGGACTTCCTGGTGAGTTAATGTTACCTTTTAAATCTGCTCCTCTATCCTAATGGCTAGTTTTTTCTTCATGTAAATGGAAACAGTTTGTTGCCTGTTAAGAGTTTATATCTACCTCGGATTGTGTTTGTTTTTTAGCAACTAACAACGAAAACCTCGTGACATTTTCTTGAGAGTTGGAGCTTGATCCAAGGATGAACCCATCACTTTTTTTGTGGATCTAGATAAACGCACAAATCCAGGACATACATTTCTTTAACATGGCGAGATAGCGTGTTAGCTTTGGCTGAGGTATGAACTGTCCAAGTGCCCTGGTAGTTATCTACAGAGGAAGAATGATCCCAGCATTAACTAGAATAGCACGAGTAGAGTGCATCCCTCCGCCTCAGCCCAGCACTTCCATTAAATTCAATCAAGCTGATTACGCATACATGATTTCGTTCATCAAGATCTATGAATTATTCTCTGAGAATTTAATGTAAATTTTGATAAATGCCAAGTGTCACCATGTCCAAATTGAATGGATTCTACCAGGTTCATTTTAATGCGTCCAGCAGTTTTTTAGTTATTTTGCTAACTAACAAACGAACGCAGATGTAAACAGAGCCTCCTTGGCGGAGGTGACTCCCCTTAGTGTAACTACTGACACATGAATTTCATGATCACAGGTGAAGCAGGCAAACCAGGCTACGGTCAGGAGGGTCGGGACGGGCAGAGGGGACCTCCCGGCACTTCTGGTCAGCACGGTGTGCCCGGGCCTCCTGGCTCAGCCGGCCCTAATGGTTACTGCGACCCGTCGGCCTGTAACCTCCAGGCGGGGGCCGCCCACCAGTCTCTGGATGTGAAGGGACCCGCAGGGAACTAAGAGCCACTCTGGCAGAGACAGAAAGACTGTTGGATTATCTCCCCCTGAGCACACATCATTTCTCACACTTTCTTCCCTCGGGCTGTTGGTTGTTGTGGTGCCTTCGATCCATTAACCTCTAGTGTCGTGAGCGTGTTCTGTGGCAGCCACAGCTCCATCGGAAGGAGACTCAAGTAAAACAGAGAAAAAACAAGAACATTGTTTTTTTTATGTGCTGAATAAAATCCAGCTTTTTTTTTTTTCTTGTTGTATTTTTCTACCAGAGAGATGTTTTGATATATTCAGGGTAGTGAGTTCACATTACTGAGACGAAATGGAATGACCAGAAATGTTTGTTTATCCCACTCTCCTCCCTCTGCTTTTATCTCCTCTTCTCCATTTACACTTGTTTCTCACACACTACAATTAATGACCCAAATCAAATCAGGAGCAGGTTTTTCAGGTAAAATGCCTTTTTTGCTTTCGAATATTTTGCTCTTTATGTGCTAATGTACCAAAGATGCAGGCACCTTCATATTTGCTGTAAAGATTTTTATTTTGTTCTTGTCCGAGCATCGTTTCAGCCTTGGAGTTTAAAATAAAAAGGAGAGAGGACAAGAATGCCATCAAGTCACACTGACTTCAGTTTGTTGTAAATCTGTAAAAAAAATATGTTTGAAATGTGGTTATATTATATTTCCTACAAAACAAGCTGATGTGAGTGTACAGAAGGAACAGAAAGAGAGCAGCTGTGCCTATACGTTAATATAATACAGGAATGAGGGAAAGCCTCATTATTGTGAGAAATAAAGAAAACAACGCACGCAGTGTTTAATTTATTCTGTATACTGGTTTCTTTCTTTATATTGTGGCAAATGTCAGAACATGCATAAAATCAATGCTCCTGTTTTTTTCCTTTGAAAACTGCTAAAATAAAAACTCAACTCTTGTAGCTGTTCAGCATGATTCATCCTAACAGCAGATGGAGTTGGGTGAGATGTTGTCATGGTAAAAAAAAGGGAAGTTGAAATGTTCACATCTTCTGAGCACTTCGTCTGTCTCCATTTATCAACTGTGTGATAAGAGCAGAAGCTCCAGAACACGAGTGAAACTTTGTGGAGGAATAGTTCAAAATCCAGAAGGAACTTTAAAACTCCCAAACATCTGTCGGTGTCGGTGTAACAGGTTTTATGCACAATTTAGCATTTTTATGAATTTAATTGCTTTTTGAAAAGGAGATGGTGAAAGAAAATCTGGCAGATGGTGTTTTTGAACGGTTACTGATATTACTATTAACACAAACTAAATATTCAAACATTATTTTTTTGCTTTTTTTATACCCCCGCACCAGTGATAGCCATTGACTGGAGGCATTGTGTTCTCAGGTTGTCCGTCTGTCCCGTTCTTATCAACATGATATTTGTTGAGTGAATTTCTTCAAATTCAGCACAAACATTCACTATGTGGTCAAAGGTCGAGATCCCGATGACCTCATGTTCTTATGATGGTGACATATCAGGAACACCCGGGTACATGTGACACAAACATTAACCACGGACCCGATTGGCCTTGTGAACGCGTTATTTGAAGAACTCCTCAAGAGAATCCTTTGAAATTTGGCACGAGTTAGCACCTAGACTCCAGGATAAACTGTTTCCATTTGGGCTCTTTTCTTTGTTTTGGTCTCTTGAACAGAGGCATACAACCACAAGGTGTTGATTCTCATACAGACTTGTTGTACAATATCTCACCTGCATTATATATAAGTGCAGAAACACAGGAGACCAGCAGAAATAAAGCACTGAATAACATTTATTGCACATGTGTAAGGCAGGTGCCATTAATCAGTGTGAAGATAAAAGATGTTGCAAAGAAAAGTGTAAAATATAACCTCTGATTCCTGGTAACCACACACACACAGGAGAATCACCCCCCCCACAGGAGAATCACTGCCCCTACTCTTCAACATTTCGGAATCAGTCGACCGGCTCTGATTCTTAACATCCAGGACCGTTTACACACACACACCAGGTTTAAATTGCTTATTTTTTCCAGTGAAAGGCAACAGTGAGTGTTGATTTTTCTTCTTTATTCTTCCAAAATAGCTAACGATGTCGACGTGGTAAACCAAGAGTGAGGTAGATGTTTAACCGAACAAAAGACTTTCGAAAACAGGCATGAAGGTCACTCGACACAGGGAGCAGCGGCGGGCTACAGTGAAAAGCAGCAGGCGGACATTTTTAATCCATGGTGCCATGCTGAGAGGCTTATCCATATTCCCCCTCATTACAAGCTTATTTACAAGATTAGATTACGTGTGGCAACAGATCGGGTTACATTACTGTGAAAACAACAGACAAAGAAGTGACGTTTAAAAGTGAACTTTCACGAGGCTGTAAGAGAGCGTTTCCTTTGAAGAACGCTTCAACACCTCCTTCCTTAGACAGGTTTTATTCATCGGATATTTCCCACTAAGAATAAATGGATTTTAACGCGGAGCGATGTGAAATGAAGCGGGCCTTGACATCAGCAGCCGTTTCTTTTTGTTCTCCCTCGTTATCAAACCGTTAAGCTAAAGTGAAAGTCACAAACTGGCGCGCATTAATATCAATTCCAGCTAAATTCAATTTACCCTGAGAGCTTCTTTCTCTCGTCAGTGCACCAAAAAGTTCAGATATTACGTTTGCTAATGCCGTCTCATTTGGATTTGGTCAAGGTCTGCGTTACTGTATCCGAGGGGAAGCCATTAAGCCCAATATGAAAATTAGTGTGGTGAAAGAACAGTAGTCAACAGAGGGAAGGGATTTGATGAAGCTTATAACCCAAAGAAAGATTGTTTTCCCCAATTAAATTACAAGCAATGACAATATAAACACATGTCCAGCAGGGGGCTCTTTCAACCCACAAATGAATTCGTTGGCACACATTCAATTCGATACCCATTTAAAAATTAGACCCACTCACACTGATACAATTTAACACATAAAACCAAGCTGGCATGCTGGGAAAAAAATTCATTAAAATAAAAAATAAAATCTCTGCAGCTTACATGCGTAAGAGAAGCTTGATGTGAGGTAAAAAGAAAAAAAAAAGGAAAAGTGTCATACAGATCTTAAAGGATGAAACGAGAAGAGAGGGAAGTTCTTAGCATCACATAAATGTCAGATACTCCCACAGAACCTTTCAAACATTCATCATAGCAGGACACTTAAAATTCAACTTTAAGCCTTTGAGTCAAACTTTCATTAAACAGCGCTCGGAGTGAAAGCCTGAGGAAAGAAAAAAAACACGAGAAAATAATTATCTTTGCTGCAACACAAACCTCGAGTGTAATTATATAGTTGAGGTTGCTTTTTGAATTTCCTCACAATAATTAAATGGTAAATTAATTTAAATGTAAAGTTTACATACTGGAAAATATTGTCTGCCAAATTTCAGTGACTCACATGTGGAGGTTTGAATATAGTTCGAGATTAAATTTTCAGTGTGATTTCATTTCGAAGTATATTCCAACCTCCACGTGTGAGTTTCTGTTTCAGAAATATCACATGGCCCGTTCAGGCAAAGCCGACTGAAACCTTCTGAAACAAGCTGAAAACATTTCAATGAATCTGAAACCTGTTACAAGCAAATAAATACATCAAAACTCCAGTCTTAAAGAGACCCCCCCACCCATACAACAAAACTATACAATGACCCATGGAGTTGGTCAGTGAGTGAATCCAGGATGTAGACTAGACCACGATATTATTGTTAAAACAAACAAAAAAGTTCAAGTATGTTAATGAGTGAGAAGGATTCACAGAAATGAGAAATAGTAGTGAAGTCGTCCGATTTCCTTTGCGTGGCTGAGAATCAAAAATATACAAATAAACCAGAGAAATCATCATACACGACACTATGTAAACAATATATATGTTAATAATTACGTTAGACAAAAAAACTACATTTTCAATGATGTATGATTGAAAACAAATGTGAAGACTTCATCATAGACTGTGAATAAAGATGACCACACAACTCTCCCCAAAAGCGAAGCCAAAGTGTGTTGATCGCCACCTGGTGGCTCAATGCAGTATAGATCATAAATCATACCTCCACCATGTTATCAGATGGGACATAGACCAAACTAAAAAGTCAAATCACACGTCAAATAATTGTTTCTCATTGACGGTTTCAGTCTTTTACTAAGTTTTATTTTTAATTAGTTATTTGATGCTATAAACAGCCGAGACTGACTTGCGATTGGTCAATCACGTGACCTCGGTACTTCATCCTTGCACACTCTGGCTTCAAATCTTCAAGATGGTGGCGTTCATATGCAGGATATTTTGGCTTCAGCAATGAATAGTGGGAGGAAGTGAAGACGTATCTATATTTTCAGACTATGGTCACTACATTGATACATTACAACTAAACTCATGAACAGTTATTAAAAAGGTCCCATCATAAACTCCATTGGACGAGTTCATGTTATTTACAGAATAAACCAACAGTAGAGGTGAATGTGAGGTCACATCACAGCCTGTGAAAATTTGAAGTACATTATTTTCACCAAATGTCCCAATGATGTTGTTACAAGTTTTTATGTTTTATAAAAGATAAAGAAAGATAAACCTCAGCGACGAGCTCTGAGCCCTGACGCAGAATCTACAGAAACCATCATGATGCAAATGTGTCATGAGCAATGATTTCAATAAACAAACAGCTGTCTCAGTGATCCAGAACATATTACTGAGAAATATTACTGAATATCATGCTACATTTACTACAGTTATTATTACCATCAGTCAAATACATTCTCGAGAACACGCTTAAAATAAATAATTTCCATATCAGCCACATCTGCTGCACTTTGGTTGCATAAAGTTTAAAATATCAGTTGTTTTCTCACACCTACACATGAAACAAGTAAGCGTTCATTCAGTTAGTCGCTCACACACACATATACAGACACACACACACAAGAGATGTACCTTCTGCCAGCACACCGGCTTATCTGACTAACAGACGAGCAGAACAGAAGAGTGCATAGGCAAACCTATTAGGAAGGAGGCACACAACTAATTAAGATCATGTTTTCAGACATGACTGAACTTGACAGACATAATGAGAGTTGACAAGGAATGCATTACATCACAGTAGAGGATGTGAAAACAAGAAATAACTTTTAAAGTAAAAACCATTGGGAAAATAAATAAACTCAAAAGGTTTTCAGTGAGCTGAAAACAAACCCGACAGAAATGCCATAAAAAAACAAAAAACCCAGACTTGCAACCAAATGTGACTGAAGTGAACTAAAGAGGTCAGTTGTCTGATTGAGCCGGAGCTGAGGAAGCTGTCAGAGACAGTGAGGCCCACTCTTCTCCTGCTCTGCTGCGGCTGCACAGATCTCAGAGCTGCACGTCCATCTTACGACTTTAGCTGAAACCACTCGGGTTGGGTTCATAAGGATGGCGGGAGGCAGTCGCCGGGGTCACACGTCCCAGGAGGTCCGCGGGGCCCCGGAGAACCAGGAGGGGCCTTAGTAGTGATCCCAGGAGGACCTTGACAGAGAAGAGGATGATATGTTTTTTTTTCTTTTGTTTTATTACGTCTGAAGAAGGAGACACCAGCAACTTGAACTGTAATGGATTTGGCTTCAACACTGTTCACCCCTGAAACACCAAAAGTGTTTTGTTGACTCAAACACTTCACTAGTGTAGTTGTGATGATTAAGTTCTCTATGAGATTCTGCTTGCATTTGTCATCAATGTGATATAAATATTTGCCATTTTCCTGCCCTTCCCTCCCCTTAATATCATTTTCACTTGTTCAACAGTAAATCATTATGTCTCCCTTTGACAACAAGCATTTTTAAGAGGTTGTATGTTTTAAACCAAAAGCTTGATATCTCATTTGCACTTGAATTCTCTAATTTCACCCTAATGACACTGGCAGACAGAGAAAACACATTATCTTGCTCTCAGATTGGTGTGAGGTCCTCGTGGCACACACCGGTCTCTCATGTTACTTGGCAACAGCTTGTCGAGGTGGAGACTCTCATAGATTGTCCACACAACACAAACACAGGTTAATGCTTTCATTTTCTTTTCAACACACCGGGAAGCCTATAGAACCCCCCCCCCCCCCCCTCCACTGTCGAGCCACAGGAGCATCCATTACCTCAGCCAGAGCCGTCGCTGCTCGAGGAGCTCTGCCCCTCACTTCATACAAAAAGAATCACAGACGCTGCCTCGTTCTTTTCCTCCCTCTGAAAACAAGACTTGCCCTTTTCCTCCCTTCGCATCCATCTCCTGTGTAACTGCTCACACACGAGCCGTCCACAGAGCTATGGTGGTTTACAGTGACGCAGTTAGTGGAAAAGGTGCAATAAGTCACAATCAAATCAAGTCAGATCAGTTAAATCTCTGTTCAGGTGGCTGCTTACAGCTGCTAGAATAATGCACTGCAGGAGAATTACATTGTGAGCAGTCTGAGATGAATAACTTAAATTAACTAATTCAATTTATTTCACTAAGTTGTTCCCTGTATTTCCTCCAGAGGATCCTCGTGTGAACCATAGACTGTAAATAGAGATGGACGACATGACAGCCTCAAAATGTGAAACCAAAAGTGTCCCATAATGTTAGTGAATGGGATATGGACCATAATAAAAACAAACCAAGTTTTCATTTTCCGGTAAGTTTGTCTTTCAATTGTCGTTTAACGCCAAAAAATGGGGTGAAACGTCATGATTGACAGCTGAGACTGGCTCACAACTGATGGACTGGCTCACAATTAGGGACCTGGCTGCCTTGGCTCCATTCCCCCATCGATACTGCACAGACTCTGGATCCATATGGACAAGATGGCAGTGTTTGTATCCAGAATATCTGGTTCGGATGTGGGTGGACATGATGACGTATCGTCCCTGATACAGGCTGTAATGTAAACGGTCAACACTGGAGATGTAGCCCTCAGGCCTGGGAGGCTTTTACTTCCTGATAATAAAACTGGTGCATGAAACTTCCTGTGCGACGTTCATATATCCCAGTTTCCAATGAACCTGCAAGGTGGTCCAGAGGGAACGTGCTCTACTGTATGTGGACGTCAGAGTACAAGATGTCCCCCAGTGACAGAAATAATCCTCTATTGTCCAGAGACATACAAAGGGAACATTTAGATCATTGGCCCAGCAAACTTATAACGGTTTGTTCTGCTACGTTCCAACATTTGAACCAGTTACTGAATGTGCCTCACAAGTCTGTCCGGCCCTAAAGACAATGTCTCTCACCTGCTGTGATTTGTCCCTTGTCCAGAGGAGCTACAGCCAAATTCCCTTTTCCCTCCACATCCCTTTGATTTTAGGTTCAGATATAAACTGAAAGTCAGTGAGGTAGCCCCACCTCTTGTCGAGTTATTTTTTGTAGAAAAGGAGCGTGGGGCCAGCTGACATCTTAGGTCGTGAGCAGAGAAACATTTGTTCGAGACAACAAGATGGGCTTTTACTTCACAGAATGGACGCCTGCGCCACGTCACTGCAGCATTTTCTTCTCTGCTAGACTCCCATTTATGTTACAGCAGCGCCTGACTTATATAAAAGACTGTGCCATCTTGAAGCTGTGTTAATCTCTGACATGCCGAGATGCCAAATGAAGGCTGAAATAGAATTTCAGGTTTGCGAAGTGACACAAATTCTACTACTGAGCAATGACACTAGAGGAATCTCTATCTATCTATCTATCTATCTATCTATCTATCTATCTATATATCTATAATTTATCCATTCTATCAATCTATAGTATTGGGTCTTATCTTATCTATTGCAGCATCTTTCCATCTATCCATCTACACATCTATCTATCTGTCTCTCTATCATACAACAATTTTTTTCACTTTAGTTTTTCTTTTAATATTGGAAGGAGCAATTCAATAATTCAATGTTTTTGATTAAAAAAAATGAAACACTGTCTTGGACTTGTCCTTGCTGCTGAGAGGTTTTTGGTGCAGGATCGATCATCCTTTCTTTCAGTTTGTTTGCAAAACCAGATGCTCAAGTCTCCATTTGACCACATACTTCAAAACACAGAATTAGAAAAATAAATTCAGTGTGTTGTTCTTACCTGGTGCTCCCGTAGATCCTGGATCTCCTGGTAACCCTAGACCAAGCTGCCCTCGTTCTCCTTTCTGACCCCTGTATCCTGAGGACAGACACAATAAGCTGGCTGAATACAAACACTGCCATAGGAAGTCAACCTGTCAGGTATCACGGATTGTGTGGTACAGTTAGTAAGATTAGAACAAATGCCATAACATCAAAAAATCCAAGAAGTGTCAGGATGGGGATACAGTTTTATAACCTGTATGTCTCTGGGGACTCATACATAGCAAAAAGCTGAATATCCATATTGTGACAATTTCATGCATCAGGTCTACACTTGAGGTGAAGACACATAAGAATAACAAGACGTACTGACATCCTGTCAAAATAAAAATTCGTCAAGCAAGCGACATGTGCGTTAGTGTTTGAAGAAGGCAACGTTGCAGGCTTACACAACTTTCTGTCAACAAAAAGGTCACAAGCACGGCTATGGAGATTTCAACCAGAGCAAAGAGGCTTTTTGAAAAAAATCTAAGGTCAGACATGTGGGTCGTTAAAGACGGAGTGTGACCAGAGACGTGTAATCAAAGATGGAGTCATTCTATAGAGAACAAACAGATGCAGCAGATGCAAAAAACCATCACGACAACGAAACCCTGAAACTCAAGGTTCAAAAGAAATTCTCCGGGAGAACACGCACACGATCAGACACTGACAAGAGCCGGTGCATAAAGCACTCAGCCTTCTTCTATCCGGCCGCCGGAAGAAAACTAGATTACCTCGGAGAGATGAAAAAAAAGGAAATCAAGCAGTGTCGAGCACAAGCACATGCCCAGTCTGTCAGGAAAGGTGTATAAGGAAAAGGTATCAAAGCATTTACACTAATCCTCAAGTCAGGCCTAGCAAGTGTGTTGCTTATAACAATATGCACACAAACATAAAATTCAAAAGGATTTCTCACTCCATGCAAAGCCGGTAAGTCTTGACAGCTCAGGATGGCGGCATACCAAGCACGGACGTGTGGGGCTGTGAAAATATCTCCCCATGAGGCACTTAAAGTAATGGAGTCTCTGGGCCAGCAGTTGCATGGAGTGCATCAGAAACATTGAAAGGACTAGAAGCTTTACACCGCCTGGCCCAAAGGGGAAATGCTTCAATGCTTACATGTCAGAGAAAATCAAAAAAAGAAACGAAAAAAAAAAGGCTTATGAATGCTCTAAAACTGAGTCTCAAAGAAAGAGAGAGGGAGAGAGAGGGGGGGGGGGGGGGGGGGTGCTATCCACACATTGCAGCGATAATGAGACTTATTTCAACACTCGCAGGCCCCGGGGCATTCATTCAGGGAAGAGACGTGCCATTGAGAAAAGAGCAACGTACCTTCAGAACAATAGAAAAAAATATCCTGAGCATCACACGGGGCGATACGTTTGGGTGAGACGCCAGACGGGAGCATGACAATTTGAAAGGTGTCACTAGCGTCCTGTACTTGAATCATTTATGGAAAGCACTAATGGACAAAGCAGGATAATATGACTGCAGTCGAGCACCTGTTGTACACGATTGTGAACGAAATTATAACAGCAACGTCCATTTATTCATGCTTTGCCTTTCAAAAGAAAAAAAAAAACAGCTTTCTTTGAGCGTCTGCCATCAAACACCGACGACATCACCGCAATATTTACTGACGGATTCCTTCACAATGTACAGCACAAAGCAGAGCAGCTCCGACACACACTTTACAACCTAATGCAATAAAAGACACTTTGTTTCAGTCTGTATTAATAAATATACACAATGCACTGAAATACAAAATATAAAATATGTATGTTAAAACAACAAAATGTTGAACTGATGAAATAGGCACACACACAATGACTTACATCAGTATTTCCATCATGATGTCAAATGTAAAAGATGAATAGAATGATAAATGAGAACTCAATGACAACAAAGGAGGGAGAACAAAAATAACTAACATGCTCTTCAGCATGCATCCGTATGGGTTTTCTCTAACAGCCTGAGACTTTCACCCAGGTAAAAATCAAACCATGAGGAAAAAGAAAATCCAACAGAGGGGTTATTTTTCTCCATAAACAATTCATTCTGGCATATTGGAGAACAAGTCAAATTGGATATTCCAGTGGAGCACATTCTCCAGCGGAGGATGACGAGATATAATGAGGAAATATTACCCCAAACTCTCTCCCCAGCTGAGTGGAGGCACCAGTCAACAAAGGGAGAATTAGGAAGTTGTGAATTTTTTTGATTTACCGTGGGAAATGATTTTCCCCTTTATTTTCAATAAATATTTTTTGCACAGCTGCATTAAGAATCACCTATAAAACACTCCTCGGAAGCATAAAAAAAATAAAACAAGCACAACAAAAATCCAAAACATGTGTAATGCAAATGGAATTAACACAGCACAAATATTTATAGTCGAGTAGTCGCCTACTTTTACTACATTATTCATGGATGAAAGCAGCATTTTATATCTTATTTGGCAGTAGGTTAAAGTGTAAATGGTCTTGAATAATGTGAGGTAGATACAAAGCTCAAAGAGAAAGGCCACTGCGGCGGTGCCTGGATCCGCACCAACACGAAAACACACTCCTCCTCCTCCTCTTCAAAAAGTTAAGACTGCACAGTTCTGCTGCGGACACAAATCAAATCTAGGCAAGTCTGAGGTATAAAGCCTGACCAGCAAACCATTAGTGTTGTATGAGCAGCCTGAGAGTTGTATCACTTTGATAAAAAAAGAAAAAAAAAAAATGTTTCACCCGCTTTCCTGACTACCCTCCTTTTTGTATCTGAGAGGCTTTTCTTTCCTGGAGTGAGGTATCAATACTGGGGCTCTCTCCTGTCCACTCTGATAATACTTTCTCTTATTCACAGCCAATTCTTCGTTTGTCTTCATATTTCCCAGAGAGCCGCTGTGCACCACACTCCCGGCCTTTCCTCTGCTCCCCGCCCCTCAGTCTGCATCGATATATGGGTGTAAGCAAGAGAAAAATACCCATGAATCCCGACAAAATACAAGCGTCAGCCCCACATTGGTGCCCGCACCCCAACCCAGCCAATTACCAATGTTGAATGTGAACTCATTACAGAGAAAACTGCTCATGTCAATAAAGGCTGCCTCCTCAAATATAATAGTCGACATATGTAATACAGCATATGCTTGTCAGATTTAAGCTGTTTTCAGACATGATCTCGGAAAAATGTCTGGACCCAAGTTTTCAGACTTTTTGCTTTTCCCATATGAAGAACGTAGCAGGAGACTGGCTGTGTCGGACCTGTTCACAACAAGAGGTACTTTTCCGGAGCATTTAGGTGAATGGTGACTTCTGGGTAAAGAATGCTATGGTGTCCCTGCTTATATGAGAATATCAGGGTCGACCCCTATCATCAGAAGCCCTCAAATCTAATCTGTCACGAATGTCTTCAGTGGCTTCAGTGCACGTGTCTGAAAACAGCTTAATTGTCAAACAAATGCTGCGACTATAAAAACGTTTCATTATCTCAAACACATGGTTAAGCTTCACCAACATTTTTGAGCATTCAACTGATAAGAATGTTATTTCTTAACAGAGGAGGTTATTTTTCTGAGGGTGTGTTATGTTATGTTGTGTTACGGCCCAGCAGCTGCCAGCTTGAGCTCCTACCTTGAGGACCAGGAGGTCCATGCTCTCCTGGCGGGCCTGGAAATCCGTCCTTTCCAGGAGGTCCTGGAGGCCCCTGAACTTGTGAACCTAAGATGCCTGCGGGTGTCTTCTGCATCATGGCAGCACTCGATAGCTTCTCTACAAAGTGAGCAGAATCAAACCACATGAAAGAATCCCAGGGACAACAGAAGGACAGAAAGTAGAGAACAAAGATGGACAAAACGTTACCTTCAAGGATCCGCAGTACTTGGTTTTGGATAAACATTTTGAGCTCCTCCATGACGCCAGGATCTCCCTGTGTGGAGAGAATTATGTTTCACTGATGCTTTTTAACACAAACTAGAATTATGCCTCTGCCCTCCTGTTCCTTTTCAGTCGAAATCATTTATTTCGGAACTCATATGAGGTCACTGCGACCTTCATTTCATCTTTGAGTCCGACTGAAGGTTTATACAGAATTTGAAGAAATTCTCTCAAGGAGGTCCTGAGATATTGTGTTTAAAACTGGTCAAGTCACAATGACCCTGACCTTTGACCACCAGATTCTAATTGCTTCCTATTTGAGTCCAACTTAACAATGGTACCAAATTTAAAAAACTCCCTAAAGGTCTTCTTTAGATATCGTGTTCACAAAAACAGACAGACGATCGGAAACAAACTGCCTGGCTACTGGCAGCCGCTGGCATGGAGGGATAACACAAAGAAAGATAACACAGTTAAGACACAATAGCAGCTGCATAAGCAAAGGAGGAGGCAGTAGAGAAGACAGTTATCACGGCATGAAGATCAAAGAGATACCTGTCAAATTTCTTAACTCAAAACCTCAATTTCCACAGAATGATGGGAAACCATGCTGAAGAAATGGCACGGAGGAGAGAATACTGCGGAAACTCAGATTTCTATACGGTGACATCCCACTTTGCTTAAAATATCACATTTGCACCCGGGAGTAAAACAGATTCATCCGGGAAATATTACATTTAATATCACGAGTCTATAAACTGATTCTCTGGTGTCTCTCCACGTCTGGATCTGTAGTAATAAAAACACTGTGCTTAGTGTGAATAGTGTTGCCTGTCACACCAGCCCTGTGTGTTTCTAAAGCAAATACATAAAAATATACTCTCTGCCTGTCTGAACCTCTCTTTCGGTTATTTTCAGGGCTGCCTCAGTAGCAGTGGCAAACAAAAGTAGCCTTGGACCTTGCATCTTTGCATTTGAAACAGCTTTTCATCTCGGGCTGTGAATGTTGTATAAGCGCTGTGACTGCGCAGGGTCTGTGTAAAATGTCTGTGACACATGGAGGTGTTTTCGCTGCTCTGCGGATCTCCAGGCACGCCCACGCGTTTCTGACTCTCCTCGCCGTCTGCACCGCTCTCCCTCTCTGACCTTCTGTTGAGCCTAGATGATCGGGAGTGGGAAGTGTTGAGCAGAAAGGGAGCAGCCGCCTCCCTTGCACAGCCTCGTTTGATGTTTTGATGATTTGATGTTCTCCACACAGGGAAACAGAGACTGAACTAGTTGCTCAAGCTCGGGGAGGCAGGTAGGGGATTCGGAAAGGCTGTATACTGTTGAAATCAAGAGGGAGGACAGTCTGTGGTTGCTCGGAGGTATGTGCAGATTTACAGCTTACCAGGAGGGTTGAACTCTCCAGCTGCCCTGGAGGGCCGGGATCACCCTTGTGGCCAGCTGGTCCCAGGGGTCCAATCGGGCCAGGGTCTCCTGTGCGACCTCGCTCGCCCTGGACGCCTCTTTCCCCAGAAATCCCTGTATCGCCCTACGTTACAGAAAACCCACACAAACATTATGTCAGCTAAAAAAATAAGTACAAAAGAAATGCATTTCTTAGCTGCAGTACAGCCATTTAAAATGTTCATGTCCGTTCACTCAACATGCTGTGCACAGAGAGCCAGTCCTCTTAACGGGTCCACTCAGGGGTTCTGATGTTCTGTTGCTGCAGCTAACAGCCTAATTTTGTTTCCTCTATTACCAGCGTTTGCAATAGATACTGCGGAAGTGTGACCGAGCTCGGTAATTTCGCCTTGCAAATACAATAGGAAGCTGCACTGAGCGTTAAATGCCTTTATCTGGTGCTTATGCGCTTGTGGGGATTAGTCATATTTGTGCTGAAGAGAAGACTTTCATTACTATGCATCCAACCCTTTATACTGAGAGTCACAAAACGGCTTCTTTTTAGGAATGATGCTACTTACACGTTCTCCTTTGGATCCCCTGTCCCCTGCTGTACCTGAAGATCCCTGAGAGAGAGAAAAAGCAGACACATGTATTTTTTGTTGCAGAAAAAAAAAAAGTAAAAAGTAATACTAGTAATTGGAAAAAGAAATAATGCAGACTTAAGGTTTTCACCCACTACACAAACAAAGTATTGACGTTACTGTAACATGCAGGGGCACACACTGAAATCCATTATCCTAATCTGTGGACACTGGGCTAGGTAATTATTACTTAAAACCACAATAATAGCTTACTGCTCATGTTGCTCGACTATTTGCAGAAGTTTCAGTTCCCGGTGTGAACCTGACTTTGAGAAATGTGCTTTTTTTGTTCTCCAGATGCATTGATTGCTTCTTACTCAGCTCAGGTGTATCGCTAGTATAATATCTCCCTGTATAGTGTTTCACCTTCTGCAATGTCACGGCTCCTCTGTATCGCCCCCGTTTTGTTTGAGCAATGCCTGCTTTTCCCACCGCCTGTCTCTCCTGCGCAGCGACGCCGGCAGAGAGAATACCTGTCTCTGGCTCCGTGTCACATCTTGTGTCTTCCAATCCCTCCCTGTCACTCCTCATTGCTCCCCTTTACCGCGCTCGCAGGAACACCTCTGGGAGCATCTTTGTATCAATTTCCTGCCGGATTACAGGAGCCATGCAGAAAGACAATCTGGCATGATGTGGTTTTAAAGCGGGCCTCTCTTTGTGATGCCGCTCTCCCCTGCTTGCTTTAATCTGCGGTACTCTGTATTCCCCCGATGCCTGATGGGAGGCTTAAATCTATCATCTTACCTACTGAAATGTGCTTCCCTGAGCATTACACTAAACCTCAAAGCGGTGAGCAAGGTGTCTGGGTGGAGGAGCGAAAGCCACCTGCTAGATGGCACTGTTGTCCCACCGGAAGACTCAAGCGCCGCGGCAGAAACGCATGAGAGTTAAACCGCGGAAAGGCTCTGTGCAGTGTTGAGATTTTGATGGAAGAATATTAACTAACAATCATAATAATCAGAAAACAATAAACTGTTGGGACTGGCGTTAAGTTGGAAAAATCTTGTAAATCAGGGAGCAAAACAGTAAAGCTCGTCGTCAATCCAGTTTGGGCATTAGGTCGTGTAATTTGTTGGAAATGGCTCTTCATGGCAGATCTATTCTTCGTCCTGTGAGCCCATTCTTATGTAGTAGACGCGAGTAATATATTGAATCAGTCACCTAGAAGCAGAGTTTGCTGCAGTATTTGTTTCAATTTGAGCCAGGTTCACTGGGCAGGAAAATGCATATTTAATCTAAGTGTCTGCTGCCCTCTATGACAAACATTTTATCATTGCCTGAAAGCATTAACTGTATAATTAGGGTAAAAAGACTAAAAGTCAACAAAGCCTTAAATCTGCAGGATTCCATTTCGTTATTATCGTTAAAATCTCAAATATGCAAATAGCTTTAATGCACTCATGATGGTGCAGCCTGAGGGGGCGGGCAGGGGGGGGGTGATAAAAATCTGCTGCGCCATCTTTCTATACCTCGGCACTTTCTATAAGGGGATTTGCAACGTGTGTGCTCAACTTACCTTGTATCCTGGAGTTCCGTCTTTGCCCGGCCTCCCCTGCTCGAGGAGCGCAACACAAACAAAGACATTTTGTATCAGCTCCCACCTTCGATTGGATCAGCGCTGTTGCTCTCCTAGTAATCTCCACAGTTAATGAGATATCTCAACCAAGGGATAATGATCCTGATTGCTGTGCGAACACTGTTCCTTTGTGCGCTTGCAGGGAAAATTACACAAACCATCTCTGATGGTAATCACATAGAGGAATGCAAATCATGTACAGGACAAGAGCTAGCTAAAAAACGTATTTGATCCATATTGTCATTGAATCATGTTCTCTTTTTATCCATGTAATGGTGAAACAACCGTGCTGATATAAAGGAGGACTGTGTTACTCAAGGCCTTGTTTTCAACCTGCACATTATTCTTAGGGGCTTTGGCAACAGCTAGTTATAATTCTAAAAGAGAGGAGCAACAGAATTCATGTAGCATCCTTACAGGAACACCTTGGGGTCCCTCAGGCCCTGGGAATCCTGTCTCTCCGAGCGGCCCCCGCTCACCCTGTCAGAGAACAGAGACAGCCGATGTGTCAGTCGGCTGTGACAAAGGAATGATGCGTGGATTGACAGCTCAAAGAGACTTAGAGGCTGTGGCTCACCGGTTCTCCAGGGATCCCCAGTTCTCCACGAGTTCCGGGCTTCCCCTGTCAATCACAGAAGGGAGGAAGAGAGCAGACCAGGTTTGACGGGTCCTCAATGGTCTCATATCTACTGCACCTCTGCAGCTTTCCATTTCTAATAAAGCAAACAGGCTACCACATGCTGCAGAGAAAACTCACTGCACACGCCACAGGTCCACACCCCGAGTTCTTAATGGAAGTAGTGCAGTGTTATGGGACTCGTGTAATGATAGCTGCTGTTCTGAGTACTTTATGAAACATTATTGACTTTTTGCCAGTAGCAGAAAAAACATAGATGATTGATCAGGGATGTGTGAGTGTGAGTAGAGGTGAGATTATCGGGGGGAAAAATTGTACTTACTGGAGGACCTGATGCCCCTGGTGAACCAGGCAAACCAATATCACCCTGAAGGAAACAACAGCTCGTGTCAGTTAGATGATGCACACATACAAATAAATCACTGTCACGTCAGGCAGACATTCACTGTATAGTGAAGCACAAACCTGGGTGTGAAGACAAATGAAATGAAAACGGCTCAAACCGTTAAAAACATGACGGATTTCGACTCACTGATATATTATAAACAACCTCCTCATGAACTTTAAACACTTTGCATATATCTCACCTTTTGACAGTTCCCCTCAAAGATAAACTACTCTGGATAACACAGAAACTATAATGTTCCATCCCCCCGATGCACACACACACACACGCACAAGCACACACACACACGTACAGAGCAGTCACACACTGTCAGTCAGCGGAAACCTTTTATACAGTTAGATGCACAAAGCTGTGATGAGTAGCATGCAGGGTTTTGTTCCATTAAGGAAAATGCATCCAATAGGAGCAGTTCATTGTGCAGATGGTGGACTATTACATGAACACAAACTGCTGTGATATTACTGTGCATATAAAAATTCGACCTGGAATAAGTTCAGGCAACGCTTCAGAAAAACCCAAGTGAATTCTCCCAAACATATGTTCCCCTAAATTGAGTCTTTTCACACCGATGAGCCTTTTGTCTTGAGACAAATATCTTGATATGTTCTGTAATGAGAATGAGGTAGAGAGCAAACTACTTTGCCTCGCTCTATAATCAGGTTCGGTCACGGCAGATGAGATGCATGTGGGTCGATGTGTTGCCTACCTTGGCACCGGGTAGCCCTTCCAGCCCGGGTAATCCCATGGCCCCTGGTTCCCCCTGCGAGAGAAGAACACAACAGCTGCTGTGTCAAGACAAAAAAGTCACAAGTGATAAAGACTGAAGGTTGTTGGTTCTCCCCTTTGGTGGCTAAGAAAGAAGCTATTTTTGGAGGGCAAGTTTAATGATGAGCTACAGGAAGGTAAAGGACTTTATCTACTTATTCCAGGAATCTCTAAAGGCTTCTCACTTGGCAAGTGTATTGTTAAAGGTCCACAGAAGTACAGGGTCGAATTTTGGATACGTGATACGTTCAATATTAATAAACTGGTGTCCGGCGCACTGTTGCAGAAGCGCCTGGGTCGCATCAACGTCCACGACAACTGCCACTGGGTTCTCTCTACTGAGATGAGCTTCACCAAACTTTGAACAAAAAGGTGACGATCACAGCTCCAGGGTTTCGCCGCTCAATTACTGCTGGCCATTTTTTTCAGGACGAAATCTGCAACTAGCATTACCACAGGCCGAGCAAACAGGCAGGTTCAGAATGGACACTTCACTACAAAATAAGGACGTAAGGAATTAACAACATTATGTAGATCAGAGGCAAATCAATTAAATTCGGCAGGAGCCAGCATTTCACGCATTTTCACGTCTCCCCTTCAGATTCCCGACAGGGTGATAACACAACCTCTCATGTGTCAATGTGAGGACAATCCTAAGAGGACACTGCGTTAACCTGAGTGCATTATATTTTATGATCTGTGACACACGCTGTCACACCTTGTAGGTCTAAAGAGGGGAGGGAGAAAAGATTCCCATTTGACAGACACAATCAGATTGGCTTTCCGCACTAAAAATAGAGACCCATTCCACGCGCCCAAACAAGTGATGGCCTCTATCTACCTCATCTTGCGCACGCTGCCACGGAGAAATGCCATTACGCGGAGCACAGGGGCAACCGGCGCTGACATAGACGGATTGTGCAGGTAATTGTCACCCATGTAAATTGTCATGAATAAGCGAGCGCGGCTAAGAGGAGAGTGGGCCAGCCAGAGGATCAGCTGTGAGACGGATTGGGGCAATTTCACCACAGCACCGGAGACGCTCACACAATTTATTAAAATGTCAAATTAACATCCTGGTGAAAAATCACTGGGCAACAAAACAATAAAAAATGCAATTGGCCCTGTGAGAATAAAGAATTTGAGATGATGCGTCGGATTGTTTCTGTGTCTGGGCGGATTGTTTTCCGGGCGTCATCCTGGGGAAAGGGAGGCGGGGGGGGGGATCTGAAGTGCAGAGCAGGTTCATAAGTTCCCACTGGAAAGACAATATGGTACAACAGTTTCATACTTGCAGGAGATGTGATGATGTGATTTTTTTTCTTTTCGGCCGTGTGTTACAGTTCGATTGAGACTGGTTAAGTGCTTAGGCTGGAGGGCGTATTGACTTATGCTGGGGAGAACCACAGAGACAATGATGGAAAGCAACTGGCAACTCTGACTCCTCTGTGTTTTGGGCGGTGCGGAAAATAGACAAATATTTCATGAGAATATACTCGAGAATGAAAAGCTTCAACTCACTGCAACCCCTTCGTCTCCTTTGGGACCCTTAAACAAGAAGGAAAAAAAGGACAGATTACCCCAGTGAATGTGACAACTGCCACCATAAAACCCATAAATATAGCCTGAAATGACATGTAACTGTATGTTATTGTCATTAGAATTTATGGTATTCATTATTGCATCATTTCTTTCAAAAAGTCGGCCTGTAAATCCCCCTTACATTGTGTTACATGCAACTGTGGGCTTTCTACAGAAACTTTGGAATGCCATGGATCACATATTCCAGTTGCGACCACACATGCTTTACAAACACTGCAAATGCAATTTTTTTTAATCCACTCAAGCATTTAACACAAAAACAGAAAGGAATCATTGATGAAAAATAAAGTGTGTCCCTTGTCCCTTTTAACATTGATGAAGATGCTCTCGTATTGATTGCTCTGAGCTGTTGGGCTGTGATGGATGCAGTTCAGGGGGGGGGGGGGGCATCCTCCAGATGTAGCTGGGGCTCATGTGCATTGTACTGTGGCGGTATTGGAATGCCTATTTTTTGTCAGCACCTAAAGTGTTGGTTGTCGTGGATGGGTCCCTGCAGGGCCTGTGAGGGAATGTCTCCCAGGACCGGATGAGATTACAAACTGTCCGATAAGGACGAGCAAGGAGTGTGTGTGGGGGGGGGGGGGGGCTGATAACCAGATCGGGTCACTCCGGCTTGGCACAGAGCAGAGCGGCTAAGATTTCTAGGACAGTTTTGCATATCAATGATGTTGTGTGTCCTGGGGCGGGACGGAGACACCTGTTTGAGAGTCAAGGAGCCTCTTGGCTCTCACACACCGCAAGATCTCAATGAACATGATTGACTGTGATATAAGGGCCTCAGACGCCGAGATGACACTGGAGTGCCGGTCAGGTTGTTTGTTATTCAGCTCTCCCAGGATCTGCGGCTCCTATAGTATCAACATTGCTGTGTGCTGCTGCTGCGTCTCCACGGAACAATGCATATGATTTGCTTCAGGCATGACAATGATTGTTCTTACCGGAGCACCAGGAGCTCCAGGGGGTCCTAAAAGAGCTCCACCGCTCTGAAATGACATATTCTTATATTATGACTCAGCAATATGGGTCAGACAACATTTTAACCACAAACAGAGATTTTTTCCAGAGAGCAATGTCTGCATGCATTCAGTGCATCACAACGTTATCAGTGAAGGTGTTTACCTGCAGCTTGTACAGACTGCTCATCCCATTGCCCTCCACGTAGGGTACACCCTATAAAAAACAATCAACAGCAAATCAGACACCTCCTCCCAGGCACGTTCTCCACTGTTGGGGTGGAGTTTTACTCACAGAGAGTCTTTACAGAAAACTGTACAGTAGGTCTGGAGCGGTTATTAAGTGTTAAGCCCTTAAAAGCTACACAAGAGAAATGAATAGCTCATTTGATGATTACACAGAAATCGAGAGGGTGCGCGAGAGAAGAGAAGGGAACAGGAAAAGCTGAGAACAGTAGACTTGGAAATCCTTGAGCCAGTGCTAATTCAAAACGAGAGAATCCGAGAATTACAGAGAGCAAGCCTGATTAAAAGAGATTCGGCTATGAGAACTAGGTAATCTGGACGTCAGGGCCTCTATTAGAACATGAAAGAGTGTTTTTCCCATGATACACTGGTAAAGGGGAAGCTATCGTAAATGGAGAAGGAGTCAAGATTCTCATTTAGAATCAAGCGGATGCCTCTGCCCTTTTCAGGCCACTGAGCCATCCCTTGTCTTCCTAGACTGCAGTTTATGAGACCCGGGTGTGGGAGGGCACGGCGGGTTCAAGGGGACGGCTGATGAATTATAGATTTGTCTTTGAAAGTGCTTACTCACTGGCCTTCTAGAGGGAGGGAACAGGATTCAATGGCAAAGAGCGGGTCGCCACAATTTCATCACATCTGTGCTTGTTTGTCAGTTACATTTTTCTTGTTAAACTAAACACTTTCAGTCCGAGCAGGATGTGAGTGCACTGACGGTCACATCTGTAGTGAACCTGGGATTGAAAGATCTCTGAGTCACGCTGAAAAAAGCAAGATAATAATCATGTCTAAATGTTTTCATCGTGGGTGGAACATAAGTCTGTGACCTTAAGATGTTATTTTAGACCAGAGTAAAGAAAGTATGTGTAACAGATGTACACTGTTTTCAGTGTACATCTGAGGGCCACACAGATCCGTGACCCTCGGAGGTTTTCAGACTTGTTATCAAGCAGCTGGCTCCTGTTGAAGCAGGAGGAACTCACCGGAGGCCCTGGGAGCCCTGGTCTGCCTGTGGGTCCTTCGTTTCCCTGCCAATCGCAAACACATAGGAATCAAACATTGCTGTGAAAAATTCAAATCTTAAACACAGGCCCATGATAATGTAATCCAATGATACTGAAGCTCATTCACCAGCCCTGCAAGAGAAAATACATTTAAAGATTGAAGATATGGTTTCCTACACTTTTTGGGATTTGACAATGATAAAAACCATAGAACTATTATCATTAAAAGAACTGTATAAATACAGTCCATTTAAATGTATGTAGAATTAACATTTGAAGGAATTACATATACATTACATAACATTTAGACATGGTAACTTAAATTAATTTGTAAACCGGGTTTGGGCCACGACATAACAAGCAATATCTGAAAACACGTTTGACTATACTGTGTAAAAAACTGAGATATATACACACTAGCTACATAAAGATTATCCATTATTAGTCCCACTATGGGGATATCTGCTCTAAGTGGTAAAACAACTTACTTTATCTCCTTTTCCTCCTGACTGGCCCAATGGACCAGGTCTTCCCAACAGCCCCTGCAAACAGAAGAACATCCTTGCAATGAAATCTGATCTGTGCAATAGAATAAACCCTCACGAGATAAAATAGATCTAAAACCGTGAAAAGGAAGTTTGGGTATAATATCAGTTCTACGTGATAGACACGCTTCTTACCGGGGCCCCTGTACGACCGGTCACACCAGGCAACCCTGGTACTCCTGAAGGCCCCTGAAAGAGACAAGGAGGATCATCATTCTTTAAAATGAACTCATGAAATCGAATGCTTACATTTATAATTTAGAGCACTGGACCTACAATGCCCTCTTGGCACTATACTTAGAGGTAAGATGTTTAAAAAATTAGATTTACATTACTTGCATCTTGTAGCTCACGACCCCTCCCCACACTTAACAGATCTCTCTCCCTAAGGAGTCAGTGGTAATGTGTTGGTCCGAGTCATCAAACCTGGCTAATTGTTACCTGGACAGGCCTTTCAGGAATCCATTAGGCAACAGCAATCACTAATGAAATAATACGGCTCAATGAAATTACAACTATATCGAAGAGGGGGAATTAAAACGTTCTGTTCACTGCATGACTGTGTGCATAAAGCATGCGTGTTTATTCACTATTATTTTCTTATCTTTATTGCAGCTTTGAATAGATACGTAGAAGCTGTAAAACATGCAAATATCTGCAGTAAAGCATTTGTGCAGCTTCTATATTTATTTGTTTGGATGAGGAATTTCTGTACCATTTTATTTATAGGGGGATTATTGCGTCAATTTATTTAATAGCTGAAAAGAAAGAAAAAACATAAACAGAGCTAATAGACATGGTTTTTGATATTGAACCTATAAAATCCATTTGCAAGTTGCTTGTTTTTCGTGAGAACCTCCTGTCATTACAGTTCAATGCTGGAAGTTGAAAAGCATCACGCACACACTGGGCAGGCAAGGTTCTTTAAAAACAGCTCCTCTGAGTGCCACGGAGAGGGCACAGTGCACACGCAGCTACTGATAGCTCCTTTCAAAAGCAAACAGGCTTCATGACGAGGCCCACATTACAATATATTTACATTCTTTTGAAAAAACACCCACCTCTCAATGTCACAGTGGTTTCAGATTGTCAGATGACTACAGAATTAATTTGTTTTGAAACTTGTTTGCGCTCACCTCATCTCCTTTGTCTCCTGTCGGGCCTGGGAACCCTCTCTCTCCTTTCACCCCCTGCAGGAACACACAGAATGTTTTTTTTACCCAAAGATGAGAAGGCCCCCCAAAACAAACTAACGGCTGATGGACGTAAACTTCAGACTGTCTCCTTCTCTTCTCTCAGCACGTGACTTGAAATTGCCCTGACGGTTTTCCACGGCTCTACAACACCGTATCCATGGCAACAACTTCTACAGCACGTGTGCAGAATGATATGAGTTGTGGAACAGCTGGTTGGGCTACCAGAGATAATCTCAAAGCCAATTTATGAACAGCGTTTGTCAGCGCTAATCTCCAAATACTACATTAAACACACATTTCAATAAACAATGTCCCAGAATGAGGCTCTTAGTTCAACAGATTATTTTGTCATGTGCGTAATTCAATTACAATTACATAAACAATGTGCCTGTAATATACTGTATGGTACATTAATGCCGAACATGCCTTTGCCTACCTTTGGCCCTTCTTTCCCGGGGTTACCCATAGGGCCTCTTATACCCGGATCTCCCTGTTTATTATAGAAATACACAATGAACACACTTGTAGTATTTAATAAGCAGCACCTTTAGGAAAAGATCATGATCAGATCAACATGTTTACTGGGTCTGTTCCAAGCTGACGAGTCGCTTGTACCTTTTCTCCCACCATGCCTTCGACTCCTTGCGCTCCGGGGGTCCCCTTCTCTCCTCTTTGCCCGGGCATGCCCGGGACTCTCGTCTGGCACACACTGCAGGCATTCTGCCGAGCGCAGGCAGGGAGCAAAACACAGTGGCACAGATAAGATTTCATCAAGCGCGAGCCGGTGCAGCGCATTTTTCGCCCTTTATTATGTCACATCCCCCGGGTGGAGGACGAGACCCCGTCTGACACAAAGTGTTCGCTAAATGTCTACAGAGCAGAACTAATGTGAGCCCACCGCGAGTGTCTCTCATCGAGGTGAGTGGTGAACTTTGTCAAACTCATTGACTGTGACATTTAGGTGAGAATCTTAAATATCATTTCCCCCTCATCGGGTCTAGATAGAGGTGCCGCACCTTGCAGGAGAGCGGTAGGAGCTCTAAGACAGAGGGAGGCGGGAGACACTGCACCATTAGAAGAAACAATGTTACACAAAGGCTGAAATATGAAATGGAAGGTGATCTGTAGAGATTTCTCATGAAAATAAGGAGAGTGAAAACATGTTATTATTGACTTTACAAATGAAGAGAGAAATGCCTCAGTCGAAAGGGTTCGCCATATTTCGTAGGTGTCAGTCTGGTGTTTGAAGTAATAATTAGTGTCACTAAGCAACACTGATGAAAGAGGCTCTAAACAGGAGTTAGAATCCAACAGGGCACTTGAGTTGAGGCAAAGAGAAGCAGCGACAGAAAACTACAAGACTCCTGCCGCCTCGCTTCTTTCTATCAGTGACATATATACGAAGCATTGTCAAGAGTTGGCATTCATTTTATATCAAAAATTACATTTAGATACAATGCTGTCGTTCAGGTAACAAAACCCTGTGAGATGTCTAAATCAGCTCCAGTCAATAGAAAGGGAGAAAAACAATGAGTACTTTGAAAAAACGGTTTTGATAAAAGTTCACAAGAGCAGCACTCAATCACCTTTTCAGCGCTCGACTCTCAAATCACAGAGGGCGGAAAAGTGTTTTCCATTAGGTTTGTTTTTGGAGTTTCAGCGCAAAGTCTGCATTCTGGTCAGAAAATGGGCTTAGACACTTTTTGCAATGATGAAAAACATTAGGTGCAATATCCTTTATGTATTTCAAACATAATGGCAACTCAAATCTGTGATTAGTTGTTGTTTATTTGTTATTTTCTGTTGTGTTTTATTATATGCATTTGTTTCGATTTGACATAATGTTTACTTATTTGTTGTTGTATTTTGGGCTTTGCTATCGTGTTTTGCACTTAAGGGCTACCGTTTCCCATTGAGAAGGTTAAGATAGAAGCTTCAAGTCTGGTGGTTTTAGGGACCATGTTAATGGTCACTTCAATTATCACTAACACATTGTGTGATATCACTAATGACAATGATATACCAATGACTTGTTGGTGCAGTTATACATACGAATCAGAAAAATCCTCCTGTAAAGTACAAATGTAGGTTTTTCGTGCAAGAGAAATTAATTTTTATCGGCAGCAATTAACATCTCCCTTCCAATATCTAGCAAAGTAATGTAAAATTCTGTGTGAGGTCAACGGAAGCTACAGAAGTTTGCAAATATTTAGCAAAAATAACTTTAATGTTAATCTATGGACACAGTTAAGTCCACATTCAAGTGTTTTGGACTGAAAATCTACATTTTATCATCATCATCTAAAAAAAAAAAAAATGACACATGATGTCATGCAGTATGGTTTGACTGTGATGAATGAATTATTGAATTCCCCCACTCACCCTGATGAAAGCACTTAATGGCTTTTACAACTTCTTCACACTAACACCATCCACATATAATAATTAAAATTACCTTTACAAATAAACAAAAAAAACTGATAGTTATAAAAATCATGAACCAGAAAGGCCCTCTGCATGCTATTTTTTGTAAGAAAACTGTAATTATCATTAACTAAGAAGATAGAATACCTTGAGTAAAGCTCCCATGTCTCCGACGAGTGGCAGAGCAATCTGTCAAAGAGAAAACAAATATCAATGAATCATCACCACACTTGTTTTCAGAGCTGACGAGACATTGTTGTGTTTGATATTTTCTGCTGCTGCTTGTCTGTAGAAGCGGCATTTTGCAAATTGTGCCGAACACAAATTTATAAAAATAATCATCTCTGCCTTTAAGAAATGTGTTTTCACCCCAAACATTTTAAAACAAATTTCCTTTGTCACCTTTGTATTTTCAGTATTTTAAACTGCAACGCTTGAGGAGACAGTATAATGACTTTGTTGCTAGACAACAGAGTCCACGCATCCTCAAAATATTGTTGTTTTAGATGAGAAAACATTCAAAACCAAAGCCTGTGTATTAAAAAAAAAAAAAAGTTGGGTATAAATGGTTTTCATAGTTTCTTACAAAACATGATTGTGAATAGGCACAAATGTAATGCGTGCAGCAACAGCAGCATTTATATGATGCTCACACTAGAGTGATTAGAACTTTAAGTACATGTTGTTTTCCTGAGATATAAAAAGATAGAAAAGAAACATGTGCTAATAATACGCAGTAGTAGGATGTAAAAAAAATACACTTACTTTGTTACGGGAAGTACATTTTTCAGTTGTACTATATAAGTAGATATATTGTTAGGTACTTTTCACTTTTACCCTACTATATATCTACAGCAATTTTCTATACTTTCAACACCACTTCCACTGATCCAATCAGAGCAGGCAAGTAACATTAGACCCCGCCCCCTGTAGCGTCACTGGTGACTGTTTCATTAGGGAAAAGGCTACATGCTGAAAGTATTTTTTACTTTTAATACTTGAAAGTATATTTAAAAGTAAGTGCGTATTTAATTATATTAAAATCAAAGTGGTATATTTACTTTTACTTGAGTACATTTGTGTCTATTTATTTGTATTTTGAAGAGCTTCCTCAACCACTGACAACAGGAAGCTGCCAGTTTGTTGTTGTGCTGTTGGTTAGTGAAGGAACTGGCTGGTAATTATAGGGAGCTCAGAAGTTCTCATTGCAGAGCATTGATGCCGAACTCTAGAATTAGATTTTCTTACTTACTGGTTCACCTGCGGGTCCAGGAGGGCCCGGGGGGCCTGATCGACCAGGGGAGCCCTATAATTGAGAAAAAGAAAAGAGTTAGCAATCCCCCCCTGGCTATGATGTCAAGCACACATTCGAGGCTGTAACTTTATTTTCACACTCAATGCAGCAGATTGGGTTTTGTATCCAGGTTCTGTGATACATCACTCGAATGCTCACAGTGGGAAGCTCTTCTTTGCTTTCAGCCATCTTTTATCTGCAGTTATCTGTGAGTGACTAAATGTGGAGGGACACACTGATCTCACTCACCTCTCTTCCTGGAGCTCCAGGGGGGCCAGATAAACCCGTTGATCCACGAGGGCCCTGGAATAAACAGACAAACACCAAGACACTAATGATTTTACCAAACTGTGAGTGTTATTTGTGTCATAAAATAATTGCAAGACTGCTAGTCACAGCATCAATGAGCCGCTGATAATCAGTGGAAATAAACATGAACATATTTGTTTGTGGATTGAGAGTGTTTTCCGGCAAACCTCGATTCCCGGCTTTCCGGGGGGTCCCATGAGGCCCTATGAACACACACACAGCACATCTTGTTAACACAATCTGCCCTCTAGTACCAAGGATCCAATAAAGGAATTGTGTTAGACACCTTTAGTTCTATCGATTCTCTGTCTCCCAAAATCCGGTATTTCAAAAATGAAAGAAGAGACTCACTCACAATCTAATCTGCGAGGTTCAACCTAGCAGTGCGGCGCATATATGATGAAGGCAGAATGCACTACGCCGGCGCCTCATGGTAATGACCAGCAGTCACATGTTAGAGTGAATTTATTGAACACTGATCCCCATATTCAAAGAGGATTTCACTCTTTTATGCCTAAAGACACAAGAACGTGATGTAGTTTGAACTAAATAATGAATGTGGGAGACAGAGGCCGATCAATACGAAATCATACTCACAGGAAGACCCATGACACTCTCTCCAACTTCGCCCTTTTCACCGTGTTCTCCCGGCAACCCCGGGACACCTCTCTCACCCTGATAAAAAAAAGGTTTTTAAAAGCACCTTCAGTGGGTTTCCTGTGATAGTGAATTCAAACGTCATGAAGAACTGCTGCACTGCGTGATCATTAGCTATTCACACTGCTGGAACTCATTTTTCCCCTTTATGTTTTGCCGTTTGTAGCTCCAAGGCTAAGAAACAAAGGCACGTTTAAGGCCAATGGTATGCACATGTTCATTATCTATTTCATTTGAACTCGTGCATGTGCTGCCATAGAATAGCATATTCTGTTTTTTCACTGATAATTGGGGCATCCTGCATTATTTTCGAAACCTGTTTCCAAACTCAGCATGATATCATCAGGAATTATCTGTGCTGTTTTGAAAGGTATTTCCTACAGCAGTCGCCACAGTGTGTGGCAATATAATGGGATCCTTGTATAAAAAGTTCTAGTCGCCCTGTTGCCCGGATTATAAGTGGAAAAGTTGCAGAGGAGATCAACTAAGTTGACTTTCAGTTTGTGCTGGAAACAAGAGTGTGAAAACTAGTCAGCAAGGTCTCAACAGGTTGCTAACGGCAACAGATAAATGATGCTACAAGTGTTGAATACAATTTAAGAACTCCTCTGAAAGTAAAGGATGAGCAACTTAACAAATACTTCAGAGTGAGGTCAAAACTGTCAGCTTCAGTCACTTCATGTGTTTCAAATACTAAGTTAATCACCTCAACCATGAGAGTTCAGAAGTATAGACATATTGCTGTTGGCTAGTATTCACTTCAATAAAATTGATAGTGTTGAATAACATCAGCTTTAAAATCAAATCAAATGATGGTTGATGCTGACAAACTGCTTGTGTTCATGCGGGGGGGGGGGGGGTCAGTCCACCAACAAATACTGTGAACCATTCAATTATATTGTACTTAAATATGAAAGTAGCTTATGGAAGTACAGTAGCAAACATATCAATGATCTTAAGATGTCAACATATATAGTGTTATGATACTGACTTTTCTTTTGAGCTTTTGAAAGACTTTTGATTTACATTTATATCTCTGCGGGCTCATTTCTTTGTTGATACTCTGTTGGACTTGTCCTTATGCCATTTTGTTTCACTTGTATTTATTTCAGTGCACTTAACTTCCTGTCTTTTTCTGATTTCCCTCCTTCAGTGATTTCCTGCCAAGGCCTGGTAAGTTTTTTACCATGCCTTTCATGCCACAGAGTCTTTGGATTCCTCTGCTTTTCCATGTACTGAATCTTTTTAGTCATATTTTTTTGTTTCTCGTCATTTGAGTGGGCCATATGTTTTGGGGGTTTCACCTTCAGTAACATACAGTATACTCCAGATTTAGGTGGACACATATGAAAGATAGTTGTGTGGGTGATGTTCCACCACCACAGTGTTTCCTACCTTGGGTCCGCGAGACCCTCTGGTTAGGGGCAACCCGTCGCCCTAGAAAACAACAGGAAGAAGACATTAGGGATTCACTGGAGATTCATCAGCAATTCACTTTGAGGACGAGGTGCAGAACAAACAAAAAAGAAGCTGTTGTAGTGGTGGAATTTAAACTGAAATATTGACTGTGTATGAGCTACAGTCCAAAGTGCAAACAGTCTGAACGCAGCGCTGCATCATGAGCTCGAGTTCGATACTGTTTACAAGGTTTTTACCAGCATCTACGTACAGAGGAATCCTGATAACGCCATACCACAGAGAAAAACCTTGATTGCAACTGAGGCTACTGTAAGCATAATTTACCATACAGTCCAGATGAGACATTGATTTCTGCGCTCAGCATCTATTAGTGTTACAAGTCCTACATTGCACAATGTAAATTAGCTGTGCAGAAGTTGGATTTGAGCTGATGCAGCGGTTCTACAGTTTTAGGGAGAACTGTGATAATGCACTCAAATGTAAAACAGAGGAAAGTTTGGAAAGCACAGAACTTTTCGAGACCAATGTAAATCTATAACTGCATTTCCCTTCCTTTTTTTTTTTAAAACAAAATTTTCCATTACGCATTATGCTCTGGCCCTTTACTGAAAATAAAAACTTAATATCACTACTTCAGATCAGTGGGAGATCCATGCTAATAATAAAAGTCAAATGAAAGAAGAGTAAATTGCTCATTATTCATTTAAAAGGTAAAATCAATAAAGTGACATTAACTACTCGAGGAGGCTGGCTCATTAAAGCCGCTCCGACCATCTGCATTCAGCTCCTGTTTATTGCTTTTTCCCCTCTCTTCTTCATCTTATTTAACATAAACCATAAAAATGTGGTGAGAGTCCGCTTTCCTCCGGTGACCCCAGACAGAACTGACATTTTTAAAAGACTATGAGGATCAATGCAGAAGAACCCTCCAGCTAAACGCTAGACATCTCTCTTCGTTTAGAGTTTGAAATATGTCACAACATCATAAGAGGTCATTGACCTACTGTAAACACGTCACATGGCCCTTTTTGCCAATCCGGCACCAGGTTCCACGGTGCTCGAGTACATTAAAGAGGTTTAAATACTTCTGCCTAAGCACAATCTTTCCAGCATTACTCTGCCCAGCTGAACACAGTGCCACTTGCTTGATGAGTAGGTCTACTGTCTGGCTTAATGTTCAGATCAGCGTATCAACACACACACACACACAAGCGCATCCACACACACACACAAACAAACATGATTGTTTAAAGCCGGTGAACGCTTGCCGGTGATTGAGGAGTGCAAGCGGCGCCAAGCAGAACCGGGGCCTTGGCTGCACACAAGCAGCCAAGAAGCTGTAATGAACATGTCTATATGCAAAGCCATGTCCATAAAAGAGAGTGCTTCAACAGCTATAAGCTCCAAAATGGGAAGATAGGTGATTACCCAGACTGGGGTTATCCAATGGTGGATTACTTAATGGTATTGCATCTCCATAATGTCACAGCTGGAGTAGTGGAGGCCAGTTTCCTTTAACTTGTCTGACAGTGCTCCAGCTGTTTGCAGATGAGCTTTGCTTTTTGTGAACTTGTGTTGAATTTTCTTCTGTTGTTTTTACTCTGTCATTCTGTGACTCAAGGGCTGAAATCAACACAGTCAGAGAAAGAGTGACTGTCAACAATTGATATAGTACCCACCATATAGCCGCCTCCGGGTTCTCCAGGCTCACCCTTGGGACCCGGAGGTCCCTGTGGCGCCATCACTCCAGCAGAGTCCCCCTGCAGACAGAGACAGACAGTTTTCATTATTTTCTCCATAGATAAAAAGTAAGACTGGCTTTGTCATCTCATCTGCATGGACCCTTCAAGTCTGAAAGTTGGTAAGCAAAGACAGTCGTGTCTGCTTTCTTGCTACTCAGGTATTTCGTGGGACTATTGTCATGTGTACACTTTCATTTAAGGTTCCTGGTTCGAGTCCCGGTTCGTCCAGAGTCTTTCTGTGTGGAGTTTGGTTGTCCTCCCTGTGTCTGCGTGGGTTCGCTGCAGGTACTAAGGCTTCCTCCCAAAGTCCAATAAAACAAACAGCTTAGGGCTACGTTTATTGGCTCTGAATTGACCAGCGATGTGAATGTGAGCCGATGGTTTGTTGTGTTGGCCCTGTGATATGCTGGCATAAAGGATGGATGGAATGGGCACTAAAACATAAAGGTTGCACTTTTAGTGCTGTTCTTTTGGATGGAGATGTTGACCGGTGGGTCCGCCTTCATGAACTAGACTCAGAACTTACTGGATTATTGCCGTGAATTTATCAGGATAAATCCTACTGATCTTGATGATTATTACCAAATACATATGTTTATGGCTTAATGCCTGCATAGCCAATACTATTCCCACCAGCCTCTGCAGCTAATTAGCAACTGTTAGCAAGTTAGCAGGCCAACATCTGCTTTGGCCAAATGTCTGCAACGCTAATAACATTCCCATTAGCTTGAGTTGCACTTTGTGTTTATACAGCTAATTAGCAACTGCTAGCATGTTAGCAGAACAAACAGCTCAAAGCACCCCTGATCTCACCCCTGATCTCTCACCACAGTTGTAATGCTCTGTCGGGACAAATCTTTGTTATCTGTTGAACATGTCACAAGAATAAAAAAGTTGTTTAAAAATAGTTATTTCTAAATATTTGCAGGAGCGGAAGATGCTCGTTTTCATACTGTGTAGTGGCATTTAACTGAGTACAAAGAACAACTTTTGTTGAGTAGTATAGTGAAATCATAGTATCCCATCTGTTATTTATGTACATTTTCAAGGCAAATTCTATGTAAAAAGAGGAGCCGGCAGCAAATGCTCTGCTGATGAACCACGTCCGATGTGCCCCGGGCGTTAGTCTTCAAATACCGTCTTTGTTTTGTTTGAAACTTAAAGAAAAACAGTAATAGTCAGCAATATTAGCAGCTAGTCCCACGTTCAGTGTTAATGCTCTTGAAGCTAGGATAGATGTTTCCCCTGCTCCTAATCACTAAGCTGAACAGTTCTCTCTCCAGTGCTCAGACATTTCCTGCTCACATTTATGGATAAATTACCACATGAATGTGCAACCAGGACTGCATTTTGGATCAGGGCTAACGTCAGTATAGGGAAGAGGACCAAACAGGATTATAAACCTGAATGGATGTGGGAGGTGAAGGCACTTTGTGTAGCCGAGTGACTCCAGTGGGCAGGGTGACTAAAGTACAGCTTTGTTTACCTCAACAAGTGACAAACACGATCGAACGTGCATGTCAAATATGCACTTTTCAACTCTGCCACATTCGGCACGGTATTTGGAACCAGTCTGACTGCAAAAGTAAATGAGTGTGTGAACAGCGGAGGAGTCAGAGGCATCAAACACGAAACACACAGCTAGAACATGATTGAGGATGGCATGCGGGGCGAGCAATCTGCACTGTGTCTTCACAAGTTGTCTCGCATGTTCAACCTGTGATAAAACATCACAGCGCCATATTTTTCTTTGAGGTGAGAACTTGATTTGAAGTTTAGTTACCTTTTCTCCTTTCAGGCCATCTCTCCCGGGCCCCCCCGGCTCCCCTGACGATCCCTGTAAATAGTGGCAAAAAGAGACACATCTATCACCAGGCCTTCATCTCCTCGCACATTTATCTCCTCCTCCTCACTGCTTCAGCGGGCTGCCGTGTTCCAACATAATTTCCCTTAGCCAGGATTTATGAAATGCCTCTTTTCCCTCCCTGCTTTTGAATAAAGACAGATGCTCATTACTGAAGCAGGTGTGGAGAACAGATTGGGCCTCTGCCTCCGTTCCTGGCATAGAGCGCTTAGATTTGCCTCTTTCCACTAATTAATTCTTAAATTTGATTACTGATCGTCTGTGTAAAAATTCTGGACTTTTTCGACCGACTTCCTCTCCGTCTCTGCCTGTTTGTCTCTCTCTTTCACTCTGGCAGGGCTGAGTTTGAGAGTCGAGGATGGCAACGGGACAGATAAGGCAACGAGAGAAAGGACGGCTTGACATGAAGTGCTAGTGTCTTGTGCCAATATACTTACTGGCTCGCCTGGGAGTCCTGGGAGTCCAGTGGGTCCAGGCAGGCCCTGTTTCCCCTGGCAAAATACGAAGGAAAACCAACACTTTGAGCTATTTTTCTCCATTTGTTTGGAGACAGAAATGTCTGGGCTTTGACGCCAGCTACTTTGTTGATGCTGAAACCGTATTTCAAACAGCTATGTTTTCTAATTGTTGCCCCTGCAGCTTCAAGCCATGATAAGTTTCATGTTCATTTCTGGGGATACGTTCACGACTGAGAGGAGGTAGATTTGTAGGAGCTGTTTATACACATTTCCCTTTTCGACTCACTTTTGTCTTTACACATGGATGAACTGAATGATTCATACATGGAAACTGAGCTTATTTCGAAAATAAGTAGAACAAAATCCAAGTTTTTTATGCTTATATAGCATTTATCATGACTGTGATGCAACATGTTTATATTAAAAGTGAAGCCAAAACATTTCAATTGCCCCCTGGTTCCTGACTAGAGTATAGTTCATAATCCCCCTCCATGTTAACAGATGGGAAATGAGCCACATTAAACAGTTTACATTAATTAGTTAGTTAATGTTGAACAAACAGGGTGAGACCTTGTATTTGACAGCTAAGATTAAAGTGTAATAAAATCTTAAATTCTATTCTCATTCTAGTGATTATAGGACAGTAGTTTATGCATAAACTATATACAGATCTATAGATGTAAATATGGTGTCTTGTAACTGCCCTGCGTCATGCTCTATCTATCTGCATCTTGCAGAAGGATGCAAGTTTGCATTTATCTCCATATTCTTAATCGTATCAGAATGATTACCATGGAAACAGAAGGACAACTGAAGAATTGGTGATCCAGTAATTTTATGGAGATTTTTCCTCTTCAGTACTTTAGGTAATATTAGCCTGAAACAGCTTGTATGCTCTCACATGTGTGGTATTGTCTCATTGTTGTTTATATTCAGCAGACATCTCTGTTTGACCTACTGTAAGTGGCACAGCATCTCAGACATGAGATGAATACAGAGACTCACCGCTGGTCCTTGATCTCCTTTTAGTCCTGGCGGCCCTATGTTTCCCTTTTAAAGTCCAACAAAAGGGTGAGAAAGATGTAGAGAGGCAGAGAATCATCACATTTCAACTATACCACAAAGACACCTCTCACAAATATATAACATAATCATCTCTGCCATGTTATAGGGCCAATCCCAGGTATTACTCTATGTAACAGACGGAATCGTCTCATGTTTTTCGACCAACACTCTTTTTACTCCATTCTAAAATGCCATGAATGCTGCTGTGCAGACACTTGGAAGGCTATTTATAGGAGTACATAAAGAATTTTGAACTTTATTTTATTGGCAGTACTCAAGCTTTGGTGCAAGTGCTACATCTTCAGCATGTTACCTTGAAGCCTTGTGTTCCTCGCTCCCCCTGCAGAAAGCAAAGGAGACAGACAACCACCATTTTTTTAAAGATGTGCAAAAAGAAAACAGCGAAGTAAGCCATTCCTCCTTCCTCTGACTGGAGTTAGAAAAAAAAAGAAATCATCAAGGACCTTTGTGAAGTTATCTTTCATATTGTGTGAAGTTCGAGAACACAGTACATTTCCTTTGTCAAGAGTGCAATCAAAAGCAGCACCTTTTTTCAAATCGTCAATCATCCTTCTTAAATCTCTACAAGTCAATAACTTTCCATGTTCATGTACGTGTTTGATGTTTGGTGCCTCAGTGGTCATTGTAATCTGCTTTGCTTCAAGTGGATCCATCTGTTGTTTCGAGGTCCAAACAACAATTGTGCACCAATTTATTCAGTGCCTCACCCCTGCAGAGCACAAAGACAACATCCAACCCCACATCTGAACAGCAAGGGATCTTCAATTATTCTGGATGAATCAATGGTGAGTGCTGCTTTTGTTATTGTTATGTAGAAATAGGGTATTCTCCACACTGTGGTGTCAAATGTTGAGTGCCGTGTTAGAGAAAACGAATGCTCGGTTTCCTGGGGTTGTATTGTCTTTACTGGGGAATAATAATGAGAGAGATAGTCACCTGATCCCCCTTCTCTCCTTTTTGGCTCCGCTCTTTCATTTCATCCTTTAAAATCACAAGAGAAAAGAGACGACTTCAAAATCTGACCGGATACAACCGTGTGCACAATTTGAACCACGGAAGATGTTATGATAGAAACGGCTGCTTACAGATCCAGAGAGGTGTCTTAATCCATGAGCTGTCATCACCTTAAAGTAATGAAAAATAGAGTGTTCAATAAGTTAAAACAGAGAAAACACATCTGAACTGTTAATTATTTTAAAAGACATAGAAGAAACGACTTTATATATTTGTCCCAACCTGGCTCGTTACCAACCTGAACCTATGTTTCACTTAATATATGCAATTTACATAAATCTATTTTATAGCTTGTCAAATTGAAACTGTAACTACTTAGATTTGAAGTGTTTCTACAAAGCTACTTATTCCTCAAATCATTTCGACCTGACATTAGCACACTGTTCATCACGGGGGATCATTCTACAATCTGATTTCTTGAGATGGCTTCAGATCAAACTGGAGATAGTGCACTGCAGCTGTGTGCCGTCGCCAGCCAGTACATCTTCATTCCACATTTATTTCAGTGTCCTTTACCTCAACCCCATGTTTTGTGAGGCACCTCTGACCTCTGACCTCCCAAATATAATCAGATATATTGTGAGTCTCAGTGAACACTTGAGCCAAATTTGATGGGATTCTCTCCGGGGTGTGTTTACAAGATCAAAAAATGTGTTTTGTGAGGTCGCAGTGATCTTGACCTTTGACTACAAACATTTAATCAGTTCATCCATGAGTCCAGGTGAAAAATATATGGAAAATATCTCAATTGCCTCTTAAGATATCAGGTACACAAGAATGGGATGGATGGATGACCTGCAACTAGCTGTAACTGCTGCAGAGGCATAATCATTTATTCAATAGCCAATCTACTGACATATGTGACCATATTCAAATCACAAATGCAAATGAAAATACATTTTCAAACTATTTGTATTTAGCCTTGCATCTGCTTAATGGCTTTTTCCGCAGAAAGACATTGTCTCTACCAAACAGTTTCAGGAGGTTTAAACAATCACATCCCAGGGAGACGTGCAGGATTTAAGTTGGATTCCTCATGATAAATTTCAGTGCAAATCCCAGAGACCTATATTAATAGCAGATGCCACAGACGTATGTAAATACAATCTATACAAGAGATGCACAATAATAATATATATATCTATAATTTGAACTCATTACATCTAAGCCTCCTCAGGCCATTTATGTTGTGTCCATCATGTTTTACCTCCTGACAAACACGACCTTGGCTTGTTTTCAGTAGAATGATGAAAAGAAGAAAGAGACAACAGAAGCAAAGGTAAGGAGCTAAAAGCCTTGTCCAGGACGGGGACATTTCTGTGCTGCCAAAGCACTTAAGCTTTAGACCGAGGTGAGCTTCTGATTCATTCCCAGGGTGTTCTTTTTTTTTTTCATTGAAGCGGTATTTGAGTACATCATTGTCCTCATCTTCTGATAAAAGTGTCCCAGATAGAAAATACAGCAAATATATATACAAACCTATTGAAGTAGCTTTTCTGCCGAAAACAACCAAACTGTGACCGTTCCATAAACCCAACCATGTGTTTATTATTGTAACCATGAGGGTAATGTTCTGCAGCTGCTGTTACACGCTGCATGCCTGGCATCATAACCGTGCTGATGATGGCTATGTGCAGAGGGTTGGGACAAACGATCTATGGGCTCATTGGGGTTGGAGGACTTGTTGGTCCCGTCTCTCGTGCGCCTCTGAGCCCTTTCAGTGTGTTACTGGAATTAGGTGCAGTGCTAATCAACTTGTCACGAGGCGCTCTTCCCTTCCTTCAGCTACAATGGTCAGAGTAATCATAAGACAGACACCGAGTCCCTGACCGCCCCGGCGGAGCGTCTGCATAATCAGGAAATCGGCAACCTGCAGTCGCACACGAAAGCAGCTGCTGTCAACCGCCTCCCCTTGGACGCGGGACAATATCCGTGCCATCAGTGCGTGACCTGAGGAGAAATTTCCACCCGAGTTTTCCCCAAGAGCAGCGAAATCCGGCCTGGAGCCATTGACCAAACATAATTTGGCACAAGAGATTTGGTTTTATAGATTGTAAAACTCCATTGTGAGGCAACACTGGCTGCAATAAAAGCAGGACGGTCTCTGAGCTAAAATGACTATTTTGCTACGTTGAGGGTGTTGGGGGGAAACCGTGGCCGAGCACGCCTGCAAGCCCGCCGCTCCTCCCCATCGCTAATAAACAGAGGCACAAGAAGGTTTATGAAGGGAGGGTAATGATCTGAACCCTTCTGCTTCTGCTGTGTAAGGGAAATCAATGCTTAACTGCCAAAATTATCTGCCACGGGAAAGCACAGAGCGCAGACAGAGACTGGTACTAAATATTCAAACAGCCTCATTTATCAAATGACTAATGTTTCCCTCTCCACTGTGTGCTGTGGCATACATCTCCCATGCCCTGGGTGGCCCACAGCTCACTACACAACAACGAACACAACTGAGTGTTTCAGTTTAGCGTGGACATTTTTCTTCGTCCTCCTCCTCCAGCTCAAATGAATTTCACAAAGAAGCGCCAATCATTCCAAATAGAATTGCAAGCCAGCGTCACTGTTTTGAGCAACACAATTAAAACGGCACATAGTTATAAGGATTCTTATTCGACGGACACAAGTGAAAGCAGCGGAGAGCGAGAGATATTTGTTCCCTGAATAATTAAGTTGTCTAATTTCCATTTGAATCACCTGATAACAAGCAGCGAAAATTAAGAAGAAGAATGAAAACCATCAAACTTTGTTTCCGGGCTCGTGTCTGAAGCCTTCAGAGGCTCAATAGGCACAATTAGCACGAAAAACCATCGGGACGGAATCATCGAAATGTCAAACCTCCTGACTTTGTCACACCCAGCGGCCATGTTTTTAAATCGGACACTTTTTGTTCATTGATTTCTAAAAAGGCTGCTCATTTGTGTCATTTGTTGTTGGAGACGTTCCAGAACTTTAAGTGACTTGTTTGAAACGTCTGAGCAACGAGCTCCATCGACCTCGACTGAACCGTGTCACCTGCAGCGTCCATTAGACGTCCGCCATGACACCAGGGTTTCTCTGATTTAATCTGCTCCTTCACTGCAGCTGCAACAGCGTCTTCCAACCAAAATCCTCCTCCTATAATTTACCAGCGTGAAACATTACGAACAGGTCTGGCTGCACAGTCTCCATTATTCACACAACAAAGACTTTGTTTCGGGTCTAGCTGGAGATTAGAGCGTCAGTGGGTGGCCGGTGCAAACGTGTTAATTTGATCGTAGGAAATCACTTCAGTTCACAGCTTTGAATGCCGGTGTGAGCTGCTCTGTTAAAGTTTCTCTGCGGCATACATTACTGGGGGAAAAAAATTCACTAACTGGGAGTTTGCTGCCAAATTTTAGCAAGTTCATTACCTAGACCAAATAAGTAAGCTCTTCCCTGGTGTATTTCAAAGCAGCTAATCTCACCTGCCTTGAAAAGACAGGCGGCGGCTCCAGCTCTTTAACACTGATCCACTATTTGTACAAAAAACAAATAAAGATTCATTTATTTAAATTAAAAAAATAGGAAAAATGTATAGAATTGTCAGGGAATGATAATTGGTAACAAGATGATGCCATCATATTGGTGTTTTGACAGCAAAGGTAAACACTGCACTGCTGCTGCTTTTTTTTTGCCTCCTGGACTCAAGTGTTTCATAGTCGGACGTGAGTAGATTACTGATTCACAGAAACTGAAAATGTTCTCAGGTTTGTTGCAAAGAACATCCCACTGATGTTGTAATAATTCCTGAGGTTATTACTGAATCTTATAGTGAGTGACAATGAGCGGTATTCTGGAAGGCGACCAGTGTGTTGTACTCACAGGACCGGGAGGACCAGGGGGGCCAATATCACCCTGCAAAAAACAATAGAGACATACAATCAATTTATTATGCACAAGTGCCAGGGAAACAAAGAAAGCACAACTAAAAAATGCACTTTGGACATATTCACCTCAAACAGCTACATCAACAGATTCAGGAGCAACAATAAAGGAGCAGATCAGAGAAAATACTGTCCAACTCAAGTGATGTGAGAGGAACCATGAGTGGACACAAAACAATAAGGAGTTCATGCTGGAGAGCAATAGTGTGCAACACAAATGTTGCTATACTTATTGTGTGTGTTTGTGAGTGTGTTTGTGGGTATATATATATATATGCACACACATTTATACTGCAACCATGAATAACCCATTGTATCGGGAGTACTGGGTGCTTCAGGGAACCCTAGAAGGTTTCCAACAACTGAAAGGATCTCCAGGTATATATGCTGTACTTTAACAAGCCGACACAATCCTGTAATAGTGCAATTTCACTAAAGAGACAGGATTTAAAAGGTTTTTGTCCCCATCTGTATCGATTTTAGTTGCACATAATGAGGGACACAATGTACTCAGATCCTTGGAGCATAAGGATTTAATTAGACAAACTGCACAGCTCATCTCCAATAACACTATAAAATGAAAACTATATGCTCTTTTCTATATTGCGTCATGGCTGCTCTTCCATCATCAGGAGGAAGGACGACTGAGGTTATTTCTATATAGAATCAGGTGATCATGTTACTTAAGACTAAAATAATTATAAACACTTGATACAGGGTCATATCGTGTGAAATTATCACATTTCTGAGCCGCATTGTGACATTGATATTTGACATGCTGATTAGTTCACATGAGAAACCTATGGAACCTGCACGCTGTTTAAAAGTTCTTTCTTCTTATCTAAACATAACATCAATACGATTGATCATAACACCTGGGGTTAAGGTCAGGGTAACACGGAAGGACCCTATAGAAGACAGTATCACACACAGGTCTTCATGGTGGTCACGGAGATCCAGGGTTCCCAGAGGATGAGTCCTACTGACTTTGGTGATCTCATCATTTTTCTTCTTGCACTAGACTGACGCTGTCTTCCCTGGAGCTTTAGGATTCATCACCTGGGTGCCATGTATATTTGTGAAAGCGCATTGTAACCACACGCTGGTGCTGACAGCAGATAACAATGGACCTATCTGCCCAGACACATGCCAATTTCCTATAGATTTCACTGAGATCCCTTTTACCGGTAATTATGTAAAAGAGATAAGGGCGGAAGGAAAAACCTTACTTAAAAAGGCTTACTCTACAAAGCACAACCACAAAAACGGTCTCTCAGAAAGCACGGCGAGAAAAAACGACAAGAGCGAGAGAATCGGTCAAATCGAGGTTGGAGGAGCGAAGAATACAAAGAATGGCAAAAACAAGAAATAACCACCTGCAGATATATTTTTTTTGCTGCTCGATGATATCAAAGACCTTTGGAGGATAGACAGACTGAGAGAGGATAATAACTTCGAAGGTTCAGCTTCTGAAAACTGGTATATTATACCACTTACATCCTTTGATCCTCCTTAACCACCAAGCCATCCAGCCCCCCCCCACACACACACACATACACATGGTGATTATCAGGGCGCACAAACAGAGTGAGTCATCATCTCTGACACTTGACATTGATGGGACTTACTTTTTGTCCCTTCATTCCGTCGGCACCCTCTGCACCTGGCTGACCCTGGGGGAGGAGGCCTCGGTTAATGACTCTCGAACAAGACGGCAATGTAAATGTCAAGGTGGGAAAATACGTACGGGGTCTCCTCTCTCCCCTTTGTCCGCCGGGACTCCCGACTCGCCCTTCTCCCCCTGCATGCGAAAATGGAATCATTGACAGTGAGTGACAGAGGAGACGGGGCCAGACGACAGAAGGCTCAGGGAGGGAAACTTAGGCGAGGGCGGTCGCAAGTAAGTCATCAGAAATACACAACAGTAGTGTGTCATCTCAAAACCTAAATTGTTTGAAATTATGAAAGAAAGGAAAAACAAAGAAAGGTGATGATTGGATTCTTGTTGGGGGCTTTGAGGGACTATAGTCTGGCAGGATAATGAAAAGCCGAGCCCCCTGTTGCATTGCAGCACTTTTCCACATTTCCAGATTAGATAGAATTCCCCTATCTGCCAGTAGATGGCACTTTATGACTGCTGCTTAGCCCGCGTCAGAGGACTTTTGACCAGGATAGCTCCCTGTCAGTTTTGTTGAGAATACTCAGAGTAAACACAACTGTTAGATAAATGTACTTGCAGCTCGGTCAAGAAAACCAAAGAATGAATAATTTAATAAATGTGTGATGGAACTTTTTTTTTTTACACACACACACACTGCCTGCTCACTTCACTTCCTTGAGGCCTCAGTAGAAGATGCATCGTCCTGCGTGCATTTCCAACTTTCTCGTGACCTTTCATGCTCTTTACATTCTTACTGTTACACCAGGTCTCGTGCTACAGATACAATACAACGGCATTACCGGCCATGAGCAGCTCCTCTGGAATAGGAGAACTCTATTGCGTCACATCTACTGACACATTGAATAAAGCTCAGTGTTGTGTGTCACGCGTAACAGAGGACAAAAAAAGGAAGATAGGCTGAAAAGGTTATTCATCAAAGAGGTAAAGATCTGTTGAAGTCACTTCGGATATTCTGTGGTAAGATATTTTGACACATCTCTCTGAAGAGGCCGATATTTTCTACACTCATTGGCACCTGGACTCCAACAGTCAATATTTGCCCCACGGGTTCAGCCCCCTCCCTCATTCCTTCTTCTCGCCAACGACAGCCGCCGTGATACCAATCACATAATGAGATATAGTTGCCATTTCCTAGTCTAAATTATGAGCTGTATTAGGTCTGCGGACCGCTGGCATCCATGAACGGATGGATTGTCCTTTTAATAATTTAGTCAGGGAGGAGGGTGTAGCTGCTAAATTGACTTTGAGATCTAATTGAATTCTGCACAGCTTTATCAACCACATGGGAACTCATAAACCTAACAGAAAATCAACTCCAGAATTGTTGTATTGTGTCTTTTAACGTAACAAAAAAGGCCAGTTACAGTACAGAACAACTGTGAAGTATTCTGTAAACAGAAACTGCTTTAGTTTTCCACTGAGTTATGACATTCAATCTAAAGCACATTGATGGAAGGGTTGTTTTAGCCCCGGAGGTCATGTCCTGCACTGTATTCATGATACAGGCTTATGGAAAGGTATATTTGAGAGGTTATCTATTTCCGCATCCATGGAAGATCGTTCAATGTCAATGTTTTTGGCAGAGGGGTGTGTAACAAGTTAATAAACCTTCTAAATAAGATTAACTGCACCACAGCCAATATTTATCTAGATTATCGCTGGATTTGCACAATGAGAAAGCGCAGCGTGCACAGGCCGGGGAACTGGTCCACCTGTGGATGTCAGCGGGTGATATGTTGACTTTGAGACACCTCAAGTCATCAAACTGCAATTAAGCCCGTCTCCATCCCTCTCCGTCCATCCATCAACATCTGCAGCGTTCTGTCAGAGCCCGTTTGAGTCTGTCAGTGGGAGATACAGTTATGGAGATGTGATTCATGGGAACGCTATCTTCCCAGCACATCATGCACTGCACCGACCTCCTTCTTTTTTTTTTTACTTTAAAATATTCACACTTTGCTGCAAGAGTGAGAGGGGGCTCGGCTCACACAGATGTTACACAAGCTGCAGTTTAGTCTGAACGTGTGTCTGCTTTGTCAGACCTAAAAAATGCACAAGGATGGTCAACGAGAAGTGAAGAGAAGCCTCTAAGCTGCTCGGTTATTACTGCTTATGGAAACTTTACATTCATCCCGGGGCTGTGATGCTTAAGCTTCCCCTTCTTATCGTGTTCCTTTCAATGCAATGCTGTACTGGTTTCATCACAGCAGATTATAATGTGAAGTTATTCTCTGAGACAGGGCATTTTTCTAGTCATCCACAGTAAGCATGAATTCCTAATGATAAAGTGAAGATGTATCCGTAATGTCAGAGCATGACTGATTCATGGCGAGGGCAAGGCTGGCTTGCATATTTAATGCAGGCATTAGAGAACTGAAACAATGTTTGTTGGCAATACCTTATCTCTCAGCTAACATCTGCCTGACTCGGGTCTTAAAGGTCCTACACTGCAGAAAGTGAGATTTCCATGTCTTTGATTGTATATATTTATATATATAAGAGTATAAACACTGTGAAGGCATCACAACATTAAATCCACCTAGAATCGCTTGTATTCAGAAGAAGTTCCACAAAATGAAGCACCAGAACATCCGTAACTTTGTGATGTGACAAAAATAAAATACGTTTTTGTATCTTTTCAAACCAAGTCATTCTGTCGCTGAGCAAGCAAACTCAAAAAGTAAGAACTTAAGTCAATATGTAATTTCACGGTCTTCCCAAGAATTCTTATATAAGAGACCAAAGGATAGAGAATTTAAGTTGTGAAGAGTGGGCTGGCTCCTGTTCCTATCTGGCTGATGCTGCCTCTCCAGCTCCGCCGTTTACCCCACCTAATGCTGCTGTGGGCTTCATCCCCGAGGACCCCTGGCTCCGGCTCAGGGCTTAAACAAAATCCCTTAATAGCTGTTTCACTGTCCCATTACACCTGGCGAACCCTCCTCTTGTGTACCTGCACTGCAGGGCATCCAGCGGAAGCAGCGTTGAGATAGCCTCGGCCAAGATACCCCTCCACTTGCACCAACTCCTCCAACTCACCTACATTACCTTCCAGGTCAAAACCCTGATTTTGGTCTCCTGCCAATTTCACTGCACGTCCACGCAACATGAATAGAGTAGCAGCCCCATCTCTGTCTCAAGGTGTCTCTGCCTGTCTAGAGGCCTTAGAGGATGAGCCGGCTGTCCTGCCAGGACCAGCTGCTGTTAAGCAACAGAGGTCACAGACCCAGACTCCATTCCACCACCGCAATACAGAGACAGCAACCGGCCCAGTAACAAACTGAGCCGCTGTCTTCTCCCACAGGCCCCATTAGCAGGTTCTGTCTCCTCCCTTACCTCTAATTAATGATGATTCTATCATCAGACACATGAGCGTCAGCAGAGCGCACACACTGCGTCCAAGACATGCCTAATAAAATCCCACCCCAGCGTTGCCAGGTTCCACATTCAAGTTGGTTTGCATGACAGCAGTGTGAGCTCTTATTTCAAAGTCTGAGTTTACAAAGATTTCACCCATCTCCTTAACATCCTCGAGCAGTCAAAGTTTGAGTCCGGTCCAAACACCCATGCCTGGTAGCGCCATGGGAAGCGTCATGCAGCTGCTCAGCCTGGATACCTGGCTCGCTCCTGCCTGTGACACCGACAGAGTGCACTCTCAACCTCTTCTGAAAGAGTTCACCTCCTTGGTGCAGATGGTCTCTGAGCTGGTGCACAGGTGCTTCCTGGCAATTTGGAATTCTCGCTCTTCATCCCTGCACTTCTGCACACACAACTGCTGCCCATCAAAGCCTCATGTTACGTCCAGAGCCGACTTGTCCATCTCAGGTGATTTGCACTCCATGCTCCCCTCCCAAACATCCACCTCCGGCTAATCATAGGGGAGCTGTCCCTGAGGTTAGATCCCCTCCCCAACGCACCAGCCATCATTAACCCTTTTTTACAATTTTTTCTCAATACAGAAAAAAATTAAATAAGCATGTGGCTTCCTGTGCATGTTCAGCTGTGTGCGGCAGCTCAGACCGATGGTGCCTGGACCCCTTGGACTTGGCAGTTGTGATCAATGCTCTTTCCACCTTAGGATGGTCCTTTAGCAAACTTTTTAGGTTTCTAACCCAAACTTGGCTGAGGTCTTTGGATTGCAGCCCTCTAATTGAACTATGCCTGACTGATAGCTCTTTTATTTTCACTCCAAGGTTGTCAGGGCATGATGGAGGACTCACTGTGTTTGTTAGGTACTGTTCTCAGAGTTGGACTCTGGGCTCTCTGGGAGTTTTCCCCACTTTGAATTACAGATTCCTAAAGTTGGTCATTTGAATCGGCTTTATTGCGTTCTAATCAACCATCCCCCCTGGTTTTAACAATTCTCTAAAAACTTTCATTGGACAGGTTTTTATTATCAGGTCGGACAGAGTAATTACGGTGGGTGAGTTTAATATTCATGCTGAAGACGTCTCCTGCAGTTTTCCAACAGATTTTCTTAATGTCACTGAGTCTTTTAATTATATTCAACACATATCTGGTTTCCAAATACATTAATGGACAAACCCTTGCTTTCCCTCATGGCTCCAATATTGACTAAATATCCTCTTGCGAGCTGCTTGTTTATGACCACAATTGTTTCATTGAAAACAGATAAATATTGATTCTCTTGCATGTTCAAATTTGACAGCATCTGACTCAACACTACTTGTGTCTTCTGGTGGGCGGTTTAATCTTTTCCACTCACATTGCTCCTCTGTTTTGGATAAAGTGGCTCGTATTAATGTGTAATCTACCCCATCTGTTATTCATCCCTCTGTTCAAATTAATGTAATTGTTGTTGAGGGCAAAATGAGTGGAAACCCCTCTGTTCTTAATGCTTTATTATAAAACTTTTAATGAGCATTATTTAACATGTAAGGGTTACTTACATTTTTCCAACAGTTGATGCATGTTCTGTTAAAACTATCCTGCATCTCCTGATGTGCCTGTTCATTCCAATGAGGACTTCAGTGATACTCTTTTCATTTCTTTGTGGATAACCTCCGAAATGCCTGGGCACGCCTTTCTCTCTCTTCTACTCACGTCTATTCCAGCCATCAATTTAGGATTATTTCACATTTCCCTGCAAGCCCTTACTGAGCTGGTGAGCAGTATGAGATCCTACTCCACACCAGCTGATATTTTACCTCTCTCTGTGAGAGTCTTTTTGTCCATGCTCTTAATAATAAACAGCTGGTGGCAGGTCTTTTTTTACATATGCATCCATCTAAACTCTACTGGACAAGTAAACCTCAGTCTGTCTGTTCCAAATAACTACAGGCCCACATCAGAAAAGTTTGGCAGTTTCTTAAAATGTTTTTTTTTAATAACAAACAGTTTACCAGCTTCTTGAGCACACAACATTGTAGATAGATTTTAGTGTGCTTTCTGAGGCTTGTGTCTGGTTGTCTCTGGGATTTCATTGTATTTTTTGGGGGGGGTCTTATTATATTGCTGCTCTGTCCTGTGGTGTACCCCAGGGTTCCATCCTGGGTCCGAGCATATTTGCTTAGGTCACATTATGAACAAACTCAGAGGTGTATCCCTGTTTTGCTGAAAACTTTCAGTTATAAGTCTCCTTTAAGCCTGATACCACTGACAAATTATGTTTTGCACTACTCTTGCTGTTAAGGATTGGGTGTCTAAAAACTGTTTTCCAGCTTAAAGCAGATAAGAGGGAGGTTATGATCAGTGCTCCAGATAGTATAGCTCCCAGGTCTGCCCATAGCAATGGGTCCCTTTCCTCAGCTGTACAGTCTAATTTAAGAAATCTGGGTGTTATCTCTGATTAGACTCAATGAAATCACTGTCGTCTCTGTTTTTATATAACAGAAATAACACAAAACGCACACTTCTGTTGTATCACAACTTGCGCTGGAGAGGATTATTTGAGCTTTTGTGTCCTCCCAACTGTGACTACTGTAGTTCTCTTTTCACTTGTCTTGGCATATTTGTTAATATGCCATTCAGAAAGCTGCTGCTAGACTGTTTCACCAGATCTAGCAGGAGGAAACGCATCAAACCTTTTTTTTTTTTTACGTTCACTAAATTTGCTTCCCATTAGGTTTAGGATCCACTTAAGGTACTTGTTCTCGCAAAGCCTTTCGTGGTCAGACATCTGAGAACATCTGTGACCTTCTCCATCCCTATATCAGCGATAGGTCTTCTGACCATGGCCCACAGTCTGTCCTGTGCACTAGACTGAAAACAAGAAGGTAATCATGCCTTTGGAGCAAGTTGCTCCAGCCTCTGTATAACCTTTTAAAAAGCAACTCAAGGCCCATCTGTTCAAATTGACCTTTGTCTCAAACTAAGACGTCTTGTCCTTGTTCTTTGGAGAGTTTATTTTAGGGTCTTTAGATACTTACGTTTTGAGTCAGTTTTTATGAGGTTTTCTTTCTCTTATTTGTTGTGATTTATGTGTTTATTGCTGTATTTCTTTTTCATTGCCTTTGTTATTATCGACCCCGTGGCTTTATGGACCTATTTTTCTGTGTGAGGCACTATTTCTAAGAATATTGCTTTATCAAACAAATGTTATGATATAATTATTATTCATACCTACTAAAGTTTTCCAAGAAACTGTTACAAGAGGGTCAGAGTAAAACATAAAATGCCCCGTTGTTGCCACGATCCCGACAGAACCATGAAAGTGGAAATGTAAAACTATATTGAGATGGTTTCTACACACCCTCGAACCACAAATATGTCTTATTAGTGATATCAATATTTCAAATAAAACACTGGCAAATATGAGACTTCATACATCTATGTAGCTTTGTTGCAGGTTTTACTCTACTTTTCATTATTCTAAATTCAGTTTGTATGCTAAAGTGAGCCATGTTCACTTAAAATATGAAAAATAATAACTTTTGTTACTGTGCTCAGCTATTTCCCTTCTGCCAAGTGAAAGTTATTAATTTCATAACTCAATTTAGTAATAAATGTGTGATATTAAAGATAAAACTTTAAAAAAAACAGTCAGAGATAACCCAAGGAACTCTAATCAAGGCAACCTCATATCCAACTTGACAAGACATGGTTATAATACATGATCGTTTTTCATCCAAACAAAACCACCATCCATTTGTTTTGAGGTATAATAAGTGTGTCCTCATACAGACGACTTTCTTTTTCAAGGTTGGCCGACTGACACTTCTCCTTCCTCTGGGCACAGAGAGCAGATGTAACACTACGGTCTAAGCTGACACACCCCAGCAAACAACGCACCTATACATCAAATGAACAGCTGCGGTCGAGGGGTTGTCCACTACACAATAGCCTTCACTCTCAGCACGATCTCTAGTGAGCCGGTGGAGGCTTTGTGGGAGGTGGGTGCTGTGCTGAGGTGGGGCTGGGGTGTGTTAGTGCAAAGGAAGCAGGTAGCAACGGACACAGTGGGAGGCCCAGTAGAGGTCCATGTCTCAAAGGTTTTTTATTTTATCACAGCGTACCTCATGTGCCCTCTGGTGAGCTACAGCACCCCTGGGCTTCATGGAAATGATTGCAGATGCTTTTTGGCCAAAGTGCGGCACGAAATGTCCGTCTGTGTGTTTGGAGAATGAGCACAGGGTCACGCTGTGCGGCTCCACGGGAGGCGCGGGCGGGGAGCAGCTCCTTAACTTGCTCAGTAGATACCGTTACAATTGAATGAGAGGTGCCATTTCCAGTGTGGGAGTTCTGGTCTTGAATACAAACACAGAAATGCCAGTCAAGAGCTATCCACGCCGGAATCCTCAAGTTCACGCGAGTCACGTCTTTACACAGGCATCACTGTGCAGATTATTAAACTCCTCTACTCGGAGCACTGCTGAGATACATCTTAACTCTTCCCCCTGTCTGGAAGTGAATGTACCGGCCGGTTTATCAAACAGGGCGACAGCGGAAGTCTACCTCAAATGCCACATGTCAGTGATTTGTTTTGAGATGAATAATGTTTTGATGGATACCTTGATACTTGCTCCTTCAGAGGTTCCTGAGGGACTCTGCAATTACAAAGAACATTCGTTTCACACAGAGAATGAAAAGGAGTTCATGTGACAAAGACATTCGAATATAGTAATATGAAGAGTGTTTTTATATTATCGTCATCAGCCTCATTTAAACTGACAGGGTAACTCCAAATTTGTTCCCTATTTTATATTGAAGGCCTGTTGCTCCAATGTGAGCTCCCATAAAAGACGTGGCTGACCCGCAGCAGGCTGTGGATAATCTCGTGTGCCTTCCACAGACTCCCGTCGCTGTTGTGCAATGCAAATTTGACTTTGAAAAATAACCTCTGCCCCCCCCTTCAACTGCGAGCTCTACCCTGATGCCGACGGACATGAGAGAGTGACGCCCTGGTGTGTGGTTTGAATGGATAATTCTGCCCCTAAGATCTACCTCAGCAAAACGGGTCATTCATAAATGCCAATACCAGGAGATGGAGCAAAAGCTGCCACATGCTAAGGTTATCATCAGGACACTGCCATTTAGAAATGTCACACCTTCTTCCCTCCTGTCTTTTCTCGTTTCACCCACGACTTTGTGTACCACAGCTTTGTGAGTTATTAAGGAGGCAGGGAGCGCGTGTCGAGACGCGTGGGAGAGTTTTAACAGTGGGTTATTCAATAATAATAAAGATAATTGGAGCAACCGCACGAGTGACAGAGTCGAAAAAAAGAAACCTGCCTCGATTTCTGGCTGAAATAAAATAAGATAAAAACCTGTGTCATGATCAAGAGTGTCAACGGGGCAATGGTGCATGAAAATAATTGGATGCCCGGAGCATCTGTACATGATGCGGGAGCGCTCCTTGTTTGTGCTGACATCACAGCAGTTAAGAGACAAGCTGTCTCCTTTAATGCATGGTGGTGTTGCTGTACTTCAGCGTGTGGATCACTACACAAACGGTGTCTGGGATCGGTTTGAACGCCCGAGGAAACAGGCATAACTCAAGGAGTCAATAGGCCTTATAGGCAGATGCGTCCTACTCGTCAATACACGCTGTGCTACTGGAATATAACCCTTATGGTTCTGTGCTAATAATGTAACTTGCTTGCAGCTGTATGGGAGAACAGGAGAAGATTGGAGACGGATGAAAACAACCTAAGCATGAAATGAATGCACAAACTTTTATGATATTAGAATTGTTGCTTTTATATTATGTCTGCACATGACATCGCAATGCTCCACATTTGCATGGTGCATACAAGCCTAGTGACAAGTCGGGCCCCTGACAAAGTGGAGACTGATATATCCAATGTGTGCTGGATCACAACAGACTGGGATCGGCTGGCCAATCAGAGCAGAGAGGGGGTCCTTAGAGAGACAGGAGCTAAAACTGAGTGTTTTTCAGACAGCGGCTGAAAAGAGGAGCTGCAGCGATTGACAGTGGGAGGAGAGTGATGTGTTTTCTGATTATTAGAGCACGTAAACACCTTTTCAAGTAGCTACCCAACGTAAAAAGATCAACCGGAGCGTAACGTGTCTCCGTCTCCTTTAAACCCATAACCAAGTGCTTGTATTAAATGCTTTTAACGAAAAACATACAAAATAAATAAAGGAATTCAAACCTTTACTAAATTTTACAGAATAAAGCAAAATATGTGTACAGTTAAGTTCATGTGTGCACTCATTTGTATCACTTACAGTCAGGCCTTTGGGTCCAGGCTCCCCACTCTTTCCTCTCCGTCCCTATAGAAAGAACAAACAGAAACAGGTGTGAGCTCAGTGAGTGAAGATGCAACAACAGGTGTCGCCGGGCACACACACACTGCCAGCAATTAAGACTAGACAGCAACTCTCTAATTTGCTTTTAATTAACGACAAGAAAACAGCTTAATTGCTGCACCCCGTGTGGCCCACTACTCTTTGTTCCTTCCTCTGGTTTACTGCCTCCTCTCCAGCTGTGCGAGTCCCTCGGTGCATCAATCAACCCGAAGAGAACGTGCAGGAGCAACCAGGCCCGAGCCGGCCGGCGCTGTCCGGCACTGAGAAACGAGGTCAGAGCAAAAGCAACCATTTTGCTCTGAGTTTTTCCCTTTTGACGTTTTTTTGTGATTTAGAAAAAAATGCCTTCGTGCTTGGAAGTCCTGAGAAGCCGACATTGCAATGCTATCTGAGCCAAACCAAAGATGGTATAATTTACACCAAGAGGGTTTAAGTTGGCGTGAGAGAAGGGGATAAAGCCCTGCAGCCATCCTCTAAACTGGCAGGGCACCAGTGGCTCTGCGTTATGAGAAGTGTCTGGAATTAGCGGGCTCTCACACATGCAGCACGGATGTTCGAATCAACTCAATTAGGAGATGATAATACCCCGGCTAATATCAATTCACTGTACAGCGGCGTAATCGACAGCAGTGTGAGACCACGCAGATAGCATTAAGGCTTCATATGATTACCACCTTCCAATGGGAGTTTCATCATCTGACACACTTTGTTGAGTGGAACCAGTGTATTCCTCTCCTACTGTATGTGTCGGTAGGAAAAACACGTCTACACTCTGCTGAGTTAGTGGCTGCGTAGATTTGTGGAAATGGAAGGATCCCCGGCTGCTGAACAAATCAACACGAGCAGTGCCCTCTTCCCACCGACACTCTGTGTACGCAGGCTTTGATTAACTGGGTCGAATTCCACATGTACAGTACGTCTGCCCGCAACAAAGACAAAGCAAGCGACAGAGCTGAGGAACTGCCGCTTTTAATCATCCGTTTGCACGTGCGCTCAAGTTTCGGCGCCACGCTCGTTTCTCTGTTTGTAGTCCACAGATAACAGGATTATAAAAAAACGGAGAAGCCAGGTATAGTACATATTAACCCTAATAATTGCACAATGGAACCCGTTTGTGCCTTCCCTTGGGAATTGTGCGCCTTCCTGTGTTCAGGCTGTTTGATGTAGCAGCACAGCCTTGGCCAGCATCTTTTGATCATCTGTGTTAATGGCGCTCTGCGGCTGCACGTGCTTCAGTGTGAGCATGAACGAGGGCCATGTGGAGGAGAGCTGGGAGACGGATCAATTGCGCCGACATGCAGGAGCAGCACTTTTCAACCTAAAAACATTTCCCCTTCCAATGACCGACATTACACTCCATTGCAATGGCCTCTTTGAAATCTAGCAGAGGTTGATCGAAACGAGCATTCAGAGTGGCAGCCAAAGTATTCAGTAAGCACTCATGCACCAGGGTGCCATATGTAGATTCAAAACACATTGCGTTTGTGTAAAAGGTCCATTTCATGCAAACAAAGACGGCGATTCGCGGGGGCTGATGGTGCAATAGCTTTTTTCTTTTCACTGATAATGAATAGACTGAAAGCGAATCATCGCCATGTTTGCGAAAAGATCAGAGTGTTTGTTGTAGCCTTAGCCCCTGCTGCCGTCCTTTCTCCCCCTGAACTCCACAACAAAAGCAGATTACATAGATAAGTAATTTAGCTTATGAATATTTCATCCGCCATTATTCCAAGCAGGCCATGAATTATGCAGTTTTTTAAAATCATTTCTCCACATTTGCCATTATATCTCTTTGTACCTCCCAAGCGCAGACTAATTTTAGACCCGTGTATTTGTTATCATCCAAATAAATAGTCATACTCCAAATCTCAATATTTAACGAAACAATGTTGTGGGTGTGAAGTCCCTATTATTAAACCTACAGGCCTGCACCCTTATTGCAATACTACGAACAAGTTTGAATGGTTCATAAAAAGGTATTTGATTTGGGATTTTGCTTCTGATTTTAATTCTACATTTGAAAAGTCACAACACATTTGTAATGACTTTCCAGTTTATAAAGGTCCACCTACAGAAAACTAGTGCATTGTAACAAAATTACCCTGCTATGAATTCTATGATGATCAATTCTACCTTTATATAAAGCTTCTAAGGTGTTAATTAACTATAGCTTGTGGTGCATTGAATCGCATTACACCAAGAGGTGGTTCTAATATTTAATTCACATCTTCAGGAGCTCAATCATTGTAATGCAAAAAGCAATATATTAAAAAGGACCACAGTTTGTGACCCTGGGGTTTAGACTGATACTTTTCTGTCCAGTGGCCCCTCTGGTTAGCGCGCCATCAACAAATCTGCACCCAGTGACAAGAAATAATTAGTCCACAGCGCAGCCTGTCATCACCGGTTGCAGTAGGTTGACTCTCCAAACTGAAACACCTGTCAGAGATAAGTCGCCTCGAAGGGACGCGGCGGCTCTGGACATCCGAGATAATCGAGATGCCAGCAAACGCCGCGGAGCCCACGAGCAGCCGAGTGCCACAGCAACAGATGCTCAGCTCCTGAAGTTTAACATTTAGCACTATTTTGTGAAGTTTGAAGTATTAACTCTGGGTTTTAAGTTGAATTCGGTGTAAATGCCATTTCAGTGATTTCATCACTTCTAAATGTCAAGTCTGGACCTCCTACATATTTATAAAAGAACTGAAGGGACATTTTCTGCTGAGGTCATTTCATAATTATGTTCTGTCACGTTAGAGCTTTTTTCTTTGTCTGCTTTTATTGTTTGGTTGTCATAGCAGAAAACAATAAATGCTTATGGGCAAAAGCAAAACAAGAATCTTTCCACTTATATTTGTATTAGTGGCACGTATTAACCTTAATATATCTTTTCGTCTTCATTGTAGAGTTATCTGGGTAAAAGCTTGTATTTGTTCATATTCAGAACATTAAGATTTATGACAGAAGAAAGGTATGTGTCAGAGAAACAAGCTCTAATCAACAAGGGGGAACAGGAAACTCAAATTCATCTTCAGGAAGTGAGAAGTTGTTTTGCTCGATGAATTTACTGAGAGTGTGAGGGAGAGCAGTCTGTAGTTGGACTTGGGCCATTAGTTAAATGGCTATTTTGTTCTGAAATATTCAAGCCCCTCTCAAACTTAACACCACCTGTGTATGCCAAAAAGCCAGGGTAAAGTATGAGCAGACAGCAGTGCCAGTAAATCTTTCTTTCAGCTAAGCCAACCTTAACTTTCCTCATTTCCCTTTCTGCACCTCCGCCTCTCGTTCATCTGTCCCTTTTGTGTACAATATCATAACTCTATTACTCACATCCCTCTCTCCTTCCTTCTCCTGTTTTTCTTGTCATCTCTCCTTCCTTCCCCTGTCTCCTGTCACTCGCCCCATTTCTCCCTCACCCAACTTCCAGCGCTTGTGAGATCACCCTGGCAATCTCTTGTTGCTATGCAACGCTCGGTGTCCTATAAATTTGACAACATCCTTGATTATTATTTGAGCGCTGCAGTGTGAAGCCCTCCTTCAGGTCATTGCAGCAGATTAGAGGGAGGGAGTGAGAGAGGAAGGTAAAGGAAGGGAATGAGGGGTGGGAGGAAGGGAAGGAGGCAGATGAGTGGATTTGAGGAGGGGAGGAAAGGAAGGAAAGTGGGAGGGAAAGATGAATTAACCCCCTTGAGTATATGAAAGATGCTCTGGTGCGACTCAACACTCACATTGATCCTCTCTATCTGTAAACTCCCTTTTAAAACCTGCAAACCATATAACACAAGTGTGAAACTCCACATTAACTGCTAATTCAATAATCATGCTGGTAAAGCGCGAGAGGGGAGACTTTTGAGCTGGGTAAAGGAGGAGGCCTCGGCAGACTGACAGTGTATTCTGAACCCCTGACTTAATCCGCTCGGATCCCGGCCCAACTCGATTGGCTTCAACTCCTCACACGAGTTGTAAAGAGACTCCGGCTCACTCCTGCAGCACAAGCCTCAATCTGAGAGCAGAGTCAACAGCGACAGTGACACACAGCAGCAGCCCCTCGTATATGATGAGTCCATAATCCTTATCCCTAATGTCAACATGTTCTCCGAGACATTCTATGTCTGACTATATGCTCCAACTGGGATAACACGGATGGAGCAAAACGGAGGGGAGGGTTTTGTATTTTTGACGGTAAAGCAGATATACCATCAAGAGAGCCGTGTAATCCACCTGACGGATGCCCCTGTCGAGAGGGGTCAGTAGATATAATATGGAGGAGCTTTGAAATGAACATCGCTGGCAGGCAGCTCCAGCCTGACACACAACACACAGGGAGGACAAAATGATGGGCCACATTTTTCCCCTTTTATATGCAGGGAGCGCAACCAGGGTGTAAATCTATCTCAACTCATTTGAACACGTTTCATTTTATATTTCAATTGTAATATCTCATCTTTGATTTTTGCCAGTTTGCCTCTGAAAAGATAAAGGCCACTGGAGCGCTCAAAAGTGATCATCTGTTTTTCGAGATGGATTCATTCTCTGCTAAATTATAAATCCATCCTGAGTTTACTTTGACATCATCATTTTGACTTGTGCTCTTGCCGGAGCTCCCTTGTGACCATTATGAAGTTTTTATGGTGTTCCTGAAGTGCACGTCGTGACAGTAAAACACAATGAGGAATCACAAAAGACACTATTAAATAACAAAGTGACGTTAAATAGGCAAGCACAATATTACATAAGACACCCAAAGGCAAATACACACAGCCGAGGGCTAAGGCGAGATCCCAACGTCTAATAAGAAGACACATCAATTAACAAAACGCTAAGAGAAAACACGTCGTCACAAAACACATCAAATACTGAATCAATTCAAACAAATCCTAAAGCGGCGAAACACAAAATGAATTTTGTCAGCAATTCTCTCCTGACATCAGGATGTTATCACACATCATGATGTTTTTTCAATTTGCTTTTCCCCTTTGTGATTTGCCGATGTGTGATTCTTGCTGTTGGGATTTTGGCCTTGACCTGCTTCTCCCATTTAGTTACAATCTTTACACTTAAATTCATGCATATAAACATACACCCACAAACTGTATATGTCTGACTGTATCTTTTAACCAGCAGCCTTTGCACCGCCTTCCGTTTCTTCTGCCTGACTCTCGTGTGACACGGAAGGTTGGTATCCTGAAGGGGAAACTATCTGACATTAGCGAGCCAAGTTGGTCTGCGACAATGTTATGTAGCTCACGGGAGAGACGACCTTTTCTTGACTGGGAAACTCACATGCCACTCCCACTCTTTCTGCATGAGCTGAGTCCCGTCTGCCTCCGGGGACATGTACTCAGGCCACCTGAGCCTATTGTCTCGCTGCTGCACCGGGCTTAACCGGAACTGACGAATGGGGCTCGGGAGCAGCAGCTGTATTTACATGGCAAACACATGTGTATACAAAACAGGGAAGATGATAAAGCCCCCATAATATCCCCATGTCGTTTAACGAAGCGTGGAACGAAGAGAAGGACACTGACTCTCCAAACGGCACAGGGACGAGCGGTGCACACGCTTCGTGCACAAACAGAAATAGGAGTTGTCGCCACATCAGCTCCCCAGTGAAAATGCTTATCTGCTCCTGGCCTGTGAAAGATGGGGGAAACAGGGACTGACACACACAACCAGATGCATTTCATCCTCCCCAGTCCCTCAGGAACACTTAACTGCATCCAGATTCCGACAAGATGCAGACAATTACTCCCACTGCCAACGGAAAGCTAATTTATTCTGCAATTAAAACTGAAATGTCATCCTTTCGCCTTGCAAGTACTGTATTTTTCGGAATTCTCATTTAAAAAAATTGCACCGTGAACCATAAGATTCAGCAAGAGCAAGAAAAACACAGAGTCGAGTATTAACAGAGGATCTCTCAAAAAACTCAAACGTTGGCAGCACCCTGTGGAGTGTTACACTGTGTTTAGCTCAGCGACGTGACTAATTATTAACTAATATGTTGGGAATAAATGACATTAGAAACACTGCAATGACAAATCCTCTTGAATGGGGAAGATGTATTTTTTCCAAATACATGAATATGTTGATGCCAATTCTACAGGATGCTTGTTTGCACTGATTCGGTATTTTATAAGCAAAGCATCAAACTTCCTCAGTTTGTATCGATGGTACTCACGTACACAACCTTAGCCAAAGTGCTTCTGGGAGCGAGCTTACACATTTTAAGAATCAGCCGGTGAAAGGGACAAACATCCAGAGGATTCTCTGGTTCATGGTGAACATCAATCTTCCTGCTTGTTTGAAATGTCACGAAAACACAGAGCAGAGACCACAGCATCACCTGCTTCTGATTAAGGATCCAATTAGACACCGACTCCCTGCTTCTGACTGCCCCTTGCTGGATGCCATCTTAGGACAGATGCACCAGCTCAGAAATTGCCTGGGCACTGGAGCTTGCAGAGATCCCTTGCACTTGGTGAAAGCCTCAATAAAATAGGATTTGTTCCAGTTGTTTACTGAGGGTTAAGAGGAGCGGCCGGGGCAGGAAGAGAACGGCAAAGCCGACAGCTGCCTGGCAGGGGCTCAAATGCAGCTTAGCATTTTGCACCATTCTGACTGGCACACAATGCCCCCTTTAACTCGCAGCCATCTAAATATTCAGGGACGTATAAAGAGATGGCTGACACTGCAGCCGACTTAAGACACAGCTCAGCTGGCCAAGATTGCACCTATAGTCTCTTGGCTAGAGCTTTCCATGAAGGCTTTCCTCACAGAGGCTCAATCCTGGACCCAATGTACGTGAATGGCAATTTGCAAATGTGCCACTAGATGGCAAACTGGCTTCATGACAAATTGTGTACATGGCAGGGAGACAGAGCCAAGGAGGAGAGTCTGAGCATTCTTTGAGCGAGGATGGATGTCCTCAATGCATGAATACATGATGTGTGTTGGGTAACATCGCTAATTAAGCAGTCTGGCAATTAGGCATAGAATACCGTAAAGGAAATGTTTCTGTAGAGGGCTCAGAACGATGAGAGGAGGAAAACAGACGAGAGGAGAAGCTGCAGAAGAGCGAGGGAGATTGACAATAATTGTTCATACCGCATTATGCCTCTTTTCAAGAGTCACACAATAGAAAAAGGGACACAGGTGGCATAACAAGGGTACCCAGTCGCAGAGCGCCGCAGATCATCGGGTAGAATAAGCATTATAGGAATATTTCAGCAAACACCCAGCTCCTCACTCCTGCACAGTATGCAAACACTGGAGCCAAAGGCAAACACAGGAAATACAGACAGTGGATGTCTGTGGAAACTAAGCCGAGGCGGTCCCGAGGGGAGCTCCGAACGTCTCTTTACAACAGCCATGTCCCCACCTCGTCTTCAGTGACGACTTTTAAGAGCTCATTGACTTTAACAACTCCTAAGGAGAGGGAAGAGGGCTGACAATATTATCGGCATTTGCATTTTTATGCGGCGAGGATGATAAATCTGTATTAAACTGTGAGCTTGATTCCCACCGATCAGCTGAATGTCTGTGCAGTGTGTCCACGCAAGCTGGGAGTCTATCACGTTGGCTCCTCCCTAACATTGCCTCTTGAATGTTCTCATCTCCTAATGGATGCTGTTATTAGTCTTGGCTCTTAGGAATTTCACAGTCTCATCTGGACTTTTTGGCCGTATTGTTCATCCGCGGCAGATTGCTCCCATCCTATGTTTACAGATACTGAGTGTTTCATTAATGCATTATCCCACAAGTGAACAGGGGAGGCTGAACATCCACTCTGAATAAACCCTGGTTCATTTTACAAACCAAATATTTGAGGTCAAAGAGAATACACTGAGCAAAGAACCACAGGGCGCTCACTCCGGGTACTGCAGCGCTCCGGGCGAGTCTTAGGCTTCATATCATTCACCACGCATTACAGATTACACCGAGGTCCCACACACTACCATCTGTATAATATCAGGCGAGTGTGAAAGCGCTGCTCCCTGGCATGCCATTAAAGTGGACACAGATGAATGTATCTGAATTGGTTGCAGGCGGGATGAGTGTGGAGAATCAGAATATGGATGGCAGCCTGTAACTGTGCGCTGTAAGAAATGCAAGTGATGCTTCCTCCCACTACCACGCCTCTGTGTTCTGCAGTGTACAGCCCTCCCCCCCCCCCCCCTTCCGACCAGCCTCTCTCCTCCCGCAGCCTGAGCTCTCCATGTCCCCCTCTCTTCACCTTTGTCGAGGAAACAGCAGACATGGAGTCACAGTTTCAATCTGAGCATCCTGGATCCGAAATGCCCTTTTAAAGGCAACGTCTCTCAAACCTGGCCTCCTCCTTAGAGTAACCTCAAATGCCCGGAGAGCGTCTCTGTACATTACCAGACTCCTTGGAGCCAAAGAACTCTCATTGTTTAAATGACTAAAGCCGTGGCTTGGACTATGACTCCTCGGGCAGCCACAGGGGCCAGTCACCTCCTGTCCCGTGACATACCTCAGAGAGTTGAGTGAATTCAGTTCAGCTGACCCCATCCGACACATGACACTCCATTAGTGTTGGCATGACCCCGGCAGACATTGAAACAACACTGGAAAATGCTGGCGAGGTATTAGACACAGGCCGCCGGGGTGCCGGGCCCTGATGTATTTGGACACTGGAGCGGCGGGGACGTGCATGTCTCCTGCCGTGTCCCCGCCGCGCCCGCCCAGCTCTGTCTCCCGAGAAAGTTAAGTTGTAAATGTGTGAATGAGGGCCATGCTCTGGCCGACTACAGCAAGCATATCAAATGCTCGAAGGATGTGTTGACCTACATTACCCCTTGTTGAACATAAGCTTTCCACTCGTATACATATGCGCATACGCACACAAACATACAGCACACACACAACGACTCGAAAAAATCACGGGCAATCAAAGTGGCGGCCCTCTCAAAGTCTCGCCCCCTGCGTTTCGTCCCTGTAATTAATTGGCCAATTAATGTGTGTTTATTCTGGACACCCGTTGATGTCACCATACCAGGGCGCTCTGGGGAAGACGGGAGTCCGACAAATAAATCAAAGCTCTGTGCAACTGTCCGTGCGTGTGCCAAACACTTCCCCCTGTTACCCTCCTCTTCCCCAACCGGGGCCCAAATGTGAGACATTCTCATCGCCAATCAGGTCAGATCTTTGTTTCATCCTCCCTCCCAATGCACCTGACATTGACAAGATGAATTGCCTTGTGCACTGGGCAAACGTGTTACCTCCCGGTGTAATACAGGTGTCCAAAGCGCGGCTCTCTGGATTTCCTCAACATGAACTTGGGCAGAGAGCTGAGAATAACCTATCGCGTCCTGCGAAACAAAGGGTTAACGAATCCTCCCCCCCCCCCCCCCCCCCCCCCCCACACACACTTGTGAAATCGCACAGGGTGTAAATCTTGTCATAAAATCTCAGCTGTGAGCCCCGCTGACCTATAAATTCTTCCCTCCGTGCTACTTTGCCATTGAGCTTCAGTGAGCGAGCAGGGCCAGAAGTGAAATATGTACATTACGCTACTGTATTTAAATACTCTTTTAATAACACACAGACCAACAATGATCACCAACTGTGTCTCAACGGTTCGATATATCATTTCAGTTGTTTAATAAGTGCTCTGTGTGTTGTATATGTTAGATTGTGTTATACTTAATGTGACAAAGACATATACACAATAAAATGACTCAAGAGATGCCAGAATACAGTTTTTCCTTATAATACATTTATGATAACTTGACTTGTTTATCTTCATCATTAATGAGGATACTAATTCTAAACTATGAAACGTCTGCCACTAGAGGTCTCTCAATCAAAAGAAGAACAAAAGACCTAGTTTGGTGATGTTCTGAAGCAGCGTGGGGACATGGGACTTGTTGTATTCGCCAACATTGCAGATGAAATCTACCTGACATGACTTGCCTTATTCACTAAATGCAGCAAATGGCGAAGAATCGTCGTGATCCATTACATTCAGATGAAGGAAAAAATAACCAACTGTGTTTTTCCATCATCATCTGTCAATTGCCATGGAAATTATAGCAGTTACACACAAAGCCACAGGTAAAGCAAATATGACTGAACTTAAAGGCCACATAGAATTTCGCCCCTTGTTTTTGACAGAAATGTGGATTTCTCAGTTTTTTTTTATATTATAGGGAACAGTTGGGATAAGTACACAATCATTTTAGAAATGTATATCTTTAAGATGTCAAAGTGTTGACTGGATGACATTAATTATGTGTTCCAGGATGATGTGGACGTGAAATAGAAATCAGCAATCATTCATGTTTTTTTTTCATCTACAAGCCGAAATATCAACTGTGAGAAAGGCCTTTGTACTTAGCTGGGCGATAAAAAGCATCGCTCCAATCAAAAAAGCTCCAGTATTTTCACGCATTTACTGTATCACCCAAATCAGCGGCAGCCTCCCATGGAGAACTTCTGGCAGGAAGGCTGCTACTCTCACCGGGGACTCGTTACTTAATAATCTCGCCCTGCAGGTGCTCTGCTAGAGGTCAACCGCCTGTTACAGTTGTATTACCGTGCGTGTCTGCCTCCACCTATGGAGCAGGACACCGCTGCCAAAAGCTCCGGTCCCTGCAACCGAACCATCACTCGTCCCCTATCACTGTCACTGGCTGTTTTGTGTCTCTGCAGACACACAGACCGATCCAAATGAACCTGAGCCAAGTCCATCTGATATAATATGAAATATACTGTGGTAGCTCATTTATCTCGAAACAGCATTTGCTTGGCCCCGTGGAGGAGAGGCATCTGAGTTCCAGTTCCAGCATGCACTTGGTTTCCAGAGAACAGCATACGCTTTCAAGCTAAATTAGGTTAAATGACAAAAGCCATTAACTGTGCAATGGAGATTACGTAGATTTAGTTTTAGAGTGGATGAATGCTAATGTATCTAATCTGACACTAATGTTCTGTCCTCGATGCACCTGTCTAATGCCACCCAGCTCCAGTCGGATAGTGGTGCCCAGTCAAATGGCTAAATGGCCACACGCGTTTAGACATTTAAACAGGGATGAAGCCAAGCACACAGAAATGTGTATTGGACCAAGAAGTTGGTGGAAGAGAAAATGACTGGGGTGAGATTACATAGTTGTCCACTTGTCTGAGAGAGAACAGTTGACCGGTAGTTTAGCACCCGGAGGACAGACAACCACTGAGACATGTGTCAAAGCAAGGGTAAAGGAGGACGATATGGAAAAGGGAAAATGCCTGTGCCCCTGGTCAGGACGCACAGACAGCTGTCTCAGTCTTTCAGCACGGGCCATGAATGGAAAATGTAAACACCACTATTGCTCCCAAAAGACAGAGACCGCCTCCCTCTCCTTTGGAAACGTGGGCCTGTCCGGTTGCCAAGCGGGGAAAAAAGACAGATGATCCTCTCCGCTGTTTTGACATATTATTTCCATTCTGCTTTAAAGTGTCCGGGCAGCTGTTGCTGATGTTGGTTCAGAAAAGTTTTTCACTTTTGACACACTTGAAGAACTAAAAGTGTGTCTGTGCTACAATTACTGACTTGCATTGATCTGGCACTGTGCCATCACATGACGTGAAGTGATGACAGCTGACGAACATGATCTAAGAACAGAAAGACAGAGACTCTTTTTACAAATAGATATCTCTCCTATAGAACTGGAGGAGAGTGTCCCTGCTGATAAACTGGCTTCTACCCAACCACCAACACCGAAGCAAACTAATATAATATGAGGCTCCATGCTGCAAAGACATGAAAGCAAGTGTAAGAGGAACCGAGTTCGCCTCCATCTGTTACATAACAACCATCGTCATATCCCCGTGAAAAACATGACATATCTTTACATCCTAATAACAAACTCAAAAGTGAACAATGGATGAAAAGATGAAACAAATAATGAATGGTCTGTCAGACAGCGCAATTAGCGGCCATGGTGAGTCGACCGCACAAAGGCTGGGAGAGGGGAACTGATTCAGCGCGGGATGAATGACCCGTTAGCAAAATCAAAGTCCCCGGCGGATCTTCCAGCTCCACTCTGTAACGTTTCTTCAATAACCGTCATTAGTCTGTGAGGATTCTTTTATTTGTAGTATTGATATGGCACATCATAGCGTCTAATGAGAAAATGATTCCCCTGAGATTAGAAGTCTCTCTTTTAATGACTTCTCCCCACACGAGGTCATCTCAATACGCCCGGCTACAGCAGCCATCTCAGGGCCTTGTTTTTCGGGGGACTAATTTGACTTTCTTTTCTCTCTTATCTCCTTGACATATGACGCAGGCCTCTCACGTGGCGCCCTGTCATCCACCCAAGGCCCCAGTTGAGGTATGCAGCTGTACTTTACGATAAAAAAACAGCAGCGCGGGACAGATAACAGAGACGATCGAAAGACAGTGGAGAACGTCAGCTCTCACCTGTCTCACATGAAATCTCCTCGTCTCCTGCTCAGTAAGAAACACAAAATAAACACCTGCATGTTAATTCCCAATCCATGTGATTTGATAACTGTGCCAACTTGTTCACTCTCATCAACGTAACTTAAGAGACTAACTAGATGTAAATAAATTAATAAATCAGTAAGAGGATCTTCACTGCATAATTCATTTGAGGAGCACACGTTGTCACAGAGCAGTCGCAGTGTTCTGCTTCCTCTAGGGCTTGCCGGGGTTTCATCATCTCTGCAATGGCACGGCGATGTCTAATAAGAACAAACACCGCGCAGCACATCTGTCACACACGTGCGCCTTTCCCGAGCAGGAGACGAGGAATCCTTGACACAGAGGCCCTCAGCTGATTAAAGGTGATATCAAATGTTCTGCATTCACGTTATTTGCACTCTGCATTCAATGCATCAAAGAAAAAAGCGCATTCGCTTATCAATTCAGGTAATCTATGTGCAGAGAGAATGCTTATGCAACAATCCCCCAAAAATGTTTTAGAACACATGCCGGTCCATTATGTGTGACATCAAGGGGCTTCTATGGCATAGCAAGAGATTCAACGTGACATTTATCAGTGACTCATATTTAGCGAGGTCGTATTTTTCTATAGAGGTAAATTTATACAGCTAATAATGCTTAAGGGTTACGTTAGGCATGGATTAAAATTGCATGACACTCCTTGTAAAGTGGGATTTATTAAATTGATTATTTATTAATCCATCGGAACCTACTGCCGTGCACAGGAGTGAACCCGTGTCTGCATCAAACCCACTCTCGATCCTGTGCCAGCCTCCGAAGCAGAGTATGCTGGTTGGACTTGGCAGGACATGAGTCAACTGAGCCTGCCGTGGTGTTCCCGTGTTTGTTGGGTTTAAAGGAAGCGAAGTGCAATGACCAGGCGTAGGTTCTCTGTCCTATTATAAGCGTGCAAAACTGTGTCATTTGGTATTTTTGTAATGCTTTCTCCACCACATCTCACATCCCTGTTGTGAATGTAAAGAATTTATCATGTGGCACCTCATATTTGTTGATGGGCCTCAGGCAGAACACAACAGCGCTTGTCTTGCAAATGACTACAAGGACATTCCAAGGTTGTCCACTTCATCGTGCCTGTCTTTCACCTCCTCAGCCTTAGTAGGACAGGGCCAGCCTACAGTGACAACACGGGGACAACACGGGGCTCAGCACATCATTACGGCACCTGATGAATTTTTTAGCACGGCACCATCAGCGAGGGGGCCATATTCTTTTTTACTGGTGCTCCCCATCTTCCTTTTGGATCCGCCCGTAATGTTCCCGCTGAATCCCAAAGTTCTACTCTTTGCCAGCCATTCTGTGTCAATGCCATCCATAATGGATAAAACCAAGCCATTCACATCACTATTATTGGCAATGTGTAATGTGGGGGCAATACATTCCCATAAATTCTTAGCCTCGGTTGGACTGTCCCCCACTAACTGAACCAGGCATCCATCAAGGTAATAAGATAAAATCAAGCTTCAGTGAATGTTAGACATGGGGTCACGGACGGGGTTGTGCGACTGCCCTTGATATCCTCCCTTGCATATGCTGCTTTAAGCTGTGGAGGAGGATTAGTGCAAATGGCATCATTCCTCTTCTCCTCACCACAACGTCCTCCACGTCTCCTTGAAGCAAATCTAAATGGCTTAGAGTGGTCGAATTCCCCTCAACAATAAATTGGAGTGGACAGTGTGAGAGATGGTCCGGCTTGAATCTGAGGCCTTGTGAAAGCTTTCCACTCCTGGCTATTCTGTGAGATGCGTGGAGCGGTCAGTGTCCCGTCGGGAGACTGTGCGTCACCCGTGCACGCAGCCCCGGCTCCGAAGTGGAACCGGTGAGTTGCAGGCGTGGACAAGAGCTGCTAATTGGGTGAGAGTCTCTTGCTGTATCAGCTTGCCACGAGCTAGCTAGCCCCAGATAATGATACGTGTCCGCCTTCCTAAAAATAGGAACGTCGAACCGTGGAAACACAGGTTGGTCAACAACCTCCGAGGCCACATGTGACTCCCGGCGCTAAGAATAAGCAGAAACCTTAGCACATTAACAGTCACCACGAAGTCAGCCGGCCATCAAAGACAGGGTATTAATAGACCAGAGCTGTGTGTTCAAGATCAGCAGCAGAGAGTCTGAAGTGGCCAGTCTAAAAACCCTTCAGTTGTTTTACCTACAAAGTCTTCAAAGAAATAACCGGCGGAAATAAGTATTATGAACAGGAAACCGAGAAGCCACAACATCAAACACGGCTTGACTTTCCATTTCCTCAGAACCAATTATGATTGAAAGATTCATCATAAAAACAGCCGGAAAGTGCACGCCATAATTGATGCCTCTGACACCTCGGCCCCTTCGACGCTCGGTCCCTCCTCGAGTCAGGTTAGCTATAAAATAACACCCGGCTAATGAGGCACCGAGACAAACGCATCGGAAAAAAAAAACATCTGCAGCAACCCCTGAGCTCGCTTTTGTTGACTGTGAATACTTTCCCTGACAACAGATTCTGTTACTTTGTGTGGGGAAATGATCCATTGAGAAGTAACACAGGCGATGATGGGTCATGCATTGTTAATGCTATTGGAACAAGTTTTGAGTTTGAACGAAAGCGCGCACAGAAGGTTGGAATTCTTGAGATACTTGTGTCCAGATGTCTGGTGTATTGTGCATCATCTCATCGGCTCTTCGCTTAATCTGAAAAGAGCATTTGCCTGACCTACTTATGGTTTCTCCACAGCTCGAGCTGCTATATATTTTATATTTTGCTGCAGTGGAGCCACATGTTTTTGTTTTCTTTTCCATTTCATGAGCATTCTCTAGCAAACAAACAAGAATTGGGAGTCGTCTGAAGAGGACTTAAATATGATCTAGTATTTAGTGTTTTTGATCACAGCACAGGATACCTGAACGGTGCCTAGTTCGGCACAAATGTTTAAATGCATGGGGCTCGGGTTGGGCTCAGACATAAAGAAAAACCAAACGCCTCTTTCACCCCAAGTCAATTGAGTCGGACACAGACCCTCTCTCCACCTGTCACTGGAAAGTGCATTTCAGCTGTGATGTCAAGGAACAATAACATTCCTTCAATCCTCAGCCCACCACAGTGCTGCAAGGTCTAACATCTACATTACTGATGTCAGGTCAAGGTATGTGAATATAACGTGTTCAACCTCTCAGCTATTAAAATGTATTTTCACAATTTCCCAGAAAGACTGCGAGAGACTGCTTCCTGCTACGAACCCTTTGAAAGTAAGCTGTGCTGAATTAAGTAAAGTGCAGTGAATAAATACCTTTGATTCATGCATTGTGTTACAAAACTTGTAAGTGGTGAGAGGATTGTCTACTGGAAGGTCGGTGGTTTGATCCCTGGCTCCGGCAGTACCTACAGTGTATGAATGGTTAATAGATGCCTGTAGAGGCGCTGTACAAGTGTGTGGGTAAATGGGTGGATGTGACTCCTGCTGTAAAGTGCTTTGAGTGGTTAATGACACCACTTTTAGTTATTGCAGTCAGAGGTGAGAAATAAATGAATGACATTTCAATAGGCAACGTCTCCCTTATAGAAAACCAAACACTGCTCACCACAACCCACTGAGACTCACGTGTGCTGCCAGTCCCACTGTGAGCGCAAGTGACCCATTGACCACAGAGCCCATTCTTTAATTGTCACACATTACAACAGGGCCACACTTACCCCTTCACTTCTTTCCTGGCCTGTTGCTTTGCCACCTTTTTCTCTTTGCCTCCCCCCACCCCAAAAAAAACCAACAGCAACCACTCAGCTGCTGTTTGGCCTTTCCCAGCACCGGCCAGGCCACACAACCGGTGGACGGTTTCTGTTTACTCACCCTTTTGCCCTCCTTGCCTGGCTCCCCTGGCTGACCCGGCACCCCGGCCAGTCCCTGCAGAAAGGACATGTGTCATAATGAATGCGGTGCTACATTCATGTGCATATGGCACTGTAGGGGGAGATTGTGCGCAATCCGATGCAGACAGATGTTTCCGCCAAATGTTATGTGCAGACCAGTTGAGAACAAGCGGGCTTATTTGCAGGGATAGGAAACGTAGGATGAGCTGAGTTAAAAATCCATGAATAGATCGAGGGGGGGTATTCACAGCAGTTTCTAGGTGACTTCTCTCTAATAGGCAATTTTCAGCCTCGCTTGATCAGAGCGTCATTCCATTATTCGACGCAGTATCTTAATAAGGAACTATTAACAAGTTAATCAAGGTATATGCTCAGCCGTGATTTTGTTTTGAAGTTCCTGTGCGAGGATATGCTCATGGCGCTTCAATAATTGCTTGATGAACTTAATAGTTGAGCTTAATTTCTTGAAAACATGTTATGTGCACTTTATCGCGCCGAGAAAAAACAAACAAAAGTCAGATACTCTCCTTAAATGTGGGGATACATTTCTTACCTTTTCTCCTTTGTCACCTCGAGGGCCCTGAGGGTGGTAAATAAAGATTTATGTTAGCAGAAAAACTATCTTTAGATGTTTTCAGCAAGAACAATGTAAACTTAGTTAAATTACCTGATCTCCTTTGAGACATTCTTTGTCAACCTGGGAATCAAACAAACAAGCAAACATAACATGTCAATCAATATGAGGACACACTGCACATGATTCATATGAGGTCTAACAATACTAGACAGCTACACGGCAAGCAAAACAATTGGTCATGAGGAACAGTAATTATCCTTGGCCGCAGTGACCCTGAGAAAAGTTCGGGCATGACTATTACAACTCCCCAGAAGCCCTGCTGGCCACTGTCAGAAAAGGGCAGACAGAGTCGTCTGTCAACCGCGCCACAAAATGGATACAAGGCCACATACGACATCTCGGCTTTCAAAGACGAGCCAGATAATTGGTGTCTTCTTTCAATTGGCATCCACAAGTCAAACGCTGTTGACTTTTCTCGGAAACAGCTGCAGAAATGGACATTCACAACATACTGCCCATCATGTCAGTCGGCGGCCTCGCACAAAAAATAATAAAAGGGGAAAAACACTATTAACGGGGAGGCTGACCGTCCTGAGGTAATTGCAGCTGCGGCTAAAGCTGCTTTCAGACATCCACTGCGCTCACACACATTTCCTGAAACTTTCAAAAGGGGCTGTATGTGAGAACTCAAATTGTCCATAACTTTTTTCCTGCCAGCCCCCCCATGTCAAATGTTTGAGGCAACCAATGTTAGAAAGGTGTCATACACGTAGAGGATGCTGTCGAAGACGGCAACTGGGAAAGATGACAAGATTCAAGAGCTTTTTGGCGGCAAGGATTGGTCGACGGCGGTTTCGCAAACAAAAACACACACTCTCTGAATTGTTACCTCGTGTCCCACCCGTCAGCTGAATGTTCTGGACAGGTTTCTGCTGTTGTGATTGCCTCTGAAAATCTCCTGCTGCATTGCACATGTGTGAAAGGCAGAGTTCATGTCTGAAAGCAGCGTATGAGCGACTGATCAGATAAAACTTATCTCAGTCTCCCTGCTGTTCTTTTCCTGATAAATTCAATACATTTGTTGTTGTTCTTTAACAATAGTACTGTCTTGTTGGTTGTGAGCACAGTGCTTTAACCTTGGATATAAAGCCCTTGCAGCAGGTCCGTGCTACACCGGCAAACCTACTGGCGTGATGGGAAACTTTTCAACATGTTTTCCAGTCAGAGCGATTTTTGCTTGTCCTTAAAAATTGCATTTGAGAGTAGCTGAGGGACGGTGGCAGTGTTCGGAGGGTATCATGAGCACTTTGGTGACATAAAAAGCACGAGGCAGACGCAGTGGGACACAGTTCTCGTATCACTCCGGCGCTGATTCCAACTGGCAGGCCCATCCCCTCGCGATGCGGACATAATTAGCTAACCACCCCGCAGTATACCCTAAACCTCCAGTGGCGGTCAACTCCCGAAAGCGAGTGCGGGTGGCATCGCACATTCGCTGTACGTGTTGATAGGTGACGATGCGAGCCTCTGTGAGTACATGCTGACTGCTGACATATGTACCTTCAATTTGTGTGTGCACTGAGATGAGTACATTTATGGCCTCTGTCCTCTGGACCACAGGAGCAGCACCGTTGCAGCCTGTCCAATTATAAGGTAGAAATACACAAAGCGTGATGCGGCTCTTCTCCCGGGAGTCTGTAAATGCTAGAAGTCTGCAGGGACAGCCACCAACCCAATAAGTACACGTCTCACCCGTGTAGGATATAGCCAGCGACTACCTGTCAACCTCCATCCCCCCCTCTGCCCAGACCTCTCGCAGCTCCATTCTTCTCTGCCTGGCTGCTCATCCCTATCCTTTTGGGCCCATGCGAAGACGGCCACCGAGCCCTGTCTATCTGCTCCTTGTTTGACCCGCTCCCACGCGATGGAAATGTGACACAGAGGCTCCTCAGCTGAGTGCCTCCCTTTCCATCTCTGTGGGCCAGGCGCTTTAACACGGGTGCGGGTACCCGGTCGGCCAAGAGGCTGTGATATTTACAAAGATCTCTGTCCAGCACTTTTTCAGGTCACACTTCACACCCCTAGCTCGGCTTGCTGAATGTCCTCACATGTACAGAAGGCATAATGAGATGTAAATGAAATAGAGTGAACTTACAGGCAGCCCCGGAGCTCCAGGCGTACCCACATCCCCCTGTGAAGGATAATAAATAGTGAAAACTCCAAAAACTTTTGTAACGTTCTCTGAACATACTGCGTGCGATGGAACAATGAATTAAACATCTGAACAATTTAAAAATCCAGCCCCAAGGCTTGTTGTGTAATTAAAAACGAAAAAAATAAAGGTCATTTAAAATAAGCGTGATTATGCATAGCTGTAATATTTCCACATGTGCTCTCTGTGCCATTAAGTGATATTTACAGTATGTCGTGAAATGAAGCCCGTCTGATGACTTTCACAGCGTCAGACGACTGGCAGGTGGGCTGCTGCTATTAACTGTGACAGGCCTTAAAATAAACACAGCCGTGCTGGATCATGTAAAAGCTCTGCAGTGTTAACAATGGACAGGTATGATGACATTGTTTGGTGCCTGTGAGATATAGGCAGCCGCAGAAAGGCGTATAAGGAGAGGAAGTGGAAGTCTTCTGACGCCAGTCTAAGCAAAGATCGCACACGCTTTTCACTTCCTCGCTAATTTAATTTTGTTGGGGTCTTTTCAGATGAAACTCACACATCACTGTCCAACATCCTCTCACCTTTTCACCGCAGCACTTTACGAAGCACCGGGTTGAGATGGATGGACCTAACACCTGGCAATACAGTTATTTATTTTTTTATCAGATGCAGATGAAAGAAGAAATGAAAGTCTACTTGTACTTCATATCCATTTTCTTGTCTAAATGAATGTCACAGCTAAAATATGCCTGCTACGGGATATTCAGGGGACTCATTACGTTGTGCTTCCAACTCTGCCTCCCTTTGTCAGTTTCAATACAAACAAACCTTCTCTCCACCCCCCCACTCCCCCTACCTCCCATCCGGAAAACCGGATAAAATACCCTGTGATTCTCTGTTGTCTTCACAGAAACACACAGACCTCATTATAACTTCAAGGCTGGCAGACGGAGCATTGCACCTACAATTACGCGGTGAGTTCTACCAAAAGACAACAACAACAACAACACACACAAAATCCCAATAAGGGAGAAGAAATAAAAGAGTAAGAGATATGGCAACTAATTACAGGAGAAAACATTTCATCTCATACGTGGAAAATAATCCCACCGTGGCATTAAAAGAAAAGATTGAGAAGAGCGATATTTTCGGTATTGCAACAACACTTAATCTTATCATGTCAGCGAACAGTTTATAATAAACAAAAAGCTGCAGACAAGAAAGAGGTTTTGCATCAAACATGTCACTCTCGCTTCAAATGGATTAAATCTCATGTGAACTCTGTCACTTTAATCTCATGTTCAGTTTCTCACATGACTTTGTAACGTCTTTCCAGGGAAAACAACATCTATTAATGTAATATAAATTAATAATAAAAACAACAATGATGAAACCTACTGTATGTGACACATTTATCAAACAGTTGCAATCATAATACATAAATACATCAATCAGCTCCATAGACAACGTGTCTCAACTTCCTCCAGATATCCAGAAATGAAGCCAAAACATTCCAGAAATAAAGGCGGCGTTTTTATAGCGAACACTAATTAGAGGTAAAACTACTGGAAAAATTGTGATAAGAAATTAATTAAAGAAACCCTTTTTGAGAAAAAACATTTTTAACGTGTGCTTTGACTTTTACGTTTGGTCCATGTACCATCCACTAACACGGAGGAGGCAGGACTTCAGACCATCACTGCAGCCACCAAGCAGCGATCTAGAGACTTTGGCTTCACTTTTGGTCAGTTGTCAGGTCGTACATCATTATATACAGTCTATGGCTACAGCATTAAAATCAGTTTCCTGTTTTAACCCTGTTTGACACACACACAGACACACACACACACACACACACTCACACATATACTTTGTATCAGTTCGGACAGAAGTGTATATGACCAGCGGTGAAGGATTAATAAATCATGATAGTAATAACACTATTCTCTATCAGGCCATGTTTGGAGTAGCAGTCACAGCAGCACTTTGAACAGATGGGCACATACGTTACTGAGACTGGGATTACAGCTCATGCAAGTCAAGCAAATGATCTATTTTAATGAAGAAAAAGAAAAATGACAGTGTCGTAATCCTGTCGAGCCCAGACTCACTCACTTTGCTTCCCTTGGGACCAACTGGACCAATTGGCCCCAGGTCACCTTTCAGACCCTGGGAACAAGAAAATATACAATAGTTTAAATATTTGTTATTTTCATTGCGAGGAACTGGTTACAAGTTGTTAAGAAATAATCACAACCCAGCGGGTGTTACTGTATGTCAGTAGACTCTCAGTACACAAGTACGTCATGCAGGTGTGAGATTCTCATGCCTGTCGCAACCGGTCAATGAGAAAATAGCAGAAAATGAGCATCAGTCACTACACGATGTACAAAGACCCTGCCGAGAGGTTCACAATCATCTGGCTGCACAGTGTTCACCCCCACACCCCTCCTCCATCTCCCCCCCTCGATGCACTTAGGTTGAGCAAGGACAGCGGCTGTCATTGCTTTTACACCTTGCAGCACTGGACCTGGGGGGGGGAGCTGAACTATGCACGCTCGGGGCAAAGTCAAGCCTCTCTGCGGTGAAACGCGAACGACGAAGGACAGCTGAGATAGAGAGTTCCAGCTGATGAATGAGGCTTGACACATATTGACAGGTTAAATTTGCAGCGAGCCCTGCTAGGTATGACACATTTGGGCCAGTAGCAGCCACTCTTTGAAACAGGTTGAGGGGGGGGGGGGGGGGGGGGGGCAAAGGGATGGTTTGAGAGGAGCTTGTAAAATGACTCAGAGATACAATAATTTGTCACGGTTAAATTTAGAGATGGAAAGGCTATTAATAGCGAATTATATATCTGTGGAAGATGATTACCTACTCTTATCCCATTACGTCTGACTCCACCAGAGACATGACAAATCCATTGCCCGTTCCCTGCAAGCCGCGTGTTAGGAACCATTTCAAAAACCCAAGCCACAGCAGCACTGGTGTGGAGGCGTCCCACCTATAGGGAAACGCCAGATGATAACGCTCACCGATGAGTTGCACTTATAACGTCATGCTCGTGACATGAATTTATCAGTTTGTAATCTCAAATGGACCCTCAGCCTACGCACATTGTCACTGTCACTGTCTCGTGGCTGCACTCGAGAGCCCGACTCTTTATTTAAATCGACAGCTTAACCACTTCACCGAGGCAATGTGACACAAGGGGATCCTCGAGCAAATTTTGCCCGTGAGTTACAAACCCGAGCTGCGGGTCCAAGGCTCCTCTGATAACAAGGACGTCAACAGCCTCGGGGTTCTGTCAACTCCGCCAGCGTGTTCGATTAATCTTGCAAGAGTTTGGCCACCACTTTCGTAATGAGGAGATCTTGTCTCATAACGATGACGAGAAGGCTCTTGTTTTATCTTCCCTTGTTGTTGCGAGTCTTCAGTCTTTATGTGGGGTTTTCTCTCGTTATATTGAGGAAGGGACTGCTCGAATTTCCAATCATTAACACACAAATTCTGCTCCTGCAAAGTCTCTGTCACAGTCATAGGGATGTTAGAAGAAATGACATTATCCTAGTGTACATATATCAGACAGACAGAAAGATAGATCCATGAAATGAAATATATTGTATCAGCAGCATTAAAGTTATTTACATTCGCATTATTTATTGTTTTTCCCTATAGCAGATGAATGGATTCTAGACTTCTGCATATCATTTTCTCATCATGTGTCTTTTGCAAAAAATTACAAACAGCGTCAGTGAACTTTACAACCTTCAGATTTATTTTTGAGGATGTAAAAAACTGCCCCACACTCGTGTGGTGAAACGTTGGACATTGGGAAAAATTGGGTTGCAATTCAAACCCATTCTCGAGGCATTGTATTGCCAGAATCATTCAAAACGTACAGTGGATTCTCACTGGAAGACTGTGGCGCACACAAAGGACACGCCGGCCTGACACGTGGCACAGCAGAAATAGACAAATACATATGAGCATGTGATGGCTTCTGTGACATCATGCATTCTGTGTTATTCAAATGTTTGTGTTAACTTTCCACTTGAAGTCGGGCTTGACTCAGTCTATAGAGTCATTTAAATGAATTATAATGATTTGCAAGAAGCTGACCACTGTTCTAAAACCAAACTAAGTTCAACAAATGGTTTGAGTTTTATTATAAATTGGTGCAAATGAGGCCCCACAGATAAAGTCCATATACAGGATGTACATCCTAAAATAACAATGGCAAGAGTTGTCATACTTAAGTTACAACTACTAAATAATGTAATTATCTAGGCTTGTGTTATAAGTCATGAATATTTAATGTTATAGGGGAGCTGCCATAATTCAACTTGTATAATACAACTGGGAGAGACAGGTGTAAGCTGGTGAGTATTTTGTTTAACATCTTTAACAAGCACACAATAACCAGTTTTGGCTCGAATAACTTAAGATACCTACATCTGTCACCGTAATCCATAATACACAAATATATCGGAGTTTGAATATGTTTGATATATCTGATACAGTTTTCTTTAAAACATGTTCCTGGAGACACGTACTGTGGTCTGAGTCTGAGTGTCGAGATGAATAGAGAGAACTTATTGTCCGAACATCTATATGTGGTCAAACATCATGACTGGTCACTGGTATGATGGTATGATGTATGCCATTGATAATAATGACATATTACATATAGAAGACCATATACACATGCTTTCACATATACTTATAGATTTATGTTTTGGCAAATGTTATGATATAATTTGTATTATAAACATGAATGAGACAATCTTAATGTAAAAATAAAGGATTGTTTAAATCGAAAAAACTGAGTACACAGTGGCTGTAGCAATATCTGGGATGTTGATCTACTACTATGCTTTAAATATTCTCAGCTGAACAACAGTAAATTATTCAAGTATGATGTATGCTAATATTTGTCATGACGGTCCTAAGATGGGAAACATCGAACGAGTAATAATTTTTTATTTTTCTCCAATCACCTGGTTAAGATGCTGCCCCTCTGTCTAATGTAGACCGCCATAAGCCCACAGGCCCAATTCAGGAGCATAGTGTCATAGAGGGAGATACAGACTGCAGGAGCTGGGTGTGTTGTTTGCCTTTGTCGCAAGCTGTGGGCTTTGTTGCATCCGCGGCGTGAGGATGAATGAGGGAGAAGGGGCTGGGAATAGGCCGGTGCCGGTTGTGTGGCTGTCGCTCCTGCAGCACGAGGTCAGAACACTGTGGGGAGCTGTGTACACTCGCCTGCTAATTACACACACCACTGTGTCTTGTCATTCCTGTAGCGGCGGGGCCACAAGACAATCTGGCAGCTCCCCAGCCCAAGACGACTAAAGCAAGCAAATAAACAGAGCCAGGGAAGCGGGGATGTACAAATGCAGGCTAATTATGTTTCCTTATACGTTTTACCAAGCAGAGCGGCTGCAGGTCGGGGCCCTTGTCTGACAAGGAGGTAGAATGATTGCAAGTTTTAGTTACTGTACACAATTTAATCACTGCTATCTAGGTTTGGCCTATCGGGGAGGGACGGGAGGGGGTGCTAAATTAAAATAGTAGATGTGCTAAGTATTCAGAACATTCTATTGGGGAAGTGTTGTTATACTGAATGACAGGCCTTTAGTGCTACGTGGAACTGGAGCTCTGAGTAACATGGATATCTTGAGTGTCGGCCCACAAATGCCAGGGAGGTTACGGCAGGAAATGCCTTTTGTGACTTTTCCATCTGCTCAGCGATGCGCCGCCTCGCACAGTGTTGCGTAAGTGTAATCAGGGAGTAGCTTGTTGGAATGTCTGTCACCCTCTTTGAATAAATACACAAGGTAACCTCAACAATGGGCTCTGGTGTGAGGATATCAGAGATCACTGTCAGAGATCCGAGGCTATCGGGTTCCACCGGTGTCGCTCGACTCCTTTTTCTAAGACGCTTCACTCTTCAGCCGAACATGTAGCCACAAATGTAACTTGGATTACCCCCACAAGATAACACGCCGTGCACCCCCTCTGGTCCCATAGGAAGCATATCTGCAGAATGACACTAGATCACATGCTCATGCATAGAATTCTGGCTTCTCCGGTGTCCACTCCAGCCTTAAATAACATACCAGCTTTAAAAATGGAAGATGAGCTAATTGCGGTGAAGGGACGGATCGGGTAATAGAGTCCGGGAGTCACAGTAAATAGGTTTGAGTCAAATCATCAGGCGAGTTTATGTGCACAACATGTAAGACTTTCATTTGTTTACAATTAAATATTTTGTGCTAATCCACACACTGGGTCTTGACCTGGCTCCTCACTTACTCTATTTCACCCTTTAAATACACACAAGTAACATAATTACCACACTTTACTGCAATGGATGTTAAATGATATGTTTTGATGGGAGCATAAAAAAATACAGAGCAATATTTAATTCACTAACTGAGCTTATAAACATATGTACATCTTCTTACAGAGAGGACCCCATCATTGTTCAATTTCGTGGGTATAGGGGAACCCGCATTGGACCTTAATTGATTTGGTGTGTGGGTAAGTGTGGGTACAAAGAGAATATAATGTGTAAAAAACTGTGATAGGTGGATGAAATTAATGTTGGAAATACTTGTGAATAAAGACACCTTTTTGGTCAAAAATTAAATTTTGTCTATTTCATGCCTTGACTTGAAACAGATTGAATATTTTGTTTTTTTATGAAAAGGAATTTCCCATTCAAGGACAAACAGATAACATCATTCTAATTGTTTTAAGAGAGGTCTAACATTTCAGGAAGCTTGTCGTCTTACTTAGTGTCACATGAAAACGTATCAGTGTCCTCGCTCTGCTTTCATTACTAACACAGATCAGGACATGTTAAACCTTAGTTCTACAGCTCTATTTATAAATAGAGTAGTAGATCAGTAACTGGTTTGTCAGCTGACAAGCTACAGTATCTTTTTCATTGTTAATTTAGCTAGACAAGCTGTGTTTGTGCTAATTAAGGCTATGCAAGGTCCCGACCCGCTGAATAACTGAATGTCCCAGATTATTACATGAGTGTGATGATGGTCAAACAAGCCAGGTAGAAGTGGGGCTTCTACCTGGCTCTGATTTCTTAACTTTTCCTTGTTTCGTTGGGGCACAGCATGATAGGTCTCTGGAGGAGGTCTATCAGAGTCATGTACGAGAGCTTGCACCATGTGGGAAGCTAGAAGAAAATAAAATAAGCTGCTTCTCCTGCCGTTGCTCTGAGAAAACATGGTTTTAGAGCAGATCGTTGTGCAGGTCAAACAGAGTTGGATATGATTGTGATGTGTTGATCTCTCGGCAGGTTTGAGGGACAAGCTGGATATGATTGGTCGAAGCATCTTGATAAAAAAAGATACATCTGATTATTGACGACAAATTGATGCATTGTTCCGACCAGGTTTTCCAGAATGTATACCACCTCTCACCCAATGTCAGCTGGGATTGACTCAAGCCCCCCTGCAACTCATTCAGACTAAGCAGTATGCATGGATGGATCATTGGTGACATTATACATCAAAACCGACAAATCTAGAAAGTCCTAAAGACCATGAGCACAATGTTATACAAACAACACTAAATATTTGCTGGTAAATGCACTTTAAAAATATGCTGACATCACATATTTGTACTGTGGTCTAATGATCATGTTGTCCATGCACCTAATAGATCCCTACATTCAAAGATGGCTGCACTCAATGCACTAACTTGTTCATTCTCAATTGACATGAACTTGATGATTCGAGCAGTTTTAAGCAGTTTCTTCTCTCGGTAAATCGTTGAGCAACAAAGTGTCAGCCTCTTCATTCTGAACAAGCTTCCAGCTGATTCCACTTTATGTGCCTCTGATGTCCATTACACTGGAGCTCAGGGTGAACCAGTGAGTGAAGAAATAACAACCTCTGTTCACTCCTTCCTCCATTCCCAGTTCAAATTCGCGAACAAAAGCACACAGTCTGAGCCAAGGAATCATGTTGATTCATTCTACTTCCTACACGTGGACAGAGTTAGGTGGTCTCAATCTCTTCAAGAGTTCTATTCCACTAAACTTGATCGTGTCCTTCATATACAAATGTAAATATGTCATCAACCGACGCTTCAATGCCAAAAACAACTTATCATGGAACAAAGACAGCCATGCCGGTTGAGTTTATAACCTTCAAATTTAATTAACTAATTTTTTACATGTTTTTTCCTTCATAACAAACTAAACTTTGATGACTGCATGCTTAAAATCATCTAGGATTTCTTATATGATACTCCAGGGTAGATAGGAAATGGAAAACAACTAAAGACCCAGTACACAATCTATGAAATGAGCATTTCCTTTCATGTTTATCTGCTTTCGTTAGCTCTCCATTGAAATGTGCTGTAACAGTGACAGACTACAAGTGATTCTCAGTAATCATCAAATACCATCAACATGACAAAAGCATTTCTCCTCACCCCTTGGAATACATATATATATTTCTAGGAATAATATGAATCAATTCATTCCTGAGTGCAAGTGAACATTCTTGCCAGGTTTGGAGAGATTCCCTCCAGGTGTTTCTGAGATATGGCAGAATGGGACGGACGGAACGATGTACAATCAGAAAACATAATGCCAAAGCTGTCATCAGTGCAGAAGCATAACAAAAATAATTACATTTTCATACATCAGTGGATCGCACAAGTCTGATGGAAAACACACAATTTAATCCCAACTGTTTGAGGGGTCAAATTAATTATTTTCGAGCTTTGCAGGCAACTGTACTCAAACTATTACGATTTAAAGGTTTCATTATCCCCCCTTCTAGTTCCATTTATATATCAGACAGTGCTTAACAAAAGACTGACTGTATTTCTAGTAAATAATTAATTTCACTCTATTGTGACAACTATCCAAAGTCTCCCAGTAGCTTTGAGTCAACAGATCATATAATAATGTCCTCATGATATATCACCTATCAGCTACTTGTTTGAGATTATTTTTAATAAAACCACGCTCTTCACTGACTAGCATCGGTCAATAACCTTTTGTCTTGATCTACTAATATTTGCTCCTGGTTTTTTCTACTGTTTGGGGAAGAGTGCAGGTCCGCAGCCTGCAGGGAGGCGGCTTCCTGTGGCAGCTGTTTGTCTACACAAGGGGGAGATGGCGATGAAAAGGAGTCCCTTTATTGAGCCTCTTTAAACTGACCATCTGCACAGCCAACGAATGAGATTGTGCCATTGTGGGCAAACAAATGCTGTACAACATAAAACGCCTTTTTTACTCAGCCAATACTTTTTTAAGGAATGTGCACAATTGCTGGTGGCTGAAACAACATCCCAGAGGAATCTTAATTAAGTTCTAACCAGAGTTCCCACACTCATCTTAAACATCAAATTTCAAGGTCTTTTCAAGGACTGTCAAGGCTCAATCCCCTAAAACTGCTGGCCCATATTTTTAGATATGCATTAAGGTTGATTAAGAATTGTTGGCTGCACTGCAACAGCGGGGCCAGCCCTATAAACGTGAATGTCGCCGACTGACCTGTAGAACACTTCTCATTGTGTTAGAGTGAAAACAGACTCGGTGGTCCCTGGCCGTCTCTGACAGAGCTTGTCAAAGTGTAAGCGGAGCGATAGAGAGAATTATTAACGAGTTGAAGAGCTGAGAGACGTGCAGCCGAAGGCATGTAGCATTTTTACCGACTTCATAAATGATCATCAATTTCAACGTTTGCCTAAGATATATAATTGACGTCACTCGGGGGGATTTTGTTTCACGAAAAAGTTGTCATATAATTTGCTGGTGCCTTTGTTGTGGTTGACTGTAGTTTGCATTTATTAGTTTCATCACTGCAGCGGATTTAAGAGCATGCAATAAAGTTTAACCTGAAATGACAGAGAAGGGACTTACAGTAATTTAAAAAATGAGTTTAGTCCATTAGTATGCCGGGTCTATGGTAGCGTACATATCAATTAATTTCACTGCAGAAGGACACTGCGGCCTAGAACACACTTAGATCTACTCCAGATATGACAGGCACCTGGAAACAGCCACACAGGGGGAAAAAATGCTTCACTCCTACCCCCAGGGCATCACACAGAAAATGAAAAGCCTATAAGAATTGATTCCCTGACGAAACTAGATCTGGCTGATGTGGTATGTATGGAATATATGTCTGCTGGAGAGAGTAGTACTTACCTTCTCCCCATCGATTCCCTTTTGCCCTTCTGATCCAGATTCTCCCTGCAATGACAAGATTGAAAGTTAAAAAGCAAAGTGAGGACCCTTGAGAAGTTCCCTCTTGATTCTTCTCCCTCTTTAACACCCCATGGCGTTTAACAATTTGGAACTTTATCTCTGCTTTCCTGTTAAGCAATTTTAGAATCACTCAGGCAATGCATAAATTCCAAGGCAAGAGTATAAGGAAACATCATGTATGCCACCTTTTTTCATCCATATTTGTTTTCATCATGTTTTGTTTCCATCCCGTGTTGAATCATCAACAACAGATCCACTCACTTACTGTACATTTTTGCCCTATTCTCACATGAGCTCACTAGAGCAATTTTCCAAGACATTTCACGAGGAGGCTTTAAGAAACGGAAGATGTCCAGAGCATCTGAGGCGGACATTTGCTTTTCACATACTCTCGAAAATGTCAGGAAAATGTCCGGGAAAATGTCCTTATTTTAGTGCATGTCTGAAAGCAGCTAAGGATGATTAGATTACTAATCATAACAGATAACAAATTGAATCATTCACACATGTTTACATCAAAAGTTTGCATAACTCTTATATATCAACTCAAATAAATATAAAGGATTTACAATATTTTGAGGGGAAAAATGTATCCTCAATGCAAATTAAGACCTATTTAGTTGCATTAATATCATCTTCTTAAAAAAAGTGTGGTTACAACAATTGTCAACAGTAACACAAACACTAAGATACTACCAGGGAAACCGTGGGACCATCGCACAGCATCATGTGCTCTGTGTTGACAGTAAAAAAAAATAATATTCTAAATGCAGCTCCAGTAACTAGAGTTAAACTGTGCTAAGGAGGGTGACAGTATCTGGAACCTGTTGTCCTGACCACATTGGTAGAATTAAGTTCAATCCTGAAGTCTACAACTCACAGGTCCTTCAAATTGGGCTCTGAGCAAAGAGCAACACATTTGCACTGCATTGATACAGATACAAAAAACATAATTCGGGAAATCAGATATAAATTCACAGCCACATTGTTTGCATTGCGAGCTCGCTGCATTATTTCAGCTCAAGCTTCAGTCAATAGAAAGCGTAAGATTATATGTAGTCAGGGAATAAACTATTTGGGGCTCATTTCCACAAATATAACCTCTTACAGGCTTATTTCTACAAATATCTTCCCGATCACTGATTCTTCTCAAGCTACCCAGCCCCTCACTTTCCACACGCTGTGCCAGAAATGTGCGACAGGTCTCGGAACTTGCTGGCTCGGTTATGGAGAGTGTAACCTATACAGTTTCATGACCTCAGCTGGCCCGTAAAACTCAGGCAAACTGCCGTAGTAAAGTGTCCAAGGTCGATCATATCGTAACTCCTGTAATATCGACAGCTGCATCAGGCTACCAGAGGAACCTGCAACAGTGGTTGTCTTGGGTTGGTCCAAAGGCACGATTTCCGCTGGAGGTTCCTTGTTCAATTTGTACTGAACATGTTTCCATTTGTCTATAAATTTAAAATAAATAGATGTAAAAATGATATAAAAAAACTCTCATATTCAATATGCAACAAAACATGCGGTGAATTGCACGATAAACAGGTTTTATGAAACAAACTGACAAATAAAAATGCTTTATTGACAAGGCAGTGAGCGCCGGTATAAAATACCATAAAGCATGTTGCTGTGAATTAGCATCATATCAATAATGCTGCTCCTGCTCCAGATGCAGACTTTTCCTGTGCGCTGTTGTGTAACGAAAGAGCTTTAGCCGCCTCCTGAACCTCATCTGGGAGAGCAGCAGTGGTGAGAGCGGTGCCATTAAGTGCCGTTCCGTATTCCATGTATCAAGGGTCATGAGCAAATATGTCAACATCTCCGGTGGGTTGAGGATTATGGCATCCAGGAATGCTCCTATATATAACACTGATACTTCAAACGCAGGCTACAGTACAATTGATATCTCAAATATGCCATTAAATATCTATGATAAATGTGTTTTCCACTTTTATTTCCAATAACAGACTCATAATCCTCCACTCTGTCTTTCATTAAGACACTACAGGACATTCTCACTTTAAGCTATGGAAGCTACACCCACATACTGGCATTACACCAAGTGGTGGTACCTTGTGACTGGACCTGCCCCCCCCCCCCTCACTAAAACCGATCAACACGTCCAAGAGGCTTCTTGTAATTTCCAACAATCTTACCGATGACAATATCATACAACACAGTATGAAAGCCGCAGAGATGTTATTCTAGTAAACCATCATTTAATTCAGAGCATGTGGCAATTTCCCGTGCTTTTCAGGGTACTAATAGCAAAAAATAAATTACACAAAACAGCACTTGGCCAGTCTGAAAGTTTCCATTTAAGAAATATGCATTTTTCTCACAATTTAAGTCTCTGGACTCTGTGGCAATGTTCCACTTTTCACTCCTCACCTCCACTGAGTGTCTGAGGAGACGGTGACATGCTGCCTCAAATACGCATTGAGTAATGCAAGTCATTTGTTTTTCACCCAACAGCAAAGGGGGAATAACTGAGACACTTCACACTAGGATCGCAACCCCCCCCCCCCCCCAGACTCAGACGGCCAGACCATCCCGTAGAAGATGCTATTACAGCGACGAGGACATGATCCATTTCTGGCCTCCTACCCAGGAAGACTGCCAACTGTATCCACTGGGGCCCCCCCGGCCAAGCCAGAAGCTCGGGAGTAAACTCGGGTCGTTGCAGCAGCACCCCCCCCCCCCCCCCCCTCAGCAGAGCAGGCACCCATTTGTTGGTTTAATTTGATTTTGACATTGCTTTGCTGTCTGTGGTGGTTTGAGGGGGTCAACACAAGGCAAGCCAATGATTTCATCCAGTGATGTTAGAAAATCATCTCAGAAAAGGGCACTGACAGACTCCATAAATCACTCGACGATAAAAAAAAAAGATAGAGCCGCCTGCTATTCACTGGATCTGAAAACAGGCAACAAACCAAAAATGATTTTTAGACTCACAGCACTAACTTTATAAAAAGGAAAAAATAAACCATTAAAAGTTAAGATTCAGAGTGAGTCCATGTCCATCACAGAGCAAAGCAGCTCCAAAGATACTTTTAGATACAACAGCTAGACTGGGCTCTGAAAGCCAACACAGTGTTGTTGGACATGGTTAAAATGAGTTAAACACTCCATCCAAAAGAAACAAGGCTTCCAGCCAGATACTGAAAAGCTGATTAGGGCTAGGTAAGTTGTTTCTGACACACTTTGTATTTTATTTGTTAAAATAATCAATAAATTAACCTAAAAAATAAAGCACTTAAAAGAAAAGAAATTAGCCGGTGTCTATGTATCTATCAAACGTCTAATAATGTGTAAACATAGCCTAGGTTTACTATGCGTTCCCCTTCTAGAGCTCTACAGACCTATTCATGTTATATGAGGGGATGAGGCATAGTTTGAACATAATTGGTTTCTTCCACTTTTTTTGAAAACTGTGGCCAGCATGGAGCAAACCAAGGGGGGCTGAGCACCATGCACAGATCCCCACCGCTCTCACTGAGTTGCTACTTGAGTCTCCTACCTTATGTCCTAGGTTTCCTGTCGGCCCGGCTTCCCCCAGGTCCCCCTGTGACACAAACAGCACACGGTACAATTAGCAAAAGGTCTGTCGTTCACACATTAGAGGACAGGCTTCATGAAGACTTGTCATTTCTTCAGCGGCCGCAGCTCCACAGACAGCTGTTCCATAGGTTCCTGCTGACACGAGGGCTCAGCAGCTGCAGGTCAGGATACTGTTTCCCAAACAACTGGAAAGCATGAATCTGAACCTTGTTATGGGTCATTGCATTGATTTGACAATTGTATTCATAAAGGGAGAGGAGCAGTCAAGAAAGGAATGAAAAGCTTGTTAGCTGCGGTTGCAATGGAACCGAAAAGGAAAATAAAAGGTGTTAAGATGGAGGTAGGTAGTTATGCACTACATTAAGCAAACACAGAAGTTACTGCAAACCAAGGATCTAATTAAAAGATGCCCATTCATGGTTACATCTCCATTACAAGCACTTTGTTTGTTTGTTAGAACTCAATAGGTTTGATGGAAGAACAAAAAATGCCTGATAGCTGAAACGCCATCTCTGTGCCGTGGGTTGTTAATCCATTATTCTCCACAGCACGTTCAGTCTACATTTTATAACTGGTTAGCATCTGATCCATAAAAAAACGATATTAAGCATGTGGCATGGATGCATTAGTTTCCATGGACTCAGCCATTAAAATCTATATGGGAATTGGAGGTATATTTCACAGTCCTCTCCATTCAGTCTTTAATTTTTTCTATTCAATCACAAGCACAAGTCCACCTTAATGAAAAGCTAATAACATTTTAACACTCTGCAGATACAATTGGAACAACAGCAGGTTTTGAAAGCTAATCAAAATTTAGTGTCAGTCCAATAAAAAAACGCGCTAAATAAAAGTCCTGGTATAATTCACTTTGGAGGTACAAGGGGTATAAATTGAATTAGAGGTTCCTAATTGAAAACACAAGCCATGAGGGCAGGAGCGCTGTGAATGGTGCAAAAAAAATAAATTAAGGGTATTGTAAAAGTGGAAGAAGTTTTTAATTTCACCATTTTAACTGTTTTCCTCTCTCCTTTTGCATGTAAATGCAGGAGCTGTAGATCTAGTAATACCAGGGTTTATGTGCGAGGCCATATAAAATGGATTTCCTTTCAAGTAAGCTGCATTCTTATAACCCACTACTTATCTGTTTAATTTCCTGAGGGATTCTGGATTAATCAGAGCAGTTTAATCCCTTCGCAGTGCGTTTGAATTCTCCATCAAACCTGTGTTGTAATGGAGGATAAATTACTTTCAGTTGGAGTAATGCAGCCAAAGTAATCCCCATACACTTTCCCGAGGAGCGCTGTGTGTAGGTCACAGTGATCGGCCTACAGTTCTCATTAAGGGCGTTTTAATGCTCTAAATTGCCCAGATGTCTTTGATTAATCTCCACAAAGTCAAGCCAAATTGTTAATAAACCTACTCTGACTATTTGTTTAATCGTACACAAAAGGAGATGCATATCAGGAGCCTCATGAGCTTAATTTATCGACAGTATCTGCTGTGACTGAAACAGTGCAGCCCTTTATTTGTAATTTTGGATGTCCCCTGGAAATCTAGGGATCAATATCAATTAAATATTCTTCAACAGAGCTGCACTGCCACCGGAATCCACCAGGCAGATTCATGTGCAACAAGGTCACTGCAAATAAAAGAAATGGCCGCACATCATTCTGTCAAGGCACATTTTCTGATATACTGCACAGACGGCTCAGAATAAACTACTTTTCTGCTGTTTTCCTCTCAGCGAACATCTGCGAAAGCAGCAAGACATGAAAACATTTCAACTCGATGATTAGTGACATTTTGATGTCTCAGACTATCTGATGCTCTCGCTCAGGAGGAGGATTTCGTTTCCAGTTGTTCACTTCGCCGTAGTTGTAGCCAGATTCAGAGGGTTGGCATCCAGCATGTCCTGCGTGACGTCCTATCATTTGCAGCTCTGCCTTGTATTTTTAATTCACAGTCTATCTTTACCCCCTGCCATTTATTCATTGGTAAAATTATGTCTCACCGAAACTGTTTAGTCAAACACAGCAAGTGTGGTTTCTGTTGACTCATTCAAATTCTAAATCGGGTGAATTAAATTATCCGTTCAAAGTGGCACATAAACTGCTCTGCCAGTTAAAGTACTGATTTCCTTCATCATTTAAACAAACATCTCCCTGCCTGAGATTTCTTAGGTCAAGATTGAAACATGAAGAGCCTTTTCCCACACTAAAAAGAGGCTGCAGTGAAAACCTCTACTTTTCAGTAACAGCATGGAGGTACAGAGAGGTCCCATATGAAAGTCAGGAACCTGGTGACGATGCTCTCCACTCTCTACAATCTGTTTAACTATCAGCGGATAGAATAAGACGAGAAGAGGAGAAAGGGATGTTTAAATGAAGATGATGATGGTGAAGATGAAGAAGACCCAATGATGGAGGACCACAAGGCACAGGAAGAGTCAGATAGATAACTCCATAATCACATTTCTTTACAAAAGAACAAACTGTCTTTAAATCAAAATTTTGTGTACTAGTTTATCTATGCACTAGGATGTCCATATACAGCTAGGTGTGGTTGTCTGATTGGGCCAGTTTGCCACCATTGAGGTCTCAGACCTGAGTGTGTACTTCATTGATTTAGTGTTCTGGCCTGTAATAGGATTTGTTATGAATTCTGTTGTTCAGTAAGTAAACAAATGGTGCCAAGTATTGATTTGCTGGAATTAGATTTCAGGTGTTAACAGCATGGGTTAGGGCACAAGACGGGTCCTGTAGAAATAATGGAGCGGAGACAAATGGAATGGCCTCTGCACCTGAACAGTGTAGGTGAATTATTAAATAGCATCATAACAGCTCAGTGATATAGTGATAAGTACAATCACTTAATTTTTTTACAGAGGTGGTCATGGCAGAAAAAAAAAGCGTCGGGTCAACTCTTACTAGGGAGATGTACGGCTATTTGTAAAAGTGTAATGTTGAACGCACACGTATGCATGTGTAAACATTTGTGCTCGCTGTCAATGCGAAGCTGGAGATGAACACACACCAGAATCACCAGCTGCCTCTGCCTCCTCTTTCCAGACACATTTTGACAGTTGACGTCAGAGAGGACCTGTATTTAACATGATTTGATTAACAAGTGCCAGAGAATTTGTTTGAATATGATTTGATCGGCTAGTGTCTCTGCTGTTGCATGAACGTAACACAACAGAGCTCCAACGCTGTCACGGTGCCACCCCATTTAGAGTGAATGAGCAGAGCTTCGGATGAAGCCGCCAATGCACAAGTGTGAGTCCTGCGTTAGACCATGAAAACACGTCACAGTGTTGACTACACATGACGCCCTTTTGTGAAATGGGATGACGTATTCTCATTCTCCGAATATAGTCATGTCAAGTAATCAATCACAATTACAACCAACACACACACACACACACACACACACACACACACACAGAGACACATTACAGCTCAAAGGTTGATTCCTGCCAGGTCAATTAAGAATCATTAGAGGCCAATTATCACACATTAACAAAACTAATTGGTACAGTCGGTTGCTGTACTCACTGAGCCCAGGAGCCGTTTGGTTTTATCACGAGTACAGAAACCACCACCTGTTCATCTCTATGAATTCCATTCATAGTCAAACGTGCTCTCCCCTGGTTCTGTTTTTAACCTTGTACAGGCGGCCAAGAGGGGTTTATACTCCACACAGTTCTATTCAGGGTGCTGGGTGGTATGTTTATGTTTTTGTTGTCTTCAAACCAACACCCATCAATTTCAGTGACGGGGGGCCTTTACTGTTTATTCCACCTGTCTCTTGAGCTGTCATGAAGAAAATTATCCTTCAATTTTTTTAACCACACCTATTTGTCTAGTGATTGAGCAAACGTGTGCTCTCCCAGCTCACGCACCTTGGGAGATTCACCTTATGAGGATAATTGTATGGTAGCGTCTCTCGAGGACCTTGGACGCAGCACATGAAACTTGAAAGAGAGAGAGCGAGAGAGAGAGAGAGAGAGAGAGAGAGAGAGAGAGAGAGAGAGAGAGAGAGAGAGAGAGAGAGAGAGAGAGAGAGAGAGAAGAGAGAGACGTATATCTCGTCCTCTGACAATGAGTTTATGACAAAGTGTAAATTCGTCCCACTGGAATTCGCTGTCTTTCGTGGCATTTAGACCTTGTAACTGTCCTCTAGAAGCGTCCCCTACTGTCCGCAGAGAACACCCAGTGCAGCAGTTATTTACAACATGACGGCCCAATGTGAATACTGTATGATTAACATTCACTTAACAAAAAGCATGAATACATACGTGCAGGTATCAAATCATAATTTTTTTTGGTTTATACCTTGTCTCCCGTATCCCCCTTTTCTCCTGCTAGTCCGACTATCCCTGGAAGACCCGCATCTCCCTGTAAACACAGTAAACATCAGTAGGATGAAAACATTTCAGATGCATTTGTTTCATTATCATATTTAATTAATAAAAATTAAGAAAACTGAAATAAAGACCTATATTCATAGGTCTTTGCACATATTCATCTGTGAAGCAAAACAAATTAGGTTAAATTACCTTACAAATAAAGTTTTTATAGAATCAGAGCACCGCTTGTGTCTATCTTTACATCTGAAATGTATTTCTACTGATATAAATTATGTGTATCTCTATAGTGGCAAAATATATATTTAAATATACAAACCAAAACATGTTAAAAGGTTTGAATCTTAATCTAAGCAAATGTTTTGCAGTTTAAAGAATCCTTTTTACATTTTCACACAGCAGAGTGCAGATCCACCACACTTGGACATCTTTCAATAATTGTTCAATTTTTCTAAAAGATTACGTCTAAAGTAGCTTTGGCAAACACCTCTAAACGGCTGTTAAGTGCCAGTATTAGCACATGTAAATCAGTGCTCTTTCAGTTACAATAGACTCTTTCTCAATTAGAGGCCCTTGTTGATTGATTGTACCTTTTCTGCCGGACAGAGACATCTGTCCATTGACTGCAGGACCGGCTGAGAAAGCATCTGGGGAAGCTTCTCCGTCACCGGGGGAGTGGAAGTCCCATTAAGCGTCTTCTTGGCTTCACACTGGATCAATAGAAAAATTGCACTGTTAAGATGCCATCCACTGTCCATCAATGCAGCACAGTTTACCAGCATTTATGAAAAAATATATCAAATAACAAAAACAACAACGCAGCGAAACTTAGAAAGCACCGAGCAGCCGGTTGTACTTTCAGTCTCACAGCCACTGATCCCTTTCCAAGGTTGTGCCAATTCCCTCGCAGTAACTTTACACTGAAATGACAGCTTGCTTATGATGACATATCATGCTGAAGGGGTCAAAGGTCAACTCTCCATTTGAAATCGCTGTTCCATTAGCCCTTATTGATTAGAAGGTGATGGAAGATCTGTGTTATTTGGTTTCTATCAGGGGACACGAGCCCTCGTGGGCAAAACGACCAAAACCTTGTTACACTTTCATTTTCTGATCAAACTGTACCGGTCAAAGTTCACTGTTCACTCTGATACTGACATACGCTGAATGTACTTAAATCATAGACGCACTAAATCACTGCATTACATCACAGGGTCCTGAATTTCGAAAGCACACATGTAATATATCGTCTCATTAGTAATAAAATAGATTTCGAATAATAACGGTCAGGAAAACTGACATAAATCCAACAGACGCATTACTTCTTGTCATTCCGTCGACTGTAAACTGCAGGTGTTAGTGCTGAGCAGAGATATTAAAACATTTTACCTTTGGTTCCAGCAGCTCACAGCAATTTTCCATCTCCGCCATATAGGGGTCACAGTAGATTAGAAATAGCCTGAGTTCAATCTGTGGAAAAACAGCTCTCATTATGAGACCACAGCTCCACATTCACATTACACTTCTCTTTTGACCTGTAAATCTCGGATCTCTGGATTTTCTTCACCTGTGAAACACTTCGTAAACATCACGTCTGAACCTAAACTAAGCAGCGGGGCCCACAGGTCTAACAAGGCTTCCTCTTCTGTCTGGATGCTGCAGCTTCACACTTCCATAGTGTCATTTTTTTCTGTTGTACTGACTTACAGCTTTACAAATCATGTGGAGTCAGCTGTTAATGCTACTTAAGCCGGGTTCTGCTCATAAGTATTGGGTGACCGAATGGCATAGCTGACCTAATGTTATTTTAGCACTCGCAGGGCCCTCTGAGAATGAGTGTAACACATACTGTGTGTCACAATACAGGATTTACACTGATTAAGAAAACATGCCCTTGAAGCGTGTTTTGAATATCTCTCAAATGCTTTGAGAAAGTAAACAACCACCGGAGCAAAACTGAGGTAAAACCTTAAATAAGACAAACAGAACGTGTTTAGCTCCTGACGTACATCTACAGGCCGTCCATCCTCCACCCGTGTGGTGATGAGCGTTCGCCCACTGGGGTCCAAGTCGTCCTTCTCATCGGTCAGCCTCCGTTCTATGAGCTTGCAGTCCATGTAAATGGAGACAATGTTGCTCTGCACGGAGACGCTCAGCTTGTGCCACTGCCGATCGAAGAGGGCGTGCAGGTCTCGGCTCTTGAATGTGTAGCGCAGGGTGTTCTTCAGCAGACCCTGGAAGGAGAACTCCACCACCTTCTTGCCGCCGTCGACCACAACGGACACCTGCGGGGCAAAGAAACAGCCATCCCATCATTTTGGAGTAGTGGATACCGGAACTGGCTGTACGACATTAAAAATGTAAAGTGACACCCACCTGACTGCCTCCTGATTGGTCGAAAATCTGCCAAAGATACCAGCGGTCTTTTTTTGTCGTTCTTCTGACCCGGAAGGTGGTGACGAGGGAGTACTCACTTGAAAGTCCATTTTGAAATATGAATCTAAACAAACATGATAAAACACAGTCACATTTCACAAATGAACATTTTGAATCATTCAAATATTGTATAAATGAAGGACAACAGTGTCAAGCCTCATTTCTCGATAGTGACCGTAAACTCTTTCAGGGCCTCAACAATGAACCAGCCAATCAACTTCAATGATCGATAAAACATTTCAATATCCTCCCGCTGAGGAGACGTTCACATAAATAATCCTGACAAACTTGATTCCATTTAGCTTGATGAATTTTATACTGGCTCCCCCCGTGTCATTCAGATAATGAAAACGCGCAGAAATTGATCCAAAGTCACAGGAGCCAATCTTTTTCCCTCGCTGAGATACCATGTGCCACAGTTAAAGGGTTATGGACGTCTAGTGCAATGTCGTCATGGCTTTATGTGAAAAAATACTGTGTCCACAGATGAAAATGTATTTTCAACAAGAGCAACATATGCAGAAGGAATAGGGTGTATAGAGGAAAGACAATATATATTTCAAATATTATTACAACCGCTCTCAAATGAATTACAGTTTATTCTCTAACTCCTCTCTCAGCCAACGCCTGCACCTCCCTTCCTGTTTGATACACTCAAATAAAATGAATATATTCTAACCCCAACCCTTACTCCAGGCTCAGAGTAGCAGTCAAAAGTGGAGGAGCATAAACATAATAAATCAATATCAGCAAAAATAATAATGCAACGATAAGGTCGTTGAGGAGCCCGCGCACTGCTTGGGGGGAGGTGGGAGGGGGAAAGAGTTTCTCCAGACAGGTTGGAAATTAGTTTTCACTCCAATATATCATCTCCTATTCTCTCTGAGCTTCACACCCGCTTCCACTGTGTCCCTCGAATTCTTTGAGATTTTGCTGTAAATGGTACATGACTAAAATGATAAATACGCCGAGTTAGAGCTCCCCCGAAAAAAATCAACTGCCTCTGCGAGAGGCCGGGGACGGGGGAAGGTTATCCGCTGCCCGGGGGCTAAAGGACTGTTTCAGCAGCGATTCAATATGAAAAGTGGCACGGCAATTTATAAAAATGAGGCTTTACAAAATATATTAAACAGAATATTTCAGAATCAACACAGTACACAGCAACTTCTCGTACCTAATGTATTACACATTATTATAAGAGACAGATAAGAACATATAAAGAACAAAATGTAAATTAGAAAATCCAAGATCTTATGCAGCCAGTGCAACTAGTGGGCATTAATATATTTAAGCAAATTGAATACAAACTCTGCAGAACACACTGCAAGGGAGTTTTTTTCTGTTCGGGCTTCTGAGGTTCACACCCTTCTTTAAGAAGTCTGCTCTGATTTCAAAACACGGTCTGTCAGCACACCTGATCTCCGGGAGACCACAGGGTCAAAGTTCTTAACCTCGTGCTGACTGCCGTCTGTGGCTAAACGGCTAAGACTCAAAGCTCACTGATTGGTTGGTTTGATGGTTGTTTTTGCCTGATTCTTTGGAGAAACACGACCATGTATGTTTATGTAAATGATGATGAGTGAATGAAAAGAAAGAGCATTCGTAATTTTTTTTTTGCTCATATCCCATCCACCAGTTTCTACAATATACAGGGACGTTGCCAATTTGTATATAACTCATTTGCATTGGCAAACATGTTCCGGGGGAAGCATCACCGTCTCCTGGATTAGAGTCAGCTTTGTATTGTATAGGGTTGGATTCTACAATGTGAAATAGCAAAAGCAAAAACCGACGAAACAGCCCCGGTAGTGAGGAAGAGAGATATCTTCTTGAGTAACATTTCTTTGAGCCACCAGTTAACGGCACATATGTGCTGTGTTTCGGGAAATAGAGCACATCCATAACAATAAGCAGGAGAAGCACAATAGGTCACAGAGCAGCACCACGGCTGCCAGAAGAGTTATAATCAGAAGTAATTCCACTTTCATCGGGAGCGACCATGTGCTGTCTGGAAACCGTCAGCGCTCTTGGAACGCGTCCTTGACCAAGCATATTTGCTTGGCTGAAGCTGCTGCTTGTATAATCAGAGACAATGGTTTGACAGAATGTCACAGCAACACTACCGGTCTGCTCGAGAATCTCCCGGAAGCGGCTTTAGTGTCCTGGCCGCCTGCAGGGAATCCCATCCAAGAGGATTCGTTTAAATGAGTCGGAGGAATCAGATTGCCGTCGCTGAAACAATCAAAGCTCAAATGTGAGCCTAGTTGGCTCGCATCCCTATCGCCGACACTCAATCCTCCACCGGATCAAAGTGGCCTCCACCACGTCAGTTTCTGAGCTGAGTGCATCATTCAAGCGAGCGAGGACTATAACTTCCTCTCAGCGGGGCGCCTCTTTCCTGTTTTGACATGGAAGTGCTGCATGACAGAGTGATAGGTGCCTGCCACTGATCGAGCCAAATCAAACCCGCCTGTGATCTGCAGGACTGAGACTTTATGCAAATGAGTGTAGCTGAGGTGTGTTAGCCTGCTGCTGTTATCATCATTCCCGTGTAAATATGTGTTCCTCTGCACACACACACCTGACGGAGACGTGGCGCTGCAGGAAACGCCACGCCACCGAAAACACACTGATTTAAAAATGTGTGATCTGCCACCATGCTGTAAAATGTATTGAGATGACTCTGATACCTCTGATGAACATGGAGTTGTTTTAACAAAATTTGCATTTGACCATGAATACAAAATCACTGTTATGACAAAAAATATCACAACAACAACTTTTAAACTAATCCCGATTTTGAGTAAGTGAAGGCAAGCTACAAGTGCAAGCCTTAGTCCTCAATTAGGATTCATTGCTCAGATCTAATTATCTGGTGAATGGGTCATGGTCCTGAAAATGATGCACATGCACGAAAGAACATCAACACGTCTTGCTACTGTTGTATTGAAGTAAACAAAATGGAGACCACAGAAGTTGTTTTGTAGACTTTCATGTATAAGATGTTATACGGTGGGCACATGATAGTGAATCATTGATGTCTTTATGTGGCCTCTACCTCTGTGTGGAGGTGTGCGTGGATACAGAGACGAGGCGGTGAATCAACGAATGTCGCTCTAGAGTGACGGCAAGGTCAAACGCATCCATCCAACAGAATCGGAATTGAATAACACCTCACTCCACGATGTTGTCGCAGTCAGATATGAATGCGGGGCAGAAGAATGTAAACAGGGCAAGGCCAAACATTCGTGTTTCCAAAGACATGTCGCCGGAGCTGCCATCACTGTGCTTTGATACAGCACGGGGGGCATACTATGAATACAAGCTGCAGATTATAGGGAGATTTGTCAGCCAATACAAATGTTCCACCGGGTGTTGCAGCTCTGATCCACGCACCGTAATATATATTGTACCCAAGAGCTGACATGAACATTAGCCAGATCTGGAGAGTCGAGCATCCATCTCTGCATATCCTGAAAGTAAAGCGAGCGATGCTTTACTGGCTGCGGCTCGGGGCAGAGGGGCCTCCGTTGCTCTCCTTCCTCAGCTGACATGCCGTATCACCTGTCAAAGTACTTAGATAATTGGATATGAGAGGGATCGCAGTCTCACCACTATAACCAATGACACTGTCAGCAGTGTCATTGAGAAGCAGCATCTTCTTGCTCTACGGGTCCAGACGGAGGGAAGGACTGAGGTAAATGTATTTTCGGCCGGCTGACTGAACAGGGGAGAGAGGGATCACAAATCACCTGGCTCAAAGATGCCTTCCCCTCGCCAACGAGAGAGTGGCAGTAAATGTTTACAGTTTCTTGTCATGTAAAACAACTCAAAATAGCCTCGCCTCCCCGGAGAATGACAAGGTGTTATCTTTCACAGATGCAACCTGAGGGCAAAAAAACAATGGACATCTCAAAATACATGTGTTTGTTCTGGTCCAAAACGTCACTCTATCGCCTGGATTGGCAGCCACTGGTTTTTTATGCTCCTCTGGTCAAACTTAATACAGCTGATGGGAAAAAAATATTCAAATTTCCAATGTATATCAAGATGTCCAGGTTTACCAGGAGAATAAAGGTCCCCAGGGCATAGGACCTCAGCGTGCCATTTGTGTCGTGATTTTGATATTCCTCTCGTAATGTAGGTGCTCACACTTTTTCCATTCCCTTTTGCCCTTATGAGATTTTCTAGAATAAGTGTATTATATATTAATTCTGTTCAAATGATTCCCTGCGTAACAGTACACCTCACAGCTTGCCCTTATTAGCCGAGGCAAATGGAACGATCGCTCTGAGCGGGGAAGAGTAAATCTGGATTGCCTCAAGTCAATCCTTTCATGAAATTCAGTTATTACTACGCTGGGGTTTGCTTTTTTTCTTTTCTTCTTCGTACAAAATCACTGGATCTCAAGAAAAAACTAAAGTCAAACCTCTCGCTTGTGTTTGCACAACAAAAACCCATTATAGAAGTAATATTTCAGCTTTTTTTTTACAGGTGGAGTTAGAAATAACAGGGACTCCATATTGAGAACGTGTTCATAAGGGAGGAAAACAGCAGCAGCCTGAGTGTTGATCCAAATGAAGACTGCCGTTTAATACCTCGGCCACACATGAATGACTGCGTCTGACAGCACGCCTGGATTGTGCTGCGGTTTTCACAGCAAGAGAGAGGGAGAGGTATAAATGAAACAGCGTATAGGAAGATTAATTACCAAGTGGTGGCTGACATGGAGACTGTCTGTCTGACTTATCCTCAAACAATGTAATGAACCAGGAGACAGCATCCGGAACCCAAGCGATGCAGAAAACAAACCCACGTAAGCGTGTAAACATACATGATACTCACTTTGTCGGCTTAATAAGTGGACTGCTTCCTAAACGAAAGGACGGCAGGTCTTCCGTGATCGTGCCCTTTCGAAGAAGAAACTTTTCTGTGAGATCGAATCCTGTGAACAATGTGTGACCTCAGTTAAACAGGCGGATGTGGACATACGTAGAGATCAACTGGGCTCGGTCGGGGACATACCTGTGATTTCCAAGGGACGATCTAAAGCATCGGTAAACCTGCGCTCCTCCACGCTCAGAGGGGGACAAGAGCCGTCTGGAGGGAAAGCCACAGAGGGGCTGTTAGTGCTGAGTATTGATGTTCATTTATGGTTGAAGACAGTTTAGAATAGTAGCATCGGGAAGGAAATATCATTTCCCCATTGCATTTCCTATCATAAAAAAAAACACTTGTGAAAAATCCACATCAGAGAAGGAGATCAATTTACTTTTTCTTTTCATTAATATTTTAAAATAAGGGAAAATACCCAACTGAGACCGAGATGTGATTTAGAGGCTACATTACATCCCATAAAACCTCAATGAATGGAGGCTGGCATTCTTAATACTGATTGTCCTGTAATAATTTCCCAAAGTTTTAGTTTTTACCAGAGTCTTTTTCAGACAAATACATTACCCAAAGAATAGTGATAAGAAACACTTTAAACACTATTAACACTGTTCACATTATTATATAAATTTACAGATGTTTTTGAATGCATCACTAGTTTTTAAAAATGATTACCCTAGGAGTATTTTATTTTTATCATCACATTTCAACACGTCTTCCTGTCTGTGTGTATATTCTTTGAAGCAACAACAAGAGAACATTCAATTTATAAACAAAACCTTGACGGCTCTATTTTGACACACAAAAGGACAACAACCACACAAACCTGTCTGTTCACTCACTGCCATTCCAAACGTGCAGTGAATGATGTTTAAACTCCAGAGGACAACAGTCCATCTCAGCGAGCACAACATGGCTCCGACACTAGAACGTAGTCCACTTGAAAACCTGGATGCAAACAGAATACACATATATTCTTATTTCACAATTCAGTTAAATACAATCTTAAGGTTTGATAAAAACTGAAAGAGGCAGATTCCAGAAAAACTAATCTTATTCAAGTCATATTCTGCATGCAACTATCAGCAGAGGTACACAAAACTGTTAAACTTACAAAAGTTATGTTTTTCCGTTGAATTAAAGTGATGAATTGTATTTATATCCGCTGTTTAGTATAATTGAAGCAAACTTAATTAGTACAATTTGATGTAAGTTCTTGAAGTAAAGTTGCAAACATACTTGCAAGTATTCTACTCATTTCAATTAGAAAACCTTATTCTGCTGCGTACAAACAGCAACGTTGGCCACAGTTGGATTCATCCAGCTACAGCACTATAAAAAACCAAAGTTTGTTTGATTGCTAAACAAACTAAGATGAATACAATTAAAACAGTTTCACTCCTTTATCTCACACTCTGTCTGCTAATCTTATCTTTTCATTTTAGCAACTTAAACTTAAGTGCAACTTAACTGTAAATCAACCCTGAATTGAATCTTTTACAGCCCCGCTCTCCAACCCACTCAGGGGTCCCTGAAAGCCTCCTAATGTATTTATGTCAAGTTACTCCACATGGAGAATGCACTTGTGAGTTCTTCATTCATTAGCTTCATGAACACCTGCCGTACAGTGATGAATGGAGATGTCTATACGGCAGCTAAATCATTATACTCTAACCTCTGTTTATGTTAAGATTTCAATTGATAGCCGGCGAGCCGAGCTGCCTCTCGTTCTCCGCAGACAGTTTATAATTCATTAGGGTCTCGACGCCACAAATTGGCGGTGGAATTGTGCCGATACACTCCATCGAAGATAAAGACAACACAATGGGCTGGTGTTGCTGTGTCTGGTGTTTATCTAAATTCATTAACTCGGCAGGTTTAAGTGGTCGTCATTCATCATTACTCCTGATTAAGTTTACAGCATGTGTCCCAGGGTATCTCCAGAGGAGGTTTATTTACAATACTCGAGTATACTGGGATGTTTGTTGCTAGGCCTGTTCTTAGGTCTCTCGCGACAAAGCCTTGATCTTTGTCACTGGGTTGCTCCATTAACAGGCTGTTGGGTTTGATGTGGGAGCTGTCAGCGGTGCGTCTCGATCAAGGACGTCACGCGGAAGGGATCAAACCTGGAAACCTCCAGTTACAAGTGGGACTCTTACAACCACATGACTTCGCTGCCAAACCAACATCTCCGGCATTAATGTCGCGCCATTGCAAAGAAGGCGAGGCAATCTGTTCTGAAGTACAATCAATAAAGTACACTGAGACTACTCACTGTCTAGACATTGTGAGTAATTTCTGGATTACTCTGCATCCAATTTCACGCGGCTTTATTTCAAGGACCTTCAAGAAGAAGAAGAAGAAGAAGAAGAAGATATAGAAGATGAAGAAAAGGAAGAAGAAGCTCCATATAACCCTACACCCTGCTTCATAAAGTGGCACTTTATATGCAAACACGCGAATATGTTCAAATCAATTTGTGTGGGTGATTATTCTCTTCTAACAACACACTTAATTCCTTGTTCGTTAAGCGTATATTAAATGCGGCGCAGGCAATTCATTAAAGTCATAATGTAACCTGCTTTTCTCAGTGTGCAATCCCCTTAAGCCTCCCTTCCTGTTTCACACTCATCCATTTCCACCGAGGAACAAACCGCCACGGAAGACAGAGCTGAGCACTGAACTTGACCTCCAACGACCACAATAGCCGCCACAACACATTCAGTTAATTTATATGCCCAGTGTCACATAAGTGTGACCAACAGTATTTTTAGCCTCGGTCTTTAACAGCCACCTTCTTATCCAAATTAATTTCGCCCCAAATGATTAATTCCCATCCACTCTTCCCGAGCACTTGTGCCTTCTCCCTCTGCCGGATCACAAAGTTGGGCGTGCGGGCCCTACAGTAAGCCGTCATGGCGCATGGAGATGAAGTGACCACGCCACTTACAACTGCAGCCATGCATGGGCCGCAGACGAGTAGCAACTACAGAGGTATCACGTTCCCTGTCTGTGTGAAGGCGCACGGCATTCCCACAGTTTCTGCAAATGCACGCAGCACAAGGCGGCTCCCTCACCTCTAGCCCTGCAGTCACAGGCACTCCACAATCTTTACATGACTGACCCTTGTTGTTGAGGATTCTGTGCAGGAGTTAAATGTGGTGCTTTGAAACCCACACGTTATTGTACCTCATCCACTTGAAGCGAGCAATGCTGCTGCACCATCTGCTGTAAATCGGAATCGATTTCATTCCTGTGGGTGTGGATTTTTAGGCTTTGGTCACACACACACACACACACACACACACACACACACACACACACACACACACACACACACACACACACAACTCCCATTCATTGTGTACAGGCAAACCAAAACCTTATCTTAACTTAATTAATGTCTAATTGAAACCTTAATCTAACCACAATTCGCATCTTAACACAAACCTTCACTACGACCAATCCATTCCTAACTCTAACTTTAACCTAACTTAACCATAATCTACATCTTACCCCTAAGATTTAGGACTTCAGAAATTACATTGTGCCTCATTGGGACCAGGCTTATAGGACTTCATAGGACGTTACATGGATTTGCATTGTTTTCCATGAGACAAATCTTAACCTATCCTTAAATATGTATTCACCTTAAAACGCCATGATTTACTTGTCTTTAATGAGAATGATTTAGGTCCCCATAACAAGACTAATATCTGGAGCAAGCACACAAACACACACACACACACACACACACACACACACACACACACAAACTCTCACACACGCACACACACACACACACACACACACACACACACACACAAACACTCACACACACTACCGTCTCTCCATCATTTACTCAGCCACTTTCAGTAACTGGTAATAACTTCACTGTAACTCTTTGCGATATTCAAAGCAGCGTGTTGCTCTGCGCCACCGCTGATTGGCTGGATGATTTTTTTTTTTTAGTATTATTAATTACGGCACACGTAGATCGGATCATATTCCTGCAGTATCCGCCACATTTCGGACTTTGCTGTTAACAAGTGACATAACGGCGCCTGTTTACGGTCGCGGTGCGCTCACAAATCCCCAATCCCCTTCCCACTTTACGCACAAGTTATAGAGATATCAAGCCATGCGTAAACATCCAAAGTCCCGCGTGCCAAGCGACAGAATACGCACAGTGGGTCCGTTTCAAATTGATTTTCAGCATGTTAACGCGCTTGCCTTTGCATTGTGAAGCGATCTCTAATCCTGCTGAGGCATTCGTGCGGGATGAGTACTTACAGTTGCGGGGCAAAGTTTCCTCTCTATGGCAAAAACGCACCAAACGCGGAGAAAGACGCATAATCCATGTGTGATTCCAATCAGTCCGATTCCGGATTCCAGGACTTGGAAATAAAAGTCACAGTGGGATCGCCCGCTGGATCTCGGTCCTTATTAGTTGCACCGAGTGGCCCTCCCACTCTGTCATTATTTCTGAGATGCACCGGCTGAGACTTGAGCAAACAAGAGGAGCGCGCACTGAAAGCTTTCACATCAGGGGGGAAATAAATGCCCATCGGGGAGTCCAAACAAAACCTCTCCCATTCAGCAGAGCCAGGTGCGGGAATTACACTGTTTGATGCTTTATCATCTTATCAAGTTGTCTGAATAGGATTTGTTGTCCCTTTAAGGTGGATTAATGTGCATTACTGGCAATGAGATCTGTCAGGTCAAAGTGAGTGTATGAGAACAATACCAACACCTGTCTATTCATCACATGATGCCCCACAGCACATTGTGTTTGCTGAATTGGGGATCCAGCATGATAGAGTGACAGCTCTCAGCTGCAAAGCCAGGCCCAGTGTTACAGCAACATGCTCCATGCTCATACTATTTTAGTCAGAACACGCAAATGCCATGTGGCAATACTATCCTGCCGTACGGGAAGGCAACTACTTCAACATTCCCTCCACTGTGGAAGTGTCAGGCTGAGTTTCTGATGCAGCTTCAACAGCCTTATCAGTGTCCTCTCTCCCAGCCTATCAATTCTCCTCTGTACCCAAAGCCCAGGTTGAAAATGGGTCTGTCAGTGTTTCCACAGTACATCCACACTGTTTTATTACTGAGAACCACATGAAGGTTAAAGCAGAGCAGGAGTCGCTGCACTTTTGTTGAAACAGCACACCAACAGTTGAAGACACCCGGTCAGTAAGAAACAGGTGTTCAGACTCCACACACTACTGTTTGGACAGATGATGTCCATGCACCCTCCCATTTCACACAGGACACACACACACACACACACACACACACACACACACACACAAAGATGTCTTCTTTACCAAACTGTGATGGCAAAAAAAAAGACACAAAGAGGAAACAGTTTAAAGAACAACTGGTGATTGGAATGAAGCAGGTGGCTTTAGGCTGTTTCTATTGAATGCAGAATATAAGCATTTTACATACGAGTGGTTAATGTTTCTTCAGGACTTTATATGTGTGTATGTATATATATAAATATATATATGTATTTATGTAAAACTTGAGACATTTAATTTAGATCTCCCTCATAGGGGAATTACATTTTTGGTAGCTGCATTATTCTTTTTTTTGCTGAGTGCAGAAAAGCATAGGAAAATGACATTTCTGTAAATGAATAGAATTTTCCGTTGGCAATAATTCCACATTTTTATATAAATATAGATGTTTACACTAGATTTGTAGAATATAGTCTGCCTGTAGGGGTGGTGGGGGTGATGAGTGTTTTAATTCAAATATAGAAACTCCAATTTTGACTTTCCTGTCTCTCTGCTGCGATGTACCATTGTAATGTAAATTCAACCCGAGCTGATGTGTTTATCCCCTCTCAGTCTGATAGTCTGTATCACATCCACTGTTCTCTGGAGAATTGTGTAGCCCTCAGTGTTGGCTCTCCTTTTACTCGCAAGAAAAAACTTTTATTACCACTAACGGGTTGATAACACAGATTTTTGGCAGTTAAAGGAACAAGTTCTCTGATTAAACAAAATAACCCCCTCTCAATCAGATGTATTAACATTGAATAAAGTAATTCAAGTTAAATCAGACATGCTGAGAGGGAACACCAGCTCCTCTTCAAGATATCATCTACTAAACCCACAACAGTGGAGCTATTTCTTCTATTCAAAATACATAAGAAAATCTCCTTACCTCTATTGTGTAGGGCTTGCAGAAGAAGTCTCAGTGATGGATAACTTCAAATCATCAATTTTAAAAGTATCTGAAAGGTTCAGGGCCACGAAAAAAATGTGGGGATTTTGTGATTTGGGTTGCGCACTCTTTAAGATTGGGGCAAAACTGGGGCCAAGGTGAAATAATGATAATTGCCTTTGCCTCTTCATGGACCGTGATGCAACTACATCATGTAAGATTTAACAGTCACATCGTACATGTCCATAAAGAGTTCAAATCAGAGCATTTAAGGTCAGTGCTAGAAGATTTATTCCTGCCTTTTACTAGCGTATGCTGATATCGTGTATCACAATGCAAAAATGCATGTGTCACTTCCAGGTCTAACTTGACGCAGACACACTTTTGATTAAATGGTGCAAATTCCATTACTGAATTGAAACAAAACCCTTTTTGATTTTGCGAAAGTAACCATTTTGACTTTTACAAATTTAGACAAAGCTTTTTGTGGACTGCATCCTGAGATACAGTTACTGCATCACCTAAACCTGTGTGCTTCTGCTGTCACTAAAAAGACAGAGTGTGTGTCAGTGTAAAACAGGTGACAAATGCAACCCACCAATTGCTGCTTCAAGGTAAAAGTTTCCAAGCTCACCGGAGTGACATTTCATAAGCACCAAGGTCCCCACCGCTGACAGGCGGCTTTAAAATATCCTTGAGATTATTGTTGTGTGAGAAGTATTCTGTGAACATTTTTATCCAAGCGAGAACATCTCTCGGAGCAAAATGTCCCTTGCACAGCATGAATCAAAGGTTAACAACACTCAATCTGTTTTTTCCCCAGTAATGTGCACATGTAGTGTCGATGGCGTCATCGGTTATTTGAAAGTGTGGATTCCTGAATGGGGTTTATAATTGTTCTTCCTAGAAATAATAACATTCTTATTGTAAGAATGAGCTCAATAACTTTTGATAAAAGTCAAACATGTAGGTGCAGTCGGAAATTCTGACACCATATTTCCATATATTCTAATGGAGAAATGGCCTCAGACTTTTAGACTCTGTATCCTCCTACATTATCTTCTTTTGGACAGTGTTGTGGGCAGCTATGCTGTAGCTTAGTCTCTGCTCCCTGGGTGAGGACAAACTGTGGGTTTCAGAAACCAGACGTGAATGAAAGAGTGAAATATGTTATCTTCGATTAATGATGCTTTCAAAAGCCTCAAGGAGCGTAGGAGGTTCAAATCAAATGTATTCACAGTGTGGTCTGTGGATGATCCAACCATGACCATGTTTACACATTTCCTTGCAAAGTGAAATGCTTGGTGTTTGAGTGTCTTTGGACTAAGTGAGCCTGGCCATCGCTTTGACCTGTGATATTTTTTTGATGATTCTGTCATAACTCTCTTAACTGTGCATTATTCACTGTTCTATATTCATCTCTCTGTGCAATATGAATGTTTCATGTGCAGTCCATTCACCGAACATGTTCTGAACTGCACACATTTTTCCTGTCTTTATATTGCATATATTAGTCGTATTCAATTTAATATTTTTCTGAATTTTTCTATTCCTTGCATGTATTGCATGTTACTCATTACTTACTGATGCTTATTTTGACTTTTGCTTCTGTAATCCTGCAAATTTGTCATTATGAGCTAATAAAGGATCATCTTATCCCATATGGTGTAACAAAGTTGGATATTTGATTGATACAAAACTAAAGAAGGCAACGTTTCCAATATGTACAAGTAAGGATGTGAGCTGTTTTGTTTCTCTGAATAAACTAAAGCAGCGATCAGGAATGAATTAATTTAAAACTTGTAGAGCAGATTTCCCAAAATTTTCTCAAATGGGAGATTTACACCTCAAGATATTTGTTGCTTTTCTGGGGAATTGGCATATGAGATATCTCTTTCATGGCATTTCGGCTTTCATAGACAGTTCAGTGAAAAGTCAGATAACAGGGGACACGGGGGGTGTGGCAGGCAACAGATGGTCATGCTGATCCTGACCCAAAGACATCACATTTACATGTTTGGCACCCTCGTGACACAACAAGAATAGAATTCCAAGACATAATGGCAGAAATTTATCTTGCATAGATGTTTTTACACTGGTGATTTTTGATCAGTGCATTTAAGCATCTATGGTTTGTTTTGCTTTTCATGATCTAATTTGATCTAACAGAAGTTGCAGAGACAAATGTGAGGATTTAAATCACCTCTGGATCGTATCAGCAGAATTAAACAGATTTTCTGTCTCTTTTATCTCTAGATGGGGTCTGTCCAGGTGCATCGACAAATATTGCTGCCACAATGAATTGTGGGAGGGCATTTGCTCTTGTCCATTCTTAAAAGATGGTGCTGTTTTTCCTATGGTAAAGGAGATAAGTTAGGAAGCATTAATGGAAGCTCCTTTGTTTTTCATTTTGGGAATTTGAACAGATCTGTTATGACGGTTGTTGAAATACTTCCGGGTCCTTTAATTCAGTAATGAAGGCTTCGCAGTAAAATGGAATATTCGCACACACCTGGTTTTAGGGGAAAGTATCAGTTGAATCCACAACTTCACCACAAACATCTTTAATTCGAAGACAGGAAAATAACTCAGGGTTAGATATAGGACTCTGGAATCGTGCTACCATTGCATAGATAGATTTGTGGGCATTCAGTCTTCTTGGATAGGGTACCAAGTGATCTACAGTGCACCATTTCTTATTTAACATGGTATTTGTTTAGCAGGCATTGATGGTTAATGTGGGCTACCTCTGTAACTGAAACTGTAGATAGGTAAGATGAGTTGCTCTGGAAACAAATCTGTCAATTTCCCAGGGAACTTTCAGTTCTCTGGGAGTAAGGAGAGTGAAACAGATAAAGCAGGAGAGATAGAACAATTATTACAGAGCCTGCAAAATGTATTATTCTTTACAACGATAATAGGTAAGCAAGCACAAAACAATCTGTGAACAAACGTGTTCTATCTATTAGTGTACAATTTATTATAGATTGGACAGGAAGCAGAAGAGAGTGAGGAGGAGAAATTAAGAGTGAAATGAGGAGAGTGAAGAATTAAGTGGCACGATAAAGAGAAGGACGACAAGATTGGAGGAGAAAAAAAGTTAGGTCTCATTAGTTAAGTCAATCTTTCATCTATAGAGCATATGAAGAATGACACAGGGAGAGTGAAGACGAGCAGGCGGAGGAGGAGGTTATAATGGGTCCTTCCCAGAAAAGGAAATGCCATTTTAATAACAGCACATTAAGAGAATTTCCAATTATACTCCCAGGTCAGGACTGTGCAATGGTTCACTGCACGCTTTGAAATCCTTCTTTTTTCAATTGGCAACTGGGGAAGAACGGCGACGGCAGAAAACCAGCAGACGGAGAAGCTTAAAGCCTCACTGATTACCCGCTCCGGTGTGCCCTGCATGTGTCAGCAAATTCTGCAGTAAGGTCGATTCTCCCTCAAGTAGAACATGGTTTAACTGTGCAAGAAGGTGTCTTTGCACACGTTGTCTATGTTTGCATGGACACCCATATTCAGACTAGTGACCTTATTCAGAAACACATTATTTTGATTATATTATTAGAGTTGCTAATAGAATATAACATTTATATATATACATTTATCTACTATTCCATTATGGCTGAGGTTATTCTGTGCATTTTAAAACACTAAACCTGAAATGGTTTAATGATGATGCTACCGTGAACTATCTTTAGTGTTTTATTTCTAATTTGGCAAAAGCTACGACTCATTTTTATTCTTGACTTCTTCTTCCTTCTTGTTTACACCCAGGGCATGTGCCATTAACTGATATGTTGATGCTGTGACCTTCAATGGGACTTTAATTATATATGTAGGATTAAGACATATACATTTAGGATAAACCTTATTTGGGTTATGGCAATCAGAAAATGCTGTTGACATGGCAGTGTTCTATTCAGACTATTGGCTTAATCAGGGTAAAGAATAGTGGTGTCAATGTGCAAAGATCTGTTCACTGCACAATGCTACTGAATTTGAATTTGTGATGAGACTAATCATTGACACGTAAAGCTGCTGCCATTAGCTGTCAGGTATTGTGAGATACAGGATAGCATCACATCTGTGGAAACAAAACTGATGTATTTTGTTGAACTGAAAGGAGAATCAGCAGAGGAAGCTGCTGCTAAAGTGTTGGTGGTATTCTAAAAAATGTAACCTCGTAAAGATATTTCTGGCATTTTGTAGAGCATAACAGTTTGTGAAGGTTCAACATCTCTACTAGCACCAGACATACTCTGCAGCAGGAGGTGATTGTCTCGCTTGCCCACTTTATTCAGAACACGGCCAGAGCTGCTTTGGAAATGGTTGCTCTTGATGTTGCGTGTCTGATATTGAGATATTTTTACATTTACAGATTTGACAGGGTGAAGAGCTTCTGTGAGATGGTCGACTTTGAAGGGACAGTATATTGACCTGATTGGAAGTGTTCCTAATGACAGTATTAATGACATGGACATAGCATCAAAAATAAAATGACTTCTCATTGATACCGTAGCTGCAGAGCTTCGACTCCCTAGGTTTCAATGTGCCCTGTATAATCTGCATATGACTAATCTATTCAAAAGGTCACTATGTCACAACACTGAAACAGTATGCAAACCATCACGTTTCCATGTGAAACGACAGTGAGCAACATCGTATGGTTCAACATCTCTGACAAATGTGTTGATCATGACACCATCATTTGGTGCATTTGCTATAAACATGCAATGATAAACAAGAGGATTGTATCAGATCCCCTCTCTCTCACACACAATGAAAGAACTGTATGTTCTTCAAATTCTTCAGTAAACAATGCAGAAACAATTTACAGTCGAGTCACTTTGGTCTGGTCCCCCTAATCCACTACACGTGCAATCTCATAATGAACATAATGACACCACATCTTTGTGGTGTTTGTCCACATGCTTCTGTGCATGTGTTTCTACACGCATGCAGCCCGGTGTTTGCACTGGATAAGTACAAACACAACCTCAATTGTTTCCCCTTGAATGCAAACAGAGTGATCTCATTACACTCGTCACATCACTATTGTTGAAGGGGTTAAGAGGCCAAAACACCTGTTCATTTTAAAGGATTGTTTGTTAAATCGACATATGGCAAAGAACTATCGACTATGACCACATACTGTGTGTTACTAATCTGTATGCAGACATTATCACTGGTGTGTACATTTCATATGCCCGTACAAAACACAAAAGGCATTAAGAAGTCTCATTCATCACCTCTGAGTGCTCACCTGGGCATTAGAGGATCGAGTATCCAGACAGAAACAAAGGGAATTCAACAGATGTGCACTACACCATGTCAGTTCTGCCTCCGTGTATAGTTCTGGAAGGTATTGTTGAAATACTGACATGCCTATTGAAATTGAATGAAAGGAAATCAGTTGGTTGCAACTCAACTGGGATAGATGTAAGGTTCCCTTTGATATCAACTCAAAGATTCAGTGTTGAACCTACAAGTACAGGGGGGGTCATGAGTATTTTGATATAAAAAGTTAAATTGAAAATCATTGAAAGTCAGTTTGAAGTAATTTAAGTACAAAGTCCACGTTTTTTAGTTTTTTTTCAATATAATTATTCATTATCAAACATATCAACACATTATTAATATTGATAATTGGTGTACAGAAAGTAATTGCCGTACTGTTAGAAGCCTTTTCAATGGGGAAGCTTTTTTTTCTTTTTTTCTATTCGATTTATATTTGTTCATGCTATTCACCTGTAATGTCTTTGCTTTAAATCATGGTTATAAATGAAGGTTGCTATTTGGTTCCAGCGAGTTTAATTCAAAAGTGTCCAAATCAATAGTGAGCGAGCAATTAACTGGTACGAAAGGTCCTTATTCCAGTTAGTAATGGACTTACCCCCAGGTGTATTATGTTCATTTTCAAAACTGAAAAGAAACTTTGATTCGTAATGTTACTATGTCCAGGCCTTGCAAGGGTAACCACTCAAATAATAGTTTAAAGTGGAAATCTAATTTCGTCTCAATAACTCGGGACATGGAAAAGCAAGACTGCACACGCTGAGACCGGTGTTCAGACAATAGACTCCATGAAGGAACAGACTTCTTTCACACAATGCTCTTAAGACTGTGAAAATGGAGGTAGAATGAAAAGTCAGCAGATTTGTTATGTCGCCATACCATGGGGTCTGTATGCAAAATGCATTTGATAAGAACTGAAGGGAAAGGTGAGTGGGCCTGGCGTATGGATGGAATCTCACCATGCCCATCGAGATTGGAAGAGTTTATACAGTCCTGTGGCTGCATGAGTTTAGATCCTCTGCTGAATGAAACAGAAGCTCATGTCACTTGACAACCATTTTTTCAGAGGGATCTAAGCTGATGCATTTATACGTCAAATAAATACATACAGTGTTTTTTAGGGATTGATGGCCCCTCTCGTCACTGAGTAGAAGAGAAAGAAGATGAAACATCCCATCGATTTTCCTCAAGTCACTGCAGACTGACTACTGATTTCTGTTATATCGTGAAACTCTCAATGGAAGTTACTCTATGTTAGTGATAATATGATATATAAGAGAAGGCATAGAGAGAAATATTGCTTTTACATATTCCTGGGGCCCTTTGAAAAAGAGAAAACACTGGCTACATGAACAGAACATGTGAACAGAACACGTGAACTGAACATATGAACTGAACACATGAACAGAACATGTGAACAGAACATGTGAACTGAACATATGAACTGAACACATGAACAGAACATGTGAACAGAACATGTGAACAGAAAACGTGAACTGAACATATGAACTGAACATGTGAACAGAAAATGTGGACTGAACATATGAACAGAACACATGAACATAATATGTAAGAACAGAACATAAAAAATTGAACACATGAACAGAACATATAAACTGAACATATAAACTGAACATATGAACAGAAGATGTGAACAGAACACGTGAACAGAACATGTGAACAGAACATATGAACAGAGCATGTGAACAGAACACGTGAACAGAACATATGAACAGAACATGTGAACAGAACACGTGAACAGAACATGTGAACAGAACATGTGAACAGAACACAGGAACAGAACATGTGAACAGAACACGTGAACTGAACATATGAACTGAACATGTGAACAGAACATGTGAACTGAACATATGAACAGAACACATGAACATAATATGTAAGAACAGAACATATAAACTGAACACATGAACAGAACATATGAACAGAACATATGAACTGAACATATATACTGAACATATGAACAGAACATGTGAACAGAACACGTGAACAGAACACGTGAACAGAACATGTGAACAGAACATGTGAACTGAACATATAAACTGAACACATGAACATAATATGTAAGAACAGAATATATAAACTGAACACATGAACTGAACATATAAACTTAACATATTAACTAAACATGGGGGGGGGGGGCTTCTCCATGGTGACGACACGGCTGCTGCTCGTCCTCCACCGCGATGACGTCAGCAGGAACACGTGGGTTTGTTATTGCAGGAAGTGAAGATGGTGGCCCAGTCGCTGCTCTCCGAGTCGGCGCTCGGATGGTCTATTTTCACCTTTATACTCCTGGTAAGCGAGTGTAAACCCGTGTGAACCAGCAGCGTAGTAGCTTCGTGTAGTGGGTGGTTTGGTTTGAGTCGTGTTTAGCGGGATAAGAGGAGGATTAAGTCGGTGTGGGACTCGGCGCGACGTGGCTGCTGTGTATTGCCGTCCATACTGGCTGTGGTGCGAGCTAACATTAGCTGTGAAACATCTAACAGCCTGTTGTTGTGAAGGAAAGGAAGAGTGGCGCATTTAATAACTCGACGAAGGAAATGGGGGGGCATGCATTTTCTTGTATCTAATGTAGGCCACATGACGAGCGTATCTGCTGAGAAGGCACGTATCCAGCTGCGGGTACGGTGGTTTGATATGCGATTTTCTCTATTCACAGTCTTCCAAATGAGCAATGAAGTGCGTTTGAGTGAAACAACTGTAAATACACCTTGTCAGCCTTCGTGTCGTGTCCAGACTTTGACTTCAGCGGTGTTTAAATGGACGCCCGGAGGCCGGTCAGTTAAATAACCTGCTGCCCAATTTACCAGCACGTGATCCGAACTGGCAACTGCTTAGTGACATCAGAAGCCGCGCAGAGGAGACTCAAGCCAATAAGCTGCTCTGCCCCCCCCCCCCCCCATCTGCACAACCCTCTCAGCTGATCTTATTTGGATGCACAGCTCGCGTCGTTACCTGGCAAAACAAGCAGCCGGAGGCTTAAGGCCGTGGGCCTTTTAATTGATCCTGTCTGTGAATGGCAGCCCTTGATCTGAAGGGACCGCTTTTAGCAGTGTCCTCTCTCCTCGCAGCTTGTGTGCCTGGAATATGACCTTGTCATTGTGCGGCCCCCTCGTTTGCCTCTCCGTCTTTAATGAGTTTCCTGTCCATTACAATGACAATACCTCTCACCCTTTCTTTTTTTCATCTCGTTATTTTTGAAATGTTAAACAGCAACAGAATACACGAGTAGATTCATGAATTTATTCAAATGTTTTCTCCTCGTGTAGTTGTCCGTCTAACAGGGGCATTAATTCTTGCTTCGTATCAGAAGTCAACTTTGTATTATTTCCTGTCTGTGTTCACGTTGTGCTGACCGAGGATAAACAGAGGAAGTGTGATATAATCAGATCAGCTGTTACATAGCACATGCAGGCTATTATCTGTGTATAAATAAGCCCTTGTTGTGTTAACTCTTTAGTTTGAGCACTTCTTTTTGGCAATCAGCATTACACACTAGGGCTCAGAAATAAAACAATATCAATAATTCTCACTATATGACTTAATAAATTGTAATATAACAAAAGTCAAATTTATATTGGTTAATTGCGTATGTCACATGTAAGAACATTGAGGAGGTATTAATCATTGATTTACCTCGGATTTGTCAAATCTTTTGCTGTTTATCAAGTTTTTATCCTTCGCTGCTCTTACAGAAGAGTTTTAAATCACAACCGTCACTCGGAAGCAGTTTTTAAACTTAAACAATAATTTGACATTTACTGTGTCAATTATCAATATTGACTGATATGAAAAGTTTTGGCAATAGTGCCCAGACCTAACACATACACTTGCCTAGTATGAGCACATGATATTATTAGTATGCATACAATATGAAGTTCAACAAAATGTAGCTCTGCAAAACTGCTCAATGCTCTACAAATCTGGATTTTGTTGCTGGCTTTTGTATCAGTTATCACTTATATGTGCACTGAATATATCTTTGTGAGATTACATCTATGCAAACCAACCCTATGGTTTTTTGCCTCTATCCCATTTCTTTCTTTATACTCTTCACTTTTGGTTGTTTTGTCATTATGTATTATTCTCCATTATTTTTTTACTTTTCTTCCTTTTTAGGTGATCCTGGCCTTCTGTTGGGTCTACATTCGCAAATTCCAAAGTCGTCAGGAGAGTGAAGTTGTGTCAACCATCACAGCAATATGTGCACTGGCCATTGCCTTGATAACATCCGCACTTCTACCAGTGGATATATTCCTTGTTTCGTTCATGAAGTATCCCAATGGCACCTACAAGGTTAGTATGGGTTGTGTTAACCGTCAGTTTGAGAAATAGTAATGACTTTTCCCGAGGGAGCCTTTTACTTTACTTGGTAATTTCCTCAGCCACTGTGGACAATGTCTTTGTCTAAACCAAAAGCACAATGAATTTGTTGGCTCTGTCTTATTTGCCAAGTCATTGCATTTGTATCTATCTATTTGAAGATTTAGCAAGGTGTGTAATGATGTCTTCATTGGAACAGCAGGTAATTTGGTGATTTCTCTGGGTTGTGAAATGCCTCAATAGCTTAAGGGAATGTGTTTTTTTCTATCAGTTAATAATGGCAACCTGACATAGTTTGCACAAGTAAAGTCATCAAGAACACAATCCCTCACTTAATCAGTAATCTTAAACAGAAAGCTGAAAGAAGAATGGTATCGTCTCTTGGGAAAAGGTCATTTGAGCTTTTATCAGTGCCCCTAGAATCATAACACTGCAGCAACTGAAATAAATAACACTTTTTCTTAAGATTTATTTTTATTCTTGCAGGTTCCCAGTTTTTGGTCTAAAATTAAAATATAGAAAATGCTTATGACACACACTTCTGCTATACAAAATAAAAGTAGATTTAGACAAAGGTCTGACAGCTCTGAGTTACTCCCCCCATAGCCGGAAGGTTTGTGTCATCCTCTGTTTATGCCTGAATTCAGTTTGTGAACCCAGATAAACAAAATTGTCAGAGACGTCACGCTTGCAAGTTTGGCACGACCTACTCCTCCAGGCTACTGAGTTCATTCATTCTTCATTGTATTCTTTTTGTTTCATGCCTGTTGTGACTGGTTATAATTGTCATTCCCTTAACTGTTTCACTTAATATAAATTCTCACTATGGACTTCTCCTTTGCTAACATCTAGGATTGGGCAGCAAACAATGAGACAAGAGGGCAAATTGAAGACACTGTGCTCTATGGATACTACAGTAAGTGCATTCTCTCAATACTTTCCTATGTTTGTGCACATGAAAAAAATTAATCTTGGTCACAAAACCAACAAATTAGTGTACAACTTTTGAGGAATTAATAGGTTTTTTTCTATCGACCCTTTTATTTGAATATTTGTATTTTTTTAGCTGTTTTGTGAGCAATCATGGTAAGTGTTGCTGCGTCATTCCCCTAGTATATAAACTCAATGTCCTCTCTCAATTTATTGTGGTGCCAGTGAAATCGTTGTGGGTTTGCAGTCAGACTTTTGGATTCTCACGGTCTCACAGTATCGTTATCACACACGTAAACCGTTCTGGAGCAGTTTCATTTAGGCTTTCCTTTACGATTGGAGGCAGTTCGCTGATTTTAGACCATGTTTTTTTCTCAACCATTTTAACTCCCAAATAATTTAAAGAAAAACATGGCTCTATGATGAATGAGACTGTTTGTTCATTAAACCTTTCATTAAATGGTTTTGACTTTTGAAATAAAAGAAAGGGTTATCTTAATGCATAAAAGAACAGCGTATTCCCATGATAACACAGTATTGTATTTATATTGTGTCAATGTGCATTTATATTCACTGGTTGAATTTGTATTAATTGTTATATTAAACTTGCTGTATTGATATATTTATTTAGCATGTGATTGGCTGTTTGTACAAACTCTTCCTCCTTCATAACAGTTAGGACAGGACAGTCAAATCCAGTCCTTACAGAGCAAATCCTATTTACAAAACTGGTTAGTTCTAACCTTCACCAGAGTAGCATTCACTAATTTCACTAGCTGTAATTGTCACAATTAGCTTGCATTCAATGAAATTGTAATATTTCACAGGAACTGACATTTTGTTTTTGGCATGTGGCTTAATGTGACATCATTTTGGCATCATTAGTGCATTTGTCGAGCATTCATTCAGACATCTTGGATTTATCCTGCCTGATTCTCTTGCTAGGAGGGAGGGCAGGCCCGATCCCCAAGGATGGCTCCATAAATCAAGCATTTGCGCCTGGTTGCAATTCATTGGGACAGTATCCAGGCTATTTGGCTGATAAATTCCTAACTCAAGGCTATTAGAGCCTGTGAAATTTCTTCATGATTGTCATATTAAAGGATAACACAAGTTTGTTGTCTTTGACGATGGCAAATTCAGACGTGCCAGAGACACTAGATCACACGTTTTCTAACAGATGCTGGCTTAAAGTGCCTGTCAGCAACACTGTTATGTACCGTCTGTTCCGAAATGCCAAATGCAAGGAAGGCAAGCTGTCTCTTTGCCCAGACAGCCCAATCAAAGACACCCTTTCCACTGCTATAATGACATCAGAGAAGTGCCTTTCACTGAACATGAGCACTGCACATGAATCCAGCAGTCGGGGACTATGTTGTGCCTGGACACACAAATATGATTTCATACACAAGATTGATTTCCATGTTAGTATCCATACTTTGGATTAGACATCTTCCTAAATGGAAACCTTGCTTTATGGAGACTTAAAAAAATGAATAATTCAGTAGGCTTAGTCTTGAATGCTGGGCCGTGTCCTGTCAGTAATTTAATTCGGTTAATGACCAAACTGCCAGGAAACCATGTTCCTGGTGCACCAGTTACGCTCAAGAAATTTGTTCCACATCAAAAGAAGAGCTCTTATAGTCATACAGGTTTAGTAATTGATTTAGGAAGTATATTTCCGTCTGCTGAGAAAGCTTGAAAGTACATTTTAAGTCACAGACTCATTAGTTGTTTGCAGTGTGTGCTCAAGTTGCTGTGCCTCATGCAACACTCCATATCTTAATCTTTATCTTATGATAGAATTTTCACTACCAAATAAATGCTTTCACATTGCGTGTTAACTAGGCTTTATTATCTGAATTTGTTCATGCCACTCCGATATTTACATTTTCTTACATCATTTCTTGGCCATATCATGAGTCTGCTTTCTAGCATCATACTCTCACATCTACGTCTAAGGTAGAGAGAGGTTAAGATGAGGCATGAACGAGGTTGCTTCTTGCCTAAAGCATGTGCACATGATCACAGCTCTGGGAGTGTGTGGTACTGAAAGATCCACACACAAATTTGATGTGCTTGTAACCTTTGGCTGATGATAAGGAGGGTTGATGCTTGTAAAATCTCTTAAAATAAGAAAAAATCTGAGCCTCGGAGTTTTGATTGATATCTAGCTAATTTTGCTAATCCATTCCGCCTTCAGAGGTGCCAAATATTGACCCATAATTTATTTTTGTCATGTTACTTAGTTCATTGCATTTGTTATGATCAAAATTGAAGCTGTTTTTCTGTAGTATAATTAATCTGTTATATTCACATTTTGTCAAAATTTGTGAGATGTGGCAAAGGGTATTTTAAGTTGAATATTTTAATGGTACAGTAATCATTTGACATTGCTCTTCAACTGATTTCTATGTGACTATATTATCCACAGTGAATAGGTGACTGTCTTTGTTGATGGAAGTTGTAACCTAAATATGATAAAAATATCATCAATCACAGTCCATTTTACCACGGTGTTGTTGATGTTTATATGTGGACCAAGTTTATTTTTGAAGGACCATCACTTTCCTATTTGCCAGTAGGTGGAGACCAAGCTCCATGTGTGCTCAATGCACAGCTGCCTCACAAATCTAACCTTTAATGCCGAATGCTGTTTTAAGGCCACATTTGATAGCACTGTCCATTTTTCTCTTCACAAATGGAATAATTACAGGGCTGACAGAGATTTCCTATTTCCTCCAGTGCAAAAATGTTTTCTCTGAGCTCAATTGATTTGGAGTCAGTGGGGAACACAGTAAATAGGCATGTGCATGTCCAGGGATTTTTAAGAACTCAGCAGTATTCACTTGCTTTTGAAATCGTTCAATGTCCTCACATGGCCGTCATTTGGTGAGTTCCTTTCATTTGCTGGTTTCCAAAAATGCAAATGTCTCTCGGTGTTCATTCGAACCTGCGGTTGGCATCGTGAACGTGTCTACAGCAGCTTTGAATCCACTTTTCGGCTTTAAAATTTGTATTTAGAGGTTTTTACGAGCACAGTGTTGTCACAGTTGGGAAATTAAGGTGCAGTAATTATAAAATAGGATTCATTGATATATTATTGGAGTTGTGGATCCACGCAATTATACAGAATCAGTGACGTGATATTTATAGGTGACTATGCACCCTTTTATTGATTTAATTGCAGGTGTTAAAGGAGTCTGTCGCTGGTGTGAAATCTCACTGTTGCGCATTGTATGTTGCGCATACATTAACAGTACTGCCTTAGTAGGTCAAGTTAATGCATTTCAGCAATGTCACAGCTCAGACAGATACAAGCAGGCGTTTCTGAGTTTGTCGTGTTTTTGCATAGGATGAATTCTGAGTCTGAGAAAGATATGGAAATGACGGAATCCGAATGTACTGGAACTAATGCAAAACATTCAATTTGAAAATACTCTGTCAAACTGTGCGAAACATTATATGTTGTCTGTAGAGGGAATAAATCCTGCAGATGTTCACCAACTCGACTAAGTCACATTGAATAAAAATGTACCTTCAACTTGACAAAGAGGGATAAATATCGAAAACAGAAACACCCACTTCCTTTTAGAGCCCAAATAGCGTCTTGGGATCTTTGATGGACCTCATGTCTGAAAGCCTAGCCATTCATCTCCAGCCTCTGTCCATTTATACAGTTCCTTGGACTGCTCAGCACTTCAAAGCAGTGGTGCATATGAGCCTTAAGCAACAGGACAAAATACCCCGGGGCCCTTCAAATAAATAATTGGCTTTCTCCTTAACGTTTTTTTGATGCCATTTGCAGAAGAGAAGCATGAGAGGATGCAACCCTCGTGTAAGTACATTGAAAGTGCTCTCATTTTGTCTATGATTCTTATCCACCTACATGAGCACACAGAAGTTTACTGGAAAGTGTGTAGTGCTTCTTTTAAGAGCATTCAGGAAATGAGGGCATATTACAGTTCTATTTTGGAGGGCTACTTTGGTTCAGACAGGCCTTTTAATGATAAGAATATAGTGAAGCATGCTGAGTCATAAAATGTTCTTCATTTCAACCTATTTCTACCTTGTAATATATAAAACAAGTAATGAGATATTTAAACCAAGGATAACACTAACCCTCAGTTAGATAAACCTGTCTTATTACAATTTGGGTGAAGCCTCTATTCATAAGGCTACTACAGAGACGCCCACATTAAAACGATGTGGCTCAATGGCAGTATAACAACATATTTGATAAGGATGACAAAATGGAGATTTTACATTTGAATTACTATCCAATGAACTACAGTAAATCCAAATTACCCTCAACATATCTGTGATTTCCATGACGTTATTTAATAATTTCAGGTTGACTAATACTATTACTTGCTTAATGAGCTACTATTGGCTGATAATGAGGCTCTGGCTTTTTGGGAACATTCGGTGATGTGACTGGTGAAGTTGAAGTTTTGTCTCCGCAAGCTTAAGGTTTAAAATAAATGGGGGTGGTCAGGGTTAGGGTCTCACGTACTGTTCACCCAAAACGCATAACAGTTGACACTGCACTTCCCTTGGACCTCAGAAATAAACCTGCCAAGCTTGAAGCCCATCAATTGACAGACAGAAAGACAGATAATTCTTTGTCCAGAGATGATATTGATGATATTGCATAAATGTCATTACTCCATTATGCATGTCTGTCTTACTGAGTATGATTCCAATAAGACAACAACGTTTTCATCATCTTCTTCAAATGCTGATAGTTTGTCTTTTTCAATATATCTTACGTTATCCCAGTTCTTTTTTTGCTTTCGATAGAATTACTAATCAACAGGCCTGTGTGCTAATTAATATATTCATGATGACATTGCATCATATTTACGTTCTGAAACTGCGGCAGCTTTGGAGACTCTCTTCTAAAAGCACTCAAAACTCATACCTCTGTTTGTCTTATGACTTCAGTAACTCATGCAGCTGACAAATAATACTAATAAGTGACCTACTAATATAGAACTTTTAAAATGGTTGGTACTGGCAGATCACTCTATGGACTATGGGGTTTCCAAAAAGTTGCTATATTTGTCACTTGGTTTCTTTTCCGGCCAGTTGGGAAGCTTACAATAAAACCAATTTGGGACACTCATCAACCTGACCAGTGGTATGTCTTCAGTAATTCATACTGCCAACCTATAATAACTGACTTGAAGGATCACTCACAGCAGTTAGCCTTAGAACTTCAGCTTTTCTCTCCATGTGTCTTTGTCTTGCATGTCGGCAAACATCTGTTTACTCTCACACCGAGCCGAAACAGAGCAACAGAGGCATCAAACTAGAGTCCTTCATGCTGTCAAATTCAAGTCTGATATTCGCTAGTGTTTTATCCCAGGTTTGCTCCCCTCCAAGAATGGTTTCCTCCCTTGATGTTTACAGGAAATGAGAGTGCAAGCGCAAAGTGTCATACCTTTCAGCAAGTGTCTGCACAGACAGATATTTTCATCAGTCTCTGGAGTCCTTTGTCAAAGACAGTGTTTCTCTGACAAATCTCCCCAGGCGTTTAATTTTCACATTGTATATAGTATGTTCTGCGTGTCTACAAGGGACAAGTGTCCAGGTGCCAATGCCCCTTGGGAGGGCCTCAATGAGATGATGACAAGGGTCAAATGTTTCTCATTGATGGGAGGTAAACAACTAGCACCTCTCTAAATGGTATTTGATACAAGAATAAGTTTGTATTGCCAGGTCATAACATTTTGGGCTTTCAGAGTCACTTCTACCGATACTCTAAAATACATTTCCTTAATTTCCATCAATTTGCTTCTCCCATCAGTAAAGTTTAGTATATACTATAAACAGTATGAACACAAGAGATATGTTTAGGGTTAAGGCAGAACATTTAATTATTCACTCCTCTCCTCTCCTCCAGGGGGATAAATGTGCTAAACTTGTATCCCTGGTCAGGTATTCTTTCCAGTGGAAGATCTGTTTAGAGAGTAATGGATGATACATGCTAATTCAGTATGACCTATTCTCTCAGTATGTTTATATTCATGGTGTTATGATTAATTTCACCCATTGCTTTAACCCACAACTATATGCCAGCGGCTGCATACTGTGCGTGGCCTCTATTTATTGGCTCCTGGCATCATCCTAAACTTAGTTTGTCTAGCTGTAAATGAGTGTAAATGGATACCTTAGTGCAGCAATGAGCCTGTGTTTATTGAAAGTAATGCGCTGTCACAATCACAGCTGGCAAAAAAAGCAAGCCACTACAACAGTGACATTCATTTGTCTGCAGCCGAGAGAGCTTTTTGTGAAATATAGTCCATTTCACTGGGGGGACATGTTTGTATACTTGCTTGAGGCCATGCATTCTTGACTGATAGGGAGGAGTTGTTTTCCACATGTGCACTGAAGCTGAAGTGTTGCACTAATGTTGTTGATTCAATGGTTATTTGTAGCCAGGGTTACATTTTATTTTTTTATTTACGTTCTTTACACAACAATCATATTTACAGTTTATCATGCTATTGACTCACTGCTTAGGACTTATATGTATTTTCTTATGTGTATCTTTTTTCTATGAATAGTTAAACTCTTATTGTTTTTTCATTTTGTTTGAAGTGATTTTTAAATCAAAGCAAAACTCATAAATCAAAAGTACGATAGAATTGTGAAACTACTTTTTAACACTATTCAACACTTGAAAGAGGTATTGAGTTCTACTGACCATATTGCTGAGCACATACTCCTGACACGCTTTTCTTTGGGATATTTTGGGGTCGTCTGGGCTGTCTTCACTAACATCCATTTGCTGCAGAAAGAAAGCCCCTGGCTTGAAATAGCATCGCTCCATTTATGTGTTTTTGCCTCACCGCCACTCTATGAATTCCTAATGTATTTAGTGTTGGTCTATTCTCTAAAAAAGCTGCGTGCAGAGAAGATCCAAACAAACATCAAGCAGCCTAGATGAGAGGAGAGCAAATTCTTTCACTAATGATCGGTGTATAGGATCCATTTCACATATAAGGTCAACAATTCGTGTGAATTTAGTCATTTCGTGATGCAAAGGGATTCCCCTTTTTTTATGGGAAACATTAGAATGGAACCGATGACTACTGTGTAAAATTTGCCTTTTAATCCAACTTACATATAGTGTGGTTTTAGTGCACATAAGGCCCCATGATGATGTACATAAAAGTGAACCTATCATGTTTTAAAACTTGTCCTTTATAACCACCTGCTTGATCCAAATGTCTATTTCACATTTCCTACCTCTAAAAGACCCCTTCGAAGCTTTTATAGGAATCATATCTCTAATACATGATCTAAAGTTACTTCCTCCCACAAACCTGCGAGCAGGCTTTTGTAACAAAAATGATTGCCTGGAAATGATTAGAAACACTGCTCCTTCAAATCATGAATCTGAGGCCAGATTTGAGTTATTTGGATCACTACTCTCAGGAAACAGGTACAGGAGAAGAATATGAGGAGAAAAAACGGCAAAGAACTCAGAACAACTCAGAAAGGAGCCAAAGGAGAACCTTCGCCAAAGGAGACGATGTTGAGATCACTCCACTGTGAATTGTCCTATCACCACCAAACTTCTGTCTCATGATCAGAGTCCAAGCTTGAACAGCTCTATGTGTTTATATTTCCTCAGTCATTATTTTTTTTTTCAGGCAAAACGCATGCAAGGCTTCAAAATGCATTTGCTCGGGCCCGCCCAGTGCTGCTTTGCAGTCCTAGAAATTTTTGAAATTGTATTTTATAGTTGGTACTTCCCAGGGTTGAGCAATTCTGGTTATATATGATTCCTTGAGAAATTGGAAAAATGTGAAAAACATCCTGGTTTGTTCATGTCTTTTTTTAATTTAGCAATCTAATTCTTTCCTTTTTTCAACTAATGGGAATTGCAACAACAGTCAATTTTCTAGTGTCAATGTATTCGAAGCTGTTTTTTTTTTTTTCCTTATAAAGTAGCAAGATATGGTTGCCTCAAAGTATTTTCTTAATACAGGTAAAATGTTATTTAACGTAATGAATAATGGTGAGGATTTATTTATTCATTTGCATAGTCAATTCCTGGTGCCCCGTTATATGCCCAAAGGGTCAAACTTGTGGTGCCTATTGAACACAGCCCTCAAAAACAAACAACCTTTGCTATGCATTATGTTGATAGGTGATACAAATTAGAAACAATTCTGAACAAAATTTGTATACATTCTAGTTTGAGCGGATGGACAAATTTAATTTTGGTGTATTTGTGTTTACCAAGCCAGAGTGTAAGTCTCTTATTTTTTTACTGTAGAATTAATGTTTCTTGATAATTTATCCTTTTGTCTCAGAAACATCTTGGATTTTTACAAAACATAGATGTGACTCTGTTTTCTTGAAATGCCATTCCGAAATCCAACAACTCTGTGGCATATTTGATTTTCACAAGTTCCATTGTTTTAAATAAGTGAATTTTTTGCCTGAAAAAGGAAACTGCATTAGTTTGTGCCCGTGGAAAGCATAAATAAAGCATATTCTTCACAGGAGTCAGCTTTGATGTCTTCTCCACATTGGCTTTAGCCTGTCAAAGGAAATTCAACATCATTTCAAGTGAATGAACTGAGAACATCCTGCAGTTATATCAAACTTGCATGAGAGGAATGTTTGATGACTCTGATTAACTTTACAGGAAATTAAAACCCAATGCAAATTTCAATCTAAAACATTATATTTTAATACACTAATAAAGATAAAACTTAAAAGTTTCTGAATATATATTAGACAAACTTTAATGAGGTATTGCAGGTGGCGACTGTGATGGAAATCTGGAGATACAAGAGGCTGGAAACAACAAAGTTATCTACGTGTATTTAATAAGGGGCTTTCTGCAGAAAGGATCAACACAGGGAGACCACAAGGATCTCAGAGTGAGGATGAAGAACAGTCAAAAACACAGATCCTATATAGGAGGATTTAGGGCTGTCCTTCTGAACCAATCCAGGAAGGATACATGGGTGGGGGAAGGAGAGGAATCTAAACATTAGCAGCTGATTCACATGTGTTTCCTTAGGTGATAAGAAGACATCCACTCCTTCCTTTGATGGGTAATTAAGTAACAAATGGTCTCAACATATTTCAACACTAACAGTTCCGACCATAAAACAGCTCAAGTCTTAAACATTTGGTGTATGTAAATACAAGTCATAAAAGTCTCTTACAAGGCTGCAGAAACTCACTATCCAAATACAAAATAGTTTGTTAAGCATGTTTAGTTAATTTTTCTACTACACGACAGAGCATGCTATTTGGCATCCAATGATATTTGACTCATGCTTGTATTTCAACGTTTTTTCTGTCCTTGCAGCACTTTACTCCATCATACTGTTCTGTGTCTTCCTGTGGATCCCCTTTGTTTACTTCTACTACGAAGAAAGAGATGACGAAAATGTGAACAAGTGCTCGGTGAGAACGCAGCTTTTTTTTCTCACAAATAACTCTGTAGCCTGCATAAATGCAGCGCTGAGGAATTCACATTTCATTCAGGTGATTCATTGTGGCTGACCTATATGCTAATGCAAAAATGTCCTGAAGTAATTTCAGATGAATTTCCCAGGAAACGTAAGAAAATATGAATCCATTTTCTTGCACACACAGTTTTATACAACAAACAATGAAAGCAAATATCCAAGTCTCCAACCCCCCATTTTACATCCCGGGTTCTCCAGCCTGATGCATGATTATATATTTCTTTGGTTGATGTTATTATGTTTGTAATATTTGAATGTTTTGTTCCTTGGTTCTAAAGAAATTACATCTAATGAAAAAGCCCTAATCTTTCTTGAGAGGCTTTTCAGATACAGAAGGCTCTACCATAGCGTTTGTGTTAACACAATATCTGATGCAAGGAAAGAATTCAAACCTAAATTAATATATTATTGTATGGCTGTAAAAATAGTCACACTGTCAAACCACTGCATTCATAATTTAACATATAGGGCCCCACATTGTCACTTGAAAAGTTGAAAAAAAATTATCTTTAGAAGTCTTTTTATTGATGGATGTACCAAACAGCAGCTATCTCCCGCTGCCTTTTCTCCCTTCTATGTGTCAGTTTTGAGCTGACAGAGGCACTTTCTCTCACAGACAGGGAGGTCTTTTGTATTATTACTTTAAAAGCACCTTGAATAGAACTGGGAGTGACGTGTTATCTCTGCCAGGTCAAACTGCATCCACACTAACTCTCTATAGCTCTCACCCACCAGGGCCCTTTGCTAAATAGAGAATGCCCCCCCCCCCCCCCCCCCCCCAATCCATCCCTCACTCACAATGAATAATAATCTCTCACTTCATGGCCGTGATTGACCAGTTACATTTTTTTTCTCTGTCATTGCAGCAAGTGAAAAACGCTCTGAAGTACACAGTTGGATTCGCCATTGTCTGTGTGGTTCTTCTTTTAATTGGGTAAGTTGGAGACATGTAAGGCATCTTCTGCTTCACTACACGATACGAAGGCAGGGGGGGGAGGGTGCACATATCATTGTGTTCAGTTAATAAGCGGCAGACCACTTCAAACAGCTGCACTGCCATATTTGTGCCCATGTGAAGCCATTTATGGAAAATAACTATATATCCTTCACTAGATATAGGTATAGTATATTTTAAACAAAAAAAAAGTGGATAAACTAGATTCCTTGCATTAGCCATATAACACACACTAATTAGTTTTTTTGTGACTTTCTATATTGTGTCTGCAAATTTATTCTGTGGCACATTATCATCCAAGTCACATTTATCCACAGGTTTTTTTATTGGTTTTGTTCAGGAGCATCTGCTCAATGTAATAGATTTCCTTTTGTAACAGTGAAAGCAACATGCCTGGAGGTCAAACTATACAACTATACATTTAATGTGTTCTCTCAACCATTAAACTGGAGGAAGGCTCACCTGGTTGGGGAATAACTGTACATGACTTTCTTATAGCTTGAAGTTTGGAAGTTAGGACTTTTTATACACAGAAGCAATTTAGTTGCTTTTTCTTCATGGACTGGGACCCTTGCTGTTTTTGTTTTGGCACCTGTTACTTTGGTGCTTTGATTTTTAACAACACAAGAGCTTTTAATCAGGGCTGCTTTTCTGTTACCAAGAAACGTAATGGCTCTGCTTGGTGACCGTACCCAGAAGTTCTGGACTCACCGTCACAAAGCTTTTGCTTGTTGCCTTTAAACGGACATGGTGTGTGTTAAATGTCCCCTAATGCTGCTAGCGGTTTTTCTTTTCCAAACGCGTCTGCAAATAACTTTTCTTAACAACAAATTTTGAACGTTTTCAGACATGTACTACAGACAGAAGTGTGGCGTCTAGGGGGAGAGTGTAGGAGTCATGTTTTTGTTTACAGCACATCGACAAAAGCTCTTGAATCTTTCCAATTTGACATCTTCATTGTCTTCGGCGCGACAGCTATTATTCATGTAAAGATAATTTTATGTTTTGTTTTTTCTCTTTAGCATCAATCACATGCTAGAAACATTAACAACACGGCCAATCGCCTGCGATGAAATCTCCAACCATTATCTTGTGCTATTCTAACATAAGTTCATCCGGACATTCTTCTGGTTTTTTTCTGGGGGGGCTGGTAGGAAAAACTCTGGAGAAAGTTCAGCCAATCTAGATAATTCCAGGAGAGTGCAGTACATGTCTGAAAGGGGCTGTAGTCTCATATTCTGCCCTTAAGAAGTATCTTTTATCTTATTCTGCAGAATATGAATTAATACTTTAAAAAAAGTCTGGATGGCAGCACTAGGTTCCTTTAAGAAAAATGACCTAATTAACTGTGGTTTTAATTTTAGTTCCAGATAAAGCAAGTTGAGCTCTTTGTTATTTTGCTAAGAAGATGACTTACAGAATTTCTAAATATTATTAAATATACTAAATATATATTATTTTTTATTTCCTATATTTTATTTAGTCCGAGCTGTGATGTGGAACTTTCAGCTTGTTTTTGAAGCTCGGCTGCAGAGTTCTCTACCAACTGTAGCCAGGCCGCTGAGGACAGACAAACAAAGCTCAAGCCTTATTCAAGATGTTTCGACAAACTTGTGGATAACTAAATATTTCATCATCATTTAAGTTAAGCTGGACAAAGCCGTATCCTTACAGCCGAGAAGATTTGGGTTGAGGTCACTTTGATGAGGTGCTTTTTTTCTTAAAATGAAAAATTACACATACCAGTACCGAAGGGAAGTACATGCACTTGAGAAAGATTAACTGCAACTGTGGACTCAAGGGGATATCAACATGATGCCGGGGCAGATGAGGCCCATTGAACCCTGAATTTTGTATTTTGCATTTGAGGCAAAGAGAAGTCTCTAAGATGCTGAGCTAATGTCCTTCACTTCCCCCGGTGATTTTTCTTTTACTTTTAAGATGGAAAACCATTTTTAATCTTCCTAAAAGAATCACAGCATAAGCAGCATATTTCATCAGACTTGTAGAGCAAGATATTAAGAGGGTTACTGGCCTATTTCACTGTTGTCTGTGAAAAGGGATTAATGATCAATGGAAAAGGATTTCATGATCAGTGGATTTAAAATCTGCACTGAAATCGAGCATCAATACTGCTGACCCATATTTCCGTTCATAAAGATATAGTGGCGTCTGAAAGAGGCTGTTTCTGTAGAGCTGACAATAAATATGTTTTTTTATTTTTCACCACAACATTGAGGAGCTCTTAAGGTACAACCTTTTTATCTATGTCTTACATTCTGCTGGTCTGGTTATTTGTTCCTTTCCAAAGTAAACTGAAAAGGATAAGAGGGGGTATAGAGTTTAATAGACTGTCCATTGTGTTATGAGTAGCAATTAATCCAGTTTTCAAGGGTGCGTCCAGGTGAGTAAGCAAAAGGTCAATCAAATGGTTTGCAAGATCCTTTTTAAATGATTGGTATAGGCTCTTCACAGTTTATACATATAGGTCATGCTTTTTTGTAATATTGTAATTTCTCAGTGTACTCTGACGCATTTTAAGGATAATTTAAAAGATTTTAAAAATGAATTATTAAAATGAATCCTAATTGAATCTCAATGACTCATTCAGCAGATGACCACATTTTGAGTATTCTTTCTATATTGGAAACCAAATTTTTCTTAACAAACTGTGTGTCATGTTTTTTGTGGAAGTTGGAGGTTAATTTGCTTTCACCTCCTGTCCAGTTCATCACAAACCCACTCGATGGGGTTTAGGTCTGGAGACTGTGTTGGTCTTCCATTGGTCATTATCTTGCTGTAGGAGGAACCCCTGACCAACCAGTCGGTCTCCCTCTGTGACTTACCGTTCTCGCACCGCTCTGATACCAATATACTGAATACCGCCTGCAGTATAGTGTTGTCCTCATAATTCATCAGAGGGTAACACAGTTTGTTTTCCGATACTGCTTTTGCACAGACAGAGCGTTTGTAAGTCAACAAAAAGTTTGCGCACCTATAGGAATTGTTTGTTACTTCCAAAGGCTTAATTTATCATGTTGCTGCAGGAAAAGTGCAAGTTCCCAGACTTGGTTTAAGGCTGAAGATATAACTAGAATAAATCTGCCATTCAGTTGTGATTCTAAGAAGAGGAAAAGCACAGGTCAACCTACACAGCATGTTGTTTCTCCAGTGGATAGCATACTGTGAAAACCTCCTTAAGCCATACATGCCGTAAACAACTGAAGTACAGATCTATATGCTCCACACCAAACAAAAACAGTATTCTGTCTGTAATTCTCTGATTCACTCACAGCAATGTACCTGCTTCGTAGGTCCGCCTGTGATTTAATTATTAAATAGCTTGATTTATTTTAACTTTCATTTTCTTAATGTGCAGACTCTGTGTGTGGCACATATAGAAAATGCACCACATACTGAAGCCATCAATTCCGGGACAAAGAATAAACTAAAGCATATGATAAAGCATCACTTAACTGTTCGTTTTGTCTCTTTCAGAGCTTTTGTTCCACTAGAAGCCCCACCTAGCCAGAATTCCACTCAGTGGGAGAAAGTGCAATACCTTTTTGAAGAGCTTGGGAGCACTCGTAAGTATAGTCTCTTCAGAAAATACTTCTGACTTTCTTTCTATAATTTTCTTTCTATTGTCTTAAATTGATGATGTAAGGTCTAAAGGTTTGTTAAAGTAGAATAGGGAGTACATTTAAAACATATAGGTTTCCTTAATTTTTTTAACTGCATTTAGGCATTTTCTTTCTGCATCCATTTTTCTTATAGGTCCTCGCTAAATATTTCTAAAACAGTAACTGTATAGCCTAAATGTAAGTGTAGCATGCACTTTTAAATCATATATCTTGTTAAAGAGAGCATTGCCCCTGTTCTGCTGATGCAAATGCAAGATCGTTGCCAAATATGTTCTCCTAAGGGTCCTCTGACCCTTTGTCACTTGGGGATCAAAGAGGAATTTGAACCATCTGGCTCTCTTCACAATAGTGGACCCCTACATGCTTTCCCTAGGCTTCCTTCTTGGCACATGAGGAAATTGCTCACGGCTAAGGAGGAAATGTTAGGATCATCCCTTTTCTAATCCCCATCTCTTCTCTCTCCAGATGGGAGGTTAATTGCATTAAGGAAGGCACTTTTGCCACATAATCCTGCTGACTGCTTTGCAGTGACTCTTCATTAAGCCCACTACATCTTTAATGGGTCCATCATTACATATGTTGCAACTAATGCAGTGCCTGTTCAATATGGGGCTGTCGGCATGGGCTGATTGCTTGGCATCGTGTTAATCCAGTTTGTAGTTTTCTTGAAAACATCATCAAAACTCACATCACGCAAATTACCAATTGTCGAAACATAACAAATGTATGGAGGTACCAAAGCCCCCTGGGGCCGGTGGGGGGAAATAATAGAGCTTCATGAAAATGAGTAGACCTAGAGTTTAGAAATCTCTGTGCATGGTTTATAAGCTGTGCTGTTTGATTCTTAGTTTGTGGCCTCTGATTTGTAAATTGTGCCCTTAGATATAGGAACTCAAACAACTTGGTTAACAAATGAAAAGCACAGCAAATGCAACATTATATGATGAAAAGGGTGAAACATTCGTTTGTATTTATAACCCATATGTGTAAAAAATAGAGGATATATTTTTTAATGTATTTGAGGCTTCAGTTGGCAGACTTATGGAAGGGGAGTTGGAGGAATGCTGTTGATCTAATCTCGATTGAACTTTCGACATTTTCCGCTGTCTATCAATTTTGCAATCGTGTTTTATCTGTATTGACGTGGTTTCCCTCACCTGTGGGATTATACGTCCAAAATATCTTCTTAAACACAAACTGTTATTTAACTCCGTTTCCCAATTTATTTGATTTTGTCAGGTTTACCCACAAAAAGAGGGGAAAAAATAGCCACGATGGTGTCTGATAAGCTTCCCAACTTTGCTATAAGGCTCTATATGTTGCTAGAAAGAGGTTGTACACTTAATGAGATCCAATTCCTTGAACATATAGCTTCTTCCTCCTTGCTTTTGATGATCGTGTCATTACACAGAAGCAGGGCGCTCCGGCTAAAGCAGCTCCTTAATAAACTCCTCTCTGTACAAGTCTCATGCATGCACACAAGCCTGAAGGGTTATATGCGGGTTGAGATAAGAGCTACCTCATTCCATTGCTGGTGGAATCAAAGCTGTACAGATGTGGCAGTAGCGCCGATAATAGACAATATTCTCCTCTGTTTAATCCGTGGAAAATGTGCTCAGGAAACCAAGAAGAGTGGCAGCAAACATCTATCCGTTGCTTTGTGTAGAGTTCATGTACAGAATGTTCTCCATGCAGAACATGGAGCTATTGTCTATTTTACCAAGCTCACCACTAAACAAAGGCAGCATAATCGCAATGAAACACTCAGGAATAGTAAACACGTATTCAAATGTTAATTTTCCACCCAGATGTAAGACTTCAAAGTTTTTTCTTTTTGCCTGCGATACAATAGGGAGCAGGTAGATAATTTATCTCCATTTTCTACTTCTTTGTCCTGCTGCATATGAAATACCTCCTGAAGAAAGTGATAAATGTTATAAACGGAACAAATCACCCATGTCCTGAATACTGATGGTTTATTGCCAATCAAATGCCAGTGTCAAGGAGAAAGACACGCTGAGAGCCACCTATGCCTGTGCTGACAGGTGGGCCGGCCGCTATGGAGTGGATGCTGTGAGGATGTGGGATATCTATAAAGGGACAACTGTGTCGCTTTTTACGTGGAGCCCAATGACAGGTGGGATCTTGACAGGGGAGAGAGGCAATCAGTCTCCTTATCAATCCCTGTCTTTTGACTCCAGCTCTCACAGCTGGTGTGACACCTACTGTTGCCCTTGCATGATGGGTGGTCCCCTCCCTGCCTCAATCAGAGGTGACGCGCACCAAGTCAACCTACATACACCGAAACATCCAGCTGTTTAAACACTGATTGTGATCGGTATGACAGTGAATACGAAACATGGTGACCAGATGCGTCTCTAGAGGAAGGCTTAGCCCCAGCGCGTGTTCATTAAAAGCAAATATTAAATCCAAGAGTACCAGCAGACCAACATGGTGCCGTGTCCTTGTGAGGAACGTTCTTCCCAATTACTTTCAAGGGAATTAATTTCCTGTGCTGTCCTTTAAGCACATTAGCCTGGATAACTAAAAATAATGCCACTTGCCTTCATGATGTTTAGCCGTGTGTTATCATCAGTGTCTTTGTGATATTTGCCTCCATATTAAATAGCATTGCAAGGTCGGTGGACTTGAAAGGTAGATTTAAGAAAGAAGAATCGATTTGAAAGCAGCCGATATCAACATGCTCTGACTTTGAGTGGTTTGAATAATGGTTCCATTTACAAAGATTGTTGATCCAACGATTTTCATATTGCTCCAAAAGCATGTTAACCCATCCTTCTTTCTGGGCAAAGTCCCCCTTCTTTTCAAATCTATCACTTGTTGGTAACGGGTATCTATTAAAGATTTGTTGTCTCAAATGGGATTAAGATGATATCCTTGGTCTTGACGATTCTCCTGATCAGCAGAAGAAATTGTACTGACCTGATTTGTACAATTAATGGAGTGCTCCCGTAAAACTCACTCATGATTCTTCTTTTCAAAAACAATGCCTCAGTCACTGGTGTAATTTAAAGCTTCCATTAGATTTTTTTGTTTTTCTTTCTAGTTTATAGCATAAACGGGTAAAATGTGTTTGCACATCAAACATCATTTGGTAAAACCCATTATTCCCCATCCCAAATGTTAGCTGGCTCAGGAATGGTAATTGACATTAGCTTTTGAGTTTGTATTGTGTATCCCTGCCTGTGCACTAGCTTCAGTTTGGTAAGAGTAACATTGGCTCTGTAAATTACACTAATTTCTGTCTCAATGGACACTCAGCACTCCTGTTGCTCTAGAAATAAATGCACAGCACAGACATAGTTTCCCACAGAATCAGCCTCTATTGTAGCAGCTGATAATGGGGGTCGGATGGGGGTTTCTTAATTGCTAAATTGTTTTTGCCAATTAATAACTGATTGACGTATACTGCTCCATAATCTCCCTTCATGTAGGTTTAAACAAATTAGAAAATATATTTTTTCACTAATCTCACTTATTGCCTCTGCCCTAGCTGCCTCTGGCACAGCAGCAAGCTGCGTGATATCCTCCTACATCTCTCTCTCTTCATTAGCTACAGCTATTCCTTCCAGACCCTGACTTGCTGCTTCAGCTGCAATAGCAGCTCCGCTTCAAGCCTGACAATATTCCAAAACAAATTGATTGGATAAATAATCGCTCTCACGGTTCAGATGTCCCGTGTACGTTTTCTTAAATTTCAGTTTGCTCTGTTTTGCTTACCTCTAGTCAAGGCCATCTTTGCTCTTCCTTAGAATGGCACCTTTTGAGACAGAAAAATATGTTATATTCATTTGTATTCATTCAGTAACATTCATCGTTTAACAATTAATATTATTGATGTCCACATGCATGGGCAGTTGATACTGACTAGCAGCAATGCCGGCCATCCTCTGTACAGGGGAGAGTCAAACACAAACCTCCTTACTGCACATGCTGTTTTTGTTTGATTCAGCATGTTCAGACAGACTGGTCAGTTTTCAAAGCGGTAGGTCCCATTTATTCTCTAGACCGCAGCAGCCAGCCATATTCTAATTTGACCCGCCACAGTTTCACAACAAATAATTTTTAAAAATAACTGAACAACATATTTCTGACTTGGTATTCTTTGCTCCAAGCTGAAGTTGGTGCATAGTGGCATGCGATGCAGTTCTCTCTCACACACAAGAACTTGAAAACAATGTTCATGCACATGAACCCTCACTGCTACCATTGATTGAACGAATTCTGTCGGAAAAGCTTCACACAAAGTGAAAATAAATCCTTGATGAACCAATTTATGCAGATCCACAAATTTATGGGGATTTAAAGATTTTAACCCTGGCTGTTAGAATTTAAAGTAAACTACCTTAACAGGTCTTATGAAAATGTCTCATTGCATCTTTTACAGGACTCAAGTAATGACATTTTGGAGCTTTTGTAACTTGTCTTTTTACTGAGTCCATGTAACTGCTTCAATGTTGTTTGAAATCTGGCAACATTTTATCTGTCAAAGAGTATAAAGAGCGAAAAAGCCGACTGAAATACCACCAAAGTGCACTCAAGAAAGTCTTGAAAGCTCTTGCTAGTTTGTACCAGTGTCAAAGAGTCTGTTGATGTTTCTTTCATGGGCCAAGGTTACATCTCTAATGGCTTTCCTCTCCCTCCACCTCCAGATGGTCTACCAGCTCTGTCTTTCTCCATCAGCACCTTGACCTTGATTGGCATGTTGGCAGTCATAACTTACACGGTGAGTAGGGACCTGAGACAAGTGGATGATGTTATTTCATGTGTTCCGCTCACTAATTCATCCTGTGAAATGATTTTCACACCTTGCCAATCCTGTACTTGTTGAAACCTCTTGATATAGAACATGATTTTGGGTATGGGAAAATAACTCACAATGCATGTTGTAGTAAAACTTTTTCAGGTGCAGTGCAGTTTCTTTAAAATACACTTAGTTGTCTGCCTTATTTGGTTGAACTGTACCTTTTGATGGAGCACCCTTTCAGAGTTTAGACCCCTGACATTCAATGGCTCAAATTGCTTCGACTACTGTCTTTCACCTAAGCAACAGATACTTTTGCATGATATATGTGCATCCCTCTCCGGCTTATCACCACTTATCAGCTGTCTATTTATATATATAGATCTACCGCGGGGTCCATTAATATATGCCTATATTCTGACTCCCTCAGCATTCTGCAGTTTTCCCCATTTTTTCTTAGATCAGGAAAATTGACCGTGCTGTAACACTTGTTAATACTGTCCATTTGCCGTAGTTGTTATCTTGGTAACTAGACTCTGAATATTCCCTAGAGGTGGTGCTGGTGTCAGGGTGAGAGTAACACAGAGTAGTGGCCTCTGTAAAACAGAAAAAAACTCCCCATCAACCCAGGGATTGAGAGCAAAAGTGACAGCCAACCCCAATCTATCCAGTTTCTTTTGGGCTCAAAGAATCCTATTTGAGAAATTGCACAACAATTGAATGTGGGGCTCTAATGAATAATACACAACCTAAGTTGTAGAACTAATCTCCCTTTAGGACATATAATCCATCTCATCTGAGACTCAATCCACTGTTCTCTCACTTTGCTTCACAGGTCTCTATAGAGTGGATAATTACCTCGTACATTTTGCGAATGGAAGTGTTCTCACATTTGCGCTGACCTCATGTTTCTATGTAAATGCCCCGTGGAGATGGAAACTCCCACCGTGTCTTTGTTTTTGACGTTTCTAGTTTGGATAAAGTCAACAAATCAGGCCTTTGGGCGTCAGCAGCAGCTGCCCCTCCCTCTTTGACTCTCACAGACACAAATAGAGATGCTCTCTTTTTTTATCTCACTTTTTTATCCCCTCATTTACTTTATTTACTCTGTTCTATCTGCAATCAGCAAAACATGTCTTGGTGGGAACCTACCCATATGGGCAAACAGCTCTGTGATTACTACTGAGCCTGATTAACTTAATGAAATCTGGGTGAAGCGTACATAAGCAGTGGAAATGTTGTTCATGACTTCAGTGCTAATTTATCACCACTGATCGACTAGTCATATACTTTTAATACATAGATCTCGATGATGTAAACAGTATATACAGTGCAACTGCAGACCAGTGCACTTTAAGTTTATATAGCGTAAAGAAGGTTATAGCTTTTACTTCTGTTTTTGGTCTTTTGACCAGTTTAAACAAATGTATATTATAAAGAGGGATCCCCTTTACAGTGCTTTCTTCTATTTTGACTTGTCTAAGTGTCCGTACAACTTTCTGCTAAACTAAACCAATCCTTATAACAGTTTATATGTAAGACGTTTATATTAAGCTGCAGATGTTATCTATAAAGGTTCTCTTGTTAAAGTCCTATAGTACATCAAATAGAACACAACCTAAAATGGGATTTTGTTTTGTTTGTATATCATCTGATTGTGTATGGGGATGTCCGGGCTATACCTTTTTTCTGTCTAATCGAAATACAACTTTTTACCTTTAAGAACACTTCAGCCAGTTCATTTTTAATAGCTGACCATTTTTGCGTTTGAATTTGAGATGAAAGTCGCTTCATATTTATGCAAATCCAGAATTATGGTGAATATCCTCCACATTACTTGGAATGTTTGCACATGCATATTCCCTCTATATATTATCTCCAATTGTGTTTGATTGTACCCAGCAGTGATGACATGCGAGCGATCAGGCTGATCTCAAAGCTCATACATCATGCGGAGTACTTTGGTTTCATTTAAAAGCTTGGCCAGCTTATTGACTTATGACTCTCATGGCTCTGTCTCCTGTGGACCAACCTTTCTCTTGCTCTTAAATTGTCAGCCATAAGGTGCTGACGCCAAGCTAAAGTTGAGAAGATTAATATCAGTTGATCTAATCACAGGCCCTGAGATTGACCTGAGGAGATGGGGACTTTAAATGATATTTTTGATTCACCCATATACTTTTGACCAATGTTTAGAACTCTATTTTATGACACAAGTTATTTAAGATTCACTGTCCTAGAACTGTTTAGTCTGTAGTTATTCTAATACCAGATCTACGTAAAGCTTACATTATCAGGGCAGTAACTCTTTCCATGGTGGTAACAGGCCTGAAAATCTGTATTCTTCACTTGTGGTCAAATGTAAGTTTGAGTTCATAGGTGTGCAAAAGATGGAACTTGTACATTCTTTCTTGAAGCATTTCCTTTTACATTAGAATGAGAAATGAAAAGATTATTCTACCACTTTCCAGGCATTGTCCTTTAACCTCACAGACCGCTTAATACAATTACTACAAGTATAGAAGAATAAAACTTGCGACAATTTCTTTCAAAACCTTAAAGATTGCTCGTAAAGAGGCAGCCTGGGAAGCAGGTTAGTCATCCATGGCAGTTCTTTTTTTTTTTTCAATACTGGACTGCCAGTTGAATTTCTTTTTGTAGATAATTGGATAAAATGTGCTGTCCATTCAAAGGAACTTTTAAAGTTTTCATTCACACTCAACCTCCTGTGAAAATATATGTCATAAGGCAGTAGTTAGACCGACCCTGAGTCCAGATAAAAATCATTTTATTCATAGAAAAGTAATATAGTGCCAGGATGACGGAGTGGAAAGTGCTTTTCATTGGCCACTGACACATTCTTTAACAGTTTCCATACATTAAGCCTCTCCGCATACATACTATTTAAAGCCAACTTTTTTATTCACTGAATTTACACCATACGCTACTGTCTTGCAAATTCTCAAAAGCCCATGATAGTTTTCAAGATCGAACAGCTCCTTGATAAATCCAAACACGCTGAAGTTTGGTGCTGTGGGAAGGAGGAAGAAACTAGGTTGGATGCTGAGTCATACAACTTAACCCTAACCCATACAAATTTTCTATTGAAGCTCTTGATGCGCAACACTATACAAATAATATTGCTGCAGTATAGGAGGCCTTTATCATAAAGTAGTCATACTTATCATGAATCAGTGCTCTCCTAAATCTTCCAGTTGGCAATGCACTGGGGGATCGTTTTATGTAATAGTGATCAATACACTGCAAACGTGCTGTAACATGAGAACTATGGATTTAATTACCTCTAGCTGATTTAATTTATTCATAAAAGCCTGATGTCATCAGAATAAATGGGTATTTATTCAGAATAAATGGGTATTTATTCTGATGCAGGAAACCTGTCTTGCCCTTTGTTGACAGAGGGGGACACCTACTGTAACGTTTATTTGGTGAGACTGGTTTCACTGCAGCTGTGTAAAACTTAAAGCCTCACTGTGGAGTAACACAGTGAGGACAGAGAGATTCCCGATGTCCCTCGGTTTAAATTTGAAAAGATTTCCACTAAACTATTGACAACCTTCTCAGACTGGAACAAGTAACAGAGTTTTATTTAAACTCCATGCAGACAGAATGAGGTCCAGCATTTCTGACCGACATTGTATTAGTTATATTCCTAAAACAAAGGCTTTTCATAACAGACATTTTTACTCATCAAAGCAAGAAATGCAAAGGCAGGGTTAATAACATCAATGCTGGCTTTACGCCATGTGGTATTACTGTGGATTTTCAGTCTTGAACTGGGAATCATATAGTAATTGAGATACCATCAAGTTTTTTATTTTTCATCTGCTTTTTACTATTTCAAAAGTCAGAAGGTCTATTGGTTTACAAAAAATGACCTTTTTTTGTAAACCAACAATGACATGCTAGATGCCGTCGTAGTATCAGGAGGAAAACCAGACACAATAGATGCAGGCAACAGTTGAATCAGGGAACAGGTGGTCGGCCTTGAAAAGATTTCTAAAAGTTAGCGGTCAGGCTTTTTAACAATGGCTAACAAATTGATTTCAGACAGCAACAAAGCCGTCTAGAGAGGCTGTGTTATTATATTCCTGCTTACAGTGTATAACATTTACTTTTTCTCATGCACACACAGCTTTTCCACAGCCCCTCAACAGAAGCCTATAGAGTCAGCTGACTGAGCCCTGCACTGTGTCTGTGCCACTGCATCCCTCTTGTGGTTTTCCCACACGGAATATTTAAATGTATTTAAAGATACTTAAATATTTTAATACGAGTGTGGCACCTCAGAGTGGCCCCTTAATCACCACTTTGTCAATCCTGACCTCCATTATAATAATAGAGTTAAGGTAGCAACCCTTCTACTCCTGGTGGAAAAGGGGGATAAAACACCTCACTAATCTAATCGGTTTTCAATTTTAAACACCCCTCACCCTTTTTTGGGGTCAGACTCTTAAATATAATCTCGACATTTTTGACTAAATTAAATGATTAACTATAGTAATGTTGTGGTACAAAGAACTTAATGTCTATCTATCATAATTGCTCACGGAACAATGTGTCTAATTCACCAAAGATTCAACGACATCAACCGTGGAGGAGAGGGATAGTTTACAATGCCATTGCTATTTTGAGATGGCTGAGATTCCATCGTGCACTTGTCACCGCTGATTAAATAAACTGAACATAATCAAGAAGAAGTATGGCTAAGGCTCATTAATATCACATTCATCATGTTTTTCCGCCTAGTTATTTTTCTGCCTCTTGAAATGTGACTGGACCATGTAAAAGAAATAACCAGAACGAGACAAGTGTTGGCATATGCTGCTTGGGGAACCGCTCAAATGTGAAATCGACCAACATACAGAAATGTGCTGGAGGGTGAAGAGCTTAGGCTACGTTCTATTACATTTTAACTTCTGCTTGTGAAATGCATATTTAGGAAATTACTGTTGAAATACCAGAGTAGACTGATATGCATTTTCAATTAATTGAACATTTTATTCCCCTGCCTCAAAAGTTGCATTAAAATTGGCAGGGCCAGAAGGTGGTAACCATCTCATCAATTGTAATATCGTGGATGGTCAATCATCATCACCCTATTTAATACTTCAGAGTTAATTTAAATAATGGAAGTTCTAAAAGTGAAGAAAACTTGTATACAGTATTTAGAGAAATACATATTTCATGGCCCTTTAGACCTCTAATCACACAGAAATACAAACTATCAAGACTGTTCCACATGAGGTTTGTGCACCTTGTCTTGTTTAATTGTATTGTTATATCCCATTAGTGTAGTTGACTACACTATCTTAGTCACACTTGGTCCCTAACCCGGGATCAGGTACAGATACAGCACATTGTAACTGGTGCATGCGCAGTCAGCCTGGTCACAAATCTTGGGTTACATGCAGACGTTCAAGGACTGTGGCTGACCCCAGTAGACAGATGCAGTGACTATGAATCTGCCTTTGTCCTCTTTTTTTAAATCTCTCTTAAGACACATTTGTATAAAGGTGATTTCCCAAGACTGAGAATTCACCTTCATCTTGTTATTTACTTTGAATCCACCTGTGATCATGCTGACTGTTTTTAGTGATTTTATAATTTAATTTTTTTTTATTTTATTTTCTCATCGGTACCATTTATATTCTTAGATTTGTGCTCTAATTCGATCAGATGCTGTATTTCTTAAATTGTTTTCAATTGTTTGCCCTCAATTCTTCAGTTTTCTTCAGTAAATCGGTTGGGGGAGACATCATCTTCCTCCTGCCTTTTAGCTCCACCATCACGAGTAGGAAGAGCAACAAAGTCGAGGCTTGTGTAGGAGACCTGTATCCAACTCGTTCTCCCTATCCCACTAAGAAGTCGCATGACTCTGAATGATATCGACCAAGAACACCTCCTTCAACCAACACACACACTCACACACACATCACACACTCCCTTTCACTCTGCTCCAAGCTATTTCTGGTTATTACCTTCCACAGTGGGTTTTAAAACAACTTTAATGAGCATGCATTATGATGTGTGAGCTAAAAATATACATCCCGGCTGAGGGTCACCTGTGTGTTTTTATTTTATTTTCATTTTTCTCCCATGTAGTTGCACATTTGAGAGTAAGATGTGTTTCTCTTGGGATCTGGGGCAGGTTCTCCTTTTATGAGTGTGTTTGATATTCGGGACATGCTCCGGCCTTAAGAGCTCCATGATTCATTGCAGGAGGCGACATTCGCCCGTAACAGAGATCCACAACAGAGACTAATAATAGTCTGGCCGGACTTAGTATCCCATGTGACATTCTTAATACTACCTAACACTCAGAAACTAGTAAAAGTTGTTTTAGGAAAATATAGGCGCTGACGTTTCCCCCTCTTGACAAATTGAGGAAAGAGGGCAGCATCTTTTGAGTAGGCTGAGAGTGTCTTTGAACAGAGGGGGTCTTTGTTTTATTATGAACCCATAAAATGGCACTCATCCAATCCGGTAAATGCGAGACGGCACAGGGACGGCGAGAAAGCATTGGCCTGTTGCTGTTATTTTCATTTGTATTGATTGGTCGGTTTCCTCGTATCAGAGATACCCCCTTGTTTTTAATTATAGTTCAAACATTCCTTTAGGAGACTGAATCCCACTGATAGTTGAAAGTGCCTTTAATTATATTTTTCTGCACTTATTCTCTCTCTTCTGTCACAGCATGTCAGTGTATAATTGTATGTAGAAAAGAGAAGTTGTCGTGCCTTTCATTGAAATTCACCTCACTCGACACTGAGGACACTCTGATGCCCCCTCCTCTAACCCAGATTTTTTTTCTCCCTAAATTTCTCCTTGAAAAAAATCTCACCAGATCCTGGATGGAGGATGGTGCGACACATGGGGGCACTGTTAAGCTGTATATTGCATCAGGATGATATAGGGCAGTGATAGCCACACAAAATGGTTGCAGCAAACTCACCAATAAACCTCAGCACAATTATAGATTCCACCATTTTAATCTTTTTTTTTTCCCTCTCTCAGAAATGACACAGCCGGGAACCATATGCTTTGCTGTATGTGTGTTTGCTTACCCTCATTTGACTGTTGATGTGTTTCACATTGGGAAGTTGTTGTCATCAGACTGGTGGGTATGTGTGGGTGGAAGCAAGTGTCGCGTGTGCCATCCCACTCCCCACAACAACGTGTGATTTTAATGGTGCTCTTCCACTGTCTTTCAGGCGTACGGTATGTCTGTGCTGCCTTTGAATCTGATAAAAGGCACCCGGAGTGTGGTGTACGAACGCCTGGAGAACACAGAGGACATTGACGATGTTGAGCATCAGATAGAGAAGCTGAAATCCAAGGTTGGTCTCAACTGATCATGCAAAGTGCCGGCACAACACGACATAAACACAGTGCACATTATCTACAAGTCATGGAAGAAATCAGAGACGTGAAAAGCTATAGATAATTAGATTACCAACAATTATAACTATAAAAATGTTGCCCTTTCTTATTATATGCTTCAGTGCACACTGCAGTGAGTGTATAATCACACATTCTGTGAAAAGGTACGCAAGCATCGCCTCCAGCTGATCAGTCCCTCCTCCTCCTTATCGCTCTGCCTCGCCGCTCTGTCGTTGCGTGCAATTATGAATGGTTAGCATTGTCCTTATCAGCGAACTCCTTAAATGCAGGCAGCACAAACAAGTTAAACAGAAGTTAAGGCATCTAGCAGTTGCTATTTGTTGCCGGTGAAAACATGAAGTTGAACACGAACAACCCATTCATTCATCATTTCTCTCTTCTGTCCCTTGCACATAGATATTTACTTACACAGTCGTACGTGGTTTTTCAGAGATAACCTACACAGTTATTGTTAAGGAAAACTAAAGTGCAATTTAGAGTGTGCTTTAATAGTTGAATGGCTAAAGTTTATTCATTAATACTTACAAATAAGTGTATTGTTATGAGATTGAAGGTATATACATAGCACATTTCAGACTAAAGCTTGCAAAACTGTAAAGGATTTGGTTTTGTCTTGTCGTCAGTGTGCAGATGGACGTCCCCTTTCCTCAAGGGACAGGCAAAACCTGCAGGAGCTGGAGGGCAAGCTGCAGGTTCTCCAGCGCAGGGGGAGACACCTGGAAATTGCAGAGAGGAACTGCTGCACTAAAGTGGGCAGTGCTCTCAGACCTTTCAAGGTGAGGCTGCATTATGAAATTGGCTTTCATCCATAGAGGTAAATCATATGTTTCAATGTGGACAGCACTACATACAAACGCAATGTCCTAAACGTCTGTACCGGTTCTCATAAACACTATTAATTCCGTTTTATTGTATTATTCAGCTGAGGCAGATTTGAGCTGCGCAAAGTCCCACATTTCATTTTCTGTTTTCTCTCTTAATCATTGTGTAATTTGAAAAATTCTTATTTGGCCAAGCATCATGGCTTTGTTCGTCATCTTCCTCCCAAACAGTTTCTTTGCGCTCATGTTCTTATCTGGACTGCTCTAAATTTACTTTTAGTTGTTCTTCACAGAACCGCACATTTACAGGACTCCCACGGGTTGTCTCTTCACCTAATTTAGTCTGAAGTCTCTGGGGCAGACTCACATTTCTCAGGAAGGATCTCATGGTTCCCCAGAGATAAACCAATGCAAACACAAACTTATCTTTGAATCTACTTTTTTCAGGTTGGGCAACTAATACCTGGACGCTATTTTATATGACATTTTAATGTCATTGTTTTGTCATATTCAAATTTGCCAAAAGGGTTTGCGAAAGTAGGGGATATAACATCATTTGTTTAAGACCTAAAACCAATTCAACATCTGGGCCACCTGGTTCCAACACCTGCCAATAATTTGAGATGATGTACCTCTGATTCATAATTACTACCTTGAATGCATATTTTACAACCAGCAGGAGTACAAAGCCGTACAAATATGTTTACCAGTAGTTTGCAAAGCTTAAACTATCGATTGTGTAGGAATGAGGCATCCTGATAATTCATTGGATGTGCATATATTTAACACACGTTCCATGAACAAATTATCACATCCAAAATCCCTTAAGGCTGCCCATGACTGCAGCTTCCTCTATCCTTATCCCAAACCCCCCAGTTACAGTGAAACATCTGTCATCATGTGTTGTTGTTGTTGTCAGTTTGGCATCATCAGCATTGTCGGTAATGAGGATTATGACTATCATTATGGCTGACATTATTGTCAAAACTGAAACAATCATATTTAGTAGCCTTTTTGTGTTAATACAATAACCAGAGTGTCTCTGAAATTGAAACTCTACTTAAAAAGGCACTCGATCCGCCTTTGGCAACATTCTCCATTTGCTGTATCTTATTTTTGCATCTTACCTCCTTGCACCTTGCAGACTGCTATTATTTTTCTCCTCATACATTTCCTGCCTTAGCCGTTGAATGGATCTGAGAGGAGAGATGGGACTGACCAACCCGCTGCTGTGATGATTCCCCGCAATAATCCCCACACTCCTATTCATATTTTTAACCTAATCGTTGTGCACATCTGAGTTCTTTGTGGTTTGTTCGTTGGGTGTAGCATTGCGCTTACGTGGACATAAAAGCACGCCTGAGTCTCATCTCATCAGTCATGTGGAAAAGATGATTATCTCTCAGTTGAGATAAGCTCAAAGCCATATTTTTTTTGTTTCCATCGTCATTAACCTGAAGGAAGTGTCATTTAACAGCTTTAATCTTGGCTATCCCTAAATGCACTGGCAATACAATTAAAAGATGTGCTAACATCTCAACTCCAAATGCAGCTACATGCAGCACATTGACAGAAATACATGGTTTGTTGATTTTAAATACAACTTTACAGGCACCACTTATATTTTACTGCATACTATGAAATACATTTGTAAAAAATTTACAATCCACCTGAATGGATCTCAAGAGCATTTTGCATTTTTCAATACCTGCAGAATAATTTATTTGTTCCAAGGGACCAGAGCTGAGAGCAGGTCCTACATGACAAGAACAGCACTTCACACCCTGCTATTCATATTTAATTTCAGCTTATATCTTTTACATTGAACGTATGCTGTGCTGATGTGAATCTAATGCGTCTGATAGGTTCTTACTTTCCTCTCCTACGCAGCATGCCATAGGCGATTCACAGTAAAATAGGTCTCACTGTTTCTAATCATGTTTTCCATGTTGACAGAACAAGTCCCAACGTCACTCTCTTACTTCACGTTTTACCACTGCTATTCATTTTCCAGCGTTTTACTGCACCGCAGGGATGCACAAACATTTTAAACCAATGTCAGTAACAGTTTGTCTTTAACCGAGGGGGTTAGCACTAATGGCAGTCCCCAGACTCAAATTTGAACCGTAATGAGTTGGGAGATTTATAAACCGTATACACCCGGTGCACTGTTGTCGAGTGATAAGCCAGATGATTGTGACTTCTCCAGAGCGGTCACACCACAGTGTCTCAAAACATATTCTGTCCTTTTTTAAATCAAGCCTGCCGGTGGGTGAAAATGACTCACCGAACAAGAGAGGAAGGAGCATGTACAACTAAGAAAAGTGCTTGGACCTCACAAAATAGTTCATGTATTTTGAATGTATCATTCAAAAAAATCATATGAAAATAGATCCCACCTTTACATTAGTTAATATATATTGTTTCCGTTTCAAAAAATGTGTTAAGTGTGTCCCTGCAAAAAAACATTTAGATGATTGTATTCTCTTTCTTCAAATTGTTGTTCAAAATTAAGATGATATAAAAACAATGAAAAATGCATGTTGATCATCAATTTTTGATTGTAATTCATGCTTTACTACAATCATTGAGAAATTAATTCAAGGCAAGTTTATATCAAATATAATTGGTTTACAAAGCACCCATTTTCTCACTGCTTTATTGATAAGGAAGTGTCAGAATTCAAAGCTTGCAGGAGTGAGGAAATAAACGGGCTCTTTCATTGATTTTTCATATTCAGTTTTTTTTTGATCACTCTTTAATCCTGAGACGTGCTCAGTTGCGTGATTAGCTTGGTGATTAACTGTCAGGGTCCAAACACGCTTTTCATCATCCTTTTGAAGGCATTAAACAAAAAATCACAGCAATGTATACATTTTAATTGCATTAAGATTTAAATGCTGCTTTTTACTCTGCAATTGCTGACAGCAGCTATTTTAGGTTTAAATGCCTCCTTGAAAACGAACAAATTATGGCCTTTTTTAGCCGTTTTGGCTGCCGTCAACCTTTTTCCTCCCTGGTTGCAGCCTCCCCACTCCGTCTGGGCTGTGCCATTGCTTCCCCCCTGTCACCTTCGGCAAAAGAGCCAAACTGAGGCTGGCCAGGCCATATGGTCCCCCCTTGAAAAAAGGAGACATGGCAGAAAGGTTATATTGGATGACCAACTGGATGCATTGGAAAATATACCCTGTAATGTTGCTGGGTTTTCATTCACCATAGGTGTATTTCCTGGTTGTGGTACACTGTTTTTTATTATAATGTATTTGTTTTGTTGTAATTTTGCAGATAATGTTGGGCATTTTCTTTATCCTGGTTGCACTGCTGTTCACCATTGCCCTATTCATTTCAAAGTAAGTCATGAAACATCCTATAACACACAATACCACTTACAAATCTACATCTCTTAAGGCAGTCAGTGTAATTTTTAGAATACGTACAGGTAATGATTTTTCCCTCAAATTGTTTCAGTTTGGACAAAGCTCTCCACTCTGCTGGCATGAGCTCAGGGTTCGTCATCTTTGGCACCAACCTAACCAACCCTCTGAATGAACTTCTACTCACCCTTCAACCCGTGAGTATACCCTCATCTCTCATGTCCAAAAGATGATTATCCGCAATTAAGATATGCTTAGAGCCCTATTTTCTTTTTTTCCGTGATCATTAACCTAAATGAAGCTTAATTTATAAACATTATTCTTGGCCATTCTTAAACGCAGCAGTGCATGTGCTTCAGTTCAGTGCCGGTGAACTGTGAAATAACTAAGTCTCAACTACAAAAACAGCTACTCTTATTGTCTTAAATGTTACTTAATGGTTTCTCACTTAAATACAGCCCTATAGGCGGCGCTTCTATTTAACAAAATGCAGATTCTTACAATCAATGAACTTCCATCATTGATTGCTCTGTGAACCACATTTGGCACAACATTAAATATAAGGTGTAAAGGTGTAGTGCACCTGCGAAATGTCATCAAATTCTGTATATTTGCTATGGATTTCACACCTTTTTCAGATCGGTAAGCCCTGTGAGTCAAATTGTTATGACTGAATGTGGACTATACTAATAAAATGCAATTCATTGATGAATTGTTCTGGTAATAAAATAAAAAGAAATAATGCAGCCACTTCTCAAGCCTTTGTGTATCAGTTTCTATCTTTTAATATTAACATATCCAAAAAGTAATCAGCAATAAGTCATACGAATGGCCGTAAACATTTCTAAGCATTCGATTATTTTGTGCAACCTCATGGATTTGAGAAACTGACATAAGCAGTGGTGTCAAACGACTAAAGCCTTATTTTAATTGTCTGTTCCGATTGACGTCCCGACCATTACTCCTTTCCTCCAGGTCCTTTTGGCAGGTCTGGACACAGAACAGAACATCCTCTTTAAAACTTGGTATTCTGCAGGAACGTTATAGTGGAAGAAATGACTGACAGCTCAGACCATTAAAGAATTACTTCATAGATAGTGGCATTGATTAAATATCTAAGGCCAGTGTTTAAAAGTATGACCTTGGTATTTAAGGAATCAAGTGCACCATACCACGAATATAGGATGCTATATAGGTGGGAGGTTGAATAAGAATGTTTGACTTATAGAACATAATCAATAAATATTTATATGTTGCACGCGCTGTGCTTTCATGTCTGGAGAAGCATCTGTAAATAGTGTTTTTTACAGATTAAGAGGAAAAAGGTTAGGATATGCTGTTTTTAGTGTTAAAGAGTCTTGACATTGTCAGAGTTCAGTGCACGGTGTCCAGCTCAGACGTGCTCCAGGTTAATTGGCCTTGACCAAGTGGTGCTGATGACACCTGCTCATTAGCAGCTCAAAGCTTCCTTGAAAGGCAGCCAGCCTGAGTATCTGGCTCTGAGAGCAGCTGTGACTATATAGCATGTGCTTTTATACATGTGAGACATGTAGCTGACCTCTGTCCCTGTTTTCACAGGTTTTCCCGCTGGATTACATCCTGATCACCGTCATCACCATGTACTTTGTTCTCACATCCATGGCTGGCATTCGCAACATGGGCATCTGGTTCTTCTGGATAAGGGTAAGCAAATACCACACTCGCATGGAACTACAAACACACCATAAACATTGACATTATTAACCTGAACCATTTTTCTTATTTTCCAGCTTTACAAAATAAGACCAAAGAAAACTCGTCCTCAGGCTCTTCTCTTCCTCTGCATGATTCTCCTCTTGATCGTCCTTCACACCAGCTACATGATCTACAGCTTAGCCCCACAATACGTCATGTACGGCAGCCAGAAATATCTTGTACAGGTGAGGAAAACGTTTTTTGTTTGTATTTGTGTGGCTATAGCTCTGAGGATGGGGCTCTAACAAGGGCAGTGGTCAGTCATAGTAGGTTCAATCCACTTTGGTCCAGCAGGGTGTAGGCAGCGCCGGCGGTCTCTAAGGGCCGGTAGCGGCTGCTTTTATTCCCTTGTTTCTCATGGATTCTGTCTGTCCGTATTAGACTGTGTGTCTATTACTGTGTGGATCTGCGGTTTTGACAGTCCAACCCCTGTGTGATCTGATGTTTCTCTGCTCCCTCTCTGTGTGTGGGTGTGTGCATGTGGTTTAGATGCACCCTTGTGTCTATGCTTCGTCTCAAAAATCCTACAAACAACATAATTAAAGTGAAGCGCATTGTTGTGGCTCAAACATCCTCTTTTTTAAATGAAAGAAAAAATGACCTTTTTTGAAACCATTGTATGATATACGGGGTAAGAACATTGTTCTCATAGGGTAGTAACTTTATTCCTATGAGCTGCTGCTTTTTCACCCACAGTATCTGAATATATTGTCTCTCAGTTCCTTTTATGCCAGCCAAGCATATCCAGTGTACCCTGGATAGTAGAGAATATTAAATACCTTAAATTTAAGCCCTTTTTATCGACTTTAGTAATCTTTAAAGTTCCTGTAGGTGAAGCAGCTCTTTAAATGACTTTCAATTATATCATACTTACTTGTGGCTATGTTGGAAACCCTTTATATTATTCTGTATAATCTTAGTTATGTTGTTTATTCTATTTATCTAAAGAAAAACTTATTCTGTCCTGCAGATGTTTCCATTACTTTGTCAAAGTTGCGGTCTTTTTTATAATTTATGAGTAAAAGAATTGTTGTGGTAGTATAGATTTTCAGATATGTGTATGTTACTTCATCTCAAGGCTAAATCTGTTTATTACTTTGCTTGACAGATATGTTCCTCTTGTGTTTCAGACGCCCTCAGCAGGTCCTACATCTGGGAACACTACTATTGCCACCACGAGGATCTGTGATGCCGAAGCGCCTGAGGGTAAGTCTGTCATCTCCGCTCGCTCACCGATGTAGCACCAGTCTAATAGCAAGATGTTGGAAGAACCTACAACACATCATCAAATATTCATCCCTCACAAGTGGAGTCTATCCTGGAAGAAAGGAAAAGACTTAGTTTTGTAGAACATATACTTAAGCAATCTTTATCACCATGTATCACCATTCGTTATTTATTAGAGAGAATAATGCCAAGGACAAACATTTGCTAATGCGGAACATGCCTTCCTGCTGTCTCCATGCCAACGCTTATTACAGTGAATCAGCCATGAAAACGAATGTGTGAATGTACATCATGCTAGCGAAGCATATCATACTAATTTATTTATTTGCCTTGTGTTCAACCCAGGCTCTTGTGGTGCTGTAGGGAATGTGATGGAATTGTTATATCTGGTTTTAAAACCAGAGATAGTTTAATGAAATAATGGATATTGTATATGGATATGTGGATATGTGCACATATACATTCATACTGCTTTGTGGGCTCAATAAAATCTATTACTAACAGTAGAGCATATACCACCGTCAAGACGCAACAGATTGCACAGCTCCTTCAATATACCTTTTCCATCAAGATCCATGCATTATTCCCTGGGATATTGTTGAAAATAGGCAGCAGTGGCTCAGGAGGAAAAGCGATTTTGTCCACGAACCGGACGTCGTTGGTTTAATTTGGTCTATTGTGCATGTTTGTATTTAAACGGAGGTTATTTACTGATGTGGATAATCATTAATTTATGTAATTGAACAGAGTTGGGGAATATGCTCTCCCAGAAAAAGCACTTAATGAGCGTTGTTTGGTTTCAATGTCAAGTATGTAATATAAAAACTGGGTGAAGTTCACGTGAACACACTTAAAGTTTGAGTGGTAATTATTGTAGTCAATTAAGTATATGTTATATGTCCTGCTTTTATATATTCCCTGGTAATAGATTAACTGTGCCGGTTTTAAATGATGATAATATTTATAGGTATTAATGTGTAGGAGTGCAACAAGTTGACGTGACAGTTAAATAATTGGTCTGTTTGACTACAGTTTATTTTTTATTATTAATTGTGTTTTTTTTTAGTTTGTCCTGAATAACTTATACTAAATAAAAAAACATGGCGTCTTTAATCTTAAATTAATGGTTCGAATAAAATAAAATACAAACTAAACTTCCTAGCTAAGCATGTAGTGTTTTATATGGCAGGCTAAATGCAACGTGGGTCGAAACCCTCTGTAAACTGCAAACTAACATCTTTTATTTGGTGAAAATAAAAACCCTTTTAGTAAATGTGACTTTAATATCCACAGCAATATTGATACATTATATTACTATAGCATTTTTAGATGCTACATTGAGAGCAGGTTTTAGGAGCTTCCCTTTACTTGTTGGCAGGCTAAACAGTTTTCTACACTTTGCAGACTAAATGCTTTGCCCAGATTAATTAGCTGATAGCTGTTTAAAGAACCTATAATGTTGACGTTGACTGTAGACTTTATCAATGACGCTGCTGCTTTGTATTTTATGTGTTATATTGCGGTGATTATTAAGGAAGAGGTAGCACAGTGTTGGCAGGAGATGTGTATATGATATCGCAGCATTTTTCACAATTTATTCAAGATTAAAACTGTGTCAATATTTCATTTTCCATCCATCCATCCATTGGGGGCCGGGTTAGTGTCACTGGGACTGCAAATTGCCTTATAGAGTTACAGTTTTGTAAATTTATCAGTGTTTAAATATAGACAACTTATCTGAACTGAAATGTGAATCTTTGTTGTTAAGTACCAAAACTAGATTCTGTCTCGCCAGTGAAATGACACCTTTGGGATAACTTGAGAGTAATTTCACCCACTACAAGCTGAAGGACGAAAGAATAAGAAGTGATTAACATGTATTTGTTTGGGCTTTGAGCCGTGGATATTGTCTGTGATTGCTGACTGTATCAGGGTTACACAGCAAGGAGAGGTGCTAATAGACTAATGCCTCTGACATTTGAAAGAATTTCACCTGTTTGGCCCCTCTTCCCGTGAATCGTCGGCATCTTGCACTGAAGTCAATCAGCAGTTGAGATGAAAAAAGGTACAATTAGGCAGAATACATTAACAGTTGTCAATCAAATCAGCTCCTCTGACAACAGAAGTAAAATAAGTGGTCTTTTTTGTTTACAATATTGTGATAGAGATGAGCATCCAGGGCTGCTTCTCCCAGGAGGAAAGGCAACTAACCAAAATACTTGATCTTCTAAAAATGTGCATTCCACCATGCTGTAAAGATGCAACTGAAGAATATTGATACATTATATTAGGAAAACTTCTCTCTATTTTGTCTACTGTAAAATGAGTAGCATTTTTTTTTAGAAACCACCTATCCAGGCACCTGGACAATCAGAGGTTCAACACAAAGATTTTGAAATACTAAATCTGATAATATATTTCCGTTGCCGAAAAAGGTTCCATTCATTTCTTCCAACTCCTGCTCTGTATTGACAATACTGCCAATGCTGTCAATATACAATAATTACATAAACTCACAATCCCCATAATACTCTTGTTTACATGAATATTCTGACAGAATTGGTTTTTCTGGGTTTGGTTGTTTGTTTTTTATCAAACAAATTACGTGTTTTCTGTCCAATGACTGTCACAATTAATCCAAACAGATCCACCCAGGATTCTGCACCACTGTGTGTATTGTAGCCTTGAGATTGTCATGATTTTGTTTATCTCACGAGAGAAGGCAAAGATAGCTCTTGAAGTTAAGCTATATTAACTAAGGCCCCCTTTGTGAGAAAAAAAATGTCCGCATTCAATATTCACTATGTACATTTTCCTAACTTAAATGTATAAAAGCTACTGAACATCTATTTTATATATTTTGTTACTTGTGTACTTACATTATCTGAAATGTTTTGAAACAATGTTCAAACCAAGAGAAACCCTCAATTTTGTTCAGGGTAACCAGACGTTTGATCTTTTACGTCATATCAGCTTTACCCATTGCTTTGTTCATCTCAGCTTCCAGGAACACGACTTATGATGAAGGAAAACACACTGGTAGCCAGTTAGCTAGTCACCTATTTTTTCCTTCCCCCTTTTTGTAACAGTCACTCCTAATGGATCCGGATTATCCGCTGAAAGTTCCAAACCGTACCTAATCCATGAACATAATTTGCCCCCGACTCCTCTCAATTAGATTTTCATTGGCAATAGTGGTGAATACAACAACTCCCATGAACCCACATTGCTTCAAACAAGTATTTTGAACTAGGTGTTTTTCATTACTGTGATTGAGAGACCCCTAATTGAGACCATGCACATTTAGTTAAATTGCTGATATACAGTAGCATAGACTCTGCCACCTCCATCACTTCAGTATGTCAAATTCTGAATCATAGTTTTCTTTCATGTACAATACATGAACTATAGTAACATAATATATTCTGTACTATAAACATGCATATGGCTAATGAAAACATTCACATACTATTCACATTATTTAATTCTGACCCTAAACCGTATTTTATCAAAAAATAACAGACGTAAAATTGTCTATATTTTAGTTTTTTCAATTGTTGATTTCAGTCACATTCAAATATGTATCACACTCTACTCTTTTATTTGTAAACATAGAAAATAGTGCTCTTCATGCACGGGCCCTTGGGAGGAGAAAAAAAAAGCATCACCATAGTCATATGAGATTCACAAGCATGGATATAAATTGATACTTCACTTATAGTCTCTAACCTCATGCACCTCTCTGTGGATGTGGAAAACAAGAATGGCAATATACTGTGGTAGAAAACATATCAACCCTAGAACAGGCTCTCGGAGGACATCCCTTAAAAATAACCTTTAGTGTGACACTGGATCAAAAGGCAGCTGAGGCAAAATAGGAAAGGAGGCAGGCTGGTGACTGATCTGCCGGTTGGTCACAGTGGTGTAATGTGAGCTGGTGCTCAGTACCAAGCTCTCATCTACTCCGAGGTCATTACCACGCCATTACTCATTTACGCAGCATAATGGAAAAGGAATCTACAGAAATGAGTTGCAGGGGCCACAGACAACCTGAACCCCACTTCAGTGTGTGATTTAACGCAGGTTAAAAAGAAGAAAAAGAAGAATCTGAGTCCTGAAAGTTGCGCTGTTTGGACGTCTGTACCGTGAAGATCCTGTTTTCCTCTTTCCCTTTGCAGCTGAAAGGGCAAAAATCGTACTCCATTTAATTTTATACCCGTAGTCTCTCAAGCCATTGGCACAAACTTGAATCCCCCCGGGTACTAAATCTCTCCAGGTTTGGTTTTAGTATATTGAATAACTTAATAACTCAATAAGTAATTTTATTAATGAATTTAATTGAATCTTTAATGGCTTTGTGAAGCTTGTGTGAAACCTGAGTAATCACCAGCACGAGACAAGGCTGCCAATAAAATCATGCTTATCACCAGGATGCGCACGTTGTTACTTCTGGTGGGGGAGTTGATTTGAAAATGTACAAAATGTATTTTTATTTTTATTTTATGTTAATGTAGCTGCATGCACATCCCTCTTTGATAATTATGATCTCGATAATGTGATAGTCTTTTACTAAATGACAGTGCACTCCTTGTGTCAGATCGAAATGTAAATATGCACTCAGTTCTATTTACATATGTCACCATATGATTTAGTAGTTCATTTAATTTTATTTCATAATAATTATCTCATCAAAGATTTATGTCTTCTTGATTACTCCCCCTTTAAGGCATTAACTGATTAAAACTCTCTGCGGTTTATTGCCGTAATGTTAACGCCTCCATCGTTACATTAGTAACCTTCAGTATTGCTTTCATTAGTTCCCTTTACTGTCTAACCAATGATTTTAATGATATTTGTACACTAGTGGTAAAATGTTGAGGTTTAGAGCTCAGCCTTCAACGCTGTCCCGGTTACGAAGTCGTAAGCAATGTGTGGGTCACCTAACCTTTTCTCTACCTAGACATAAAAAAACACAGAAGTAAGCCCTTCAATTCAGAAACAAACTTGATTAATTTAGATTATGAAGAGAATAATTATTAAATATATGAGATTAAAAACAAAAACAAATGATTCTCAAATCAAGTCTTTGTTAGACTGCCAATTGTGTAACGGCCTGTTACGATATTAATTAATTTTAAAAACAACACAATTTGATACAGAACGGTGGCTTGAAAACATATTAAAACACCATTTTTTTTGCCAACAAAATGCCAAATGCCTGCTGACAATTTGCCAGTAAACATCTTCTGGTTAGGTTTTTATGTGGAGGATTTGTATCACCAGCAACGTTGATGCTGTCAGAGACAAAATGATAAACATGAAGGTAGGACACCCCTCGAGCCTTCACCATGCTGTAAAAATGTCTTGCTGGGAGTTTAGGATGATGAGCGGATGTCCAGCTCCTTCATTGAAAGACAAAAGAAATGACTGATTATTTCTAGTTTGACTCGCAGTGTTGAAACTTCTGTTGAAGCAGAGTGTTCTCACACTGTGGACGGCTGTCTGTTTCCTAGCAACTTGCTGGTTTCACAGCATTGTTTAAAAGACCTCCAGAGGGGGAAGGAGGGGGGGAAGATGGTCGTAGTTTAATGTGTTGCCTCTGAGATGTCAGGTGCCTGAGCAATTTTCAACAAGAGACTCCGCCACCCCCATCACAAATTAATAGTAATTTTCTTTGCATCAAGGGGATCATCGTCAATTTGCATTACAATTGAATATGTCAGTCAAAAGGGATTTTTTTTTTAGAGGAAAACGTCCATCTTTTGATCCACAGAAACCAGCTACCTATTCCTGTATTAAGCTTAATTGTGCGATGTTCAGAGTTTGTGCTGTGAACCATATCTGACCTTTACTTTGTAATGCTTTACATATTTCAAATCAAATCACACTTTACATAACCCATATTTACTTCACCCAGCACATACATCATTCATGATATTTATTCTCTAGGCATGATTGATTATTGTTTTTATGCACCAGTAAGTCATATACAACATACACTGATTACACATCTGTACACTACTCTGTCTTGTGCGGAATACTCCACATGCATTAATCTACATAAGTATCCTAATTTTTGTCAATATCTTCTTGAATACAATGACTGAAGCTTTCTTATAAAGGGCTTCAACTGAGTGCTGTCATCACATCTGTGTGATTGACTCTTCCTGAACAAGAAGAATCCACCAAAGAACTCAGTCTTTCATTGTGTCAAAATATCTTCACACAGAAGTTGGTGAGGACCAAAATTGAGCTATAAAGAGAGTTAATACTGAATGCAGCCTTTACGGTCTAGTTCAAGTCTCAGGACACTTCCCTTTAGTACTTTCTGATTTGAACTGTACTTTTTATTTGTCAGGACCCTGAAACTAACTCCAACTAATGCAAGTGTTGTTTACAAGTTGTGTGATGTATTGTGTTAGTACTTCTAATGGACCTTAGATCTCAAACTTGATATGGTTGTGTAAAGTAATTTAATCATAGCCACTTATGCTATAAAACAAGACGATTGTCTGTGCTGCTTCCTGCTAGTGGTCAAATGAGGTTGCTTCTTCATATCTGGTCTTTTGTGTCTGCATCTGGATGTTTTGAGCTCTGCTCAAATGGATTTTCTTTGAAAGTAAAAAACTGAAAATATTGGCCGGTGAAAACGATACTTTTAGTGAACTTTTATCGACAACACCAATATGAGAACCCCGAGATTTGAAAGCAGTTCTGCTGGAGGAATATCAGCATCCTCAAAGGACATTGAATAAAGGGCTCCTTTGCTTTCCGATGGAGAAGAAAGTAAAAGCACAAGTGTAGGTACTTGAGTGCTTGCTGATGGAGAGGCTTTCACAGTGTGTGTGTGTGTGTGTGTGTGTGTGTGTGTGTGTGTGTGTGTGTGTGTGTGTGTGTGTGTGTGTGTGTGTGTGTGTGTGTGTGTGTGTGTGTGTGTGTGTGTGTGTGTGTGTGTGTGTGTGTGTGCACAGTGTTGTATGCATGTATTTGTGTTTGAATACTGAGACAAAACTTATACATAATGCATCACGCTACACGGGCAGCACTCACCCGGGTATCACGAGTCAAGGTGAAATTACCTGCACTCCCACACTGCCCCATGCTCTTATCAGAGAACAGTAATGATTTCAAGGTGAAGCAGGTCAGCGGTGTACATGATAATATATTTAGGCAGACCACTGCTGTGAACCATCTGTAGGTCCCACTTGGAGCCCTGCAGTTCAGGAGAGCAGCTGGAGAGCTACAGATGGCGGAGGTAGTGAAGGAAAGGACTGGGGTCATGGAGATGGTGCATAGACTTGCCTCTTCTTCAATTATCTGTTGATCCAGGTGAAGCAAAGGCTGAGTGTTGGTACAATCCCAAGGGTCCTCTCAATCAAATGTTTATTAGAGGTGAAGCGGTACAGGTTTGGATATTCCTCCGTCTTCTTCTCTCTTTATTTATTTTAGTTAGCATTCAAGAGAGGAAAGCTTTTGAAAATACTGAGTGTGATGAATATATTCCAAACCACAATGAATTATTGCTGTGGACCTTGATGTCATGTAGTTTGCTATGAGTCTGATTGCACTGTTCACGGGGTTAGAGTCGGTGTGTGGAGTGCTGGAAGAAGCAGTGTGATAGGAGCAGCTCAGCAGGGTTAGTGTTAATGCTCCAGATGGCTCTCTAACATAGCCAGACAGTGCATTGTGTCCTCACTTGGACTCGGTGGACTCTCTCTCTTTCCTTATTCCTGTAGTGTTGACACAATATAAGTCGGACTGGGATTGTGTTGAAATATATTTTCCTTTTATTGCTTCAGTATGCATGGTTATGCTTATTAACACAAAGAATGAGAGCAGAAGCACTTCGTTCTTTACATTTCTTTCCTTTGTTTTTACGAGGAAAGAATTGACGCACTGAGAAGAGACCTGAACACTTGGTGCATTTCAATTAGCCCGTGTCACATTTGACGTCATCAGCATTTCCTTTGCCTGCTGATAATCACTCATGCACATAAAGAGGAATGACTCAGCTTAAGAAAACATATATTATTCCTGCCAAAGAGGCTAGGCAGCTCAATCAGCCGTAGCCGTTCTGTCAAAAAGTACAGAGTTAAGACTCAAAGGTGATGTCACCGCCGTACAGCGCAGAGCAGCTCCCCAGACAAAGAAAACAACAAAGCAATAAATGTGTCCCTTTCCTCAACTTTTTACTTTTGATGTTTATATTAATGGCCATGGTTGGTATTGATTGAGCTGTCCTTGGTCTGAGCAACTAAATGTCATTTGAGGAAAAAAGCCACAGGATAAGTTAGGAAATGGGCTTTGTGATAATTGCAAACAATAGAGGTCACCGTCAGGTTCAAATCAGTTACATTTAGAACTTATTGCTTTTTACCCGTTTCACATTTCATTTTTTTTATAATTTATGTACACTCTGGCTCATTGTACCTCCTCAGAGAATGTGGGTTACATGCATAACCTTTCCTCCAAGGAGAGATTAGTTTACTTCTTGTAGTCATCAATCAATCAATCAAATTTTATTTGTATAGCCCATATTCACAAATTACAATTCATCTCATAGGGCTTTAACAGGGTGTGGCATCCTCTGTCCTTAACCCTCAGCAAGAGTAAGGAAAAACTACTAAAAACCCTTTTAACAGGGTAAAAATATGTAGAAACCTCAGAGAGAGCCACATGAGAGGGATCCCTCTCCCAGGACGGACAGAAGTGCAATAGATGCCACGTGCAGGAAAACATCATCAAGATTAAAGTCTTCAAGATTAAAGATTAAAGTCTCTAGCAGCATTTGATGAGGGTAGACATCCCGAAGGACAACCCCAACATGACATGCCAAGCAGTCCCGCTGCAAGCACAGTCCATGGTCAGCAACCATCCAGACCACGATCCACCATCCAGACCAGACGCCACTCCAGTCCTCAGTCACCGTCCACCGCCGCCCACCAGGACCCATCACAAGCCACCACCACGGTCCTGGTCCACCGCCCGTGCCCAATGCCAACGCGACACAGGGTCCGCCACCAGCACCACGATCAGCCCAGAATCCGCCACAATGGATCCACCACCGCGACCCCCGGTGTACGATCCACAAACCGCAATCCATGGTGCGGCCACAGAGGCCCTGGATCTGCGGGTGATAAAGCAAAGGGATTCCGGGGAAGGGGGACAGGGATGGAGAAGAGGAAGGAGAAGCTGGAAAGAGAAGCTCCGTGTGTCATGTGTCATAAAATAGAACAAGTAATGTTCTGGCGCACTAATTAGCTCTAACTATAAGCTTTATCAAAAAGGAAGGTTTTGAGTCTACTCTTAAATGAAAAGATGGTATCTGCCTCCCGAACTGAAAGTGGTAGATTATTCCACAGCCGAGGGGCTTGATGGCTAAAAGCTCTGGCTCCTACTCTTTTTTTAGAGAATTTAGGGACGACAAGTAGGCTTGAATTCTGGGAGCGGAGTGCTCTAGCGGGTTTATAAGGTACTAACAGCTCTTTAAGGTAAAAAGGCGCCATATTATTAAGGGCCTTGAAGGTGAGGAGGAGAATTTTAAATTCTATTCTAGATTTAACTGGAAGCCAGTGTAGCGACGCTAATACTGGAGAAATGTGCTCTCTTCTCTTTGTTCTCGTCAGGACACGTGCTGCGGCATTTTGGACAAGCTGTAGAGTCTTTAACGACTTACTGCTGGAGCCAGATAATAATGAATTACAATAGTCCAGTCTCGATGTAACAAAGGCGTGGACTAGTTTTTCTGCATCTTTTTGGGAAAGGACATGTCTAATTTTGGAAATATTACGTAAGTGGAAAAAAGCGGTCCTAGAAATTTGTTTTAAGTGAGAATTAAAGGATAAATCAGGATCAAAGATCACTCCCAAGTTCCTGACGGTTTCATTGGAAGCAAGGGCAATGTCGTCTAGCGCAGCTATATCATTAGATAATGCATCTCTAAGGTGTTTGGGGCCAAGTATTATAACCTCTGTTTTGTCTGAGTTTAATAAGAGAAAATTGCGGGTCATCCAGGTTTTTATGTCCTTGAGACATGTTCGAAGTTTAGTTAATTGATTACTTTGTTCAGGTTTTATTGACAAATATAACTGGGTGTCATCCGCATAGCAGTGGAAATTTACCGAGTGTGTCCTGATAATGTTTCCTAGTGGAAGCATATATAATGAGAATAAAATTGGGCCGAGCACAGAGCCCTTCGGAACACCATGGTTAACTTTGGTGCGCACAGATGACTCATCATTAATTTGCACAAATTGGGAGCGATCAGAAAAATACGATTTAAACCAGTTAAGGGCGGTTCCATTAATGTTAATTAACTGTTTGAGTCTTTGTAATAAAATTTGATGGTCAATTGTGTCGAATGCTGCACTGAGATCTAACAGAACGAGGACAGACACAAGTCCCTGATCTGAGGCTATTAAAAGGTCATTAGTGACTTTTGCCAAGGCTGTCTCTGTACTGTGATTGGCTCTAAACCCCGATTGAAAGTCTTCATATATATTATTTTCCCGGAGAAACTCACACAGCTGATTGGCAACAACTTTTTCTAAGATTTTAGAGACAAAGGGGAGATTAGATATTGGTCTGTAATTGGCTAAAACCTCTGGGTCTAGGGTGGGTTTTTTGAGTAGGGGTTTGATGACAGCTATTTTAAAAGACTGTGGTACATAACCTGATGATAATGACAGATTGATGATGTTAAGTAACGAACTATCAATTAGGGGCAGAATTTCTTTAAGTAATTTGGTAGGAATGGGATCTAAGATACAGGTTGTTGGTTTAGAACCTGAGATTAATTTGGTAGTGTCTTGTTTAGTTTTTTTTGTGTATTTAAAAGATCTGTAAAGTTAAAAGCCCCAAAGTATCTGGTACAGGGGGAGGAGAACTGCTCTTGGAGCTCCTGAAACAGTCGTCAGGCCAATACCTCCAGGAAATTTGCATAATGCATGCCTAGCAGCTGGTCTGACACACCCTCTAACAAAGCAAGGTAAAGATAGGACGGACATTTCCTACACACACTGGAAGCAGTTGACCAATCACAGCAGAGTGGGCCAGCCGGCCAATCAGAGCAGACTCAGCATTTTTTGTATTTTAGTCAGAGGCTGACAAGAGGAGCTGTAGCAATGGATTGTGGTTTGTGAGTGAATTGTTTTCCGAACAGTAGAGCATGTAATAACCAAAATTAAAATGGTGAACCTGTTTATGACCATTATATGTCTCGTTCAACCGCCAGTTCACCTTCATCTCTATTTGTTTCTTCATACGTGTCCTTGCTTGTGACTTAAGACTTTTCCACAAGTAATGTTGGATGTGTTCGATGCAAGCCTCCATTAGATTTGACATCGTTCCAGTGTTATCAATTGGTTGAGCCACATCCACACTGACAGTGACATGGCTTTCCTTTTTTCAGAAGTCTGGTTGTCCTTCTTAGTTAGAGTGACAAAACTGCTCGAGGAAATTCTCCATGTAGTAATAGCCTATTTTTTTAACTGTGTACACACCCCTTTGTAACAGATGTATAACAAGTTCTATACTGTTGCCATTATAACCACAGTCACTATAGAGGTGTGACGTTTTATCTGACCAGTGCTATTTCACAGGATGAAACTTCACACCACAGAAAAGTTACTGTTACATGTCGTATTTCTCCTTCGCCCATGATTCCTCTGGGTATCTGTCTTATTTTATTCCTCCACTACTCTTTCACCTCTTCCCGATCACTCTTCTCTCTCTCCATCATCCGCCACCCTCTCTCTTTTTTCTTACTTTATACGATGATTGCTTTCCTTCTTCAAGCGTTTCTGTACCAGTTCATCAAAACACTGGAAAACCTTTCAGTGGGGGGATGATTTAGGATGATGTGATGTCGTAACTTTTTTGTTAACACATTTACACGTATATTGCCGTGTTTCTTGAATCAGTCATTGGCTGAAATATTTTTGAATCATAGCAATTTGTCACAAATCTGCAGTAGATACAATAAATGTTTATACTGTATATATACCAAGGGATAATACTTCCTGTGTTTGAGAAAGGCAAAGTTTTCACACTTTTTATCTCCATGGTTTTAGAGCTAAAACCAATTTTGTGCATGTTCAGTGTGTTTTCTTTTAGTTTAAATCCTTAAAAAAATTCAGATATTTCTGTTTTTGAAGAATTCATATTATGAATAAAAAATGATTGAAAGCTGAACTTGGCAACCCATAGTAGAAACTCTTAAGTGAAAGCAAAACATGAATGTTGTCCCCAATGTCAAGAATATACCAAGGTTAATAATTTAAAATACTGCTGAGATGAAATCCATAACTATTTCATTGCTCTCTAAGACCACTTTGATGGTTTTGTGTTTTTCAAGATATGTTTTTCTGTTTTATTGGTGTAATGCAGAAACCTTGTACCTGAGAAATACTAGAGTGGAAACAAATATGTGTTCCACTTGGTCTCAGAATGGGGAAATATATTCTCAAAGGCAGGACAAATAAAAATGCCAACATTTCACTTTAACTTTGAAACAGATACCTAGTGGAAAAGTACCAGGCTGGATTTAAAATATGTGAAACAATCAACCACCTTGTGTTAAATATATTAGTATTTGTGAATTTGTTACTTTTGAACAATATCTTTTTGACATGTTTATTCTAGTTGTTTTGTTCAAACAGTAGGGTTTAAGAAAGCATTCTTGTCTTCTCTCTGTCCTTTTCAGATCAGTGCACAGTGACAAGATCCTATCTTTTCCTGCACAAGTTCTGGTTCTTCAGCACCATCTACTACTTTGGTAACTGGGCCTTTATTGGGGTAAGTACAGGAACATGAATACAATATACTAATGTTGACTTTAAGTGGAGGGACAGCTGCTCCAACCGGTTGGATTATTCAAATTTTATGGCAAAAGCGATTCGCAACAGTGCGTTGAGTAATAGTATTGTGTGCTTTAGGAACAATTAAACATTTAATTGAGTCCAAATCCAAGTTATTTACTGAAAGGACGCTAGTCATTTAATTTATTTCCAGTAGAAAGTTTCTAGAAAAGGCTTCTCTGACACCAAAGACAGCTTCATCTCTTCAGTGAGAATATTGAATTACCTCTTCACTTGTTTTTTCACGGTGCATTCTAACAAATGATCCGTCTGCTTTGCTTATTATTTGTAGGCGTTCCTCGTCGGCCTGGTGGTGTCCTGCTGCAGAGGGAAGAAGTCTGTGATTGAAGGAGAGGTGGAGGCCGACGACTCAGACATAAGTGACGATGAATATGTGCACTGAAAAAAAACGAGTAGTCACTTGATCTGATTTAAAGATATGATCACCTCAACTAAAAGGGACACGAAGGTACATAAACAAATACAAACAAATGAGCGTAACTAAGTATTTTGGTCTTAAGGAGTGGTTGCAGTGTTGTTTTTTGTGTATTCCAGCCTCGTTTTGAGTCGACGCGTCACTCCCCCTTAATGAGAGCACGCAGACTGATTGTTGTGTCTTTCTCTGTCGATATTATTGATGACTCTGGGATTCAGGGAGGGTCCTCCAACTCAATCCTACCTTGAGAATTCACTTCTGAACAGCTTGAAGCTGACACAAATTGGTCATTTTTCTACTGGTAGAGACACATTATTACGGCAGCAGAGACACAGTCATGGGCTGCCTCCAAACGTCTGAGCTTTATTTGGAGACAGAGCTTAGCCTTCAAATAAAATCAGTTTTTCTTCTGTCTCTAAGCACTTTCTGGAAACTTTGAATGATTACTTTATGAAAATATCTATAGCTCCAGTTTACCTTTAAGATAAAACACCGAAAACAATTGTGTCTACATGGACTGCTGTTCTTGCTTGTTTTCTCAAAACCTAATTGGTATAACAAATAACGATAAGTGTCAGCGGTAACATTGACAGACACTATTTTGCTTGTTCTAATCTGAGGATGAATATATTTCTGGTGGATTCGCTGCTTTTTTCCACCGGTCTTTAGTTTTTTGCAGTTTCAAACCCTTATTTATTCAGATGTTGCTGAACTTGCGTAACTGCACTGTGTATGACGTTTAAAGGACCAACTGTTGCTGTTATGTTTTCAAGGTTTAAGTTATTTTGGATTTTAAATCAAATTGGTTCAACAGCTTTTTGCTGATAGATATGGCTGTAATTTTCTTTTAATTAAGGATATTTCTTGTGTTTTTGGCTCAGCCCTCTAGAGTTTATCAGCAGCTGGCGTGTGACATAGAACTGTTAATGGCTTTTATCTATAACACGTATATGTGACTTCATGCCAATATATTTAACAGTCTGTGTCAAATTCAATATGTTAAATATCAATTTACAAACTCACAGAAAATATCAATGTGAATGATTTAGTTTTAATTTGGAAAGAAAACATGAGTGCCTCATGAATGTGCAGTAGCATGATGGGCACACACTTCAATGCATGTTACCCTAAATTAAGTCTCAGTGAGTTTTTCTTCTTTTCTCTTTTTTTTTCTTATTTGCGATATTAGTCTGAGTTTCCTTTTTGAAGAAGGGCTTTGATTGAGCCATCAGCTGGGAATGTGCCACGACACACTGTCACCGCCTGCGACTGGCTGAAACGTTTGCTGTTGTGAAACTTGTGTCAATACTGAATGAAAATCTGTATTTAAAGAAATAAAACAATTTTAAGCCCGTTAAGAGAATGAATAAAACAACATGTTTTCTTTTTTCACTACCTCATGTCATAATCGTTATTCGGTATAAATTTTGCGTTGAGAATTGTCTTTTTATCACAACATGATTGTCTCCCTTACACAAACTCTTAAGTATGAATGGTTTAACATGCAAACATGAGTGTCACAGCAAACCCTTCTTCATATTGGCCGGCTGTGGCTGAGGGGTAGAGTGGTCGCTCTCCAACCTTAAGATCGGTGGTTCGATCCCCAGTTTGACCCATCTACATGCTCAAGTGTCCTTGGGCAAGATGCTGAACCCTGAATGGCCCCCCATAGAATAACAAAGTTCTGCGATTAGATGCACAGTATGAATGTGTGTGAATGGGTGAATGTAAAACTGTACTTTAAAGCGCTTTGAGTGGTCATCAAGACTAGAAAAGCGCTATATAAATACAAAACCATTTACCATTTATTGCTGTCTATAGAACGTATTGCTCTGTGTGGTTTCTGCTGAGTCATTAAGTACCTGTCTCTACTGCAAAGTGTGTGATTAAGCTGTAATAATTTCAAATTCCCTTTAATTGTGTAACATTTACTTCAATGGAATTGCTCCACAATGTGGTCAGTTCTTACAAAAAATCTATTAAGGAGCTATAACGTTTATTACCACAATCAAAAAAATGCTGTTAATGACAGAGTGAGCCCTGCTGCTCAGAGCCGAGGCTTCTCCTCTTAAACAAGTGTGAGAGCAATAAGGACGTTTATCCAATGACACTGACATGGATTAGCATGTAACTACTCTGCGCTTGTTTCCGATTGGATTTGCATAACATATTGCGCGCGTGTTCAATTACAGTTTGCGGTATGCCTAGTTTGTCATGACTGTGGAGCGAGCCCGCCTAGATTTTAAGCCATTATGGGACATGCCACCCACACGTGCACTAATAAAGCAAATAAGCCTTGAGCCAAAAACATGGCGCCCCTTAGCTCGAGCAGAGAGGATTGTGTGATCAACGTGTCAGATCAGAGGATTTGTGCTGTTCGGGGTGCAACTTCTCATGTCACCCCTGTTATTCAAACACCAAGCTTTTGCCTCATCTTCCCCCTCCCTCCTGCATCCTGTCTATCTTTTCCTTCTTCTATCACGCTGCTATGCAAGTTTGCTTTGGAACAGTGAGCACATTTTAATGAATAAATTAATTAAGTTTGTTGAGGGGAAATTATTTTGCAGGGTGATAGAAGGTTTAAAAGATCTGCCTGAGGACCAGTACCGACATATTCATCTGATTTTGTTTGATTTTGAACAAAGTTTACCAATTTGACCCAATATTTGTTGTTCTAGAAAATGCATCTCCTGTAATCTGAGCTATTTTGCCAAATTGTTCAGTTGTTAAATTTGCAGGGATGCACCCCACTGAGGTGTTTATAGTTCAACTGGGAACTTCAAATCATTTTGAATCAAAGAAGAAGACAAAGTGGGGTTTCAGACTCAGATTCATTCCCGTTGATGATTCTGTGGAGTATTGTAGATACCTGAAAAACTACACATCAGGGCAGCCTTTGTCAGGAGCCTTAGCTGAAGCCATCGTCTCTCCACTGCTCCACGGGATGACAGAGCGAAATGAATTATACAGTGCATGGGAAGTACCTGCTGTGTCTTTCAAAGCTTCATTTCTGTCGAAACTTTCTCCTCACATGAAGTACATCTATCCTGGAGAGTACAAGTTTCAAAGTTTTGGCTAATTGGCCTTTTTTACACACATGTATGCTACAGTAACTTTATCACCACAGACACAGTTCAGGCAGAAAACTAATCCTGAACCTTGTCTCCCAAACTGGACAATTTACTTTTGATTTCATGTCAGGCTATAAATCTTCTTCTTTGGTTGTGTTACATATTTGGAGCAGTTCATCACCAAATAAAACCACAAACAGTCCATTACTCATACAAAATAACAAGATCAATGATCAGTTCAATGTTGAAACCAAGTGGCAGGAGTGAGTGTATGTTTATGTGTTTGTGTGTGTGTGTTCGGATCTGGTGTCAGTTCGGAAACAACTATTTTGTTTAATTAAAAATGTTGATCTTAATTTATAGATTGTGTTCATGTATAATGCACAGGCAAAAATATGTCCTCACTCAACCAGAGGGCGAAATAATTCTACTTGCAGCAACTTCAGAAGTAGCCCATATGCACAACAAGAACATTTAGGAGAAATGGCCTAAATGTGATTGCTTTGTGAAACATCACTTTTCCTATTTCATTATTAAATTATTTCATTTGCTGAAATGAATTTTGTAATTTTTTTTAGGTGTTGCCCTGGAGTCCTTCCTCCGGGCTTTCACTCTTCCGACAGGCCCCTTACAGACCAACAGTTTGTATTCCCTCTGAGTCGCGCCTCCAGGGAGGAAACTGACGCAGGACCAGTGTAATTATGTTGATTCAGTGGTTGCAGCTCCTAAGATGGTTAACCTCGTTGCTCTTAAGGGCCTGTGGGACCTGCCACTCATGTCCAGATGAAGACCTGTCCAGACACCTTGTAAACAGGTCCCTAAGCTTTTCAATTTCACACCCACAACCGGAAAACACTCATTTTGCATACACACTCCATTGAAATTAAAATATAAATAATCATAATAACGTAATTTTCATGGCAAGCCAAGTGTGAAATATAAAGTCATCGCAAGCTTTTGGAATTATGATCATAGCCAAATGAAACATTCATTGATCTCCAATGTTCAAGCAGGACCTCTGTGAAGTATTCCCACATTGCATAGTGTTTTTTTTCCTGCATTTGAACTTGAGCTTGTAGTAGGTCGTACAAAGAGACTATGATGAAATAGCTATAGTTACTTTTAGGAAACTCATTTGCATGTAGTGCATGTTAAACTTAAGGGTCTCTTAAAATAAAGATGGCGGCGTGTTTCGCCCAATTTGATGGGCAACTCTGTTAAAAAGCAGTAATAGTGTGTTGTTAATGGGGAAACAAGGAACCAATCTGTGTTATGTCTCAGTACTTTGTTGATTCAAGCACTTTGAATCCTCATCTTTGACATTTTTTTCAACTTATGAGCTAAACTCAATATTATCACAAATGACATCTGAGACAGACAGCAACATAAAGTGTCTTTTCCTGTTATTTATTGGTGTGGTCGTGTCTGTCATGCTCAGTAGCAGGGGGGGTTATGGCACATTTAGTTGACACAGTACCTTGTCACTTCCTGCTTCTCATTTGAATAGCATTAGTTCATATAAAAACATAAATTGTCTCTGGAGTCACTGAAACTTGTCTGTTTTCATCCGTCCCCACATGAGATTTATACTTTGGCAAGAGAAGAGGCTGTCAGTCGGGCATTGATGGAACATACGCTTTTACAGTTTCAAAAGCTAAGGCTGAACAAAATGAAAGCAGCTGATGTGCTTTCCAAACAGGACATTGGTTCTTACAAACCACGACAGCCTGGTTTGCAGCTCCATGTGCACAATGAGTCTGTCCTTCAAATACAGAAAGAAGAGCATTAATCCATCAGTGTGAAAGGAAGAAAGCATATTTATTGTCTGTATAAAAAGAGTGCTGTCCTTAACAAGTGTCCTTATGTATTATTTATTAATACCCTGTAGTTGCTAAAGAATGTCACGATTTAGTTCAGAGGTTCCTTTGCCACAAACAGGCACATAGTAAGACTGCTCCAACAGTTACTGGTTGTTATTTGTAACTACAAAATAATTTTTTCAAAAATCAGCCCGACTCAAAATACAGTATGTTCCTCATATTTCTCTATAAAATATTTTTTTCGGTTATTAAAGATCAGTTATTATACATCACTTTCTAATAGTGTATAAGTTCGAACCAAATTTCACAATATATAAGTATTTCTTTTTCTTAAGGTTAATTTTATGCATTATATAAATCTCTCTCTCTCTGTAAAAGCATAACTTTGTTTTAAAGTATAATTGTATTTAGTATCAAGCTAATCCTTGCTATAAGACAATGCTATGCTGTACAAACCATATATTACACTTTAAAATATTTTTTTACATTTTTCAATTAATGTTATAAATTAAATGACTGTCAAATCTTCTTATCTTTTTCATACATCTTAAACACAGTATCACTCTCTAGTCATACTTCTTGTTATTTTTGGAAAAATTACTTTGACATATTACAAACCGAATAACACTGTTTTAAATGTTCTTCTTTTTAAAGATTCATTTTCCTGCAAGATCGTTTTCAGCTGAAACCCCATGAGCAGGCAGCGGTGGCATGATGAGTGTTAAAAAGCCCTTCACACTATTAGACACATTAAATCAAACCTCTGTCTCACAGAGCTCTGCATATAATTAGCCTAATTATGTCGGCCGGTCTTAATTGAAACGGCCTGTAAATCCAGACATTCATGTCTAGTCGGAGCTGGATGTGATATCAGCTTCTTTTATAGTGAGCTGAAAGTGGGTCTTTTTTTCTGCCCTCGGTTGTCATTCTTCACTGATGGAGCAGGTCCAAGTCCCTCCTCCTCCTCCCCCTCCTCCTCCTCCTCTTCCTCTCCTCCTGATGGGCTGACCCACTGCTCCCCCACAGGAAGGACACATACTGATGTCCTTATTGCCGAAGTGCCAGACCACCACACAGAACAAACAGGATTTTCCCCCTAAGCCCCCACACACACACAGCCTCTCTGGCCCTGATATTATCAGGTGGAGCTTCCGGAGGTGCACAAACCCATTTAGGGTGCTCGAATCCAAATGTAGAAATCAGATACAGGGCTGGATTTATGAGGCGAGTGAGGAAAGTTTCCAGTGGTGACCTTCAGCTGCAGTTAAACCTGAGGCTTAAATCACAGAGGGAACGACCTCCTAACCCGAGAAATGATCTGGGGAGATGAGTCGTGAGGTGCAAGGGAGACATAATCCAGTCTGGGCTAAGATAACCTGCAGAAAAAAGTGGCATTTTCTTGCATTTTCTTGCAGTTTTCATGGTCTTTTGTTCTCAGAAGTCCAATTTTCAACCATTCATATAATTTCCATAGTCTCATCCCCATCCTTTGATTCCATACATTCAAATATTCTCCTCAAACACAGCAAACAATCCATCCCCAGCCGACAAACCACATAAACTTGACACGACCTCTGAAGCAGTACGAACATATTTCCTCTTTTATTTACATTCCTTTTCAAATGTTAACATTTTTCTTGCTATAACTTTTGATCAGGTTGGCATCTTTTTTTTTCTCATCAAAATAAATTGGCACAAGTAAAACATATGTAGACAAAAGTTTATTTACACCATACAACATTTCTGTTTTTAAATATTTTATACAGAGCTGCAGATGTGAGAGCTTGCTGGGATCCTTCAAGCAGAGTCTGCAGTATTAAAGTTGTGAAATATATTATTTATATAAAAGTGGGTATTATCTTTATTGCATTTAAAGCAATGAAGAATGTAGCTTGACAAACATTCATTTTAATATGACAGAAAAAATCCTCTTTGCCTCCCAATGTTTTTATATCATAAAGTAAAAAGTGTAGTAATGGCCAAACAGACTGTTATAAACTTTTTAAAAACCTGCATAAATATATACATTGTGCTCCCGGGTCCAGTTTTTAGGAAATCAAAACTGGACCCGACGAAGCTGGGACGACATGGCATGTCATTTGCTTTCTCGTGAGGTTTTTCATTTTTCGAGAGATTACCTTTTTTTTCTTTTCTTTTTTAGCCGATTCCTCAAACAGATAATTTGAAACACATGATGGTAAATATTGTACACCAGGCTGCCCCACACTAAGTACACTAGTGAGAATACAAAAAGTAACACTGATGTTTTTTTCCCCTTTTTTTGTTTTTTTGTCTCTTTTTCTTTTTTCTTCTTCTTCTCTCTCTCTCCTCAGTCCTTATGTTGTATTGGCACATAATGTCCCTGCCACACTCGTATATCCAGATATGTATGCCAAGGCTGTTAGAAAAGTCTGTCGCTTTATTCAGTGCAAAATACATCCCTTTCTTCTCTATTCCTAGTTTGCATTTCTCCTCCCGTCTCCTGCCCCTCTAGACCTCCGTTTGGAAGTCTCCCTCCTGGACGTCTAAGGGGAGGTTGACACACTTTTCCCACTCTGCGGCCGTCATCTCCAGTGAGTCCTTGGGGTCAGATGCTAGTACATTCATAGTGGCGTAGTTCTGGTACTCACAGGCTGGATTGTAGCTCTCCCATGGGTTCTTGTTTGGCATTGCCTTGTCCTGTGAACACGGCCAGTGGGGTGTGATATTAGTGGCATGACAACCTCTGGAGCGAAAATGTTATTTTTTCCTCACACGCACACACACACACACACACAAACACAAAAACAAACACTATATTGCAGTGAGGTCAATTCATTCAAACAGGCATTATATGAATTCCTAACCCACTGCTAATTGAAAATAATGGATTAATGCTGTGGAAAGCATCAAATAACAAAAGATAATGGCAGTGTGTTAAATGTGAACATGCTTACGTTGAGTCATAGCAGTCGGGTTTCCCCCAAGCTCGGTAACCGGTGCACTATGTGGGCTTCACGTATGAGCCATTCATCTGAATGAGCTCCCACTGACAGTCCCAAAGACACTATTTCAAATAACGGGAGAGGAGCTGCTCCCAGTCAGGGAATACAAAATGGATCCTAATGTCTGCAGCCAGCTCTGCAGTGCGTTCATTTGGGGAGTGAAAAAATGAAAAAAAGCTGGAAGTGTGAGTGTACTGTAGTTATCGTTTTCCACACAAAAGAACTCGCACTGGTAACTAGGCAACGGGCCTCATATTGCATTGTGCGGTCGGGGGGGTTGAAATGTGAGTGAAAGAGGATTACGTGCAGTCCAAAAAAAAAGGGAGCCGCGGAGGAGCTGACATTGTCTGAAAGTCTGGCCGTGTTTGGTCACCAGCTCAGTTTCTGTTTGTCGCGTTCAATAGAGAAAACATCGGCGGTTGTCTGGGGGGGGGGGGGGGGGGCGGGGCGGTAAGGCTCCGCAACTCCAGTCAGGTGTGGAGGATGCTGGGACTTTGTTTCATCTGCGGCAAGGTCAGGAAAACGTTTTTTTGTCGTAATTCGCCCTGACCTCCAGAGCAGCTACGAAAAAGTTTACCCCCCCGCAAACAGTAAGAGGAGAGCGACCGGTAGATTCAAAAGTCGGCCATGCATTAATGGAAAGAAGATGATGGGGTTTGCTAAGTAGATAAATGTGCATGTAAACAAAAGTGCATTCGTGGCCTTGCATTGGAATGGATGCACTCTATCGCTACAAGGTTACCAAAGATTTCTCTTCCCTGAGTCGGGCCTTGTGGAGCAAAACAAAAACGCTTCGGTGCTTCTAAGGCGGCTGCCTCCTCCCTCACTGGCCCCCCCGCCAGCTGCTGGCAGGCCCTCCATCTATAGGAAGTTTCACTTCCACATGAATACCTCAGCTACGCAGCCGCTCATTTGCACAATCACACGTTACGTGTCCTGCACCGGATGTCTAAATAGGCTGTTTGGATGTTGCCCTCTCTCTCCCTTTTAATTGGCCGACAGCCACCCCCCTGGTTTTTCCTGTTACTCACCATGCTGCCCATATTTGGTATGTCTCGAAATCGGTCCAGGGTTTGAAATTTCTGATTCAGTTCCTGGAACAGCTCCATGTGTCTTTTCCTGGTGTGCATGACTTTCTGCAATGGCAAGGGTTTTTGCTTTGGTATTGACAGCCAATAATGGAAATGCATCTTCCTCTCCACCCCCTCCAACTCTGATCAATTTGTTAGTGTCATGGTGGTTTTACTTATGGGCCAGGATTTGAAGCAAATCTGTGTGTCTCTGCATATATATACAAGCCGCTGCCAAAATAAAGGAAACACCGGGATAATTAATGTTCGCTTGATGGGACGCGGAAAGCTCGGACTGTTTTAATTGCAGTATCTAGATTCAACATAATTCCTTAGTGCAAATTGCCTTTTAGAGTTTTGTCGGGGTAAGGGAAATCCTTATCATCAAGCCTTGGCACCAATCTTCCATTTTAAGGGTCGGTGTGCATCTCAGCTAAAACGGAAAATGCTCGCCGCGCCAAGAGCAGCTGCCAGAAGCCTCATGTTTCCTTTACTTTGACCGAACGTACAATATAAATGCAGCAAAGCCTGATTTAATAATGCAAAGGAAAGGCTAAAAAAACTGCCAAAGGGGGTTTAAATAGATGTGTTTGTAAGCCAATATAATAATTGTTGGAACAAGTGGTAAAATCAGATGTGAAATGTGCAGATGACTTTCAAAAGCATACATTTTGGAAATCAACGTATTGCTAATGGATGGAGGAGATGGCGGAGGACAAAATGTAGATGAGGACTGTTGCCCTGTTTGTCAGTTGACAGCCTTGCTTTTACCTTAACTACACAGCATGTCAATAAATCTCAGTGGAGTCAAGGCTGTGTTGCTCCAATAAGCTTAAGAGGCCCAACAAGTACTAGTAAATCAAATGACAAACGCAAGTGCAAAAAATGGCTTTTCTCTGCATAAAGAAAGAAAAGAAAAGAAGAAGCTAGATGCATGTGCTACGGCAAGAAACGTTATCGCTACGTACCTCAAAGTCCATATCGGAATATCGCGACTTTCGTCTCTGTAGGGGTAAAACATAAAGGTGTGAAGTTATTAAGTAGTTAAGCACATTTGTAGACATGCATTGTGTATTTTCAGATGTGTGGTGTTGATCGCAGCTCTGTATCCTCTGCGCTTCACCCACAAGAGCATATGTACCTCTAAGGAGCTCATAGATATTGTAGACCCTGTCTCACTCCTCGAGAGCCCCGCGGATTCCTCCATCTCGGCGAGGAAGTTCTTAACCGCCGTGCGGGGTTCAAAGGGCAGGTTCTGCATCTGCTCCGGAGCGCTGGGATACTGCTGCTCCAGGTTCACATTCATGTGGTCCATGCCTGACGGGCTGATATTGAAATCGGGGCTCATCTTGTAATGCATCAGCCTCTCGTGCGACAGCGTGTCCATACCGATGTTCATCTTGGTGTCGTCCTTGAGGAGAGTGGGGATGTTACCCGACGCTGCCGAGGCGCGGGGCATGACGATGTAGTCCGTCTCCATCATCTGACCCTGCATCGGGTGGCCCTCCATGTCGTGGCCGCCCATGCTGTGGCCGCCCATGCTGTGGCCGCCCATGTCCTGGTCGCTCTGCCGCATGGCGTCGTCGGTGCACAGGTAAACGGTGCGGCGCATGTCTCCACTGCCGTCGGCCATGCACTGCTCCTTCAGATCACCCACTCCCATCGGCATGTGCAGAGCCGAGGGCTGCTGGATGATCACTTTGGAGATGATGTTGCCGGGCAACGTGGAGTAGTTGAGGCCCTCCGGGATCTTCTCGTCCTCTTCATCGTTGAGGGAGATGCGGGAGAGGGTGCCTGTGATGGCGGCTGCGCGACAAGAGCCCATGTCTTTGTGGAGTGCTGCGGGGCAGAGTGACACAAGGATTAGTGGGAATTCCGCAGTAATGAAAGTAATGTCACCGTTTGTCTGAGATTATCCAGCATAAGACCCAAAGACCAAGAGAATCCCAATCAATACGAGTCAATTCCCAGAGGATTTATTTCTGCTCAGCGAATAGCTGTGGATATGTTGAGTTTGACATGACGTCTATACACAGGAGCACAACAACAGATCCAGGTAGCTCTGGAGGATGGGACTGTGAGAAAGTGCTGAATCATTCTCACTGCTGTTCAGGATGTGGCTAATCCTAATTTAGTGATTGGTGATGACCTTGTAATCCCCATATTCATAAATACCCTCTTGTTAAGAACATCCTGTCCTCGCCTCCGTGCATTTTACCATTTGCCTCATGAATCAGTGGGAATTATACTGTATGTTCACAAGAGACCTGCAAGGAGACGACAAATAAGATCTATTACTTCAAGACAGTTTATTTTATTTTTTTTGAGTCTCATTTTAAGCTCAGTGAAGAATCACTCAGAGTCTGGTGGTATTCGTACTGAAGAAATAGTCCGATTCAAGTTTACACTTTTGATTCTGCAGGGTGACACTGAAGGTCCTTGTGTCTGCTGCTCCAAATAACCCCAGGGACTTATCAGTGAAGTGCATCTCTGTCTGGCTGCCACTCGGACTTCAGCCTTAATCTGCTCATGATTTATAAATGACACCTGTCTCTTTGTGTCGAGGGAACGTGGGTTAGAGGAGTCTGTGTTTTTTTTTTGTGCTGTGAATAACTGGTCAGCTCTGTTGTTCCCTGCTGGTTATTGTTGGTTTTAGATGGTTTGGTTGGGGTCAGAACACGACAAGAGCAAGATGACACCATTAGTTGTGTGCAGGATACTGTTTTTGTCTGCTTTTGTTTGTCTGTTACTTAATAGGATTACGCAAAAAATTATGGCCAAGAAATTTCATGGAGGCATGGGGAATGACCCAAGGAGGAAACCATTAAATGCTGTTGCGGCTCTAGATCAGGGGGCAGATCCAGGAATAGTTTTTCGCTTTCTTTCCCATTGCCAGATAGAGATCACCAATTTCAAAGGGGATCATCCATTGATCTTGATGAAAGAAATCATATTCATGGAACAAGTACACACAACAAGATGGAGGAATCGGGAAGAAAACGTTTCCCTTCCGTTCAGCATCAGACGAAGACAATCCTCCAAAAAACCAGACATATAACGCCTACCCACATTTTCTATGTCGGCATCGACATGTTAATGAAAACCATAATTATGTTTTACGACTGAGACAAGAGGAGTTAATGTTGTTTAAATCTATTGCGCCCGTTTATTGCGGTAAAGCCGACACGTGAAGTGAACATCCAGCAGCCTTCTTTATACTGTTTTGTTTTCAGATTACAGTCAGTGTTTGAGGAACTGTGAAAAGACTCCTGTGGGGTTTGGTGGTGGTTACGTAACCGAAGCTATTTTTTTACTGTCTAACCTCTTTTTGGTTGTTTTTTATTTTTTCCATCACATACAAAGCAAAGGAGCCACTTGTTCCTGATAACAATAATAAGATAGCATCTGTTTACCTGATCGGCAAGCGATGTCCACGTCCTTCTCAAAGTCCGTCTGTAGAGACAAGACAATCAAATGGTCAGTGTTGCTGAAAATAAAACATTTTTTACAGTGTATATGCAAACCCAGAGCTGGAAGATGAGGATCAATAGTTAATATTTATATCATTATTTCTCACTGCTTTAGAAAAATGCAAAGCAGTCATTTGTTCTCCTCCTGCTCCTCCTAACAATGTATCAACAAAACATCAATGGGGGGGAAAAGTGAAGATGCAGCAGCTGGGAAGCGTTTTGTGCTTGTTGCTAATGACTGTATTGAAGCGGGGGGGTGACACCATTCTGTTATCATGAACACTATCTCACTCCGAGGGGCATTGGAATACTAATCGCAGATCATTGCTGTGGTGTGCCAGTGGCGTTGTCATGCTAGATGAAGAGAACCAGTGTCCCATTTCAAAGGTCAGGCGGGGGAGCGCTTGTGCCATTACCCCGAGAGAGGAAATGAGAGGGACGACGCACGGGCAAACACGGACGCTGGGTGCAATCACAGAGGTATAAAGGATTGGGCTCGGGGCCTGAACAAGAACAACCAAAGGAAAGTACATGCCGTTTATCAGAGGGCCAAGCATCCAGCCTGCATGTAATTGCAGCTTTGCAAACGCGTGGACATTATAAACCAATGGGAAACGAGGGTACTTATTGAACTGAGTAATGCAGACATGTTCAGACATTGCATATAGAGCACAAGTAAAGTTAAGGTCAAAAGGCTGTGCATGTGTTTTATAAATAATCGGGGAACATTATCCGTCCTTCCATCTACCTATCACAACCCCAGCTGACAGAGGGCGAGAAGCTGAGTACATCCTGGACATGTTGCCAGTGTGTCACAGGAACAACATACGAAGACTAACAACTATTTACACTCACGTTGACACCTATTGGACAATGTGGAGCCTCAAATGATCATAACGCCAATCTGCATGATCCGAATAAGTCGGGTTACCGGAGGAAAACTCAAACAGACACAAGGGGAACATGCTAACTCCAAAAAGAAAGACCGCGGCCAAGATGAGATTCAAACTTTCTTGCTAAACCCCTACACCACTGTGCAGGAACATTAGGTCTATTTAAATTACAGAGGATCTTGTCACAGATAATAGGGGGTAACTGTGCCTACCATTATCTGAGCATGTCCATTAGGGAAGGTTCCTGTTGCGTCACCGCTGATGGGGTCTTGGCAGTTTCTCAGCCGACATCGGAAAGCATCCTGGACCTAAACACAGGGGGAATCAGTTCTTCATCATGTCCACAATACTGCATATCACAAAAAGTTTTGGGTAGTTGCCGAATCTCGAAAAATATACAGTATCCTGATTGAAAAAGTACTACTTGATGTGTTTAGGGAGTAGTTTGTGACTTCAGCCAATCTCGTCCCTGCAACATTTTCAATAAAAGACCACGGGGGAAGGACGGATGACTAGAAAACCTCCTCTACCTCTCTCCGTAGGACACAGTGCACCATCACGATGACGAAACCCTGCAGCGAGTCGAAGACGGCGAAGAGGATCTGAAAGAGGATGGAGCGCTTGTCCGTCATGGCGAGCACCGCGGACATCCAGGTCAGCGCCAGCAGAGGCAGGACCACACAGGAGCTCCACAGGGACGCCCTGCAAATAGGGGAGGAAGGATTGTGTAGAGGAAAAACAACAGTGAAGACGCGATGATGTCTGGACCACAGAGGGCAATCTGCATCACAGCCTTTTTATACTCCACAGCAACAGAAGGGCTTTAATGTGCATGCGGGTAATAATGTGCTAAATTTACTTTTAAAACAAGCACTGCGTGTTTTTACAATAGCAGATGTTCCTGCACTGTACATCAAATCTCCTGTGGATGTAAGTGGAACATCAGCTGAGGACGCAGCGGACTGCGAGCGGGCTCTAAAATGGTGGAGGTGGACACGTTGGACATGCAGAGACTCCCTGTAGCATCGTCTTATTGATTCAGAGACACTGACAGGCACTTACATTGCATTGCTAGCTGTAGTTGCTGATAAAGCAGTTGTTGATACAACGCCACATTTGGCACACTTGAGAGTTAATCCTGTATGCGGCTCACTCATCTGTCTGTGGGACATAGAGACAACAGCATGACACACAACGCTCACGGCCACTGCCCCGACTTTAAAACCCACCCCGTCATATCAGCAACAAGCGGAGGCCGCCAAAGTGTGTGCGTCGTGGTGATGTTTGTGAGATCTTGGACTGATTCTGCCAGAGAAACTAACAGAGCCGTGTTGCTCCCGAGAGAGATCTGACCTCTTTATGTTTATGCCTCTAATTTCCTTTCAGCAGCGAAAGACAACAGGGTCTCAATCTCCATATGTGTACGAGACAAAATTCAAAGCACGTGTGTATTTTTGCATGATTTTTGAGAGTAAAAAAGAGAAAAGCAGGGGGTACTAACAAGGACGTGCTGTCATACCCTGCACGGTGCTTCAGCTTCTTGTCCAGGATGCCGTCTCTGGACACGAGTTTGTTAAACACCAGGATTCCGATCACCATGTTGACCTGTCGATGGGGGAGGCGAACAGGAATATTAACTTTTCAATAAATCAACGGCAACAAGATCAGTTCAAAATCAATGCAGGTGTATTTCTTAAAATACATCCTCCATAGGTAGTCGATGATTTATGTCACGATCCCGCGGGCGCTTCTTCTTTTTCCCCCTCTCTCTCTCTCTCTCTCTCTATCTCTCTCTCTCTCTCTCTCTTTTCCGTCTGCGCTGAGCTCTGACCTCCAGTTTCTATTGTTTGCTCATCTCCGTGACATTTCAGCCAGTGGATGAGGCATGCCCTGCCCACTCAGCCCGGCACCACAGCCTTAAGAAAAAAGATCTCCCTGACAAGAAGCACTCGTCTTCTCAAAGGCACCTTCCCCTATTATTAGCAACTGCACTGCACTCATGTTAAAAACCGAGTGAGATTCACAGGCCATTTCGAAATCCCTCCGGCTTGAGGCAAAGAGTTCATTAACTATTCATACGAATACATTTGGGTGCGTTTTGTTCGACACGCTTTGTTTGGGCGGCACATTTGATTATGATGTCACAGTATCAACTCAGGCTGGTGCTCGGTCTCACTAAGGAGGGTTTTCTTTCTGCCTCATGTTCCTCTGAGGTTCGTCCCAAATCACAGATCACGTTGATGTGTATCTGATGCTAAACTAAAGTTCCCAACACAGCAAAGAGGTTCCACAGCGAAACTCTCCCATTTCATTCTTTTCTTTAAATTTCTCTACAACAATGTTAAGGCGAGATCATTATAAAGACTCTAGTATATTCGATTTTGCACAAATCGGAGGCGTTAATAATTGATCACCTCACAGCTTGAGCCCATTGCCTGATGGAATATAATGATCATTACTTTTAATTTCGAACCAGAGTGTTCCTCCATAGGGTGATAACACACTGCAGCTGTATCACATTGAAACTGTACCAGCACTAAAACAACTTTGTTGTCTGTGAGCATCTTGTCATTTGAAAACAAGCAGCCAAACATTGGAGTTTATTATTAATAAACAGGAATGAAAAGTCTTGTGAATCGAGATGAAATTCTCCTGTTGCTGCTTAAACATGATTATTGTTTTTACCCTCAACAAGGAGGTTACGTATACATTTGTGTTTGTTTGTTAGCAGGATAACACAAAAACGACACATCTGATATCCATGAAATTGTGTAGAGGGTTTAAGCTTTAAGAGAACTCCTTACATTTTGATGCAGATCTGAATAAAGGGGCACATCCATTTTGTTTCTGTTTTAAACCTACATTTCCTTAGTATCCCCATATAAAAGTAGAAAACTGGACGTGTGTAGACTGAAACCTACCAGAACAACAGCAGCTGCAGGTCCAACAAAGGCGTAGAGGAGCCCACCCTCCAAAGACAGCCAACAGCTGCAGGCGAAGCAGGAGAAAAACAGTTAACTCCCACCAAGGCATTAACATCCAAGTTAATGGCGCACACCAGCCTACAATTGCATTTCCCTTGACTGTCAGGGGAGATGTGCCATATGCTGTAACTCTATTTCCAAAGTTTCACAGGGTAATAAAATGCTAAAGAGATTTTAAGCAGTGTTTATGCGTTTGGTCTCCAGCAGGGAGACAACTCAGTCGAAATTGGGGTCTTGCTGTGCTATTTTGAAATTTGATTGGGTTCATGGGACTTTGTTTATGGCGCTATTTAGGAGCGTATGCCGCCGCACGCGCACTCAATCACCACTCTTAACGTGGTCCCATGAACCTACGGCTGCATGTGCGCTGAATAATACATACAAATATCTATGAGAAAAATTGAAAACTTACTATAAGGGTGTCCCATAGCCTTTTGTTTTGGTGAATCCCATCGAAACAGCAACCACCAAAGCTGGTAACCCTTCAAAAAAAGAAGAAGAAGAAAACAATCGATAGTTATTGGAGCAGCTCTCGTTGCCTGTCAGAAGTGAGAGACTAAATCCATAAATCTGCAGAGGGAGTCGGCCTCGGTGCCCTCCAGTCATTAAACAGAGTGCAACGAGGTTCTCTCCATTAGAAGCTGCAGGATGACACTACTAGACAGTCGTCCCGGAGCATGTGATCAAACATCGTGCATGTAAATATTTCATTCTGTATAACATGACACTGAATAGCAGAGGAGAACAGTGGGTCCTCTGCATTGACAAAATGGCAGCGGGCGCATCGAGTCCAGAGATTTCATCACACCACACCGGCTCTGTAGGAAATCTCTCCGCCATCCGCACCTTTCTTCTTATGACGGAATCTCCTTTTTGCTGTACTGCTTCTCATTATAGATCTGTGTAATGGATTCAGTCCTTACTACAGTGTGCTCGGAATACCAACGCTTTTTTTTTTCTCCCCTTCCCTCCTCTCCGAGTGGCGCAGGCAGGCAGGTGCTATTGATGTAATCAGTTTCCTGGAGGCACGAGGCGAAGACCCCGTGGCCATCCAGGGCCTCTCCGCAGTGCTGAGGAGGTAAAGAGTGCCGAGTGTACACAAGCACGTCGTAAATCACCGCCTGGTGGAGGAGCCACGGTTCAAACGGGCGGAATTAAGAGACAACAGGTACCGGGTGTTGCGCGACACCGAGAGAAACCAGTTCGCCGTGTGTTTGTCTTCTGTCCTCGTTGAACACAAGAGGAAATCTGCATGGGATTAGACTGGTTTTCATCTTGTGTCCATTCCATTTCATGGGAAAGACGACGTTGATATTATGTAACGAGTTTCAATTGCCACACAACAAAATGCCCGGCCGTCTTATTTGTCATTAAAGTGTATTTTATATCTGTGTCTTCTATCTATGTGATTGTGGAACAGCTTTTGTCCATTTCTCTTTCTTTGCAGCAGGCAGCGGCACTGCAATGACTAAGGGAGCCTTGTTTGTTGCTAGGTAACAGGAAGAATGAGTGTGGGCTCTTTCATAATCAAATAGATTTTTTTTTAAAGGAGAGATTTCTACTAGTCTGTAAGAAAGAGAGAAAGAACCCTTTGGACGAGGATTCGTACATATTGACATTTATCAAATGAGGAAAGCAGTTTGAATGTTTACAGATATTTATGACGTGGTTATTGACACAATGTGCGTATTTCCCACCTGATGCGTAACTGTCATGGTTTCATCTTGTTTTGCAGTGTGGTGCAGGCACGCAGGGATCACAGCGTGGGAGGCAGGGACTTAATAATCTAAGACCGACTATAATCAATCGTTTCCTCTGTGATATACGTGGATTTTTTACAGGTTAAGGTTACAAACAACTGAACATTAGCTCCTCCAAAGCGTCTGTGACGGTGCATAACCCCTCAGCTCCGACACGCACCGACCTCCGCTCCATACATCCGTGACTTTATGGTCCTTTCAACTTCACATTCTCCCGAGCTCGGCTTCTGAGGGTTATCAGATGAAATGTATTCCTGCTGCAGCGTAAATGCTCGACTCGCACCCTCCAGATCAGACGTAAGGTCATTGCAACCTGCTACAGGAGAGCCACACCAGCCTGTCTCACAACCCTCCCCCCCACCCACCGCTCGCTACCATTGCCTCAAGGCCGGCCCATTTACCTGGCCGGCCTTGAGGCAATGGTGAGAGAGAGAGAGAGAGGGAGAGAGCTCAAAAGTATCACAACAAAGGGCCCGATAGGATGAAGATCTGGCTGAGGACGGAATGAGAACGCCGGGCCGGGGGGAAAAAAATAAACTACTTGTGAAGACACCTTGACTGAAGACCTGGAGAGAATACAAGCGTGAGGCATAATGGGAGATAATGGGAGAGGCTTAGGGAAACATGCTGCTCCGACTTACCCCAGCCCAGGCACAGAAAGCGCTTGCGGATGAGCCGAGTCCGAACCTTCCCCGTCACTGCCATGTAGGACTGCCAGGCCTCTGTGAGGACCCAGCAGAACGATGCCAGGAAGAAGAAGTGCAGGAAGGCTGTTGTCATGATGCAGACGCCCTGGAGACACAAGGAGAAGAAAACAATTCATGACGATACACACACTCAGTGACTGTGGATGCAACCAAGTCAGACACCAGCGCAGGGCATGTTGTGAACCTGCCTGTTTGGAATGTGCTGTTCTCTTGTCCTGTGTTAATGCTCCGGAGCGGCTTCAGAATGAATCCTGGTCATTAGCGAGTGCTCCTCAAACAGTACGACAATACACTGTCACGTTTTATTAATTGTGTGCTGGACATTGTGTGCAGAAGCTTTTATAAATAGTCTATGTTGCAGAGTGGAGGTAAAAAGCATTATTTTCATCCTACCAGGTTTAAATGCAATGAAAATGTTATAGTTTTTCATTGTTAATGTAGCTATGTAAAAGAAGACATGTTCAACTTGGTCCCTAGGCAAAAGGCACACTGCCCCACCCCCATTGGTGGCTACAGAGCGCTGATCGCCTATGTATTCAAATTTTATAATATAGAACGTATAGCGTGTTGTTGGTGTGTGAGATGTTTGTTCGTCATACAGACAGAAAGACAGCCATCTGTGGAATTAGTCAACAGATACACCTGTGACACAGTGGCTCTGCATAACCAAACCAAAAGCACACAACTTCAGATTCCAGAGTGCTGATGCTCCCTGCAGGAACACGTCAATTCTATTGATATCTCATTATTTGGTTGAACTTTTCTCATAGCACCAACATGCGTTCGCCTGTCTAGACCCCCACCGGCTGTGGGGGGGGGGGGGGGGGGGGGGGGGGGGTGCTTCCCGTGCCGTGACTGAAACAAAGCGTCTGGTTTTGAACCTGCAGCAGCAGCAGCAGAAGGCACTGGTAGTAGAGATCAGAGACAGGCCCCTCGCTGACACAGAAAGCCACAGCGTAGCATTCCTCTGCACTAACCCTCATTAGTATGCTGGGGATCCCACCTGGAGGCATGTGAGCCAAGGTCAACTGTCTTGCACGGAGAGAAAGGGAACGACCCACAACACGGGAACACACGTGTCGGGGGAGGCGGCCGATTACGTTCAGGCTCCACAATGCAGCCGCGCTCCTCCGCTCCATTAGGGCGTCCATCTTTGTTCCATTTCCCTCCAAACGGGATTGTTTAGAAGAGGATTAGAATGAATGAGTGTGTTCTTCAGACCTTTATTGGTCGTCGCACACTGACATTTGTGAGTGAGAAGAGATTAAGCGTCTTCTCTCTTTTTCACTTCAGATTTGTTTGCGGTGTGAAGCTGTGGTAATCTGAGTGACACCGCACAATGAGGAGGGAAGATTGAAGTGTGTCGTGTCCCGGGGCGTCCACAGCATACTGCGAGAGCTCCCGTTCACTTTACATCCCCACTGAGAGAACCACACTAAACCCATCATCCCCTGGAGTGTTCACGGGCTTCACGTGGAACAATAATCCTGCATTACCTCACAGCTCGGAAGTAGGAACACCCAGTGAGGACGTTTATCACTCAAGTGTACATGTGGATTCAGGTAGAAAACGTGCCTGTTATTATCCACTTTCTAACGCCAGTGTTACTTAAATGCAAATGACAGGTTAAAAACAATCACACTGCTTTGCTAACACTTACAGGATTTATTAAATCTATAGTGTATGTGTGGCATTATAAAAAGCTGCAGTGTCAGATTAACAGTGTTGCACTTATACTTTGACTTAACTGCTGACCAATTGTAAAACATACTCTGCAGCTGTGGTGACATTAAAAGATTGCAGCCAAATTATTGAAGTATATAAGTCAATTTTGTTACATGCTTTCTGATAATTCACTGTTCAAAATGTCCAGCCTCTTAAAATGCACCTGCCAAACTCTGTATGGCCCAATGCCTGCAATGACACAGCATTTTTCCAGTAGATTTGAAAATGGAAAAATCAGCTACAGCCTCGTTCACGTTTTATGCATTCGTCTGATCACGTGCTTGTGTAACATAGTTTTGGAAAACTATATCTATTGAAGTACTGCACACATTGCATGGCTGACAGGAAAGAGACGCTCAGCTTAAGAGAAGAAAGTGAGCTGCCAATCCTGCAAAGATGAAAGTGTCGGAGCAACACATCAAATCAAAGTGTGTGAAGTTCCCATGACACACAGCCACCTGCTTGTGTGGTAATCACAGGTGCGTGCAGATGCTTTTGTGGAAAACACACACTTATTGTTGCAGTGGCGGAAGCATTTTGCTTTTCCATTTCAATGCTACGTGCAGCATCTCCTAAATGTGTCTTTCTTATACGTTCGCAAACAGCTGGGGCGTCGCAATCTGACGACCGACATCTTCTCACAGAATCAGACTCTTTAACTGTTTCCATCAGTTGGACGCTGCTTCATTTGTCCACACCACATGGATGCAGGCTGGATATTTGCATGAAGCCATCAAAAAACAAACATGGAGGACAGTCAGTGAACAAAGCTGTGTCTCAATTCAGGGCTCACATCCTTTGGAGGCTGCATTTAAAGACCAGTTGCGTCACAGCAGCATGACAAGACGGGTGGATTCTTCTCTGGGCCACAGATTCTAGGATTCACTCAATTTGGTAACAAACTGTTTTGTTAGACGAAATGACAACGGCAAGTAACGAGACGTCCAAAGCCTGACTGTCACGCTTCAACTCAACTAACGGCACACAGGGTTAAGAATAACAAAGGTGCAATAAAACTTTCTCGTCATGTCCAACTTCAGGTCTGTGGCTAAGACACACAAGTAAGGGAGGGACAGGCTGGTAACGTTGATCGCGGAAAAAACACTCGTGGTCCGCCAGGTTCACAAAGAACGCCTCATCCTCTGGATTGAGACATAGCTGTTAAAGAATATACAGAGAGTCTTGGCCAGATTCACAAAGATGCTTTTGAGTGATCAAGACAAATCAAATCTAGGGAATGAGACAAGCAGAAGCCATGTTGATTCTGTTATACACAGTCGCTACACTGCTTGTAAGTCGGCTCACATCCAAAGCCTATTCTAGTGTGGCTGTTGCTCATGTGCTGTTCAAGGTGCTGAAAATAGAGCCTGCCTTGTTTCCTGGAAACAGGTCATATGCAGCCATTATGCTTCACGGCTCATTTGGCTGCCTACACCATCCGCTCTCATTAGTCCTCAAGCGAAACCAAAAAAAGTCCATTTGAGAAGAGAGAAAGGTACACGAGGAGGATGTAGTGATGGCAGCGGTCGGACGTAGGCAGTCCAGACAATATAAATAAATAACAAGGTTGAGGCCTGGAGTTCACACGTCCCTTTGGGAAGGCAAATGCCGGGAGATGCTGAGCGCTCTGTGTCAGTATCCATGGAAACAGAGGAACCGAGGAAGGGACCACATTAAAACAGTCGCAGAGTTGAGAGACGTGAGGGGGAGATTAGGCGGCGAGGGGGTGTACTTCAAACCAGTTCTAAAAAGAGAGTCTTAAGGTCAGAGCAGGACATTTAAACTGTTTATTTTTTATTTTACCTGATTTAAAGTCCTGGCTGAACCCCGGTGCTCTCACAGATGTTATGAACAGGAAACCTAATTACTGCCAAGTTCTTGATGTCATGGCAGGCCAGTGGAATAACAAGGGGATTTCAGGTTTACACATTTTAGAATTGGAGAAAACAAATCTTCACATTGTGAATGAAATATTTTCCTTAGCGGTCCCAGATTATTCCCACCACTTAAGTTATTGGTTGCCTGAGAGTGTTTAAAGTGTAACTTTTAATATATCGTTACTTGTATTGAAAAGTGCTATACAAACAAAGTTATTATTATTATTATTATTATTATTATTGCAATGCTTTAATAATTAGCTCAAGCCGCACAGTGGTGCAGGGTAACAGTGTCAAGTTACAACCAGAAGGTTTGAATCCCAGCTTGTTGAGAAAATCAACAAACTGGGATTTGGAACCCGGCATGTTGACAAAGAGGAACTCTGTCCAAAGACATGCAGAACCAAATCTAGGATTTTTCCAAATCAGTGGCCATAAAGGGGCCCAGTCTACACAGATGGGGCAATTATATGCCCCTGCACAATTCCAGATTTGGTAAGATGCACATTCAAATCATTCCTTGTTTCTTGTTAGCTTGACCAAAGCCACAGATATGTGTTCATATATTTTGTATTGTTTATATATAATGAAAACGGTTAAAGCTCATTGTCATACTATTTGTTAGTACTGTTGAAGTACAAGTGACTTGTTTTGTTCTACAGGGCAGGGGCACTTCAGGGGCCAAACAGATTTGAGCTGGGGCTGGTGCCCCTGTGGACCTGCCCCTGGATCCGCCCCTGAGATTGGGGTTAGGTTAATTGGAACCTCTAAGTTGTCTGTAGGTACGTGTGTGATTGGTAATGGTTCATATGTCTCTGTCTGCCGTGCTCTATGTTAGCGACCTGTCCAGGGTGAACCCCACCTTTCATCTAATATGACCATGGCTCATTGGAAGGATCGGCTCACATGAAACGCACTGTATCTGAAGTATAGCACCAGCTTTCTCTTCGCTATTCTTCTGGTTTAAGAGTGGGAGGAGGAGGCTGAGGCAACAAGTGTTTCACAGAGTGGGTGCTTGGGTGGAGGACAATAAAACTCCAAACAACAGAGTGGTGGTGGTAGAGTGTTTTTGAACCAGCGAGCAAGACACTAAAGTCAGAAAATGCATACTTGTACTTCGTGTCCTACACGAACCCACCATCACCACCAACCTGGAGTGAACTCGTGTTTTAAGACTCCTGCCTTTATTTCCATATGCATGTAACACTCTCAAGGCTCCAAACAATGCATATATTACTGTGCTGCACCACGCCACAGGATTCAAGCTGTTGTTTACCAAGAGTTTGGAAATGAGCTCCCTGTTGATTTCACCTGTTTCAAAGTTGAACCTTTAATTACTTTGTCTTTGTTGCTTGAGACAAAGAGTTAAAAAAGAAAAAGCATAATTAATTCTGTTTCATTCTTTGAAAACCTCAATACTTTATATTTCAAATGTTCTACTATACTCTGAGAAAATGTGGAGACACTGGATTTGCGAATGTGATGGGAATGATTAGGTGCATTTCATTTAAATCTTTTTGTTGCTATAAGGATATTAATATTTGACATGTTGCGTGCTGTGATAAGCCATCTGTGCTGATACATACATATTTAACATTAAATGTGTTTTTTATTCTTCTGATGTATCAAAGTCTCAGGTGCCCAGGAGAACTGCACTGGACAGATGGGATTTCATAACGCGCATATTTATGTGACGACATTAAGGCTAACACATATCTGATGATCTGTTTATTAACTTCTCTGTGAGGACAGGCTGACACGCGGTGTACCTCGGCCGCCTCGACCCTCTTCTCACCTCAGGTATTTTTAGTCATTGTAGTGTGAACATCTCTACAGAAACATTCCAGACTCCCTAATTCTCCTGCACCTCCACAGTGATAAAACAAAGAAAACAACAATGTCTGCCTCTCATTGTTTGTCTTCACTCCATAAACCCAGATGAACAACGACAGAGGACAAAGGAGGGAGCACAGACCAGGCAAAGGTGACTCACTGGCTCCTCGCTCCCAGAGGACACCTCCACAGCAAAGAGATGATTTGTATTAGATGATGAGCAACTGTGAATCAACAAACAGTGGAGCCAATTATATGCACTTCTTACAAGAGTTGAAGGAGAAACAGAAAACAAGTGAGGCAGTGCCAGGCAGCGTGGCAATTAAACCCACACAGGGGTGATGTTTTCTCCTCATGTTGGCCTCAAACATTGTGGTTCTACAGTATGTCTGATCCAACACAACTCAAATATTATTTCTACGGCAGAGACACATTCAAAGCAGCAGCAGCGATGAAGTCATTGGCCTGGAAGTTTCACACACAGCAACCTGGAGTTCAACAGGACACAAGCAGCTTTCTAACCTTAAATGACTTTTCTTGAACATAAACTTTAGAAATAAAAAGTATAAAATGTAACCTTTGATTCTGATCTAAAATAAAATGACATGAAATTGAAGTTAACAAGATTGTGTTTGTGTACAGAGCCACCTTCTGAAGTTGCTTTATTTTAACGATAGAATTGGATGTTAAAGCTTTGATGGCAGCTTTTCTGTTATTTGCTTCCTCAGTTTCTAAACCTATGAAAAGTGACTTTCACTACATGAATACAATGTATTATAATTATGATTATTCACAAGCAACAGACTGTAAACATAATACTTAACACTGACACAAAGTTGACAGATGACCTTCTTTGGAGTCATGTTTTTCAGCCACATACTGTTGACAGTGACTCGTCCTTTAGCCTAACCCTAACCCTGACCCTCTGGACAGCGTCTAAATGCTTCAGTTGCTAACTCTGTCAGGTTCTGGGCAGGTTGCAGGTAAATCAGAGAGAACACCAACGCTGAAAGCTTCTCTTTCCACTGGACACAGGTTGATGATTAAATCAACAGAGCAAAGCTGTAAAACCCAAACAAAGAGCTGAAAGGTGCTAAACTGCTGAGTAAGCTGCTAAGCCTCTATTTGTTTTCATCTCAACACGATACCTCTGTCACATCACACTCCCTTCGGATTTAGTGTTAATCTGAGAATACTGATGAGATCAGCTTTTATTTTTCAGTCAAAATCAATTACTGCACGTTGGCCCATGAAGAATAAATCGGTCCGCGCCTCTTTAATTCGGCAGCCGGTGAGTCAGGCAGGGTAACTTTGCCGAGTCACTCTGGGGGAGAGACGCTGAAATGACAGCTCCAGTATGTCAGTGGGGTTTTTTCTCAAAAGCACATAATCTGGTTGCAGATCTCAGAGACAGATATCCCATCAGAAGCGTGCCGACTGACTGTTCCATGTTAAGTGGTGCTCCTCGTGATCAAGACAGGAGACGGCCGGAGCCCTGATTAAATCTGACAAGGCTTCAAATCAGCTCAGCTCTAAAAAGTGCCCTGAAGCTCGTTACATTCGTGGTCTTGCTTGCCACTGTGTGCCAGATATGCGAGAGGCCGGCGAGGAAACAGATGAGGCGAAGACGCTGTTTGTTTAATGGCCGGTGCATGATAACAAGAACTCATTCAGATTCAGGTGAGTGTTACCAATTGATCACATTTGATATTCTAGAAAACAAGCGTCAAGCTATTTGTATTGCCTTCATTCATCAATCTTGACTCAATTTTTATTGGACATCTTAAAAAATATATATATTAATGACCAGGAGGAAGCATTTTGATTAATGAGCAGGGTCGGGTTCATTATGAGCCCCAACTGCTGTTCGGCCCATCTGCTCCCAGAATAACTCATACCTGTAAGCACAGTGGAAGTGGCCATGCTGTGTGGCACCAGCACAGGCACCACCTCTAAATGGAATACCCCAGCTGTGTATATTTTTGCAAGCCCTTTCAAAAATATATTTTGGGCTCTGTTTTACATGCTGTTGCGCTCAAATAAACTAAAAGGGATGAATTAATTAGTAGGAGCGGGACCTAAAAGCAATGTGGAAGATAATAAACAATGCTTTCCTTGCAGAAGGTGAAGGTATACGCTGATAATATCGTTACACAATAAATGTCTGTGAGGTTGGATGTGTCCTTCTGCAGCGCTGCCAAATGACAGAGAAGTGCATCTGTGTGGGCAGCTTGTAAATCCCAACCTCTGTTTGCCAAACAATCTTTTTACATTGGCCACTTGTTTACTGGCTGCTTACGGAGCCGGAGAGGGAGGAGAAGTGATACATATTAATTGGAGGCACTCCGGCTTTAACTATGTGAATCCTGCTGACTTGATCCGAAACCGCGACTCCAGCTCCACATCCCTCTGTGATGGGCTTGAGTCATTTGAGGAATGCAACACAGCGAATCTAAGATCCAGATCCAACCCAGTCAACCTTCTAGCAGAGCTTTATTGTCAGCGTTAGAGGATCCTTCTGTGGCGGCATCATGATTTCGCTACTTCACATCAGTATTTTACAAGGCCTGTTCTGTGAGGTCAGGGTCAGAGGAGGGATTTACCTGTGCACCAAGTCTGAGTTATGTAAGATGTGGGAGTATCCAGCCAAATCCTGCTGTTTGAGAACTTAAGACCTTGCACCAGTAGGGTTGTTTCACTGTATTGGACTCTTCGTTTGAGATCATTCATGTCCTCTCATTTGTACTATTTATATCTATTATCTATTACTTTATATCTTTAATACTTTCTGCATTTAAAGGTGATATGTCTGAGAGAAACGTGAGCTCTGATGAATACTTCAGTTGCTTTGTTGACTCAGTGGATGCATTCAACTTATAGAAGCATTATCTTGTTTAGTGGTGCTGCACATTAACTTGTGTTGTTTATGTCTAGAAACAAATTCTATTCCTCCACTCATCCACCTAGTTTGACTAATGGATAAATGGCTTTTGGAACCATGTGTTTGAATGTGCACACCAGCTAAGAGATCTCTGACCCAGTCACCTTAAATTCAACTACCTGAACTAGATTCATACCCTTCAGGACAACTTTACAGTTGTATAGTCTTTTTCCGTTTCCCTACAGTTATCACGCTTTTAATCGCAGTTAAAGATCAACACCAAAGTCTCAATGCCCACGAAGGGTCAGCCCTTGATGTTGACACATTCAAGCAGAGACCAATGGACGCAGAGTGAAGCCTTATATCACATAGAGCCATTAAAAACATTTAATTCTCCATTTGGATGAAATATGACAGGCTTCTTAGTGCAAAAGCAAAAAAAAAAGAAAATGAGTAATGAGCTTGAAAGAGGCTATAATCTCCCAGTTATGTTCTTGTTGTTATGCTCAGCGACAGGAGCCAACATCTGGTGCACTACAGGCCTTATTTTGAAGATAACATTTCTGGTGAATGTCGTATAATCTCAGCCTTTTTTCCAAAATAAGACCAAAGCTGATTGACAGTTCTCAAATTGATTGGTAGAAGGTGAATGTGATGGCGCTTGGACTTTAGAGGGACTTCTTGATTCACTGTATTACTACACACGTGTAACAACACAATAACACAACTAATGCTCACACCATAAAGAGTACCAGGCTCCATTCAAATTCACAGTGATGTGCCAATTTGATCTTTGCACATTATCTTTGATATGTGAAACAACCATTACCCCCCCCCCCCCACCCACACACACACACACACACACACATTGTAAACCATGCAGAATAAATCCTTAAATAGCACTTACCACATTGTGTGTCTGTGTTTGTCCAATAAGGATCAGTATGTTCGAGCAGATTATAGATAAGCAGAAGTTAAGCAGGATGATGGATCGCTCCGAGCGAATGTACCTAAACAACAACAATAGGGGAAAAACAAAAAAGCAGCCGGATCAGTTGCCTTCCTTCCATGTATGGCTGGACATTCTGTTTTCAAATACAAAAATTCGTTAGCAACATCATCGTGTGTGTGAGAAGCTGTGTTGCGGTTACCTCCATAGCACGGCATAGATCACTGCCAATGTGATCAAGGCGAGGCAGGACAGACCACAGCCAACTATCAATGTCACAGATGGGACCCCTGAGTACGCCATGGTCTGTGAAGGAGACGGAGCAAGGCGGAACCAGTCAGTGGGAGGCTTTGGACGCGGTTCACACAGGACAGTAAATCTTTATTGTTGCCCAGAGAGGAAACCAATCAACAAACAACAGCCGCTAATCGGAATAACTCCTCAGTGGGTTTCCCTTTATGCACCGTGAGGTTAGGGACTAGCATGCGTGGGCTTGAAGGTTGTTTAGTCACGAGGCCTCAAAACTTTCCACCTGCAAATTACATTAGAAAACAGGGAAAGACATGGGAAGCTGCATAGGCCTGAGAGCATGCAAGTGTTGCTTGAGTCTATCTTCTTATTGTGCAAGGATAGGCCTAGAATTTGGAGCTATACTAATGCTGTTTCCGACCATATATACACTTAGCCTGAGTAATAAATACGCATTCATGTCCAAGTAAACAGTCGTCATTCTGCTGCAGGCCCCACAGAGGAGAAGGAAGAGCTTCATTTGTGTTATCTCACTTCCTACTGTGTTTCCCACAATATGCAGAGGCCACAGTCGAAGTACTCCATGTTCTCAATGTTAATTACTCTATCCACTTATGAAATCACAGGCTTCAGGTTCTTTTCAGCATGTAAGAAAACAAGGTAAACTTGAGAAATGTTGATGTCTTCTAATGTCACAGAAGAAAAAACACAACAAGGGCATTGCAGCCCCAAAACTTCTTTATCTGAGGCCATGAGGTGGGTTTGACTGATGAGAAGCTGACAAGCATCAGCATGCACACGCCCTTGCGCTTAAAAGGAGTTAACAGAATAATGTGCAACTAGAAAATAGACCCCCTCTACGGACACAAACATACACACACACTCACATACACACACACACACACACACACACAAGCTCCCTTTACAGCTGAATTACTGTTTAACAGGATTAGCACTGCAAAGATTCAATTCCCGTTCTCACACACACACGCACGCACACACACGCATGCACACACACACACACACACACACACACACACACACCAAAATGGATCACAAATCAATAGCCTCACTTACTATTTCTCTCGGTTGCTGAGCCAAAATGGCGAAGGTAGACACACGATCACACAGGCATTTTGTATGGGATGCATCTGTGAGCACCGTTTTACATCCTTTTTTGGACCAAGCTCCCCAGGAATCGTTCCTGCAAAGAAGAAAAGGGGAGAGGAAGAGGAGGAAGGTTTTTTTTTTTTTAATTCCAGCGGTGGCACGACTTCACACGACTTCTCCACATCAGCGACATCGCAGGTTGTTGTCTTTTCATCTCCCCGATGATTTCTCTATGTCTTTCGAGCGCTATAACAGTCGGTTACGCAAAAGAAAAAAGAAAAAAGAAAAAAAAAAGACAGACACATCGACGCGGCTCTTGTGTGGCCACGAGCAACGTTTCAGCTGGAGCGGATGGAGAGGCAGAGGCACGGAGGAGGAGGACGGGGGAAGGAGGGAGGGATGGAGGGAGGAGGGGGGGCACAGGAGCTGTCCACGCAGACCGGTGCTGATTGATTCGCCATACGCAGAATAAACAGCATCAGAAGAGATAAGAGCGCTTCATATTCACCTGCATTGGGATTCTTCTCTTCCTCCAAACGACTGTATCACCCCCTTTTCTCCCTCTCCTCCTCTCAATGCACCCTGTTACCCCCCTCTCTTTCCCCCCCTCTAGCTCTGCTGTTTTAATTAGCAGCTTGTGGACGCTTCCTCAGGGGGGGTTTCACCCTGGAAACGGCGGACAGCCTCAGACTGATTCTCTGTTCCTCTCCGCTGCCGTGAGAGGAGGATGAGGAAGATGAGGAGGAGAGGAAGGGCTGATACAGTGAAGGGAGAGAGGAGGAAGCAAAAAAGAAGAAAAAAAACAGAACCGCACGCTGTCGCAGGATCCGCGCACACAGCCCCACGGTGCGGAGACGGGACGGGATGAAATGATGGGATTTGGGTTATTCCTCAAAATCATCTTTATTATGTCTTTTACTGCGGCTTTGAGCTGCGGGAGCGCTTCAGACAATAACAAAAAAAACACCGCAGAACTAACACCACCCCGCGGAAGCAGCACCAATGGTTGCAGCCGCTCCTCGCTTCACACCACGAGCAGCCGAGGTGGAATGAAACGAGCGTCTCTCTCCTGTTTCTCACACCTCTCCACTTATTCTCAAGCTTCAGCGAAAATCCACCTCGACGAAAAGTCCAAACATCCGAGAAAACTTTACTCACGCAAAAATGTGGTCCGAGTCATTTCACCTGCGCATTAGGATTCACGTCACAAACACCTGTTGTCCAGCCAGACAACTTTCTGTCTGTTCGCTCCTGCACAATCCAGCCCGTTTCAACGCAGAGACCGAACAGGACAGGCACATCACGCTGGAGTGACGCTCAGCAGAGTTCACACCAACTCTAATTTAAATGCTGTTATGAAACAGCATTTAAATTAGCCAGATTCAGATTTTGAATGTAGACCTGCTTGCACACACTCAGAAATCCCATCGCAACCCTGGATCCGCCTCCTACTGCGGATCTGCATTTACATGTTGTACAACCGCAATTAAATCCTTGAAAAACCAACTCGTCTTGCAACATTTAAGAAAGAAAAAACAATCCTGGATCCACACAAAAATGTAATGGGCCCTTCCTTGGGTCATGCACTACACCTCCACAAAACATTATGGATATCATCTTGCCCACAAACAAACAAACAAACAAACAATGCAGATTCAAACACTTTAGGGGCACTGGGGTATGTGTGCCAATGATTTGTTAAATACCATCAATCCATCATATCACAAGGTATGCAGCAGAGGGGGTTTGCTTCTGAATGTGACAGTCATGTTGTGGGAGTGCAAACAGCCCTATGCTCAAAGGGGGATATCTCAAGTGGTCAGTGAAGGGTGTGATGCTCGCTGGTCACCCGGTGCTTCTGTCTGTTCGGTCCTGCAGGATTTACCTCCCATCGACCTTCTCTTTTGAATTACCCAGCAGACTGCAGCCTCTCACATGGGCTCAGACTTCATGACTGTTGTTTGAGCTGCCAGAAACCAACTTTAATCATTATTTCAAAACCCACAAGATGGTCAGACACATCTGCTGATGCAAACCACAAGAAACTAGAGTGGCTCTCAGCAGAGTCCAAATTTCTGCCAAAGTCCAACAGTCCTCTTATGAAACCACATTTAAATTCACCAGATTTTAGCATTGTCTGTTGCTGATCAGTTAGGGAGCAGTGGAATGAAAACACTTTTACTGCTTCAATGTTTATATGAGTTATAGACCTGAACAATAAGTAATATCTTCTACAGTACTATATTAATATTGTGTGCATAATATTATCATTATCATGTTCAATGCTTCTCAAATTGTAATTTCCAAAACTACTTTTTCTCCTCCTTGTTTTGTCTACTTGTTTTAATGTATTCTTTTACACCTTTACATTTGTGTAACTTATCTTACTCCTCATTACACTCTTATATATTTGTATACTACTATATTATTATACTAAGGTAACTTCTGAGTTCTGTCTTACTTTATCTCATCTTATTTTACCCCGCTGGCTTCAGTAGCCGCACACTGCAGCTGTTGATTTGTGGGTATAGCGGCCGCTGCCCATGCAGCTGCAAATTCCCAACCAGGACCATCTCTGCAGTGTCAGTGCAAAGCAATAAAGTAATAAAGCAATAACCTTCACCATACACCCCCTTATAGCCCCCCTCCCCCCTCTTAACTAATGCATGTTTTTGCTTGGCCGGCAGACTGCACATATAAAACCCTACAGCTTATATTTTATGATGAGTCACTCTTATGCTGCTGTTTTGACCGATTTTTAAAAAGGAAAATCAATTTAAAAGGGATAAATGCACTCGTATTGGTAGCATCAAAAGACAGGGTTGTTAAAATGTCCTTTCATAAATAACTGTATGAGGCCCTTTCAAACTCAGAAAGCCCTTGAGGAAATATGTCATAGTAGAATCCGCTGCATTCTTGAATCACATCTTAAAGGTCGATGGAACAAAATGGACTTGAACCGTTTACGAAGATGTCTTCATAGGAAGGAAGATTCAAACACAGACATCCCACAATAATAAATTCAAGTAAAGTCTCTGATAAGGAATTCGACTGCTTTAGGTTGTGAAGCTATTCAGCTACACTGAATAAATATGAACAGAACTGACAGTTGAATAGAAGCCAAATTATATAGCAGCATATATAGGAAGGAAACAGCCTTTCTGAGAGTCCTGGTGAATAACGTGAGGCACCCGAGGGTACAATAAAGACCCCGGCTCAGTCGCCCAGTCAGAGCTACAGTAACTGTGAGTTCAAATAGAGTTCATGAGGGTTTGACCTTCCTTCCACTGACAGAAACCACACTGCTGCCTGTAGCCCAGACCCCTTTGGAGACTTGACTCAGGGCTGGTGCAAAATTCATCACGAACTTCCAGTTTTCAAAAAGAGATTAACGTGTAACTCCACCCCTTAGTTTTAAGTGTCTCTCCCAGGAAATTCAAGAGAATGTCTTAAAACGGCAGTGATGATGATGAGGAGGAGGACGAAGAGGAACCATCATGGAAAGGACAAGCCCCTGCACGGCATGTACCACCGACAAGGAAGTGGCTGATATCACGAGAACCTACCAATAGCTGCAAAAAGCTGGTTTTGACAGACAACACAGAGGCACTAATCATGGCAGCACAAGAACAGGCCCTAAGTACAAGCTCCATAGAGGCCAGGGTCTACCACAGCAGACAGGATCCAAGGTGCAGGCTGTGCAAAGATTCCCCTGAGACAGTCCAGCACATAGTAGCAGGGTGTAAGATGCATGCTGGGACAGCGTACACTGAGAGGCCTAACCAAGTGGCTGGGATAGTGCACAGGAACATCTGCTCTGTGTATGTATGGATTAGACGCACCCAAATCCCGCTGGGACACACCACCGAGAGAGGTAAGAGAACAACAGAGCTAAGATCCTGTGGGACTTCGGATTTCCAGACTGACTAACAGCTGCCGGCTAACCCACCAGACACAGTGCTGGTGGACGAAGTACAGAAGATGCCAGTAGTGGTAGATCACGCAATCCCAGCAGACGGTGACATCAGTAAAAAGGAGCCTGAGAAGATAGAGAATTGCCGAGGGCTGAAAGAACAGCTGGGACAGATGTGAAAGGAGAAATGCCCTGTAATCCGTGTGGTAGTGGGAGCATTTGGGGCTGTTACCCCCTTCAAACTGGGAGAGTGGCTCCAGTAGATCCCAGGTACAACCTCTGAAGCCTCTGTCCAGAAGGGCAGAGACCTAGGAACAGATAAGATACTGCGCAGAACCCACCAAACTCCCAGTCCTCTGGTAGAGGGCCCGAGCTCGAGGAAGACACTCCACCCCACGTGGGGCGCGAGGGAGATGTTTATGTTTATGTTCAACACATAAATGTAGGCTTTTTATTAATTTGGTAATGAATGTGATACTAAAACCAGCATTAATGTGTTTCATGAAAGAAGAGTAATATATTTAATTCATAGCTCCAAGAAGGGCACAGTATGTCTTTAATGACAGCCTGAACAAACAGCCGTGAAGTATGAGGCCGTGTGAGAAGTTGCAGAATGCAAAGTACTTCAGGGAGCGCGCACATGATTGGAAAACAACATTTTAGTAATGGCTCGGGCACATCACTTAATATACGAGCAGGTTTAATTATTGTGTATCCTGTCAGACAGAGAAGACAGGTCACGGAGAAGCACTTGGTGACCAGCGAGCATCACAGCCTTCACACAGCTGCCCACAGGAGATCCCCCTTCGAGCATAGTGCTGTTTGCACTCTCACAACATGACTGTCACATTCAGAAGCAAACCCTCTCTCCCCTGCACACTCGCGATGTGATAGATTGATGCTGTTTAACAAAAGTTTGGCACAAATCCACCACGTCCCCCCCGGTGAGATCTCAATCCTCGACATGATCTGTTTCTAACTTTTTTGACTTGCTAGATGTTTGCCTCTGCTCTGCGCCGAAGGGAGCCGCTGACAGGAGAACATCCCTGGCTGGGGATTTATGCACGCCACGTTTGATGTGTTGTCTGACCTTATCAGGGGCCTGGTGGCCCTAGAATATAAAAAATGTCCCCGAGGGAAAGTGTCAGCGCTGATGTTAACCACAGCGAGGCTGATGACACGACATCCGTCACGTACCCTTTGTTGACCATCCTTGTTGTGATGCTTTGACAACCTAGTGCTGAAACTTCCGGGATTGGAATGTGACTTTAATCACGCTCCGGTTTTAACATATTTGGGTGTGAAGACGCCTGATAAGTGACAGTGGAGTGGCTCCAACAAAGCTTTAGACGGCGCGTTCATTATTTAAACCGCTGTGTGGAAGTGAAGCAGAGAGACAGACGGTTGCTAAAACGCTCGTGTGCCTCGCTGGACTCTGACAGATTGAGGTCCTGCAGTCAAAGAGATCGTATTACCGAACCCATAATTTATCCACTTTAGAGTCAAACAATGAAGCTCCGTAGCCGCGCAGCACGGGGCAGCTCCACCGGTCAAACACCAAGACAAGGTCACCGTCCATTTAGCCTTCATTACACTGCTTTGCATATTGTATGTTTCTCCAGTGATGGTTGTAAGGCCACCCCAAGAACCTCTTTAATTTCTTTGCATGCCCACGTCAGGATTAGCCAGACGCTGGGCTGGTTGGTGGCTTACGGGCCTGAGGCGATGCACTTCAGGAAATTCTAGGGAAAGTCTTGAATGACTGACACGAACTGACAGGCAGAGGAGGGAGGGGGCAACGCTGCATGAAAAATAGAACACTCCATCCATCCTGGATCTCGTGATGATAGACATGTTGTTTTTTTTGCAAGAAGAATGTTATTAATCCTGAGTGGGACAAAACTGTCAACAGGCGGCAGATAAGGAAAAGAAGCTGATGTTTGGGTTTCGTCAGTCAGGATGTGAATAACACAAAGGTCAAGATATTGTATCTCTGCTGTTTTCCTTTATTCCCACTGCCGAGGAGGTTATGTTTTGTCTGTGTTTATAGATGTTGATAAATAAATGAAGGCATGTTCAGGGAACTGATATTTATGAGTATATGCACTGCACTGAGTCTCACTCTCGCTATGACTGTGCCACACAACTTGCATTCATTATCATTTCCTTTATTATGAGGTATTTGAATCAGTGTAGGTTCACAAGTAAAGCATGTATAAATACATCAACCAGGGCAAGTGGAGCAGGTAATTACATGTAGCACCAGTGAGTGTTCACATCATGTACAATGTCAGGGTTTACATGTGAATCCCTCCCACACACACACACACACACACACACACACACACACACACACACACACACACACACACACACAGCGAGACCTCCTGCGGTCAGATAATGCACGGTTAGTGTCCTAGCTTAAACGCCCCTAAACATTGTCCACGCTATGACTTCTCCCTGTCGACATCCTCTTACAGTACAACAGAAAGTGGACAATCTCAGGTCCCAAGCAGAACTTGAAGTTTTTATATTTCATGATGAATTAATCCACCAGAAATAGCCCCAACGCAAAACTCTCGGTGTTATCCTCTCCCCCGATCTGCAGTGTAGACAGTTCCCATTCAAACGCAGCTGAAAAACAACAAAAACCTTCCTGTAAGAGCCTGAATCTGATCAGGTCTGTGGCGCAGACGAGTCTGTTTGAGGGACTGTGACGTGAGAAACTGCCGATCTGAGATACGCAAATGTCAAAAGAAGCTTGACGTCAAAGAGGAAAAACAATTAACGAGCTCTTTCAACGGAATTAGAAAGATTAGGACTAAAATTAAATAGAACTTCAAGTGAAAGATGGAGGTGGAGATGTAAATTCAGACGCATAAAAACGCAGTATATCACCAGCTCCGGGTGCTTTTACTGTTTACTCAACTTGTCCAACTTCTTAAGTAGCTTTGAACATAAGTAGATTAAAAGGATCAAAAGAAAGTGGTGACAAATATTATTAATTACATTATTAATCGAGCTGTACACACGCACACACATTATATAACTCTCTCTTTAAACCGTGCATATAGCTAATTGAAGACTGTAGGTGATGTTTATGCTGTTGACTTCCCATGTCCTCGGGTAGATTCTTGTTTCTAGTTAAGCTGGGACCAAAACGTACAGTAGAGGTTTATCTGGGTTCCTAAGCTCCGCCTCGGCCAGCGGGGTTTAGTGTGGCCTGATTGGCTCGAGTCCAGGTTCACCAGATGTTCAGTAGAACCCATCGCTGCCACAGCTGCATTTCATACCTTCACATGTAAATGATTAATATGCTTTGATTCCTCAGGAGGTGAACTGCTGCTGCAAATCTGTGGCACTAACTGTTTAACACCAAGTCGTCTGGAAACTGATTGTATCACAAATGCAATATCACAGTAATTATAACGTTTTTGTTTTGATTCAGAATTTTGAGTATTTACAGTCAAAAAATAAACTGTTTTGTTTTGTATATTGAAAACAAACTCACTCAATAAAATCCAGTAATTCAAATGCAAAGAATAAACTACAAAGAATAAACTAAAAATAATTCAAAAGAATTTAGACTGACATTTATTCTGTTTGTATATATATCTATAATATGTATTTTGATAACTGTGCATTTAAAAAGGAAAAACTACTTTTTATTTGGTAGCCTCTGTAGTCTCCCACTGCAGTTATGTCAAACATATCTTACATGTTTGCCATTAAACTTGGCAATCTGTTTGTTTATAGAGCACCATGAAAGGAAACTATACATTTAATAGTAACAAGGACAAAGTAATGATATCATTTATCACCTTCTGTTTGCTTTGAGAGGAAGAAAAATAATAAAGAAGGGTAGATAAATGTGAAAAAGTAAAAAAGAGAAGTGTAATAAATGTGGCAGTCCTTAAAAATGCTGTGTCCTAAAGGTGTTTTATAGAAGGCCCGAGATGTTGTTAATCCTGATGTAGGGAGTAGTTCACTGATAAAGGTCGTCGCTCTCAGCCTGGGGTTTGACCTCGTGTCAAAGTTGGACAGTAAGACATATGTGATTTAAAAGACAGAAACACACTCATATGTGTTTCCCTGCAAAGCGTCATGTGATTTTAAAAGCATATAATTGCTGGAGGATAAGGAATTTGTCTGTAATGTGATTACAATATTCACAATGAGATGAATTAATCTCTTGAGCCATTCAAATAATGAGTTCTTCAGTTTGTTGTCAAGAGACTGTAGAATAAGTTATTTCAAGTGATTTTTTATAAAAGTCAGTTTAAAAACTAACACCTGCATCCTTGAATAGATAGTTTGAATAATTCCAGTATTTTTTTTCCCTTCATCTGGTGAACACAGTGGGGACATCACAGGGCTGCACTTACTTTGTTTCCTCCCCTCGCCCGAGGGGTGAGATATTGGTCATTTCAGACTTGATAGCTGAAAATATTGACATTTGAGAGAGTAATAAAAGTGCATACGTCTGAGCTGTTTACATTCGGTGCTGTGGAGCTGAAGAGTAAATGAAAAAGATATTGGCTCTCTGGATGCTCCAGAGTTTTTTTTTATTATTTACAACACGCGAGTCGCCTTTCAACATGTTGATTTACAATTTTGTTTGATTCTTTTCCTCGTTTATTTTTTATTAATTTATGATATTGAAAAGGTAATCACCGAGGCAGCAGGCTGTCTCACAGTTCTCTGGGATACATGACAAACGCAGGAAGCTCATGTCATTGAACCATCAATAGGTCAGAGTAGTTTTACTTATTTTAATTGCACATAAGAAAAGAAGATATTCAAATTCATATTTTATTCGTGTCATACACAAACCACACATCGTACGACCTGCAGTGAAATGTGTTTCTGTGGCTCTCCTTGACATGAAGATGAGCTAAAAAGATATTAACAATAATTTACTTGGGATATGATTATATTGTTGACTGATTTCTGCTTCACTATTTAAAATGACAAAAATCATCTTACTAAAGCAGAATATCAGTCTTAGAAGATTAACAGAAAATGCATTATTGTTAAATTACTAATACTACAGCTTTCTTTGTTAAAAGTACAAAATGTCTTGGAACATATGGACATATAAGTATTAATTTGGGGAATGGCCTTCTCTCAGATCCTCACTTATTACATTACTATTATTATTGGTCACAATTTCAATGCTGTAATAATTAAGTAAATATACTTCCCATGACTGCATATTATTACCCTGAGTTATCATAAAACGATGTGGGCCTCATATGGGCGTCTTGTATTACTGACACAAATAACGGAATAGACAGAATAGCTCAATTTTACCCACAATTTTTTTTTCTGAAGTGATTCTCTTGCCTTTTTTCCCTTAAATAGATGGATTTCATTATATATCAAATTGTTCTCATTAAAACTGTTCCTTAATTTAGTAGAAAATATCGAACATCAAATGAGAAACTCCTGCAGTAGCGCTGATTGATATTCAATTGAGCCTTATTAAAAATGCACCCGTTCAATTCTCTGTGCCTAGGGAAGTGAAGCACAGAACGCTGCGAAGTGAAGAATGTATAGATTCCATCACAATGTGAAGCCGTCGCTCGAAGTGGTGAACAACAAAATGAATTCACGCATCTGAATGTGTGAAACAGATCATGTGAATGTGTAAAACGTTCTGAAACTGTGGAAATATTTTGTGTCTGTCTGAATTGTGTTTCACGCAAATTAAATTTAGATGTGTAAAAGGTTTTTGTTGCTTTACAAACATTTGTGTAAATGTTAGTTCATTTTTGTGGAGGAACAATGAGTCACACAAATTGGGCTCAAATGTTTTTGTCACAGGCAAATAGTTTGACCCTGCATTTATTCCTTAGCCGACGAGCCAATCAGCATTCAACCCACTCACGATCCAATTAGACTAAGTCACACTATCCAATCGGAGCAGAAGAAGAAGAAGAAGAAGAAGAAGAAGAAGAAGAAGAAGAAGAAGAAGAAGAAGAAGAAGAAGAATATTCCTGCACATTTTTAATCACCCAAACATAATTAATATAACTAATGTATATTTATTATAGTTGCAAAACTATAGTATTCATGAACATCATTCCGAAAGCTCATAACATCAATAACCCTTCTTTACAACATCCTCTCAGTTGTTCACACAAACAGACAAATCATGATGTTTTTCCCTGGCGCTGTCACACAATATATATATTTCAGCCCTGTGCTGAAAGTGAAGCAGCAGAGACTCGGCTGCGGGATCTGTCTCCGCCTCACGGCTTCATTCCAGCGCCTCGAGTGCACATCTCAGTATTCTCATGTTGTGTATCAGCACCACAACGAGTCGGTGAAACAGGAAGTGCAAAGGACTCAGCTCTCCACTTGTGAACAACATTTTCATTCTGCTAATTGTTATAGTGAGCACTCTCATTTCGTTTGAGCCAACATGGCTGACAGATGGTGTATTACCCCCTCGATGGGCCCGGAGAGTGGCTGCTAGTCTGTAATAGGATGAGCCAACTGTTTGAAATGAACACGGTAATCATAGCACGGAGTCATTCAGCGGAGCCCTGATTGTAATGACTTAGGGTAAAGCAGAGGAAAAAGAAATGCTGATATCCAATACTTGATAGTCAGAGGAAGAGAATAGAGCAGGGTCGTCCCAGATGGTCTTTGCTGTTCAAAAAATAGAACGCATGCCCTCTGACAAAACGATAGAGGACAAACATGCAGAATCCACATGTTATTTCAGAGTAAACTGTTGCCTAAGCTGCTTCATCCACAGCTGTTTGTTTACTCACAAATAAAAAAAACTCACAACTGCCGCAAAAAAAACATCAGACGACAAGAAAAGCCAGACAACGCAAACAAAACCACAACAGAAGTTAGCGACAGGAGATGATGTCTACAGAAATAGCAGAGCTAGTTCCTGCGGTCAAGTACGCTGCCATTTGTAAATAAACAAGATATGTCTGTCGCCATTTAAAATCAGATGCTTGTCTATTTGAGGTATTACGGTACAGGGGCTTAGAGCATCCAAAAGAATGAATCAGTACTGTAAAACCTCAAATAGACGAGCATCAAATTCTGTTGTGTTTTGGCTTTTGTAGTGTTTAGTTTTTTGCAATTGGGTAGCGTTCTCCTTTTCTGTTAATGTGCATGTGTGACACATCTCAACCACATATGTGTGAAATCCTGAACTATAATTAGTGGCCAAGGGAAGGACTGTGCTGCATCCATAGACAGGATATCATGATCTATCTATATCAATCTATAGCTCTAACAAGCTACACAGCAATATATCAGTGATGTATTTGATCCAGCTGCAGAATTAATACACCCATCTAAACAACTGATTTGATCTTGATATTGATTCACATTCCCCTTCTGGTAACTCGCAGTAACAGCGAGTAGCTCTAAAGGCTAAAGGTTCTCGAGTTGGGTCTAAAAAGAACTTTAAAATACATGAGGATCAAATGCTGGTGGAAGCAAACATGCCTGGAGCAGCTCCTGTCAGGACGGGAACAGAAGGAGGGCAGAAGCATGTGTGTGTTTACAGCGCACCCAAACAAACCACGAGCTGAGACGATTCACCACATTCAACAATGTCGCCCGACACCAAATGTTTCCCTCCATATTACAGAGTGTGACACACAGGCAGCACAAGGCCCCTGCTTCACTACCAATGCACACATGCAACGTTTCCTACGAGGTTTGCTATTTGAAGCCAACACAGGAAAGGCAGCATTAACATTTGAAAAAGATTACTGTACAAGGAGAGATAATTAGAGCAAATATAAAAAAATATGAATAAACCTTAAGACCCTAATGTCAAGTTATGAAATCACAATAAAATATGGTAACGAGAAGTAGCCACGGGAATAACCCTGGATAAAACATGTTACCTTGGAAACTAGAGGCAGAGACAGAAGGCATCCGCAGTCTTTCCCGCAACCACATATTGTTTTATTACTCTGTGCTAATATCTGTCAATAAGAAACAACCACAAAACATGGAGACATAACAGACGATGCATTACTCCAAACAACTATTAGAGTTTAAAATATAAATTATACATTTTAATGTATACGATATTTTAAGACCTAAAGTTCAGACAATTGATATTTAGGTTATCAGGGATTTTTAAGATCCTGCAGAAACCCGGGGGAGGGGAAAGGAGGGTAATAAAGAAAATTATGCATATGGTGTTTGCCATATAGATGATTTTAAGCTTATAAGTTATAATTAATACATAATACAAAACTGTCAGCTAATATTTTAGTGTAATCAGTAAATAATCAGCAGTAAGTAGTTTTTAAATCTGTGAATAGTCTCCTCCCAGACCGAGCAGTGAACAGGCCTGAAGCTTTAAGAAAAGTTGAGTCTCTGCAGGTGGAAATGCTTCAACAACTTTGGTTCTATCACCACTGCAACAAGAACATTGCTGTCAAATGTAAACCGAGCGAGAACACAAATCATTCAGCTGCAAACAAGGTGACAAGGAATCACCTCCGACAGCAGCACAACACCAAACTCCGGCAAAACAAGCCCAGTGTAAAAAAAAATCCAGCAGCAAAGTTAAGTTTCAGAGAATGTGTTTCAAACGTCCTTGTGATATTTGCTATGTTATATCACTGTCCAGTATGTACGTCTGACATCCAAGCACTTTCTGGTCTGTTTCTATCTCCGTGAGTTGCTGTTATCAACTAAATCAGATGAAATGAAAAATAATTTCAGATGTGTGTTAAAGCCGACACCTGCCAATCATTCAAGCTTGGTTGTACATTCTGTACAGTACAGCTCACTTGTACAAATGACTGCAGAATTGCGATGTATAGACTGAGCCTATGACTCATGAGTGACTCATGTCAGGATGGAGGTATGGGCTGAACCCAGGAACACTGCGTCTGTAGGACTTGAACAACACCGACTCAGAGCCAAAGAAAAACTCAACAAACTGAGACGTCGTGAGTTTGATTCCTGGCTGAAGCGTTTGTCGAGGTCTGAATGAGTCATAAGATGTGTATTCCCATCTGATGATAAGAGTTGTATGTACAATAATGCACTATTAGGTTGCGTCTATGTAAAGATATGTGCAGAGAGAAGATGCACACTAGCCCACATTCAGAGGTGTAACAGAGAAGCACAGTAACAACACTGAAAGCTTGATATTTAACAGAGTGATTGAAAAAAACAACATTTCAAAAATAGAAAGTTCACGGCCACTTACATGATGTTGCTGTCCCACAGTGCGCAGTACGGGTTCATTGTTCCCTGGAAGGAAGGAAAAAGGACAAAATGTTCACCAGATAAATTGTGATGATGACAATTGCTCTTCATTTGCACCGTCGTTATAAATGAACTTTGCATTTGCCCTTCTGTGCAGATCAAAAATAATAATAATAGAGTGTTTTATGGATCAGAGAGAAACTACAAACTGGAGTGTGTATTCCATTATCACACATGAACGCGTTTGTTGACCCGCTCAGACTTACATGCACTTTACATCCCAGTTGAATAACAAGGTCTGGATCATAAAAAGGGAAAATGTCCTCGTAATGATCCGACTTGCAAATTAATTATCGAGCCAATTAGGCCCCATTGTGTTCAGGAAGCTGCCGTGGTCACTGCTCATACAGTCAACAGATAAGACCTCAGGACCATCGAGAGCTGGTGTCATTATAAATTACATATTTTATCTCCTACGATCAATGAACATCACAATCAACTTACCTGTGCTCTCTTTTACTTTTGTCTCAAATACTTCTCTACATCAGATGTTTCATTCTTATCTGATCTACCACCATCACTTTCCCTTTCTCATCATGAGATAAACTCATCTTCACCCCGGTCATGTCTTTGGTATCTAACTAGAACAGGACTGATCACCCATCCATAAATCTAATGAATCCGTTTCTATCTGTCTGTGTGGCCTGCCTGTCCATCTGTGTGTCGGTGTATCCTGTCCACCCACATGTCTGTCTGTCCATCCTTCGATCCGTCTGTTTGACTGTCTGTCTGTAGTATGTCCTGTCCACATGTCTGTTTGTCCTATTTGTCCACCTGTCTTTCTGTTTTTCCCATCTGCCCACCTTTCTTTCTGTCTCTCCTCTCTGTCCTGTCTGTCTGTTTATTTTTCCTGTCCTGTCCGCCCACCTCTCTCTGTCCATCCATCTGTCTGACCTGTCTGTCTGCCTGTCTATCTCCACCTGTCGATTTGTCCTGCCCCCCCCCCCCCCCCCCCGTCTGTCTGTCTGTGTGTCTTTATTTCCTGTCCGTCTGTCTATTTCCCGTCTTGTCTATCAGTACAGGTTAATCACCAATGGTTTGGAAGGTGGGACAGAGAGGATTATGGGTAAGGGTATAGGTGTGGCTCCTTCACCTGCATCTGTAATAAAAAGACGACAGGACATGTCTGTGGTTCTTACGTTTGCCAGGTGAGCCAGTTCGATCTCCAGGTGGGACTCCGTCACTTTGGGCTCAGGTCTCACCGTGACCGCGATGACCTTGGAGTTCACGACAGTGTGGTTCCTGCGTCATAGAAAACAAAATCAGTTAGGAAACAAATCTCATTTCCTGGATAGTCTTTTGAAACACTGTTTAATTGAATCATCGAGGGTCAAGTGTTAAGACAACGTTCGAAAAGCAGAGGCTCCTCTTTGATATAGAAGCTTAACCATGATGGTATATTCTGTATCCCTGTAAATGTTAAATGCAGCTTATTGATATAAAGGATGAGCACTATACAACATTTGCAGTGTTTAAAGCCTGGACCCTGATTTTACTTCAAACACCCCAGGCCTCTTTTTCTGCTCTGTGAAGAAGCATTAACACTTAAGGATTAGATTAAGACTTATGTGGGATCTGGAGTATAAGGAACTCTCGCTGTTAAAACCTGATTTGGTGTCTGAGAAGATTTTGAATTTAAAGTTCCTCTCTGAGGGGCTAATGTAATTATCTGAAATCGGGAGTGCAAGTTTCTTCAAATTAATTTTTTAAACCTCGCAGAGTGTTAGTGTAAGGTATTTGGTGCAGCTTTAACCCAAATATCACACAGACTTCAAAAGCCGCCCATTAGACGTGAAAGCAGCTCTGCAGGAGGTTTTCCAGGTGTTTCAAACACCCGAGCAGATCAGAAACCCGAGAGTACAAATCAAAGGCTCCAGATGTTTCTTTGTGTCTTTCCCTTTAAAAAATACGGCATTCTACTCCCGTTTAAAAAAAAACATCTCCAGCTATTGTATAGTTGACAGAATATTATTTTCTCTTAGGAGCTGGAATCCACGAGCACTTCCCACTAAGGAAGAAGACTGTAAACCACACCGAGACAGCAGAGGGGAGAGAGGAGTGGCCAGCTGCCCTACCAGCACCACCTGAGAACCATTTCATCTGCCTCTTTCAAATTGTGTAAGTCAGTCACTTGTCTGGACTCATTGTATGATCGAAATCGATGGAGCAAATAGGTAAATTATTTCTGCCCCCTGCTCTTGGTACCTGAAACCTCACAAGCTTAAAATCTGGCAAATAGAAGATCGGCGTATCCCCTTGTTATTCTAGGGAGAGTGACCTTCGGCGTCACATCATGAGCTCCTCTCCACACGTACACAGCTGCTGCTGCTGCTGCTGCTGCTGCTGCTGCTGCTGCTGTGACTGACAGCCTGGCCGGTCCTGGGTTGACCGCTCCGTCCTTGGGCTGTTAGTGCCAGGGACCTGTTGATCGGGCTCTGGCATCCCGGTGGTTGTCTGGGACGTCCCACTGCTTGTTCCAGGCTATAACGTCGCCCTGAATTAACTCCACAGTCCGCGCTTCACTAAATATTTTTTCTTTGAATTGAACTAGTTGTGTTTTGTAGCACAAATCCCTCATTTCATGTTTACACGGTATATGCTTTCTCAGCAGTACTGACTCCATATGAATTAGAATGTGAGGAAAGCTATTTTTTTAAACATCTACTTAAAATATATGGAACAAACCTCCAGGTTTATTTAAACAGAAAACTACAATTAAAGAAAGTTCAAGCTATGAAAATGTATTTAAATCCTAAAAATAAGGAATATGGAGGATGTGTATGAAAAAGCCTGTGTGCAACCTCTATGTGTTTTTTTTCCCCATCATTTCAACTTTAATCTTGTTTTCTACTTGTGTTTGATAATTTGTGCTTTTATGATTGTAAACCAATGAATTGTAACTTGGAAGCATTAAAGCTGCATGTATGTGTTGTATTGAGAAAAAAAAAAGGTAACTTCAAATAGAAGATACAACATCAGCAGCACATTCATCTGCTTTTCTCCCTCTTCCTGTTTGACACGTTTAATGTCATTGTGCTGCAGAGGAACAGCCGAGGGACACAAATCTACAACTTCAAATACAAATAGATACCCGTGCTGCTTCAGAAGGATTAGATCTGTCATATTGTTTGTCTGTTTGTTTTTTTTACCAGCAGTTCAGAAGATACAGACGAGGAAATGTGCTGCTCTTACTTTGGTGAAGGCAGCATGAGTCCGAGAGTTTTGTAGAGAACTGTTCCCAGAATAAAGACGGGGGATCCTTCCATATCTGGAGGAGAAGATGAAATATCAGCTATCATCACTCATAGACTTTTTATATTTATAGCATTACACAACCTTATTATTCAAGTGGATCGGATTTAATGAGGCACATATTCAAAATGTTCATGCTGTGTAGATTTAACAGTGTACGGTTTTGCTTTCCAGTACTATGGCAGGTTTTCATAACTGGAGACAGTTGTAAATGGGAGTAACACTTGGCTAATGCAAACCTGCTAGTTTGTTCTGCCAGTGCTGAATCTGCCAGTAACACTTAACACTAAGACTTTTTTTTTTAGTGTACTTTCTGCAACTTTTTGCCGCAGACTTTGTCGACTCGGCTTCTACACAGCGTCCAAATGAGAGTGGTCGGGATTAGGCACCGGATCCTCTAATCAATCCCTTGTTTTGTTATCTTTGATATATTCCAGATAAGACTGATTACACCAATTAACCAAATTGTCTGGCTCCGGATTGCAGTAAACTGTGGCAACTGGCACCGTTTGAGAGGAGGCTCAAAACGCTGAGTCGATTGGAAATCCTCGGCGGGGTGAACAAGCGAACGCAAGCGAACCGGCTTTGTTCGGAGGCGTGCAGCTTTATTTCACTCCCCAGATACAAGGGTCGCAGTAGCATAAAATGAAAATATAATACATCCTGCAGAAGACTAATGCTGCTGTGCAAAAGTCATACTGCAGGTTTTCAGGCGAGGCAATGCAACCAAAATCACTCAGCGTTGGCCGAGATGTCAAGATATTCATTTTCCGCTCCTCAGCAGTGGCCCCTGAATCCATCACAAGGTGTTCGCTGCACATTCATCTCACATTTCCGCTGCATTTACCTCCGCAGACGCTAGGAAACATTACAGCCGGCTTTAAAAAGGAGAAGAACTTTACGTGTGTGTCCTACGAGAAGTAACGCTCGTGCCCGCAGACGTGTTCGCGAGGCTCGGGGTCCGGAGGAAAGATGTACAATTGAAACGTCTCCGTGTGAGATATATTGCGCCCCGTACCTGCTGACTGGGAAACAAAGAGGCCCTTCGGGATGACCACTTTATCTTCGGAGTTCCTGGCCCAGTCGACCATGCCTTTACGACCCTTCATGGGGAAGTTGATGTCAGTCATTACAGACACTGCTGGAAGTCTCTGGATGCTGGCCACTGCAGAATTCAAACAAACGGAGCAACGGAGAAATATGGACGATCAATATACTTTCGGGGCTATTTATGCATTAGGAGATTGTCTTACAGAGAATCAGAGTGAATACATTTACCAGAAGTCTGTGGTTAAAAAAAAAAAGGCTCCTGCACGTGATCATATTTTCTCTCTCGGGCTCCTGCTCACGTGTGAATTATGGAGGGAAATAACCACCCAGATGCATGTTTAATACCTATTTCTGTTTCTAAGTTTAGTTTTAAAACAAGAATGGACACATGGGAAATATAGAACAACAGGATTATAAAATAAAATCTATTGCTCTTCATTATTTGTCTATTTAATATAACCTTGTTTGGGCCTCAGGCTCACACATATGCAGGATGGGACGCACACAGAAATCTGTTGTGTGGTCTGTGGTGCGTTTGAGGTTGTTGTTGTTGTTAGACAAATGTTTTTTGGGGGGTTGCGATATAAATGAGAAGTGAAGAAGAGGAAGATGTCGGTATTGTTGCTGTTGGTGAGAGGGAAGAGGAGGAGGAGGAGTAGGAGTAGGAGGAGGAGGAGGAGGAGGAGGAGGATGTGACGTTGTTGAATGCACTGTAATGTAACCTGCTCCTCCACCTATACAAGGTGATTTATACTGGTGAGAAGTGAAAATTCTTTGACCCCGGGAAACCCAGGGTTACCTCGATGACCCTGAATCCTGCTTCGTAGTACAGGCCTCAGATACTGTAGCATCTAACCATCATCAAAACAAATACATGTCTATATCAAACACATGGAATGAATTATTTAACCTGCTCTATTTCTATATTTAGATATGTGCAGTCTGTTGTACTCTTTCAAACTAAATCTGTGATCTGTATATAAACTCTTGGAGGCTTTGGATTTTTTTTTGGAACTCCTTTGGTTTATAATTTAGATCCATGCAGCATTAAGGGTTTTGGGGGTTAGACTTTTCATTTTCTTTTTTTCCCATTTTACCTTGAAGTTAGTCACCTTGTGTGTTTTCCCGACTTGCTTTACTTCCTGTCTCTGTCTGCCCCTCCCTCATGTTTCACCTGTGCCCAATTATCCCTCACCTCCCTCATGGATTTAGTCTCCGCGCTCCTCAGTCTTCTTTGTCACTTCGTCTGGCTTTGTTCCTGCTGGTGCTCCCTGGTGTTACCTCGTACTTGCTTTCCCTATTTGTTCCTGTACCTTAGTTTTTTCCTGAGTTTGAGTTTTGGATCCCAAAACTTTCTTTTTCTTTGCCTTCCTGTCTGCCAGCAGAGACTTGGAGCCTGTGTTTCAGATTAAATATTCTTTCTCTGCATGACGTGCTTTGTCTGACGTCTGCTCTCAGGGTCCTGTAAATCACAACTCCTCACTATATAACAGTCCCATGACCTGAATTCAAAAACACAGGATTGCTGCCTGCAAGTTTAAATTCTCCACTACCTAACACCATCAGTTTGAATCTGTGTCCATACTAACACGGGACCACTCACATACTTCACCCGGCTACAATTGTTACATATTGCTTGAACATTGGCTCGTCTCCTAAATGTGTGTATAAGCAGTTGTATCATTGAAAAATGAATTTAACTGCACAATAGCAGTTGGGAAAGACGACATTGTCATTAGTGCCTGTAATGGATTCCAAACTTCTTAGTTTAAGCAGCTCTAAGGCTCCAGAGTAGTGTGGACACCAGGTGTATCCGAGAGTTGATTTGTTTTCAAACTACAAAAATGTAATAGTTTGGATGTAGCCTCAGATTTGGTTTGTTATTTTTAAACTAGAGCATGACAGGCATATGTTTTCAATTAAAATAAACTGTAACCTTAGAAATCCTCATTTGAGGTCTCCAAATAACTTAATACCAATCTGTATACCTTTGGATTGTTAGAGGAAGCTGCACTCCCCATAGGAAAAAAAAACCAAGGACACAGGGCCGTTGAATACGCAGGTAATTTATAATAAACTCTCAAGTGGTTTTCTTGCAACGCATCGACATTTACCACAGGGCGGAAAATCAAAGGTACCACATGACAACTTTTAGACTGGTAATCTCCTTAATCACTGTTTTCTTCTCTCAGCTCCCCGGTGAGGTGCAATAAAACACCAGTCCATACGCCGACAAGGAAAATACCACGGATCAGCTGAAGCGGCCTCAGCATTACAAGGGGGGGGGGGTCGATAAAGCTGCTCTGTTGTCTACCTGGTGTCACATCCAGTCCCTGTCAGGTGGTGCTTCACAGAGACGGAGAGGAATCTGAGGCTAATCCCACCATTGATGCACAAGCTCCGTTGTTCCTCAGGCCCAGCCGGTTTTACAATTTGAAATCTTGGAAAGACGCCACGACTGAGTGAAAACCTGAGACAGGGAAGGTGCGTCTCTCGTGCTGGGGATGATCGAGCTGCGGGCATGAAATCACAGGGCACCACAAAGGCCCCGTTCCCACCGCCAGATGTTGGGAGCAGCGGTGGCTAAGTGTTTGTGTGTGTTTGTGTCGGCGGCTTTAGTCGCGAGGCACGCTGTGACACACAGGACGCTATAGGCTTCTGGGTAATGCGGCAGGTAAATGGGCTTTTCTACTCGCCTGACGGGAGCCGACAGCATAAATAGAGCGATCATGTTGAACTGTGATGCTTCTGAACACGGTTTCGCTGAGGGAATTATAGCAATGCACATTCCATCCGAACGTGCTCATATGAGACTCAGCATTCAGCCACACGTCCAAGTCAGACGACATCAACAGTCTGCACAGAAAAATGTATTCACTTTGCATTTGCAGCATCTTTTTCGTGTGTCATTACGATTAATCACTATTAATGTCAAAACACTCTCCGGACCATGAAGTGCAGGCTCACAATAGACCCCTAGAAGAATGTCAAAAGTGAATGATGTCTTCCACCTTCAAAGTGGCCTTTAATTTAATTTCTAACATGTCCCAAGCATCACTTTTGTCCTCCACGTGTTTGCTTGCGCGGCAAGACAGTACGTTGCCGGAGTGCGGAGCCTTTTTGCAATCAAGGTTATTTGACTAAAAGTGGGAGGACAGAGGACGCCGCCCTGGTGACAGCCAGTATTTATCGAGGTGTCAAGAGGCTGCCATAAATTAGTGACGAAATGATGCCGCAATATCTTACTCGGCCAGATGCTGTCCACTCGGATTCGACCGATGCCTCCACAAAACTTTCCATTCCTTTAATCAAAAGAGACACGCCACACGGCCCGGGCTGGACCGACGCCGTGTGGCTGGCGACCAAAGACTGAGCTGTGTCCCGGGTGAAATCATTAACATGAAACATCTGCATCCCCGTGTCTCAGTCGTGTCTCGTCATAACAGAGATTATGTGACTCATGGAAATATGGAGTAAAATCTGAAAAAGATAAAAGTAATTTGCATCGAAATCTGGAATTGTTTCACTTTAATGACAGAACTGGAAACTTAAACAAGAAGCAGTAATTTTTATTTGAAGGTAGAACACAGAGTTCTTTCTCCCCACAAGACCTCAGTGCTTTCAGCCAGCAGCCAGCGAGCTTCTGGATGATTCCAGCCAGAGGCAGCTCATTACTGCTACATCTTCAAATAACCGCTCACAAGCCAAATAAGCCCTCAGCCTGTGTGCGAGGATGTCCCCCCCCCCCCCCCCCCCCCCCCCAAAAAAAAACCCTCTCAAATCTGCCGTCCTCGGTTCTGCAAGACCAGAAATGATAATGATGCTGTTGTTCCAGGGTTATTTTAAAACAACACATATGCTCCTTCAGAAATTGAGGGAAATTCATGTTTGTCCTTTTTTTTGAATGAGTCATAATATTTTTTTCCAGAGTAACTTCAAGTAATTCATGTATAAACGTTACATAAACTCTAAATATGCTAAAAAAGAACAATATAAGATTCATGTTTAGTCGTCATCAGTATTATTCTGTGAGCTACTTAAGATAAACAAATCCTCTTAATACATATTAAGCTTGTTAATGAGGTGAAAGTGAAACAAACCTCTTAGAAAAGATGTATTCCTTTCTTTCCTTCATAAAAACATGTTGCCCTTTTCCGAAGATGAAGAGATATGTCAATTTTGAGTTTTCTGAATTAGTCTCGGGGGATTATTGACTTAATATATCTGCCTAATTAGAAATTAAAAATGAGGGTTGATGCAGATTAAGGCCAATAACAAGGTGTATGGAATAATTAACCAGACTTCAGTCATGCCTGAGAGATGTATAAGGCAAAAAAAGACAACTGGGATCTACTTTCTTTAAAAAAAAAAAAGGTCTGTATGACTTCTTCATTGTCTAACTTTCTGAGAGTATGTCTAAGAGTGTGAGACATCTACACCTACTGTAAGTAATTTAATCTAATTATAATTTATTTAAAGAATCACAAATTAACATGTCAGAGCTGTTGACGCAATCAAGGTGCCTGCAGGCTCTGCTAAAATAGAACCAGAGTTGGACTTGTGTCTTAAAAAATTAGTTTCCTCATTAGAGCAGTCAGAGTCATTAGTGGCAAGATCATGGTGCTGGGAAAACATGTTGTTTCTGATCACTCGTGAAGCTCAAAATAACAACAGTGGTGTACAGCTTGTGTAAAATATATAATTGTCTTTAAGTTTCTTTTCATCCATCCATTATCTATGATGCTTATCATTTGTAGGTTGTTGAGCTGCTGCAGCCAATCCCCGCTGGCATTAGCTGGGGGATGGGGTACTTTGCCAAAATTAGCCACATAACAAAATTGTTTTGGCCCAGATTTGGCCCACATCAAACACTGGAATGGGGTGGAATGATGGCACTTGAGCTGTCTGCTCCTGTTTGCCAGATCTGGGCCACAAGCAACTCATAGCAATACAGCAGGTCAGTGACCCGAATTTGTTTTGTGTAATTCAGGTCATAGTGACGAGTTACATTCACATCCAGAATACACATTGCCTAGAGCACCGCATGTCTGCATCCCTCAAGACTCTTACCCTTTGTGTCTGGGCCTCAAGATGGCCAGCAGTGCTGCACCATTTCCTGAAGTGGCCCACATCCGTTTGCTATCTGAGCTGCAGATGATCATGCCCACCTTTATTTTATCCTCTTTAGATTACTGCAATCAAGTGGTCCAGAATGTTGCTCCTACGCTGTGGTCCATCTTGTTGTTGTTGTTTCCCTCTTTAAGTCCTATTTTATTTTATTTATTTTATATTTTATATGAAGCCATTTCAATCGCCTCGTTGAAAATGTGCAATACTAATAAATTAGCCTTGCCTTTGCACTTTCTCATGTTATGGACCTAAAATGCAACTGGTGCTTGGATTTTTGGATTCCTCTTGGTTTTTCATTCTCTGTTTTATTTTGAAACTTTGTGCCTTGTGTGTCTCTCTGGCTTTACTTCCTGTCTTTGCCCTGCTTCCCGTCTGCACCTGTCCTCATGTGTTTCACCTGTGTTCATTATCCCTCCCTCCCTCGTGCATTCCTCTGTTTCCCTTTGTCTTGTCCGCGTTGTCTGTTCATGCGCCCTGTGTTTCCATTTCACTCACCACCGTTAGCCTACTTTGTTCTTTTCTCTTTTGGAGTTCTTTTGTGGAGTTTTTGATTTTCAGTTTGTCTCACTGCGCTCCAGTGACTGTAAGTCTGCAGTTGTGTCCTGCAAACATAAACCCCCTGATAGAGTCAAGGTGATCGTACCTTCAAAGTTGTGGCCCCAACACTATGGAATACTCTCCCTTTAGATTTACAGTCTGACTGGCTTTTATCTCACTAGGTGCATTACAGTGTTTTTAAATGCATGTGTTTTTATTGTCTTTCTATTGCATATTTTTAACTGTTTTCAATGCTTATATTTATTGTGTATTATACTTCCTGATGTTATATTATTCATGTGAAGCTCTTTGTGACCTGAGAAAGGTGCTTTATCAAATAAATGTACTTATCCTGGACTGGTCTACGGATGTATCATTTGGAAATAATGAAACTTAGGAATAGCTACAATAGTGTGGTCGGCAGTAAAATATGTATTTGTAGAGAAGAAAAAAAAAAAAGAACAAGCAATATCTTGAGTAGGAGCCCTGGATGTGCCACTTAGTGCTTTTCTGTAAGAAGGACACACACTGTTGAGTTGCATCACTGCCTCGATATAGATAGATTTTCCATCGTATCTGGTCTAATGTATGGACACAGTTTAATCCATAGTGATACAGAATGGAGAGAAGGCCCCACGGTCATATAACTGCTCTATACAAACAAAAGTATTTTTATTTTCATATCTATCGAAGTGAAATGCACTGCTTTTTTAAAATTTAGTTTGAAAAACTCTACTGTCCTTTAGAGTTGGTTTCAAATAATAAGTTGCTTATTGTCCGCAAAGCACGGGTCATGTGTTAATGCTTTTTCTGAGATAAAGAGGAGGCCGTGGCAGAGAGATCAGATGACCACCATTAAGCCAAACTGGAGGGTGTAAATATTCCAGCGTCTGTGAAAGAAGTCATTAATGCTCGGCGTCCGAGCCTCGTTTCCAAGTGTCCGTTACTTAATTTCCCTCTCACATTGTTTCATAATGGCCTTTTGATGGGTGCATTCATCGCGCCATGTTTGTCGTGCTTTTTCCAGGGGGCCGCCTACAGTATAAATCATTATGGAAATCACACACCATAAAGAGCCACTGAGTACAAGTGTGTGCTCGAAGTGGGTCAAATGTTAGCTATTGTAAAGAATGCATGGAGGCCTCGCTCCCCATCAGAGGATTGCCCACCAGCAGCCGCTGTACATGCTCACATTCACTTGCATGAATAAATCAGCACCGCGGATCTATTATTCCGTTGCAGTAAGTTACCATTTACAGCTTAGTAAGGAGTGAAATGCCACCGAGACCTCAGATCAGCCGAGAGGCTGCGCGACACAAGCTAAAAGAACCCATGAGAACATCAGGGAGGAGAAAAATGCTCAAAGACTCATATCCACTCACTTTATTTTTAGGGGGGAGATGTTATCTGGACCACGATCAGTGGTGCAGAAAATTTGCTTGCGAGTTTATTACAACTGCAAAGAATAACTTGAAATTTCACTTCCAATTTAATCTCCTTTAATCAGACACTGACCATATTTTTTCCCATGACTTTTAATTTCGCAAGAAACTGACAAACATGTTTTTTTTAATGATGCTGCACTTCTGTACAGCGTGCTTCAGGGCGTGTGCTACTAATCAAGCCTCTCTCACAGGACTGCAGTAAAGTGCAACATCAGAATCCTACATTACCTTAGAATACGACAAATATTTAGTCTGACATTTATTTTTATAATTCAAACTGCGGATGAATATAAAACCAAGTTCACACAGTTATTTATTATTCAAATGAGATTGATTTTAGTCTTATTTGTCCTAATCTTCTATTAAATTAGTTTAAATATGAAAATATCACTAAAACAATATATTTTATATTTTCTATTAATTACTAGTTTGTACCTGCTGTGGTTTTTAAGCTTTGGGTCAGTTCCTGTTGTTCTTAAATGTTGTATATAAATAGAAGTGACTTAACTCGACTCCTTATAGCTCTAGTTAGGAAAAGCTTGTGTAGAGCTCTTAATATTAGATTAGCTGTTAAGTGCTTCTCAGGAATTTAGCACATTGAGACAACAAACTCAGTTTTAACTTAACCTTATTGATTTGCAGTAATTCTTACCCCCCCTACCCATGCCCTATTTATCCTAAATTAATGATGGAGGGGAAATTGACACAAGGATTGAGCCAAGTACAGGGATTTTTTTTTTTTATCCATGTCAAGGAGAAAAGAAACGGCAAATTTAACAGGGTCAGGGAGTAAAGTGGGGCTGGTTTCTTCTTACCCAAGTTCCCAGTCATCAAATAGGCGTTGTGGAAATCCTTCATGCCCAGTCCAACGATGTGGATGAATTCCTCTATGACCTGCATGAGCTCCACTGCTCCAGGATAGATCTGGACAAGATGAGAGAAACACAAAAAGACATGTTCAATGTCAACAGTGCTGCCATGATTATATCAATGATGAATGGATGGAGCATAAAATACAAATATATGATAGTAAATAAATTAAGTACATTAAAAAGCATCAATTTGTTATTTGATTTTCAGTTTGTAACTTGTGTAAAACCCTTTTATATACAATGCATTGTTATTATCATAAAAAAGATATACTAGAAACAAACACAGATACAAAGTGTGGAATGTCGTTAAAAGTATCTCCTAAATTACATGAAGATATAAAAGTGCATTAAAAGAAAGTAGAGTGAATATGTTAAAGCCAAATAAAGCTTAAAGCAGTGATGAAGAACTGTCGGTGGAAGATACATTTAGAGGTTCAACTGAAATACTAGAAGAACCATTTGATCCATCCCCTCTCATTTCTTTATTTTGTGTTGCACCACTGAATAAACCTAAACAATCATAAGCACAACACGCTGGCCTTCTGCACTATTGTGACTCTTTCTATTTAAATGGAAAGACCATCTCCCCCAGAAGTACTTTCATCGGATCAAATAGCTTATGCAATACGTCAGACTAGAGAAGATGAGATACTCTCCTTCTTCAAGGGTCTCTTCTGAAAGTCTTCTAACATGGCAGCCGTTTTTGATGTTGGTGGATCAGATGGAATCAGAGCCCTGTAATTTTATTTTCCTCCCCTGTGGCTGTCGGCAGATTATTAACTTTAATTTGTGGGCACAGCTCTGATGGTTGGACACAATGTTTTGTTTGTATTCCTGTTTTAATATGAAAATCAAAGAAGTTAAAGAAAACATTGTGTTTTCTGATGGATTGCATCCTTTCCAACATTTCATAATTGTAATGATGAAAAAACCAGTGGATTCTACAAACACAGTCCCTGGTTGGCGTCTCTTCTAAAAGCCTCTCAGAGCGATCGTCTGTGCTCATGTTCTGCTTTGTGGCCCTCAGCAGAGGCGGGAGTTCAGCACCACTGGAGCTCCAGGGCTCCACCAGACACACGACTGGTCCAGCTCTCATCCTCCAGGTCAATAAACCAGAGGAACGCTTAATCCCATCACTGACCTTCAAACGACTGCACCACTGTCCCGGCTGACAGTCCCGTGGTGACGCGTCGGATCTAATGAGAGGCTTTGATCGAAGCTTCTCTTTCCCCCCTTCTTGACTGAACACTCTGTGAAACTTTACACCACAGACTCTAACACATCCGACACTTTCACCAAGTATCAGCTGCGGAGAACATTGCAAGAATGTCTGCGAGAGGAACGTGTCATATTTCCACCAAATATTATTGCAGGACCCCGGCGAACGTGAGAGCACACGACGCTGATGATGTCGGGCAATTAGAGAGACGAGGCCTTTGAGTGGCATTTAGCAATTAACACCTCACTCAGGCCTGTTATCCAACAAACACCTGGGGCAGGTATCTCCCTCCTCGCTAACACCTCGCGCTCGGCGTGTTTGCACACCCCCCTCCGTGTGCCGCCGAGCCGGGGCGAGCGGATCGGTGACGCCGAAGTTGAGAGCCTGTGACACAGCAGAGTGAAAGCCACAGTGGGGGGAGAGAAAAAGCACATCACGTCGCCCCTTCCGGCATGTCTGACGCACAGTGCAGTCATGCTCGTTCCGCCGGTCTCCATGGCAACCGTGGAGCTGTGAAGGCGGCGGAGGGAGATGGCTGCGGCGGAGCTTCTCTAGACGGAGCTCTTCCTTTTCCTTGCCATGGTAACAGTGACAGGAGGTGAATATATAGTGAGCTCTGCACAGAGCCAACTCTGCAGCCAGGGAAAAGCTCATAGTGAGCTGGTTCATCCGGGTGTGTTTTTTATTCTGAGCGTCCGCGGCACGCAGCGTGTGGGTGCTGTGGAGAGACACTCGGCTTGGAAACACTCATTAATGCAAGAGAAGCCTGCGAGTGAGAGAAGAAACTTAGAAGTGTGAAGTCTGAGCGTCGTCTGGTCAGACGACGCTGCCCCGCCAGTGTCCACTTAGCGGAGTGCCAGGAGTGAAGCAGCACTCCTGGCACAGGCACATTAATAACTGCAGGAATAATTACCCATGTCAAATAGCTTCTCTGGGTTTTCAATCACGGAGACAATTTTTTCCTTTTTCTCTATTTACTCTGATCTATCCGTCTCCCTCAGCCACTCCTCCTGATGAAACCGCTCGTTTGTGGGCTCCTCTCACCGTCAACCTGTCTCTTTCGGGGCCTGCCAAGCTAAAGCTGCCCTGAATAAACACCAAATTGCTGCCTGCAGAGCTGGAGACAGCCAGGACTGGCACTACTGGCAGTCCTCCAACCGCTTGTGTCTCCTTAAACCATATCAGTCAGACGTGGAGGAAATGGTGACAAAAACAGGATCTGACCGATTTTTAAGACTTGCCCCTCGGTCATGTGTCAGCGCAGGCGATACCTAATTTAAGTCAATTTAGCAGTGAGGGTGACAACGGAGCAGATGCCCTCTGCTGACTTGCAGTCGTCACAGATGGTATCTCCGTCGGCGTCTGGATGTGCACGGTGTCGGGATGCGGGTCGGCTCAGACACCAAAGATGAGAGTTGCCACCTCTCGGGCTGAGAACTGGGTCTGACGGAAGATGGAGCCAGGAGCCTGTCTCCATGGACAAACACCGTGTCGAGAAAATGTACCGTTCTGTGCTCAGATTGTGATCTACAGTACGTTACTGCAGTGCTGCCGTCTGTCGCCTCTGCATTCCTACTGAATATTGACACTGTCTTTCTCCTCCGCGCGTGACGGAGCTGCTTTACATTGTCAGAGAAAGACATGCAGGGAATCAGGAATAGTAACTGCTGTGGTACAAGCGATAACACGTCCAAACTGTTTATCTTTAAGATTAAATTCATCTTAATTAATGGTCTGATCACAGTCGTTGTTGTGATTTGAATGAGCTGGGTGTCAGCCGCAGGAAGTGAGTCCTGCAGTGGTGATGCCTGGACAGCCACTGTGGCACTGCTGCTGCCACCAAGTGGAGGTCTGAGGAACTGGCTCTCCAAATGAGGCCAGATGTCACCCCTGCTATATGACCTTTCACTGTGATATGTGTGGGTATAGCATTATATCAGCACCAACCTGGCTGCCCTTAATCTCTGCTATTCAGACGCAGCGACTATAAACAAGCTTTCAGATGATTTTCGGGGGGAGCGTGGCATTCATGCAGAAACCTAAATTATTTATTGCGTGCGCTGCCAGATGCTTACCTTTTGTGCGTCTTCCCATTTCTCCTTGTTTTCCTCCTCCAAGAGGTTGCTGATGATTTGAAAGAAGTTCTGTGGAGATGATGAAAGGGGAAAATACATCACACGCCCACACACACAACTACTACAGGCACTGGGGCGAGATGCTTTTCAAACCATGAGACGTAAACACTGTGCACTCGGAGGCGACTATTATGGATGATATACTGACATTTCTGATCGCAGGAAATTAGGGAATTGTGTGCTGGGGGAATAATGGCGTTCCCCGCAAGGGCTCAATGGCGACAGGAAATTCACAGCTGAGACCGCCATGGGGAAATGATTCGAGAAAAAGATGGAACGTGTGATTTGCCTCTGACAAAAATACACCTTGAACCCTTGCAGCGTGCAGCAAACACCAAATGCTAGAGGAGAGGAGCACAAGCTGCAATCAGGGAAAAAGGGAAAGGAGGATGAAAAGGAATGTTTGAGCAGATGTGTGGATTGTCTTTTTTTCTCTCTCCAGCAGCGGGAAGCAGGGGCTGCTCGGGGTGCATGCCTGCAGTAGTAATAGGACCCCCTGTCTGATCTTTAGCCTTGTTATTTCGTCTGGTCTACAATGTGCCTGAGGGAGTGGCTCTCTCTCTTGACACAGGCTATCTTGTTTTCTACTTGAATGCTTATGCTCCCTCTGGTGGTAATGTGCCCACTTTAACACTGCATTAGCGCAGAGACACACGGAGGGGGTGGGCTGGCTGGCTGACTGCTCTCCTGTCTGCCCCCCCCCCCCCACACACACACACACACACACACACACACAGAGCATAGGGCTCTCATAATAACCAGGGACAGGATGCTTTCCTCATCTCATAGCTTGTCTAAGGTGGGGGAGAATGGCTGAATGGGCCGGGTACTCCATCCGTGGCCGGCACATTTTGGCTTTTATTGCTGCAGGATATTAGCAGCCGACCGTGCACCTTCCACCACCGTAAATGTGCACAACACCAGCAGAAAACTCGGGGAAAGGAACATCCCTGACATTTTGTCGTCCAAATACCACCGAGCTTTGGACGTTTGTAATTTAGTGAGTTGACCATTTTGGGTGATTTAATTATCTCTGTCCTGAGCTGAAGGAAAAAGCTGCATTCCAATTAAGTTGTAACACATTCAAAAGAGACAAAAGCTCCCATAGTCTGTCTATGGGAGAGGGTTCGGGTTTCTTTTCCCCTTTTTGTATATATTCTTACTTTTAGAGTTTATACTCATTCCTCCCCCTTAAACCTGGATATCGTTATAGCATCTAACAATGTGAGTTTATGTTCACATTCAATATACTGTAAAAAGCCTATTGGGTGACATTTTACTGGATTTTATAACAGCTTTTTCTCACCTTGTTAAAAGCAGAAATCATTTCTACTTCCCCACAGAAAAATGGCTGATGTTTACTCTTAATTTCATCTTTGAGCGTAAGAACAGCACTCAGACCAGCTTGATACAGGGGCGGAGGAAGATGGGAAACACCCATAAGAACTATATTGGGAGAATTAGGGTTTTTCATTAACGCAAGTACAATAGTCAATCTGTTGTTACCAGCACAGGGCGAGCAACAATGACTTCTTTCCCATTCAGCTGACTCTGAAAGAACAGCAGGAGCCAAACATGTGGTGAGGGAAAGACACACACACACACACACACACACACACACACACACACACACACGGGCACTCTATAACAATATGGGCATATAACACTGCACAAAGATGTCTCAGAAGGGTGTCTTTGAAAAACGACACGGCTCTGAGGATCTAAATTATGTTATTGGCGATGGGGGTGGAGCTTTAGCTATAATCTCCATCATCCTATTGACATAAAGAGGATCAAGACAGCAGTCAACCCAGACATGATGAGATGAAACAGTTCGGGACGTGGGGGGGGGGGGGGATCTGCTGATACAATACAGACACGGAATTGTGTTTGTCAGCCTTTTGTGGCGTTTCCGACGTGTTGAACAAAGCACATGTGCCAAGCCAAGATCCGAATGTGTTATAACAAACCCCACCCTGCACTTACTTGAACATCGTCGGACGAGGGCTCGTAGCTGGCTCTCTTGAATGTCTCCGTCACATTGCGCAGGATCTCCACAGACGACAGCAGGTCGCCGGCGTAGAAGTTCCTCCTCTGGGTGAGGTCCAGAAGGTTCTTCGTGACCTGGGACATCCCGTCCCCAGCCAGCATCCTCTGTCCCTTTGCAAGGTGCCCCTGAACCTCCAAAAACAGCAGAGGAAAGGACTTGGGGCCTTTGGTGTCCTCAGCAGGTTTTCTTTTTTTCTTTTTGCCAAATACACACTTAGCTGCACATTCGGAGTTAACGGAGTGAAAAAGATCAGGAAGAAAGAGCCTGCTCTCTGAGGCCCCTCCTGTGACACATGTATATCTGAGCCGGGTCGAAATGTATTCTGCCTCACGGATGTTTTGAAATGAGCCAGTATGAATAAAAGAGTTAACTGGAGCAGAAGACTCGCATTTAGGCAGAAATTGCACAGTGAAATGACATTTCACATCATTGCACAGGGTTTAGGTCCATAAATACACGTTCACAGGTGCAGCGCTGTATGTGATATCTCAGCTCTTCTGAACGATTCTATTTTTTACCGTGATGGAGGTTTTTCAAAAATCACTTCTTCTAATGGACGTTTTATTGTTTTTGCAGGCTAAACACACACACACATACACACACACACACAAGCCTATATACTATATCTTAAAAATTGCATCAAGATATTCTCAGATTGAAAATGTCTCCAGCATGCAAATGACTAAAGGATCCATCTCTTCATCTATCTCTACATCTCTCTATCTCTCTAAGTTTCCATCCATCTATCTCTCCATCTATCAATTAATCAATCTATGTCCATCTATTTATCTATCTCTCCATCTATATCTCTGGCTATCTATCTATCTCTCTTACCTCCATCTATCTGTCCATCTATCTATCTATCTATCTATCTATCTATCTATCTATCTATCTATCTATCTCTCTCCATCTATCTCTTCATGTATCTCCATCTATTTGTATCCATCTCTTTATATCTATCCCTCCATCTCTCCATCTATCTCTTCATATATACCTCCATCTCTGTCTATCTCTCATCCATCTATCTATCTCTCCATCTCTATTTCTCTCTCCAAGTATCTCTATCGATCTAGATTTTGATTTATCTCTCCATCTATCTAGATTCATATCTTTGTATATATATATATATATAAATATCTCCCGCTCTCTAGATTATTAAAAAAACTAAATTGTAATATATTGAAGTATGCTATTTAAAATGCAGTAGTGTGTGTGTGTGTGAGGAATAAGACCTAATATGATGATACAAGTACAATGTGCTTCTTCCAGTCTTAACAATAATTGACATCATTTGTTTCTTCTCTTTGTTTTTTATCTGATCAGAGACTGACACTGATGAGACGAGAACCGGCCGGAAACACTAAATCAACCCGTTGAGGACCCGACTATGACCGTTCATTACAAAAGAGAAAAATGACAAAAAATCAGTTTTGTAATTTGCTCCTCCGTATTGAACGTGGTTAATCTTTAGGTACAGTGTGATGAGAATTGGGGGAGAGCGGGGGGGAGGTAATTTATGATGCATTGGAAACAGAGGCAGTGAGAGGAAGCTGACTTTGCACCTACTGATTGCTGCAAGTATCTGAATTCGTTTGTTATGCATCGAGCATAGCTGGGCTGCTCCCAGAAGGCCATACCGCGGTGATCCAAAGAGCAGCGTCGACTAGTGGTGCCTGTAGAGGAGGAAGAGGAGGAGAAGGAGGAGGAGGAGGAGCAGAGGAGACAGCGACAGATTTGGAGGGGAGATGGCAGGATGAGGGAGGGAGGGAGGGATGAGGATGCAGGCGGAGAGAGTGCAGAGATGGAGGGTGGGGTGGGATTAAGGAGAGCCAAAAGAAAGGCAGATGGAAGAGGAGGGGTGGAGGGAGCGGAAGGACAAAAAAGAAGAGGACAGATAAATTAATTCTTCTCATGAGAGACTTTTTTCTTTTTTTTTCTTCATTTCGGTCGCCCATCACTCATCATCAAAATTTGATATTGCCCATTAAACGTTGCAGTGGATGGAGAGGGAGAGGGAGGACTATGGAAGGAAAGAACTGCAGTGTCATACAGAATTGGTTTTATATTCCATCGGCTCCAGACGCAGGCTTTCAATGCACAGTACGAGCTGCGTGGAAACAAGATCCAGTGGTTTACTCAACCACCGGGCTGTGATAGCTGTCAGGCATTTAAACAGGGATCCCGGAATAGCCGACCCACCCAACATCCCTCCACATCCCCCCCACACACATCCCACGTATGGGGTCTAACATCACATCTTCCCAGCTGTCGACCTGGCGGAGTGCACTTCACACATCACCAAGCCGCTCCGGCACAGGTGCTTGACATCCCGAGGAAAACTCCCACAGTACAAAACATTTCCCCTGGCGTCCGTGCTTCACATAAACTCATCGCTATGTCTTCCTCGCTCGCCCGCTCCCTCCCCGCCTTCCACACACAGACAGAGAGAGAGAGAGAGAGAGAGAAAGAGATCAAAACCACACCTCCTACGCCCACCTCCTCAACTGCTACTACCTGGCGATATGCACTTAAAGCCACGAGTGCACAGAAAACATCGCTATGTGCCGGGAGCGTCCATGCAGGACCGCGAGACGGCCCAGAGGGCAACAGGAGAGGCCCACTGGTTCACACTTTGCCGAGCATCCGTCTACCCCTGAGCCGGCTTCACCTGGGAGGTTTTATTTACCTTCATATTGAACACTCCTTTTGTTAAGCACTCCAAAAAATATATATTCTCACATTTCTATTCGATCATCTCCCTGCCCATACAAAATACGGCACGGTAAAATGTGTATTTTCAAAGGGTGCCTGAAAAAATTGGGATTCACTGGCTCCATCATTCTTAAAGGTCATTGTAAACTGAGAGACGGTGGGGTGCTTCAAATGCGAAGCGGCAAAAAGACACGGAGCGCCGAGAGGAGGCCTCATTCAAGAACCTCTTTAAACTAATAAGCAGGAAAAACTGCTCGAATGAAAGACGAAAATCTTGTTTGTGTATCAACTTGAAAGATGAATTGAATTCAACAGTAACAAAAAGACTGTAGAATATAAAAGAGACAGATCGAGATTTGGCTGTCAAATGACCTGTGGTCGGCCGTCGTCTCAGTATTACACTGGATGATGCAATTTGAATGTGAATTCGGCAGAACAGGAAGGTTCAAAAATTGCTCAAGGCCAGAACCATTTCAATGTGAAGCGCGTTGGAACAGAGCTCATTTTTGTTTTGTCTGCACGACGGATTTGCAGAGAAAAAATTCAGGATTTTAGGGGAAACAAATGTGGTGGAGGTTTATTAGCTGTATAAAACAAAACCTAATACCACACTTGTTGCCATTTCATAACAAAAAAACGTCCATAAGCACTTCTCTGGTGCTCGCGGGGTTTGAATTACTGAGGAGGGAATGAGCAACTGTAAATTCAGCTTTATCGTCTTCCCTTTTGTCATCAGTTTTGTGTATTCAATAGATGCACATTTTTATAAATGAACATTGTATTTAATTTAGTTTTATATTCCTGAATCGAATACTTTTTAAGTTATTTAGAATCTGCTTCGACCCGCGACAGTCGTGGGCTCAAACAGGTTCAGGGCTGCAGACACAAATCTTTTCACTGGGATTTTGCACCAGCCTGTCGTCTGTCCCTCTGTGATGTACGTAGAGTAGGTTGACAGTGAAATATAGGTCAGTGGAGATGTGCTCGATCAAAACCAAGGCTCCACAGAGGCATTGACCTGTCGCTGTCCGGTTTTTACTGCATCCTTAACTCGGCGGCCATTAGAGGACAACTTCTGCCCAAACAATCCTACCCGAGATAAAAGAGGCTAAAAACCGAGTTTACAACCTGAAGAGTTAAGACGAGAGAAGTCTATAAAAACACACGCTGAGGAGGAGTTCTGTGGACTTAGTGAAGTGAATATAACCAGTGGTGGAAAAACAACACAAATCTTGCAACACTGCATGTGCGAGTAAATACTGAACATGCGTATAGGATGGTGTTATTTGTTAGAGGGCACAGGATAATTTCCCTCTGCATAAACCTGTACTACCTTGGTTTAATAGCTTGTGGTTCTGTTGCTTTTATTGCTCCTTTCAGCCAAGTGACTCAAACTTCAGTTGATGATTCAGATTTCTCATTAGAGACGCAGCATCCGCTTATACATGCAAAATCTCTTCTTCAAGGTTGCTAGTAAAAACAATCCACATCCGCCCACTTTCCAGAGACGAAGCCAAAATATATGGAAACACACCGTCTTCCACATTTGGAATCTGCATAGTAGTAGGAGTGTAGCGGCAGCGAGGTCCACGCTCGACCAATCACATCTCAGTCTCAGCCGTTAATCAGGACATTTCAGATTGTTTTTAGAGCCTCTATTCACGAATTCAAACCAACTACTGTTATTAAAAACACATTAAAACTATCTGAAATGACAGAAACCATCTTGGAGAAAAATCTATTCAACCCATACTGCAACCAGCCACCAGATGGCGTTTGAGATACTTTGGCTTCACTTTTGGGGAGCTGTCATGGCGTCCATCTTGATATATAGTCTTCATGTATTTGTCCTAATACAAGGTACACTGTTACACTAAATGATACTGAACATATTGGTTATTTTGTCTTATTTAAAAGAACAAAATATAACTGTGAAGATGAGTTGAAACAATTTTGTGAAATACAATTCTATCATTATTATACAAACACAGCATAATTAAAGAAATGCAGTTATGTATTGTATAGGATCGCGTGGTTGCTCATGTCGTGTTTTGCTTCTGCCCTCCACAGCACTTAGAGGTCACCTAAGGAGCATCTAAGTGTCCTCTACGTGTTTACAGATGTGTGATCGTTGTCTGAGTGATCCAAAGCGAACAAATTCATCTGCTGTGTGCGAGCGTCCTCTCGACTTTTCCCACTTTCTCGCCTCCGGTGGCGGTTGTCATCCGCGAAGACCACGGCAGCGCTGACGACCCTGTTCCTATGATGACCTTGATGACGCCAGCTGACTGCAGCTGAGTAGGCACTGATGGCCCTAACACATTCAGACGCCTCACCCGCTCAGTCTCACTGCATTCGTGTCGCACACTTTGTCGTGTCTCTCTCGCTGATCAATATTTCATCTTTGTTTATACTCGCTCGGCGCAGCCATTACGTTTCTGACTCGTCCTCGAACAGGGGAAGAGGTCTAGACGTGAGGGGTTTGGTCTCATTTCCCATTTCTTCCCATCGAAGGCTTTGCTGGATTGACCTTAATCTAATTACAGGCCAAAGGTTGGAAGGTGTTGATTTCATTTATAGTTTCATAATGTGGGCTCTGAGAAACCTGCTGACACCGGACCTGTGATTAATGGCTTTAGATATAAACTTGAGCCGACCTGAACTGTTGTTCATCATGCTCTGTTTTTCTTGTGGTCAGTAGCGGCTGTGACCGAGTGGACGTGCTGCAGTTGAAACACTAAAATATGTCTGTTGTTCTGTCCTTTTATCAAGATACTGTTCAGGCTTTAAAGGTCCTGCTTCTCAATTAACTGATACAGCAGCCTTGTGTTATTGCTTTAGGCAAATTGTTGTGCATCTTGTGCATAAAGATCACAATCTTCAAGTCAACCAGCACTGGCGCACACAAAGAAGTCGGCACTAATTATCATGAAATGTCACAATGTGTTGACCTGCAGTACAGTGTGTAACATTTAACAGCATCAACACAGCAGCAGGTTCCAAAGTAAGCTCCATATAAGAGGAGTTTGTGGAACGAATGAGTCGTTTATGTGTGAGGTTCACAAGACTACTTTTAATTTCCTTTTTTTTGTATTATAATTAATATAATTAATGAATGTGATACTGCTCTGTAAAGAAAAGTAATTAGTCTGGCTGCAGTAAGGAGCCAAGTGTCTCACTCTGACTAAGTGACCTGAGACAACTCTCAGTGTAAATTAAATTCTTAATCAGTGAAGGTGTTGAATTTCCGTCACAAGAAGAAGACGACAGCCCAAAAGAACCCAAAAGTCCGATAGTGTGAGCTTGAAATAGCTTTGTAGTGCCGAGCAGTTATTAACCATAAAAGTAATGTCAAGCCGGAGAGCTAATGTCACACCAGTAAATCTTACTCTGCATAACTTTGCCTCAGGTGAGCCATCTGTGAACGCCACTGTGTTTTCCTGCCACACCTAATTTACCAGTTAGCCTTTTTTTTTACGGTTGTGGAAGACGTGTGGATTCAGGGAGTCCAGCCTGTGTGGAGTTTTATAACATGTGACTTTAACAGCCGACACCGCCCCCATCGGCCTGTTGTCTTCCCTCTGCCCTTCACCACACACAGAGATAACCTGGATCACAGCAGCGCTAGCATCGGTTGCATTTCTCATTTCATCCTCGCCTCTTTACCCCCCCCCTCCTCTCCCGTCTTTCTTTCCGGGAGCCGAGTGTTAGTCTCGCCCTGTTAGAGAACGTGCATCCTCTCGCTCTGATGCTCGTCTCTTCGTGCACATATTAAAGCTTCTGCTTAATGTCTGAAAACAGACCTCAACAGTGCTCACTCCCCCCCCCCCCCCCCCCCTTCCCATCCAGTACACACCACTGACGGGTGTAGCCATGAAATACGTGTGGAAATGAAGGGGAGGAAAAGAACATTCACTTTCTCCTTTAAACTGGAAACAGGGCTGTTGGTGCCATGCAAAGAATTCAAGGGACAACTAAAGTCTTGTTAACTTTCCTTTGTGGCCTTATTCTTCATCATAGTAGAGGAACATTAATGACACTAGTGTGATTCAAAGCCATACTTTGAAAAACAATGCAAATGTGGCTCCATCAATAGTCTTGAATATACATAAAATATTATTCCATTATTTAGCCCCTTTTATTAGAGGACTTCTGTTTTTAGGTTCCATCAACCACATCATTTAGCTGGTCCACTCTGGATGCATGAGTGTGCATCATGGAACATCTTGCTTCTCATTTATTTAGGTGAAACAAAAAGTAAGAGGAAATGATCTTCCGGATATCCAAAGACAATCTCTGTTGAATGTGTAACAAACATAAATATTTACAGTACTTCCTGCACCTGTTTGAAAGGAAATACCATTGTGTCATGGCATTTACTTGATTAGATGGGCCTACTTGTACTTGAGGAAATGCATAATCACAACAGAAACTCGAGAAGCAGCTTCCTGTGTGAACAGACGCACACCAGATGCAAACAACCTCGCACTGCGTGTGACATGATAGAAAAGAGAGACCATCCAGTGTCTGTGGACCTCTGGGTGAACACTGTACCATTTACAAATCAAGACCATGATAAGAGAAGACGTATTGAAGGTGTTGCTCACCTGTGGCATTGGGGGGGCATCTGTTGAAGGCCAGTTCTCCAGAAGGCGTCCGTCTCCACACCATGGACACCGCATAGTCCTCGGGACAAATCTCATACGGTGCTGAAGAGCAAAGTGATACTGAGTTAATGCAAAGAGCCAACAGCTGTGCAGTGCTGGGGAATATCACTGTGGGAGCTATATTATAATAATAATAGTTTTATAACGATACAGATGATGACAATGTGTTTAATGCAAATTTATTTTGGAAATTGCAGCGTGAGCTGTAATGATACTTGCATTACTCAGTGTGTCCATGACCATCATAATACATCCAAATTTATTCACCCCCCTCCTCTGGAGCCACTTATCTGCATCTCCTCTTCACATTCTGTTTGAAATCATCTCGTGTAATGAGACATGTCATTCAACTGCTCACTGATAATTATCTTCCCGCTTTCAATTGGCTTCCCAGAGGCCTCTCTGCATAAAGACTCATTATCCTCCGGCTCACCTGGGCAGCGCTGCTCGCTGCACTTTCGGACTTCCTCTCCCTTGCCGTCGCACTGCTGCCCGGTCACCGCCGCCCCCTGACACAGCCGCACTCGCCTCTGCCATCCGCCGTCACACGACTTCGAGCAGCCGCTCCACGGACCCCAAGGATTCCACTGGCCGTTGGCTAGAACAGAAGCACGCAGGGTCAGACACAGATACTCTGAGATGCAACAAATTATTAAACCAACACCTACTGCTGTCCACGATTTGTATTAGTGTGTGGAATCTAAAATAAGTTTCTGTTGCACTTGATTCTAAATGATTGAGTAAATGCAGTTTGTCGTTAATATTGCAAAAATGAACACGATTACTCTGAATAATCAGGAGACTGTGTGTTTTACGACTCCAGAAGCTGCTCTGTGAGTGGTGATTATTTGCTTCACTTTGCCAATACTAAAACTCATTTTTGCTGAAGTTTCCAAAACGGGCGGCATGTTTTATGTCCTTGTAATGAACACTGTTAAATTGTGCATTAGACACAAAAAAAAAAAAACAGATGCGCCCCTTCAGCGGTGTAGTAAATCACATACCCTTGTCTGAACGGAGAGGTACAACACCTGGAGCAGCGAACACACTCTACTCTGGTCTGCACCTCCACTTGCCCTCTTCTTCACACGTGTCAGGCTGTTTCATGTCCTACAACTAACCTCTGTCACGTCCGCTCCCACCAGGAGTAAAACAAAAAAACAGGAACCACTGTGGGGTTCTTTTGGGGCTAAAACTATCCACCAGACCCAGTAGATATTGAAGCCTCTGGCCCGACATCAGAGCACCAGATTCCTCAGACAGACGCATGCTCATGTGTTTCAAAGAGCTCACTGACGAAGTTCTAACACATAGCATTGATTCAAAGTCCTTCTCAGGCCTTGATTGTATAATTATGAGGCAATCTTTTGAAGTAATTGTGTTTTTTATTTCACTTTTTAAAGGGTTCTACACTTAGAACTCAATGATGTCTGTTGTGTCTCTATTCCTGAGAAAAATATTGGGATTTACCTTGAAATGTTTTTCATTTTTTTTATCCGTAAACTGGGGCGACCCCTCATATTCTCTTTTAGATAACAGCTGTGTGCAGTCTCTCTAATATCTGATCTCTCACCTCGGAGACAAATGAGACTGGCTGGGCCTCATTAAATGAATAAATTGCATAATGCATCCCCTCACAATGAGGCAACCGGCAGCCTCTCCTGCTATATTATCATACACACAGACTAACAAGACGTATTCACCAGCTTTGGCCGCTGCTTTAGCCGTCTGAGAGAGCATAAGGCTGGATGGCTGGTTACGCAACCTCCCCCCCGACTTTCAGCAATTTGAGAGGAATCTCTTTGCCACACACATACAAGTGAAATACCCCCCCAAAAAAAGGAAAGAAAAAGAAGTGCAGTTTTTTACTCTGCTCGAGTGAAAATTGCATCAGGAGATTATGAGAGTGTTCAGGCCCTTCACATGATCAGACAATTCAAAGCCTGATGGAGACCACTAAGCTGACATCTTTGAGCCTCTAATACATCTATGATGTTGACAGGCAGTTGGGACAGCTAACCCGTGCATTATGGGAAAGGCATACAGTACATCTAACTGGATTTCACAAATCCAATTGATAGAGCATGGTCTTAAACATTATTCTGGATTCTTACAACACAGATTTGACTCTTGCTACGAGGCTCCTCAGTGTGCAACAAAAAGTAAATCAGGCTCCGTATTTCATCTTAAATTCAATCTAAATTCCCTAGGATTACAGTGCTTGTGTGTAAAATAGTGATTGTGTGGGTCGAGGTATGTTTGTCGTTCTTTTCCCCTATTACAAATCATTTTTTTTTATTTTATTTAGACATCAAAGCGGGTTATAGAATTAAGAGGCTCAGGATTTTACCTGTGCAGTCAGGATTATGGCACTCTCTGCTTTCTGCCCAGTGACCGCGACACTCAGATCCCCCATGGGCGGCTGCTGAACACTGCCTGGTCCTCTGCTGAGTGCCATTGGCACAGGTCACCGAGCAATCGCTCCAAGAGCTCCACTCCTGCCACTGTCCATCCACTGAGGCACCAGCCACAACCCAACAAGCACGTCCCAAGCGGAGGGAGAGAGAGGGCAGACAGAAATGGGAGGAGATATTCAGATCACTATTCCCTCGCACACGCGAGAGCCAATAAGACATTAAGTGAAAAGCAGAACAAATGTATTCAATGAATCACATGACTTTTGGAGAAATCTTGGAGATTTTTCAAAGGTTAGAATATAAAATAGTCAAACGCAATAGGAGAATAACACATAAAATCTGTTTTTATAGAATGTTTTTATATTAGATCATTATCATGGCTGTTGCACAAAATGCACACACACTATTTGTTTCCTGCCTTCCATCATCCATGGGGGTGGAGGGAAAGCATCTGCGACTGAGTGGTTTTCACCGAGTGTGTTACCAGAGCAAAGCTAACATTTACTGTGTGGAAGAACTCATCATCACTAATCTGCTTACCACTCACAGGCAATTGCGGGTAAGTGATGTTGATGTCGGTCTCACAGTATTGACAGGGTTTCCTAAACCGCATTATTCTGTAAGCACTATTACTTTAAATGCACCACAAAATGCAGTCATTCATTTTTTTTTCACTCACCTTTGCAGTATTGTATTGATTAATGACTAAATTGCTGTGTGTGAGGAAAACTGCTAGCGTCCTCAAGAATGGAACTTCTGAAAAGTGTTGATCATCATCTCTGCGATTACATCTTTTATATTTCACCTTTAGTAATAACGGTTGATATTGTTATTTCAAATGCATTTGAAGAGCAGTGAGATAATACCTGGGCATAGGGCTATGTTGCAAAGCTTAGTCTGGGTCTCAGGTCCATCACAGGCCCTGCCTCCGTGCTGGGGAGGGGCGCAAGTCCTAGTCCTAGTGCGATGCCCTCGGCCACACGTGAAAGAGCACAGGCTCCACGGGGACCACTCATCCCATACACCGTGTACTGCGGGCACAGAAAAGGCGTCAGGCCTAATCAATGTCCCTCTCCCTGCTGTAGCATAAACAAACCCATAACAAACTGCAGCCAGCTATAAATGAAATGAAATCAATCAAAAATAATTAGCAACAAAACTAATGCAAGGGAAACACTGAGCGAGCAGACTGTGTGTGGCTGAGCCACAAGCTTCAGTCACCTCTGTGCATGCAGTGGTCTTTATCTTGTGCACAATGATGATGAATCCTAATCCACGAACAATGAGATAAGAAATATCTTCAACTTTGAAGTTTTAACATACGGGAAAAAACGATAAGAATCCAGTCGTTCTAACTGGCTGAGGAGCAGCAGGCACTGAATCCTCAGGTTAACATAAGCTGACAATTGTGTTGCAGAGCTGTCATCTCCTCAACCTACTAAATGGTGGTTCTACACCAAACGGACAGGACCTCACCTGGTCTCAGACCTCAGAATAACAGGTCACATTTCATGTTTTGTCAAATAATTTGTAACGACGTAGCCACTCTGACTGAAAATCAGCCCCGACTGTCCAAATCCAAAGGAAACTGGATCATTAATAAGACACTGGTGTGTTTCGTGGATATGCCTGCGGGCAATTATGCAAAGAATGTTCCAAAGAGCGATGATTTTCTCTTCCTCAAAATCGTTCTAAATCCCATGTGGCACATTATTAACATGGACACCTGGGACATGGGACCGCTGCAATTGTTCAATCCAAAAATATTAAAATGTAAATGGGAAAGGTAGCTTTAAAACAGTAACAGCGGAATGTGCGTGATTTATTTTGCATGTTGGTTTGTGTGTAATTTCAAGAGGATTCTGTTTGAGGGATGCTGAGTCTTAGAACTGCTGAGGATTTTTGCTTTGGGCTCTAGGTTTCACTTCAGAGAGGGAAATATGGAAAACAGAGAGACAGACAGAAGTAAGGACACTTTCTGTCTTGTGTCTCCACAGAGGCAAATGACAATAATGAAATGAAATGATGAAGACACTGTTGATTTAAATGTAAAAGTTGAAGCACTCATATTAGCATCTAAAGTGCATTTACTGAGACAATTAAAGTCTCCAAAATAAACTTTAAGTGGATGGTAATTGGATCAAACCAAATCACACTGGAGCGATTCTTAAGCACCAGACGTACGCATCGTTTCCAAATGCACAAAACACACTTTAGCTGTGAAGTCCTTGTTTTCTATGCAGCTTCAATAACACCCAGGGAGCTGCAATGGGAACGTCGGGCTGATGTGGGAGCAGCCGTGGATATACATTTACATAAGAACAGATTCAATTATACTAGACTATGTACACTAACAAACAACAAAATGTTGCACACAACAAAAGGCACTTAAGGACTGACGCATGGAATAAAAATGTATGGAAATTGGCGGAAGACACCACCGATCGTTTGGCATTAAATCATCTCGGATTACAAATGGGATTTAAGACACTGGAAATCTGTCCGACTGCTTTGTTCAAAGGCAACCAATGGTTCCTGTTCCGAGAGGTCACGGACCTGTGCAGAGGCTTAAAGATGCCGCGGAACAATAGTCAGATCTCAGGATCAGTTGCGGAGCCGTCGGATCATGGAATCAGGCCGACGGGCCGCCATGACGGGAGCTACCGTCTGTCCCAGCCAGAGCCTCCAGGCGCAGCTTTGATGCTCTTAGCTAAGTGGCCCGTGGTGGCCGGAGCATTTACTTTGAAAATGTGGAGTTCAAAGCAGCCAGTCACCACTGCTAGCAGTGATGGAATAGGATTCCGCCTCTTTGTGTGGTTTCCCTCTGAACCGCGGCCATGATTTACTGGGACAGCCATGAGCAGTCGCAGAGTGCCGCTAGAGGTGAAACTCTTGGACCGCCACAAGATGGTGGCCGAAGCGAGTGCGTTTGCCAAGATCGTTGTTATTAATTTGCGGTAAACTGGGAATTGGTTGGCCCTCTCATATCATTCCAGTGAGGGTTGAACTTGTTAGCCTGCCTCTTGTGCTCAACTGTATTCATCATGCAGAATTTATTATTTTGCTGCCGACTCATTATTTTTGCCACAGGGTTGTTTGAGGCTCAGTCTCGAATCCACACTGCTAAGCATAAAGCTGCACTTTACATCTGTCGTGTGCGATATTGCACCTGGCTCTTACATCTGCTCAATGTAAAGAAGACAACAATTAATGTTTTTGTCATACAGCGGGTCATCCTTATTCATATAGTGCTTAGTTAGTTTCAGAGTCCTTCAGGTTCACAGAGTTTTCTGAATAATGAGTTATTAGTCAGAGTCTGGGTCATAATCAAGTTAAAAATGCCAAATAATACGCCCTTATTATAAGTGCTGGCCTGCATAATAAACCCTACTCCCAATTTTACAAATTTTTTTTTGCCCTTGAAATTACGTGGGCAAAAGTCAGTGTTCAATAAATTTAATTGCCTGTAAATTTTACTCTAAATTCCCAAGTTTTTATGTATTAGTCATAATTTTATGTTTTGCAGAAGCCGCCACAGAAAATATCTTGTACTTAGTATGATTATGTCTATTATAATTGTTTTTTTATTTCTTACACCTACTTTGTGTAAATGTTTTTCACTTTCTTTATTATTATCGCTGTCATCATGTATTAATGTCTTTATAATCAAGATTTAAAAAAAAAGCTTTCACTTAAGTTTTTCTCTTGAGAAAAACAAACCAAACATAGTAAGTGAAGCTGCTATATAAAATTCTATTAATCTAAGAGAAATCAAAAGTTGTAGACTTTATCAAAAATCCATATTTTTGCCTATAATTTAGAATATAAATTATTTTTCCATGTTTAGGCTTGTATAAGTTTGATGTCTATGCAATGCTTACAGGTTAAATCAAATGTTACTCTACATATTTATCAAATCCCACAAGAGCATATTAGACACCAAATGTATCCCACAACAATCTGTGGGAGCAGAAACCTGCCAACCACTCAAATCCCAGTATAATTATCCATTGGAGCGATACCTGTGAAGCTGGGTGAGATGTTCCTAAGGCTTTCCTTTGCTATTCTAATCCTCCAGGAAGTCCAGAGTTTTCAAACTGACTGACGCAACTCAGTTTCTAGTTTGAAATATAATAACTTCCTCCGAGGTTGTGTTTCCTGTGTTGTTGTCCTGTCATTATAACTGTCTGGCTTGTTTTGGGGGATTTTTTATAATGAATCATATTTGTGTTGGGTGGATGCTGTGCTCCTGTGAAATAGCGTCACGGGGGAACTCATTTTGGTGGAACTATTTCATGGTGGGTGGCGTGTTACACATTGATGGTGAGATTTTAATCTTCGTCAAAAACCAGCTCCAGTGTGTCTGGTGCCAGTTCAGATTGTGGCTCTTGCAGTGTGTCTGCAGCTAAATTCTAAGTGAATGTATGCTTTTTAAGATATGTTTGACCAAGCTTGTGATGGAAAATACACATCAAAACTGAAAATATACTTCAAAGTACTCGGACTCCACCGCCTTGATACCCATTGAGTTGAATGACGCAGCGCATTTACCGGAGCTAATAATTCCTCCTCAGTTTGGCAGAGTAGGAAAGTTTTTGCAGTGACCTTTGGTGCTGACGTTCCCATCAAGACCCAAGCTGAATTTAGGACAATGTAATAACTTGTAGTGCTTTTTTATATGTCAAATTGATACACAGAGTCTGTGTCAAAATCAAGTTAAAAATGCCAAATAGTACGCCCTGACTTATTATAAGAGCTGGGCTGCACAATAAACCTGACTCACAATTTTACAGATTTTCTGATTGCTGATGAAAAAGGAGTGGAAGGGGAGGAAATCGGCACCAGAATGATGTCTCTAATGGTAAATTTTATATCCACAGTCTACATCCAGGGAGTCAGACTAACATTTCTAAATTTCTGCTGTAAGAAATAATAAATATTAAAGCAACACTATGTAACTATTGCCGAGCAACAGCAGCCTCTCTTGCCACAAGTGGAAATTAATCCTGGGAGGGTTCAGAGTCGGACTTCAGCTGTTTTCACCTCAGACTTTATAAATAGATTCACAATGTGCCTCCGTCTCCTCCCACTATCCAGACATGAAGCTAAATTCTCTGTGATTCGAACGCCGGCATCTTGTGCATTTGGAGGCGGAGTCTGCAGTAGGGATTGGGGGATGGAGTATCAACTGTAATCATGGTGGTTCACCTTGTTTTCATTGCATCAAATAACTAATAAAAACTAACCTTACTGTATAAGTGCAGTTTAGGTGTTTATTTTTTAATTTGGTCCATGTCCCCTTCACTAACTAAACAAAAGACGACTGATTTATGACCTTTACTGCAGATAGCCACAAGGTGGTGACTCAGATGCTTTGGGGGAGCTATCATGTCATCCATCTTTGTGTACTGTCTTTGGTTTTGTCTGTTCACCGAAGCTCTGACTCTGTTGTCTCCCTGAGCTGAAACATGTGTGTGTATATAACGTGTATGTTTAGACCCAGGAGTGCTGCCATACTCAGTTTTAAAATGGTGATATTTAAAGTTTCCTCAATGATTTGTTTGTGACTTCTCGGTCTTTTCAGATTATCCGCAGTTAGGCGTTACTGTTGCTGGCCCTAACTATCATTCAGCTCTTCTAGCAGGAGATCAGGAGCAGAGAGTGAAATGAAGAAGCACCATTCTCCCCATTAAAAGTCTGAGTCCCCCTCAAAATCCTTGTGAAGCTGTTGCGTAGTGAAATAGTTGCATAACGTTGCTTTAGCAGAAATGAAAGTAAACCAGGTTGTCCACGTTCACAGTGTAACACCCATGACAGGATGAAGCAAAAAATAGTTTTTACTGCTGATTTTACTTTGTGTTTGTTACAGTGTGCCGTTCAAAACAATCAACAATAATATATTTACAATCGCTCACTCTAATAGAATACTATTGAAATCCTCTCACTTTGTTATGAGCTACGATTGAATTATATCACACTTGCTCTGTATTGGACGAAACTCTGGCACTGGATGTGAACTGCAGAAATGTCAAATATTAACAGGATTGCTATAGACTGGACTGCTTTCCTTCTGAGGCGAGATAACTGCACTACAGTTCAGAGGGAAAACAAGATACAGCCATGGGTGTTGGGTTGTAATGGGGGAGGCTTTTACACAACAGAAATGTTGCTGTATTTTGACAGATGCATTGTGTTGTGGCGAAAAGCATCACAACCTGTGTGAAGGCTCCCAGATTTGCCAGGGCGCTTGATCTGCAGCCCGCAGCGCCGGAGCCATTACTCACAGATGATGCTGATGTTGTTCCGTGATGGGGACTGTAAGGGAAGGTTCCTTTAAGGCTGCAGCGACGTGTCTTTAATTTGAAACGTGCTCTGTTTCAGAGACACCCTCACATCTCGGCACGCTGCAGACATCTTGAAGAAAGCCGATTGATCCGTCCGCCTTTCAGAATATTAGATATGGACTCTGCGTTTCATATGGCTTGGTGCCAGGTGGGAATTTTTTTTTGGTGTGTAGCAGTTTGCAACTGTAACTTTGTATGGTTGTTGCTATATCAGCTCTATGAGCCCAGTGCGAGGGTTTTAATATAAGTAAGTGAGGAGAAACACCCTGGTATTTCAGATATTACAGGCAATGTAATTTATCGTCACTGCAGGACCACAGCACATTGGATAGGGTCTAGCTTAAAACCCATGAAACAATACAATAAATTAAGAATGGTGACATTTTGAAAATTAAAAAAAGACTTTTATCTTTATGCCCCCTTCTCCCATTTTCTCTAAAAGAAGAGAAAAGTCCTATCACAGTCTAACTCTTGTCAAAATTGCCTTGGAGGTTTCCCAGAGTTTTATGGCCCAGTTCTTTGGTGATAACGACTTCTGCTTTATTATGTGTAAGAAAGTTCCGGATCCACAATTAGCCACGAGTAAATGCCTAATGTTTGCAGGTCCTGAGATAAATCAAAGGCACTAATGAATTCACATGGGCAGCTCTGCAAGTTCAAATGCCAGAGTTATAATAATTCTTTATTCTTTATACCTGGAATATGGCTTTAATACTGTCTGAGTGAAATATTAATGGCCACAGAGAGAAGACTGGTGGTATTTAGGCAACTTTCCTTTCTAAATGACTCACTCTTTTTTTCACTTTTTAGTGTCCACGTAGAGTAGAGAGAAAAACCCTTTTGAAAACTGCCAACTTCCCGTTTACATGTGCCGCAACTAGCAAATGAAGCGCAGCACATCCGAGATCAGAATGTCAGAAGATGGAGCTCGCAGCACTTTTGATCAGCCGTAATTATTGAAGCGTCTGTGGTGCAGTCTCAGAAGCATTACGCTCAACAGTGCCAGCGAGTATCTCGACTGAACACAGAGTTCAGGGTCTCATTACTAAATCTGCATGTCCGTGTGTCTGAGCAACCCCTCGAAAAATAAAGCATAATGGCGACTCTGCTCGGAAAAACAACACGCTTATCCTACCAGATGTGCACAGACAAATGTTGGCGCTTGGCAGTCACCCGTCAGAAAAAGCATGTGATGCCGATACCTGACTACCAGTGACTCATCTGCCATGCCCTTATGGGCTGAGCAGGAAGATGCCTCGCGGCGCGTGTGAAGCGACGCTGTCAAGCTATTTTAAAGAGCACGGCTGACCTTCAAGAAATGAAGCCGATGACATATCAGGATCTGCGGCTCCCTGAGCACAGCCACACGTCATTAGACCATTTCAATGCTGATGAATTGCCCAACAGTTACATGAAATGGAAAACACAAACGTGATAATGACAACCAAAAAAAATAAAGACATTCACAAAATAACATTTAAAAGGAAATCATCAGATTAAGTATAACAGCTACAATAAAGATAATAATAACACATTCCTAAACAGACACATAGAAAGTTTTGTTAACACACAGCAACACATTTCCTCCCAATATAAACAACAAACGAGCAAAACATTGATATTCAAGAATCTGCGGCTAACACTACCTGGACAAGGGGCAGTGTTATTGCAAACCCTTGATTCTCTTAAAGGGCCGATGCAGTGAGTTCCGTATGGTGAGACACATGTTCTTGTTCGCACCTGCGACCCTTGACCGCATGTTACAGAGCATGAGCTCCACTGGGACCACTCCTCTGCACCTTTTTCACCTGTGTGGGAGAAGGGTGACACTAGTTAAATGCAGCAATATGGTCCTGGGGGGGGCAGGGCTAACGGGGCGGGGGGGGCAAGGTGGGCGGGAGGGGGGAGTTGAGTAGCATGGGAAGGGGGGGCCGACATGAGTCACGTTGGGGTGAGGTGTGGGGGGGTGGGCCTTTGAGACTTATTTACAAGAACACTATTGTACATTCTGTGCTACCTTTATGTGATCTTTGATAAACACTGAGTCAGAAGCTTAGTTCCTCTGTTTGCTTTTGTATCAGCACAGTGAAGTGTGTTTTTTTTTGTGTGTGCGATAACAGTAGTTGCTTTTTAACAGTGGTCTTAATAATGGAGGTGAGATCAAATGGGCATTTATGCAAAGATCACAAAAAAGCTGAAGCTGTGATTTATATAAGAATGAACAGTAGACATCGTTACATCTAACTGTTTCACTTCGTCTCCAAAAGAAATCCTTCATGCATTTCAATGAAACCCAATAACATGTTTACATGAAGCCAGGAAATCAGCACCAACACAAAAAAGAAATTCATAATAACATGGTGGCATGCAAGAGGAGACGACATCTGAGACAATAAAATGGAGTGTAATGGGTGTTAGTTCAGAGAGAGAGTTCAGAGATGTGGATTCCCTTTTTCAAACTGTCTAGTTTTCTTGACGACAGCGGACACAATTCTGTACTTTAGAGACGTAGGTTTCAAATCATTTTCAAATCCATCTTAACCAGTTTACTCATCGAGATGGAGGAAATAAATGGGGATGTTTGCAGATTTCACTCGGCAGTTGTGCCGGTTTGGCTCCGAGCAGACTGTTTCCGCCATATTCCAATTTCAACTGCGAGTTCCCTGAAGGAAACGCATCAGGCAGCATTTGCTCTGTTTCTCTGGTCCAGGCCTTGGAGCCCATACGGAAATGCTCTGGCAAGCAGACTTTGAAGTAGTTATACTCTGCGTGCAGACATATTGTCATTAGATAATCGTATAAGGCATTTGGTAGCAGTTAGTAAGGAAGATGGCTGTTACGGTCGTAAAGTTCAATTTAAAGAGATTAATAAGAAGAAACAGAACTGAGCGTTTTAATCTTCATGGTCCAAAAGGGCCAAAGATTAAAAAGGCAGAAAAGGCTAAATGTAGCTTTAACCGTGCTATCTGCACTAGTTATTAATATTTATATTTTGATGAGACAGTGGGGGTGATTTCCAAAGTCATGGTAGACTAAATGAAAAAAAAAAAGAAGAATAAATTATTTGGTGACAAGTTAGTGGACAATAAAAATCCCTGCATCAGAGTAGTCACCAAATAATTGATGTTTGATTACGATGAACCCTCAGGTGAAGTATTCATTCTCTTTGAGGCTCGCTGAATTAGAGGCATAATTTATTACAGAGAAAAAATAGTCTCGTTGCAGCTCTGAATACATTTATGATATTTGAAGTCATCAAATCACATTTGAATTGTGTTTTTTCAAGCACCGTGTGCCTGAAAGTGGTTTTCTCAGCGTGTTGCATCAAGGACACAGATTTGGCCAAATGGGGATCTAAACCCTGCGCTTAATTTTGCAGATCATAAAATATGCTGAAAGGTGGATCAATTTGTTAAATGAGGCAGTACAGGGAGAGTAAATTGTGTGAGGATGAGGAACAGAAAAGCACGATGCGACTGGACAGGGAAACCACATTCCTACAGCGAGTGTAAAATGGGGAGGTGTTAATGAGAATATGTTAGTATTGGTATGTATGCACGGTAAGTACAGTAAGTATGGCGTGTCGCAAAATAAAGTCATGATGAGTGGAGTTTCTGTGAAAACAATGACAGCAATTCAAATGGAACACGTGAAGAAAAAAATTTAAACATTTCCCAGAAAATGAGTCAAATCAAAATGAAGCAGTTCTCAACAGCAGCTGAATCTAAAACCCACCCACTAAGAAAAGAGGCTGTTTAAAAGAGAAACTAGATAATAAAAGCAAAATCAAGCTTCTGCTTTAATATTACGTTCCCTTCTTTTAAAAATGTTAACTAAAAATGCAAAGATGGTATGTTGTAAATGTCATTATGAATTTAAATCATTTCAGCTTTTTATGCTACACTTGATTAAGCCACATAGCTTCACTTTATCTCTAAGGGCAGAATCTATCAGCTCGACTTTTGCCAAGTATGGGTTTCATATTTGGCTGAAGGGGGTGGGTATTTTTCTTTTTTCTTTCTCAAATGACATTTAGTTCATCTCGCCTTGGAGGAAACTATTAACTACACCAGGGCCTTAGTTTTAAACCTGCTGTTTAATTAATGCTCTGAGAATTTACCATGTTGCCAACTCACTGTGTGACAGAAAAGAAAAACACAAACAGACCCACAAAACCCTATTAACTCCTATAGTCAATGGAAATACTCATAAAGAAATGGAAAGTTTATCCTAGGTCATATGTAGCAATAGAGAATGAGTAGGAAAAAAATAATGCAAAAAACATTTCCACTTAAAAAGGTGCAGTACAAGAGAGAGCATGCATGATGAAATTAAGTTTAGTTAACAAGATAAAGTAAAGAAACATAACTATTGTATTACCAGTTTGTGCCATAAATTTAGCAGACTCAGCTTGCTCCTGCAGGGCCTTTGTGTCATGAACTGATCTTGGCCGCTGACTTTTTACTGTATGCTCTCCGATCATTCCATATTCTATGGGACAAAATAGAGGTTCACATGAAAGCTAGGCTTAAACATGATCTTCTGAGAGGGGGGGAAAAAAAGCTTATTACATACTGTTCTTTTTTTTTTTCAGGATGTTCGAAAGCAACTGCAGTACATGGCTAGAAACAAAGACCACACAAGTTTGTATTTAATTCCTCCTTTTCTTTTGTTTTGCTTGTTTACTCTAGGGCATAGAACAATGCAACGTAATTTATAAAGGGGTGAGTTGGAAGTATTAATTGAGCTTGGAAGCACAGCGTAGACACATAGCAGACATGCAAATAAACTCACATCGCTTTTTTTTTTTTGAGACTCTAACACTTTGTCAGACCAGCTCCCTCCCTCCCCATCCCTCCCTCCCTCCCTCCTGCACACCCGGAAAAAAGGAAAAGAAAAACGAAATGAAAGTAAAAATGTGTAAGCCATCATAAAGCCACAGAGGAGGGGGGGGGTCATGGACATAACATGCTATTGATCCACAGTTTCTTCAACAGTTTTTGTGGGATTTATGGTTTTTTCTTTAGTTTTTTTTTTTTTGACGACCGGCTAAATAAATATTGTGAGCCTTTTTGTAAAATTAGACAAATGTATTCTGAGCTGTATTCGTTACAATGGATGCCCTCTTTGTTTCCCGTACAGGGACAAAGAGCCGATGAGTTCTGGCGCCACACTGAGAAAAGCGGTGCTAGCCGATTTGCATTTAGTGAGGGGATTTGCATCAGCTGCTTTAAGTCACAGTGACTCTGCGAAACAAGGTTTTGTATTTTACTCCCCTAAATAGCTCATGCAAATCACTTGTGAACTCTTGTTTTTTTTAATTAAAAAAACCAGCATCACTTTTGCCAGCGTGGCCCTAATGAGGTGATTATACCATTTGCAAATAGGCAATGCAGGTGATGCATCAACAACAGATTCACACATAGCTTATGTTAGTACATTAGACAATGCAATGCATCAGCCATTGATAAGGAGGATGTTTACATCATCGCTTCTAATATAGTTTGCCGCCTCGGATTCCTGGTTTTCCTGCGGCAGACTGTGAGCTTAAAAAAAAGACTTGACCTCCTGGAGCAGCGAGCCCCTGTCATCTCGTCTGATCACGTTCCACTGAAAAGCTTCATCATTTTTTTTCTCACTAATTATATGGTAAAGCACTCGACTACACAAAAAAAAAGAAAAGACAGCTGTTTGTTCTACGCATCAGACTGTTGGCATTTGCCAAATCATATCAACAAACATGTTCCGTGATTGGGTTTGAGCAAAAATAAATAAATAAATCAAGGCAAAATGTGACTCTGGGTTTTCAGCCGCCCTCAAACAACACGGCCGTGCTCGTGTTTGCGTAAGACATTTGAATATTGAGAGGGTTTAATGAAAGGACGGAGAAGCCGCCAGGTAGAAGCAGAAGCTGCAGCCTTTCTTTTTTTTGATTATGCTGATTGGTATCTTCAGGACCGTAACTGCACAAAGTAACCGGCTTCGGAAGCGTGCTCTAATGTCTCTGGCTCTGATTTGATCGTGTCCACATGTGCTTTGCTCAAATTAAGCAGGGAGCCCAGTTTGAACTCGGACAAAGAAAAGTGCGGATACGCTAATGATTGACAAACAGCGGGGGGGCAGAGCTAACGGTTCAATCGGGTACAGCCGGCTACAGTAGATACTTGGCCGTGTTATCGCTTTGCTGGGTTTCCGTGCTCTACCCTGTGGTGTCTTGGATGATGAACCAATTCCACATTTGGCAGAATAAAAAAGGTCTGTCTGATTTAGTCAGCCTGAACGTCTGCTACTATGCAAATCACAAAGAAAGCAAAAGGCCCGGTTCTGTTTAACCAAATTATACAAATGATGCTTGACTTTAAAAGCTATAAGATGGTTAGAGTGGACTTTCAAGCCATTTGGCTCTGAAGGATTGAATGGGCATTGCCAATACCTACAAAATTATATAGTTACTTTAACTGCTTTTATAATCAAATTCAATGTTATTTATGCAAACAAGGTTTCAAACGCCGCCTGAATTCCACGATAAGCAGTTTTCTGATTGGCTTTTCTTTGATTAACATTTACAAACAACATAAACGTAAAGAAATTAGCCGATCCCTGTATCACTGAGGGAGTGCTGCACACTATATGAGGCTGGAGGCAGTTTAATTCCATATTGTCCTTTTGTAATAACTAATCAACACGGCCGCTCAGACCATTGATCATAACTCCGTCACACCTTTTTGAAAACGACTCGCCTCCACAAAACATTGATCACCTCAGCCTATTAAACAGTTATTAGCCCCGCAGCCAGTCACACCTAATCTAATCTCGCTCCGAGCAGCTCGTGATGAACAACACCACTGCTGCATTAAAGAGATTATAAAATTGTCATTAGGCGCGATGTCAGTCAGATACTTTGATGACAAACCGTCATAATGCAGGAGGCACTGGATGCATCAAACGTGGGGAGTGTTTACAAGCGTTTCATCATGGCAGCCTCATCGCCTCGTGAGGGAACGTTTGAGTCATTATATCGAAATCAGTCCAGACGGGAGGCCGTTACAAAAACAGCTCAACCTGTTTGTACACAAACGAGAGCTGGTTAATGTACTGCAGAGGAAAAGTCTCAGTTTTAAGTGCATCAGACTGGAGTCTTTGTTGATGGCACAGGACCAAGATGTTAATCCGAACGTTGGGTTTCGAAGGAGCCTGAGGTAGACTGACAAAAGAGCAGGATGTCAAAACACCAGAAAAGTACTGAGGAATAAGCACAGCGGTTTAATTGAACTACCGGGGTTGTGTTTGAGCCCAAGGCTAAGTAATGGTAAACATGAGAGACGAACCCGGATTTTAATATCAGGAGGGACAGGGCTGTTGTCATTTGTCAAAACAGCCCAAAAACGATGTGTCTTTATAAAGCAGAAAGTGCAGATGTTCCATTTAACAGGGGTCATTTCTTCAGTTTCAGACGGCGTGATTCTGAAGGTTTTTGTATTTTTCCGAACTTTTCAACTGTGTTTTCTGGGTAATGAAGTTTTGGAGCTAGCCAGGACTAACTACAAAACTTACTTATGCTATCCATCAACCATCATGCTTCAGTGACAATGGGGAGAAGATACCATTCAGAGGAATCCATTCATCTTTTCTATCACTGCTTTTTGTATTTTTTTTTCTGTGCAACGAGCGTTTCATTCACTTTTGTTTTGCATGCACGCAACCTCGATGGCAGGCAGAGAATTCGTTTTTAGAACTCAAAATAAAAATTAAAAAAGGATATTCTACAGGTGTCCCAGTACCATTGAATTTGGCTGGAGTAGCAACATTGCTTTTCAGGAATACCCAACATATTTGCAGGGGATTAAATACACTGGCGTGGAAATGGGGTGCTGAATTGCAACGAGATAACCTCGGAAGACAGATCAGCAATAACCACATTTCCTTCTGTAACAGCCAAAATGTGTTGGGTCAAAGGCAAGCAGCTTTTTCTGTAAATCATAACAAATTTAAATGGGGGGGGGGGGGGGGGCTAGGGGTTGCTTCTGGAGAACAGTTTCATACGCATGTATAGTATTTACAAATGGAGCTCCATTAGTTTTACACTGTAGATGATAGCAAGTGTGTTGAATGACGGAGGGAACGGTTGGCATTTACAGAGATCCAGTAGATCAAACTGGTGGGTCAGGCTGATTGTCCCTCCATTCAGTGCCATCATTAACATATCAACATGAACCTGTCATCATACTGGAAGATATATTTATTTAGATTCCCTGCACATGAAAAGTGTCAAATAAAGACTTGTGTTTGCAGGATACTTTCATGGTCTCATCTCCTAATGCATGTATTGTGTTTGGTATCATGAGGTTATAGCATAATTTCCCTGATGTATAGAAGTCAGCAGTTTATGTCTCACTATAGAGTCATGAGTTTCCAGTAGAGCTTTCTGTGTCTTTTTATAACTGTTAGCATTAACATCCTGGCAATGTAAAGCTAAGGTGGCCGACTCCATCTTATGATGATAAAAAATATGGAAATATAGAGCCTAGGTTTTGGAAACCTCTCATACACTAACTTCACAGAAAACCACACACACAACATATCACACATGCAACCACTGACAAAACACGTTTTTCAATTTCTCGTGTTGAACGTTTTTAAAATCACTTCAATCGTCTTCAGCCAAAAAAATGTTTTAAAAAGGTTAAAGAAAGGACTATTTTATCCCACAATGCTGAGCCACCAGTGTGTAATGGCAGCCATTTTGCCTTCTTGTCAGGGATTATCAACAAATCAGGTGAGGAAATAAGTGGTGGAAATGAGATTAGGTTATTTCTAGCGAGAGTTCCTCCCTCTCAACTTTAAGAAGCTGAATTGATTGCGTGGCTGGTCTCATGAGTCAATCTCCTTTTGCAATTCGATCCTACCGTGAGATACGCCTGGCTGCTCCAAAAAGGAAACAGAAAGTATCTCTTTTGTTTCAATGAGCTGTGGAACAATGATCTCCAGGGGAGCATCTGTTAGTGAAGCCAGAAATGCGTGCAGAACGGCATTCAGCCACGGCCCCTGCGAAGCTGAAACGATAAGAATCTTAGGCCAAAATCTGATAAAGATGTCTGCTCCAGCTACTGGCAGTGCAGCCACAACAGCGTGGTCACCACTGGGCTGTGACCTTGGCGAATGAAGGTTCTAACAGAAAGATGCCAGGGCGAGGAACGCTATGTTTTGTGGCAACACAGGCCTTCATCACTGTGTCAATGGTGTGCAAACATGGATATTGCTGGACATTGTTATCCTTCCCGAGCCAAACTGTTTACGGGGCCCCTGATTTGATGGGCTCAAAGCTTTTCTGACCCATCACAGCTCATTGAGGCTTTCAAGCTTAATTAGTGGCCATATTTACCATGATAATCACGCTTGATTTAATTAATGTCCTGCTACTAAGTACACGCAGTGCACATTACAAACAAACAAAGACTTGCACACAATCAAAGACAATGAAAGTTCCCTGGTTCCATGACCTTTGTCATCAGTGATGCTTTGAGCCGCTGCATGCAGGGAATTTTAAGCTTTAACCCCCGTAGGGCAGAGTCCGATGGTAGACATTTCATTTCCAGGTTCATCTCCACTGTGTGGACACGTTCCATGTGTAATCTTATTGAAAGGCAGTAAAAGCCAGCCCCATGTCCAATGACTGATGTGTCTAACCTTGCATGAAATGAGCCTTTACTCAAAAGCCCCTGTGAGGAGATTCTGTCTCGGGTGCTCCACACATATACTGCCTTTCAAGCATTCCTGCCCGCCGTCTGACTGACTGTCACAAATGTAGCACTGGATGAGAGGCACTTCATTACCGCTGCACTGTACGAGTGTAAGTTCCCCAAATAGTGACAAGCGTAGAGAGGAGTGTTCAGTCACATGCAGACCAGGGAGAAGGATCACTACCTGTCTGTGTTCCACTTCTCAACAGCCGACCATCTGAGGCTGGTCAGAGGTAGTGTGTATGTTCGGGCTGGGAGATAATACAATATCAATAATATTCTCTATGTAAATTAGAACGTCCAATATATATCAATGTGTTGCGAAAGCACAGTGAGGACGGAAAACTTAAAATTTATAAATTTCATATAAGAAGAGTTTATAACAACCTCAACAGAGGAGCTTTCAACTGAATTTTTTTTTTTTTTGCGTGATAATAATTCTCTTCATCAACTCATATGAACATTTATATCTTGATAGAAACCCCAGGATATCCATTCTTAAACTGCATTTGTAGATATGTTGCACTTCACAAACGGTACCAATGACCACCTGCTGAAACAGTTATTTAATTTAAGGGGTTACAAACTCATTTGCTTGTGTCAGGGGAGGTTATTATATCTGAACATATGTAAGGAAAAATTATCAAAACCTTTTCTTGTCAATAATTTTTTATCCTCCAAAAAAAGAATAATCAAATAGACTGAAGACGAAAAGCTCTAAGCAGAAAACAACATTTCAGGAGAAAGCAAAAAGAAAATCAGTCGCGTGTCACATTGGGAAACATACAAATACATTACATAAAAAAACAAAATGTGCATCAAATGTACAAGTACTCATAAGTAAAGTACAGATTCCGCTTCTGTTTTATTTATTCCAACATTTTATTTTCTTAAAGTAAGAGTCAGTAGTTTGACAGAACTGTAAAGGACTAGTTTTCAATGTGCAAAAGCAAAATAAATAAAAAAAAAGACGATGATGAAAGTGGTGGTGATCATGATGTAATGAGGATGCACCTTATTTTAGCTCATGAATACACTTCCAGATCCAGACTGAGCCTCGGATGTTGCTCCAGCCTTCCACCCCGTTCAGACACCATCTCACAAAGCTCCTCCAAAACCCTCGACGTATCTCCTTACAGCTATTGTACAAATCCTCGGCTATCGGTGGGAACCATATGCTTGAGCCAATCTAAAAAAAAAAAACTCAATTAGTCCTTCATTAAGAAAATGAGGGGGTTGCACGGAATCAGATACAAATTACGATTTGTCCTCTGAGACGTACAATTATCCATCATATTCCTCCTGCCATCTGTTTGCTTCCTGTTGACTCTCCTAATGACTCAGATTGAAGCCAAATTAGAATTCTGTGCAACCGCCACTGCACCTCATTGAAAAGTCATGTGAACTCACCTGCAACAAAAAAGGAGCGAGCGGAGTGAGACGAGCACTCCGACTAAAGTCTGTCGGAAGCAGAGAGGAAAACATATGCACTATTTTTCTCCCCCCCCTCCTCCCTGATGTGTATTGGCAAATGAGTGGCTACCGGAGAAGGCGTTGATAATCTCCGGCTCGACGCTAAATCACCAGGGTTGTGAGCAGTACCTCGCAAAGCAACCTAGATGGAGCTCTGACGTTATCAAAGCCCTGGATCAAGAAGCCCTGTTGCTGGGCACCGTGAGCAGATCGCTCCTCCTCTGCTCCACACACTTGTGGGACCAGGCCTCTGCAGTTTTCTGTTTTCATATGATTTCAACTCATCCAAACATGTTTAAATTAGATCTCCGCACGGTGTAGACGCAGGTTTCACCAGCACCGCGTGCGCTGTAACAGGCTGCAGCACGAGAATCAAAAGCATCCTCCACATTACTGGGGCTGTGAACACATGCTTGCTTATCACTCTCCTGCAAAGTAGAATTCATTTTGAGTTAAGTAAGAGGGAGGGGGAAAATGAGAACAGCAAATGAAGATCTTCATTTCCTTGTCGTCTATTTGGGGTTTTCACAAAGATGTGCCCTCTGCATGATAATGAGAGCAGTGTGTTTTCAGCTGTGCCGCGTGATGCTATCAGAAAATGGATCCGCCTATGGAGCATTCTAAAGAGAAGGCAACACCAAGATTGCAGCTCCTAACTTGCAGAATCACTCGGCTTCTCAGGGAGCGAGGCTGCCGAGCCACCCGTGACTCATAGAGGGGCTGCTGCAGGGACACATCTGAAAGGACTACTGTGCACCGACAGAAACAAGGATGGAAGCGGATTACTAATGACATCACTTCAGACAGAAGTCATGTTATGTGAATAGTGCAGCAACTACACATAAACTCTGCAAAGTACTGAGGGGCGTCCTTGTGTCTATAAATCATTTAATGAAATATCCTCTCATAAGCATTGGGCCTATTGCATCAAAACAAGATTTTTTTATTAAATTTTTTTTCATGAACAGCAGGATATGACCTTAATATATGAATTTTGCATAATTACTCTTTTCACTATGTATATCACCCCGTTCCTCCTATGGGAAAACGATGGGAACAGCTCTTGGCAACCGTGTCCAAACACACCACCCCCCCAGTAGATGACCTGGCAGTCGCACCTGCTGCCAAGCCCGGCGCCGGCATGCCAAGCAATGCATCTGTCAAGTGAGAAACATGACACATTTTTTACCACCTTTGCGGCCGCAGCCAATTTTCAAAGAGCATACTTTGTCCTTTTCCGAGCCATTTTGCTTGGCATACCAAACGGTGACCTTCGATTTAATAGAGTCATCATTTGGCCTCCGTGGAAATTTCTCGCTAATAAACGTGGGGGGGGGGGGTGGGGGAATGACACACCTAAGAAATTAAAGGGGGGAAAACACAATATGGACTCTGTGACCACGCAGGCATAATGTGGTCAGACGACCATATTTCGCTGCAAGATAAATCATTTGCAACAGCCCCTAATGAGACTTTCATAATTCATGCTGTCAGCTTTTCCACAGCACCCATCATGTCCGATCCTTTTGCAGTGGTAGAATCCCCTGCTTCAGACTGCCAACCTGCATCTATCATCGTACGGAACATTGTGTCACGAGGCAAGTTAGTCATGAGGAAGATGCCTGAAACTTGCCCTGCCTTGGCTCATTGGCTGAGCTCATGTTAAAGCAAATGTGCTCTCCAAAATAATTACAAGGACACAGTGGCGTTGCTGAAATGTCCTCAGACAAGAGCACAACAGCGGTGCAATATGATTTGTATTTAATGGATTCTGATGCCAAGTCCGGGAACATGAGAGCCATCAGAGTTATTACAAGTTTCAATACCACGCGCGGCTGCACTAGATAGTAATTACCGTTCGGACTTTCTTTAATAACTATAGCGTATGCGGTGGCATTAATTTCGCTTGAATATTCCCCTTTCAAGAGAATTTATTGTTTCATTTTCTTTCATTTTAAAGCAAATATCTTCGATAATATTTCTACTTTTGTCAGTTCTGCTAAAATTTCCATTTATTCTTCTCTTTTTAAAGTCAGTTTTAAATTAAGCTCTTAAATCATTTGGCTAAGATTCAGCATGGAGGCTGATCACACAACACAGTATGACTTGTTTGTATTTTAACTAATGCTTGACTAACAGATGACTCAACTTCTATATACTGAGATATACAGGCATTGTTTTTATAACTGGGCCTGCAATGATCAAATCTCTTCTTTATTCTGAGGAATGAAAGTATATATGTGTCTTATTTTCACTTCTTCATTTAAACTGTTGTGAGGTGGTAAGGGAGAAACGGAAGAAAAAAAAAACATGCAGGGATTCACTCCCAGGACAGGAGGCAACGTACAGGGATTTAACTGTGACTCTATTGAAACCGAGAAAATCTCAGAGATAGATCCACCACACAAGTTGGCCTCATACTGAGCTCAAATCGGCCCATTTTATTCTGTAAAAGGTTTCCTCTGATCTTCTTCAAAGTGATTTTGCCAAAGATTTGTGGAATAGAGGCAAAGTCAAATGAGACAATGCCCGAGTCACAAAAAAACAAATCACGCTGGGAAGGTTCTACAATAAATATTCAGACCGAACTTTACCAAGTGGGTGAGCATGATTCCGAGTAGTTTTTTAGTTTCATGCATGTATTCACAGTCTTATTTTTCCAACATTTGCTACCCCATATCAAAGAGATGCTAAGTACCGTTAAAGCAATGGAGCAAAGAAGTATTATCCCAATTTTAAATTATGCCGAATAGCGCAATTGAAATTACGCTGCAGGATAATTGTGATTTCAGCGGGGCAAGATAATTGTGAGGAATAAGCAAAGGAAGGGGTGCATTAAAATTTGAATAATTATATGATTGGTGTTATTAGTTTTACATCTTGAAAAATTTAAAGTCTCAGGTTATTATCCACTAGATCCCTTCGTAAACAGTCTTGTAAAATATAAAAAAAACTGATAGCAAAAAAGAATTGTTTGTGATTTTTCAGCCTCTCTCCTCGACCATGTAAAGGCCGAGGTGTCAACCAGACGAAGAGCGGTTAGTCTCCGTACCGACCTCTGGGCTGCCGGTGTACGTGGCAAACACGTCGCTTTTTCTGGGCAAAATCAGCTTCCATTCATCGATAGAAAAGAGAAAGTGAGGTTGCTCCGATGTCCCGGCCTGACAATGTGACACCAACAAAGATGTTTCCTGTCGTTTGCTACATCTTTGTGAACATGCGGCCCGAACTATCAAAAGCACCATTTACACACAGATTGGTACACAGGGAGATTAGGTTACTCTGATTCTCCGGTCAAGCTATTTCCTTAATGTGGGTAATTTGACTCTGATATGGTTGCACTGCACCGTAGCCAAATCAAATAAAAAATCCATGTGCATGGAAACGGAGAACTAAACACTTGAATCAAAGTTTGAATTTAAAACAGAAAGCAAACTATTTCCTGAACAGGCGCCAAGAAGCCCTCAGCAACCAGAGCCGTATTCATCAGTGATGGCTGAACCTGCTGGCTGTTTCAAAATAAATAGACAATCAAATCCCACATTGCCCATCCACTAACAACCGACAAATTAGAGCGGAAATCTGTGGGGATTTGCGAAGTGTTATGATTTCTGGAAAAACTCTCAAAACGATGTCTCGATGCCATGCGGCGCTGCCAAAGTGCAAAGTTCCCCGCTGCAGCTTGAAATGTTCCGTAAACAAGAGTAAGAGCAATTTGACTCAGTGGCTGGAGACAGCAAATGTAATCAGTGCATAACCAATGCCGTGACCTCATGACTTCTGCAAAGAGGGATGGAATTATACGAAAGAAACTCATCTGCCAAAAAGAAAAAGGAAAAGCCTAAATTCTCATCAAGTTAACTCTAATGAGGGAAGAAACTCAAAACTGTGTCTTAATCCAACAAGTTAGGAGCCTGGATCAAATCCTAGATGGAGTATGAAATGACTTACCAGTGACAGCTCCTTGTTAAATGCAGCGGCAGAGGCAGCCAAGAGTGACATTGGTATTGGAAATTAATTGTTTTTTAATGTGCACGTCTCCATCGTCCACCGCCACACAGCCATGCACCATTACTGTGGTCAATTAGCCATTCAACATCTTAGCATTGGCCGATGTATGGAATTGATTACCACACCACAAGCTCTCAGTGCAGGCTGCCATGGCCGGAATATTAAGTGCTGTGTCAAGAAATAACTAAACAAAGTGAATTAAATCGGCTGTAACCATGAAACATGGCTGCTTAAATGTTTTCCAGGCAACATGTGTCCATTAAAAAAAATGCGATTTCACTTTTCCATCAAACACACGGCTCTGAGTGCAGCTGGTCAGTATAATTAGTGGGCATAACAAGCGCAGTCCCAAATCGTATTATTCAAACTTCCATTTTTCTTCTCGGATACGGAGGGAATAAAGCTCCTTCAGCCCGGCTCCCGAGCCTTTTTAGCTGTGATGACATTAAGGATGATTGAAGTGCATTATCCGGGCACACAAAGGCTGCTGTCCATTCAGAGGTGCTCTGCAGGAGCACCGAATAGGGAGCGGGCGACACACTTACTGCAGAGGAACGTGTAGTTCCAAAGGTCCATGACACCCCGGCCCCCCAACAGCTCCGGCTGAATAGCCTGTCTGAGCCATTGTCAGCGAGTTCACGTTATTGTCGATGTATCTGTCTGATACGCAGTCAAAGCTCTCAGGCCTTCTGCCTCTCAGCAAGAGCGCTGCGGGCCTTTGAAAAAGAGAAGTCATTTAAAACATATCCCTTTCTTCGATTCAGGGATGACGCAGGTGAAGCGGTTAATTCGCGGTGAAGAATCTATGGTGAGTATTCTACATAATATCACCCCTGGGTTTATTGGGATCTCGCCTGGGGTGAATGTGACACAATGTGACTTGCGGTGTTCAAATTCATCTCAGTGCTCGGACTAACTACTAACTGTGTGAGGTGCATATGCATTAAATAATCAATAGGTATTTATCATTAAGCAACCGGCATTTCCCTCATATGAAGGCGACCACTTGTTCCGTCTGTGTTTTCTCCCAAACATACAAAGTGTGATCTGTGAGGCTGAATGACAAAACCGTTTCCTCCCACTTCCCCTTGCATTTCGGTGAGAGCTGCCTTAATGAGCGTTTCTGTGCAAAGAAAAAAAAATATGTAGCCCCATGCATCCATTTTTTCCTCCACTCTAATCAGCAAAGAAAAAAGGCTATCTCCCCGTGCACTCTCTTGCTCTAATCTAATTAGAATTTATTAAACTAGGCTAAAGTTCAAGGACATCAATAGCTACGTTTTCCCCCACAACCAGAGTTCGCTAGTTAGTCGCTCGAAAATGATTGTGCACCAAATCGGCAAAAGGACCATTTCAGTCCGGACTATCCTTCCACCTCATTACAGGCACTGATGACGCCACATTTTCTGCATTTCCTCCCGATTTCAAATCAGCCGGCGCAGAATGGTCACGTAAATCAACGGTATTCAGCCGGTAATTGAATCTCCATGGACATAAGATGATATAAAAATAGAGGGTAATCAGGGGCCACACTTTGCTATTCATGTATCTAAAGGACATTATGCAGAGAAGAAACAGTGGCACTGCGACTGGATGATTTTCCTCCATAAACATGAAATGCTAGAGTATGTATGAAACTAAAAGCCCTGCATCTGGACATGCACAGATTATCTTCAAAATTACATGCATTATGTATAAAAGACATAGCTGGTCTACAAATGACTGGAAAATATACATTTAATGGCCATAGAAAGAAACATTCTCATATGTTAAGGTTCTACATTGGGATTTTACCTTAAGTACCTTAAACATTATTCTATACAGGTGTTCTTCAATACAAAAATGGACATTATGACTTTCTTTCATTGATTTAAATTGTTGCTTCAAGTATTCCAATGGGACATAAGCTTTTTGGCAATGCCAGGTTTTTGGAATTGTCGAACGACTCTCTTATGTACAGAGGAACACTACATTGTAAATTTGCAACTTTGCAGAAAATACAGTTTCAAATATATATAGTTACGTTTACTATATATATATATGAGATTTAGCATTAGTATACCCTCTCTTACTGCTGCACAATTCAATAAATAATTGTAATGACAGGACACAAACACACATACACAGGGTGTCTATGTTATAGCAGATTTGTAAACTAAAACCTGGGAACTAAAGTCACAAAAAGCCTTTTTTACGGTTGAATGTTTTCGTGACTAAACATTGAACAGTCTTAGCTTGTTTGCAGAACTTAATGGTTGTTTGAATTATTAATGAGCTCACAGTGGGTATATACCAATCCTTAAGGTGAACTCTAGGAAAACATCATTGTACTATACCAGCAGAGAATCAAGTGTGAATCTCTGAAAGAAAATAATTATCCTTTTCATATTCCTTTAATTTCTCTTAGACAAAGCGCTCACACCTGCTCAGAGCGGTGTTTGGCCTTGGCTCCAGCCCCTGACAATTGTATAAAATGTTCAGTTGACATGTGGGAGCGCAACACCTTCGGGGCAAAACCTTTTTCTCTCAGGTTGTTTTTCAGTTATCATAAAAAAGTGTTTCTTGACATAGGATCAGCTGCAGCTTTGGCTGAAACCGCTGCCATCCCGCAGTTATCCGACCAATCACATCAGTCTCCCATCGTCAAGAAGAATAGGTCCACATGTCTTCATGAGTCTGCATAGAGCTGAGGAAAATCATTCACCTGATGAGTCAATTACCAGAATTTTAAGTGCCTGCTATTTTGATATTGATTTGTCATTTCCGTCATTTATCAAGCAAAATACCAAACAGTCAATGGTGGCACTTTCCCAAATGTCAGCACATTGCATGGTCTTGCATTTTCCTCGCTGAATATCTTAGGGAATTTGCACTGTTGGTTATAATAATAACATAATAAATTTAGCTGATTGCTTCACACCCACACAATCTTTACCTTCTCTATTACATCTGTGGATTTTTATGTAAAATACTTGTTATTCACAGCTGCCAATTTGATCAAACAATAGAACCTTCCCCTACGCGTTAACAAGGCGTATGTGGAGCAAGTGTCACTCAATACAATGGGAGCCCGCCTGTCGTTTCCGTTTATGGGCAAAGTGTCAGATTACAGACAGACATGAATGACTGAGTGAGTGATTGATCGGCTGGACTGTTTTCCCACCTCACGTGTATTGGTGTTTCGGCAACGTGGAATAATTCCCTGTGTCTAGAACGGCAACATTTAAGTAGCTGTGCTGACGGTAAACAAACGGCTGGATTGACAAGGGGTCTGATCCCAACAAAACCGGGTGGCGTCAAGGGCAGGCAATCAGGAGGGAAGGTTGTTCACTGGCCCCGCCCTCTGCAATGCGTAATAGAGGACGAGGGTTGTGCCGTCCTTTTTTAAAGTAGCCTCCTTTACACCAATCTCTGTCAGGCAATGACTTGTCCTACTGTTGCTTTCCGTGATGTTCTTAACAGGCTGAAGTGAAATTCAACAATTTATTTTCTTATTCTGGACTAAATCAGCATTGGACACGAGACAGTGGAATCAAAGCAGCGTGACATTTGTACCGAGACGTCAGATAATCTCGTTGGTATTCAACATATCTGATGGGGTTTTGACAGCACGCTATTATGACCAAGACCCATGGGAGCTGTAGTTGTCGAATGCTGGCAAAAAACTGACTGTGCTACGAACAAAAAATACAAAAATTGAAATCATACATAGGCTGCTTGAAGATTATAGCCTTAAGAAATGCTAAGTTAGCCTACTCCATTGGCTTTTCTTTTATACCCAAGGCTTGGTTCAACAGCTCCCACACAGCTCCTGTTCTCCAAACAGTCTTTATGTCCAGACTGAATCATAAGTCCCAGTCCCCAGCAGCCAGCTTCCCACCACAAGGCACACGGGCTCAACACATGAAACTGTACAAGATGTTCCGGCGTTTGATACGACCGACAGATGCACTGTATCTCCTTTTTCATCCTATGCCTGGCTAGCCCTCCCACACCCATGTCAAGTATATCAGTATCAGTTTTGCCTTTGGTGCTGTGTAGCCGGTTGTATGCCACTGCAGATTGAAGTGTTAGTACTAGAAACTAAATCACTCATACCAGACTGTGTAGATAACACAGAAAAGAGCGATTCACATTCGTAATGGGTCTAACTTACATAACATTATCGATCTGTCCAGTCCCACGAGGCAACGTTTTATTGCCTGTTGTTGTTTCTCCCATTAAAGAGCCACATATTTCCACTCGGTGTCTACACACAGCCATTTTTTTCATGGCAGCAATTATCATTGCCTGCTGTTAGCTTCTTGTGACGGGTCTGAGGCAGACAGAAGTGACATTTGCGCACACAGATCTGTCTGCTGATAAGCACTGTCACAAATGGGGCTGTGATGATAGTAACGTGTAAGATATTTGAGGAAAAACAGCAATTATTTTGACAAATCAAATCGGTCTTTAAGAATTAAACAAAGTCCATGCTTTCTAAAGACATTCTTCATCGTGCTCCGATAAAATGAACACGACTGTGACTGGCAGGAGACACAGCAGAAACAAAGACTGAAGGGGAAAAAAGGGACATCCCAGTAAAAATGAAAACATGTGACAACAGATTTGTTGTACATCGCTAATAAACAAACAAATACTAAAAGCAAATAATTGCATATCTGTGATTCACACTTCCCCTTTTTGCATTGAGGATATCCATTTATAAATACACAGTAGGCCTACAGTATGCAGCTTTATCTCAAATACACACTGACATATAAATAGCTAAAACTAATGAGCCAGGACACTTTCTCCATGACTATATTTATAAGTTAATGCAAAATGCAATACATTCGTTTGAAGTTAGAGCAATCAGCATTTTCAGTGTCTCTGGGCACCCAGCAGAGACAGGAGACAGGATTCATTATATGACATTCTCAATAATTCATTACGAATGAGCCCGCCCTGTTTCTCCTTGTTTTAATGTCTCGGTCAGCCGAGGCTGGCCAGCTTGCATCGAGTGTCCTCCTCTGAGATCAATTTATTATTAGCTGACACCCCTCGTACTGTGAAAAACCACAGCGCATCAGAAACACCTACTTTTGCTCACGTGTTAAGCATGCGACACTTAGCAGAAGTGATTACCGGGGGGAATCTCCGAAGAGCTCAAATCAGTTGGAGATTTTCTCTCATTATATGTTCTTCCCGATAGCGAGCTACTCGCTTATACAGTATGTCGGTGCTGCAGCCTCATCCCTTTTTCACTCCTCTTCTAACTACTCTTTGCTCTGCTTTTGAGATCCAAGCGATTCATGAATCTCCACACATCAGAATCCCAAGAAGTACAGTGAAGTTTTAATTGTAATATATTGATGATAACACAAAATATCCATATTCCTCCCAGATAATCTATTTCTGAATACAACATGCGTGTGTGCATATACCGAGGTTCAACGTACAGTATTTACAGGCCATATTTTTTTATTTCTTTTTATAGATTTAGTGAATTAAAGGCGGCCTTAGAACACAATAGGGTTCCACTCCCTCTCTCTGCATATGCTGTGATACTGACTTCTCCGGCTTCTCGTTTTGGTAGCGGGTCGTGCAGCGTGTGTATCCGTGCACGTGAGTCCCTCCCAGTGACACCTTTGGCCCTCGCCATGTTTATAAAGCGAGATAGCAGAGTCCGGGTACAAAGCGTTCGGGGCGAAAGCGACCCTCCAGTTTTTACTACATGAAAGAAACCGTGTTCCTCAGCTGAAAAGGCCTCTGACAAAGAAAGTGATAAGACCAGAGTTAATATTGGACTGGCTTTTATCCGAGATGGAAAGCCATACCAGCTGCTAAATGACACCAACTTGATTCAACTTGCTGGGTACATGGTGTTACGTGTCCCTTTTCATTAGTGACTGACTACAGTAGATATGATAGCAGTAGCTAACGTTCTGTTCCCGATATTATCAGTTAGTTCTGCAAATGTTGCTGTCACTACAAATGTTGCTGTCACTAGTTGGCTTCCTTCCAGCATCAGTGTGGAGCACAACATGGTGGAACTAGCGTGGGCTAACTGCTGCAGCTGGATTGCGTTTTGTTGGCTCTTATGTCCACAGGGTAACTTTATTGGCCTTGGCTTCTTCTTGATAAGGAGTTACTTCGGCTGCATCTTAAGGCTCAATTATTCTCCCTTTACCAAAAGAGATAAGTCAGTGTCAAGCTATGTAACTGCCACTGCCCACATACTCACATGTGCCCCTTACATTGGCATGGTTGTTAAGCAATACCTCCACTAGAGGGCAGCGCAGATCGTAAAAAACGTGCATCTTGTTTCATCCGTATCCATAAGCTTTCAGAAGACGTGCACAGATATTGGCGAAATAAAGGCAGAGTATAAACAGAAGGCTACATCACACATGTATGCTTCTGTTTTGACCTACTAAGCATTTGTGTTGGTCCAAGATGCTGGTGCTCCAAAGACATCTAGTGGAAATGCTATATTATCTTTTAACTTTTAAAACATAGTAAGTCAATTAAAAAATATGAACATTTGCTTTGATAACCAACAAATAACAAATTTATAATCATAATATGATGAGCCAGCCCAGTAGCACAGTCTCAATAAACCAGCCATTATAGGATAACTGAATATGACATTGATGACACATGCACATAGTTAAATATCAAATCAGCGAAAATTTGTTGAAATACTAAGTAGGACCCTTTTGAACCATGAACCTGAACTGATGATGGTAGTTGTTGATTTGGACAATGCCCTAAATACACAAACCATGTGCTTAGATTGTTAAATAGAGCCCATAGTGTTCTCGATAAAGGCTTGGGATTCCTTTAGGTGGATTCAGCTGATCATGAGGTGTTTTAAATAATCATTCGTAAGATCTGCTAATACAAACTACCTTATTTATCTCCCACCTCCTGACTCTAGCCCCACTGCAGTCATGCCCTCGATCTATTCAGCGGCATCTCTGTGCGAGCGATGGGGGGGGGGGGGGGGGGCAAAGGAGGCCGCAATGCCACCAGCAGCACAAAGTGCGTCTTCTGGAGTTAGAACAGGAGGACGTTTGTTTGCCAACTCACTGGGGTTCAGTGCTCTGGTGTCTGCTCGATTTAGCTTCTGCCCCCGGAAAATGAGCATGTTTATAAGCGTCGGATAGCGAGTGATTCTTCTTCCTCCTTCACTTCTACTTAAAATCGAATCGCGCAAATTGCATCGAGGATTTCCACATCTGCCAGTGAGAGTTTTTGCGCTTTCAACACCGCACTTATTTCAGTCCTCCAGGTCAGGGACGAGGCAGACGTCTGGTTTGTTTTGTGTTGTTTGTTTTGTGTGAAACTGTATCAGATGGGTAGAAGATGAGCTAACCAGTGTATCACTTCTAAAAAGGCTTCATTATTAAATATAAAAAATAAAAGCGGAGATGGGAATCACATGCCAACCTTCTTGTTACCAAGCAACCGAGTCAACCAATGTGCATACCACTCTATTAAAGCAGGGTGGGCGGAACTGGGGCTCGCTGCCCATTTAATTTCGGATATACTTCCTTAAAGGACAAATCTATAGGAATGTGCACAACAGATCAAGTCTAGGTGGGGTGTTTGAAATTCCTTTAATGAGAACTTGGCTCATTCAGAGGCATTATTGAGGCTCCCAAGCTGATGTGACTGGAATCCGGAGCAGTTGGCCAGTGGTGATGGTTAGGGCAGTAAATTCTCTGCTGGGTTTTAAAACAAGTGAAAAGAGGAAGGAGAGGAGAGGGGGGGATGAGATTCAGGCAGTGTTTGCTATTCTATTGTCTGCAGTGAAGATAACGCCACAGTGAGGAGAGGAGACGGAGAGGAATAGCGGAAAAGATTTACATTTTAACACTGAATTTCATTATGTCTTTTATTTCCTGAAATAAAGGATACGGATCAATGAATCACTCAGACCTGAAAACAGGCAGCTATTTATCAATATGTGCTAATAGAAAGACGGATGAGCTCCTTGGTTAAATAATATTGACTTCTATCTGAAGAAATGGCTTGAGAAAGTGCAGATTCAAGCAATATATGAACAAGAAGCTGACTTAAGTCTTTCGGATACTAGAAAACACACCATCTTCCACCATCTGCACACACATTATAAACGTCTATAATCCTAATAATAATAATAATAATAGTTAAACCTGCACATCAGTTAATTAAAGTTTATTTTGCCGGGTATATCACAGCTCGTCACTGTTGGACTGCGGATCCTGAACATCCTGACTCATGCGGTATTACGAGCGCAGTGTTTTAAAGCACACAGCTGTGCTATTATGTGTATGGGAGTGGGCAGGCGAGGATGTACACATCCAGAACGCATCCGCCCCTACCCTGCCATCCTCACTCACTACAAATATCCATCCCATGTTTATGTGCTCCTGCCTATGTGTCAAGTTCATTTCAGTTCAGCAGCGGGCGGGCAGCACACAACGGCACCACCCACCTCTTTATGGCACTCGACAGCCCTCTGCATGACAGATAACCGAGACACAAACTGCATTTGAATAATGCAGGCGTCCTCTGCGCACTGCGATGCCAACGCTAAAGCGATGGTGGAAAGGCATATGCATGGAAAGGGTCCAACTAGTGCTCAAACACCTGCCTGACTAAATCTCACCGAAATGGGGTTTTAATGGGAGCTACTTTTATCACGTCTTGAAAGCCCTGCAAGTGTCTCCAATGCTCTGTTCTAACAACGGCCCACATGGAAAGTGCTGATGTCAAACGGGAGATTATTCAAATTACGGATGAGCTCAGAGGTCACTGAAGCTGTCTGATTCCCTTGATCACTAACCTATTTTTTCTTTCCTTTTTATCTGTTCTTATCTAAAGAAAAACGTTCCCCTTGCCCCCCCTCACTGTTTCATTTTTTGGTATTTTTGGACTCAGCACCTGCTTCCTCTTAATTCTGCACACATACCCAGGTTGGAGGATGGAGGCTTGGGCAATTACGTTGTGTGTTTTTTTTTTTTTTACAGAATGTTGGATACTAAGCAGCTAAAATACATTTTTCTTGCTCAGGCTCTGTTATACATACGCCCACTGTACAGACCACCTTCATTAAAACCATCTGACTCTGAAGGGATGAGCTGTCAAGGGCTTTGCAGATTGCCCAAAACCCTCCCCATGCCATTAATCTAAATTAATGCTCTGACAAATATGTCATAATATTGGGGGTGAAATATGATAAATGCTTGCTCCAGCCCATCCATAATTAAGTCTCTTTAGCAAAATGGCAGACTTTCAAATTGCATAGATGGCGTGGCCACTGAGAGCAACAAAGGTGACCTTATGCTTTTGCTCCAAACAACCTACTAATAACGGAGATTGCCCTTTAAAAGGACTTGACAGTAGGAATATAGTGGAGTGCAGTGGATGATTGTACAGTCTGTTTGAGCCACATACAGATTCAAACCTGAATCAATGATCTAAAGTTGTACAAACCACTTTTTTTTTTCTTTCATAGCTCATTAGGGCAGAATAAAACTTTCATTAAATCAAAATATAATTAATACTCTAATGCACAAGGGTTAAAAAGATAATATATGGTGTCTTTGTTTTCTATTGAGAATTTAATGAGCTATGACTTACTGTACACAGAACGGGCTCACGGGCCAAAACAAATAGCAGCACGCATTAGCATGGTCCAAATCATTTAGTCAACAAATTACTGGTTTAATGTAGCAAGAGTTGCAGATATACATACTAAACAGCGAATGTAGAGGGTGCATACGTATTAGGGTAACGATGACATATGCTTTCAATATATCATGCAAATGCATGTTTGAGCAAAATGTACAGAAGAAATTCTGGTTTAGGTCGTTTTAAGGGGATTTTAAAAATGTAAATTCTCTGGCTGATGCTGTTCGGTAAGAAAAGGCAGTGTTGTGTGGATAAACATCCCTCCCTTCACCACCATCAGACAAAATCACTGCTCTGCAAGATTGAAAAAATGGAAATGCATGCCATCAGTATTTTCATCATGTGAAAGCGGCTATGAAATTTAGAAAGGAAATATCACAGCTGCCCTATAGATGTCCGACTGGTTCGTCATGTCTGTCTTCTCACTTGTTGTCTAAGGTAAATGACATAAGATATTGTACGGCCCCAGGTGTCAGCCTCTAACTAGACCAGGAGGCGGCATTCACTTCATTCACTGGCCTTCCCAGTAATGAGGTGGAAGACAGTGTCAGCCTATGGCCGGCTGGGAGGCACAGTACACTGGTGAGTCAGACCAAGTGTAAAAGGCAGCGCTAAGACATGAAGGCAGGCTGCTACAGTCAGGCTGATGTCACAAGTGCTGCAGGACAAGCTAATAATAGGACATGTTTATGAAAATATCAAAAATATAACATGCCATGGGGTGTCCTGGTTGCTCAGAAGTGGGGGACATGCATTGTGCTGGCTGTGATTTTCAATCTGGCCTCTCAAACTCTCTGCTGGCCTTGTCTTCTCTCTTTCTATAATGTCCATAAGGCAAACAAGCTGTACATGTAACCTACATACTGGATAATGTCCATAATCATTAAATAAGAATGTAACGTACTGATGGCAGCAGCTTTTTCTTGTTACTGTTACTGATTTCCACATATTTAGAAATCCAGCTGTAAAATCTTAAATCTGCTGTGATCTCGTTAACAAATTATTTAATTGTAATGTTACTACAGAAAAGATACAATAAATATAAATGTTTTGTTCTGCTCCGGGGACAGCAGCTCCAAAACTGTCTATTGCCATAGTCCAGTGGAATGTGGTAAATCTTGTAGGCTTCACATGCCATACCACAGTTAGAGGTCACATCCACTCCATTATCCGCCTGCAGACTGGTATCCAATGAAAAGCATCACAAATCAAAGGAAATTACTACACTCACTCGTTGTGTTGTCACATTCTGGAGATTTAAGTAAGAGAACATATCTTTGAAGAGAAATGTAACAATGTTTGAGGTACATTCTGTCAACAAGAGGAATGGCGCACGATTCTTCACCATCATCATTTAAGAAATGTGGCTTTATAGTTTGGGTCTTTGATCTTGTTTTTTTCCCTCCCACTCCCCCAGTGTTGCTGTGCAGACTTTAAAACTTCCCCTCCGCTCTTGTCTATCAGAGCTGATTCTGGCAATTTCTCATGGAGAGAGCCTAGGGACGATCAGAACTAGTACAATGCTGGCATAACAGACACAGACATCCAGCTCAGATGGGTACATGATGTCCAATGCCCACGAGCCAATCCACTTTAATTGTACTGTTTTAAGCCTTTTTATGAAAATCTGGCACTTCTGTCTTTGTTATTCTCACTAATTGCTGACATAGTTTCCAGGCCTACTGCATTTGATTGCAGTGAAGACATTTGAAATGAATTTGACAAGCAAAACTGTCTCGGTTCAGACCTAGCTTAATGAAACCTTTTGTCAATATTTCTTAAGGTGATGATGGCACCTTGAAGTACGAGACATCAGAATCACACAGGGAAGGTTCTTTGAAGCAAACTGTTCTTATTTCTATTGCATAGCAATGGAGAATGCATAGAATAACCATTGGTCAGCCAAATTCCATGTGACCTTCCTCATTGACCATTGCTCTTAGCAAAGACAGTCTCTGTAACGTTGTCAGGGGGGATTTACAGACAGTGTCTCCAACTCAGTGCCTTGGTCACTACACCCCTTCAGCCACATTTTTCAATTCACCTAGCGAGGAAAATCTCTGGGCTTTTTGAAAAGACTTTTGAGAATATATGTTGAAGAGATTCGACGGTGTTCCCCATGAGAATAAGGTCAGGCCTTCCCTCCACGGACATCACCTGTCGATGCATTTCATTCTCACACGGCACAGCAGCTGATCAACATGAATGAGCCTCGGACTTCACAGTACCACAGTTGTCTTTTACTGTCCTTAACTGCGTAAGGCCTACAATCTGATCATTTATCAGGGCATTAGCTTGGTAATGAAGTGACTGCTGGTTAACATGTTGCCTTCAGTCACTATTTCATACTTGTTTCATTGTCTGACACCAGAAACAGATAAACGAGAACGGTTCTACAAGGAATTCAGCAATATTGAAATGCTATGTGAGCATGAAGAGTAAGAGAGACACAAACAGATAAAGAGCTGATGACACAAACATGCTAATAAGCACCAAGCAACATTTGGAGAAGACTTTAGAGCTCTTTCAATTAAAAGCAGTTGTTTATACAGGTTCCACAACAAACAGAGTACAGGCATACAGTCGGTTTTGACAGTGTCTATTGTGTTAGTGTCCATCTTAAAAAAATCAATCAACAATCCTATATTGGTGAAAATGCTTATATATATTTTTGTTGTAGTTTTTTATTATCTCTGCTCTTCTCCAGAGACATTCAATTTACATTTTAAAACAAACAAACAAAGGTAGTGACAGATTTGTGTGGGTGTTTACTCTGTTCGAATGCAGCACTGACTTTATCTGATGGCGGGGCGTTTATTTTTACATGCCAGTCCAAGGTCTTGAATAATGAATAGAATCGGAGTGCTCCCTCTTTTTGTTAAAGGCAGGAGGTATTCTGACTTTCCCTGTTAGACACGCTTTTTTCCTACCCCAGAACGTGAAGGAGCATCTAAACAAAGCCTCGGCTTCGTGCATTAAAGGCAAGGGGACACTGTCCAGACCAACCTATTTCACACTGAGTTCACCGATGCTGTTCTGTCCTGAAAGGCAGACTCCAGCAGAAATCTCATTGCTTTGCTTTAGATTCATCTGTCTGGCCGGGCTGATGGCCTCAGTCCATCTGGGAATTCAGTCAGGCTTGGAGTTACACACCTGACAAGCAGCAGGAATGGACACAGACCAACACTCGGCCCGATATCAAGTTTTTTTTCCCACTGTTAACGTCCAAAAAGGCTGCGGGACCGATAAATCAATGCTTTTTCAGAAATTGATGGAGGGCGTTTGTAGGACAGGTACAAATAAAGTACCGGCCCAACATCCACATGTGTTCCTACCTCAAGGACGAAAAAAATTGTGTTCCGTGGTTTTTTCGCCGTGAACGAGCGTGGCCTTAGGTCGGGAAGCATACACAGACATTTGTTCAGTGTGTTTTGTGCCCATATGAAATAACTCACAGGACAGCCCTCTTAGCCGCTCCGTGACAAGGTTAGAAAAATGCAAACTGACACAAGAGAGCAAAGAGAAGAACATACTTCCACATGTTGCTCTGTGGACATGTGTGACTTAACTCACTTTGCCTGTTAAGTCAGAGAAATGTTCAGACACTCACAATTTACAAATGAATGACTCATAGGATTTTTAAGTCCTTCTTCAAATCGCTCGCACAATTTAATATCTTTGAAGTTGTTCCGCACTTAGCACACCCAACATGGTCAGGATGCAATATTGTTATATATGCTGTGTTGTACATTCCATACCCAAAATCCCTTTGCACTAGTTCTAGAAATTGCTGACTGCAGCGCCTGCACTCACGTCCATGTGTTTGTGTGTCCTCTGGTTTTACCACTTTGATAATGATCCGTCCGGTATCATCCACTTTTCTGCTTGCCCGCTTTGTCAAAATAACTTTTGGCTCAATATCCGAGTCGTCAAATGCATTTGAGAATGATCCGCTGAGCGTGGTGAGACCCCCGAGGAACATTTCTGATGTAATTTGATCTCAGTGTTACCTCAGCAAGTGCAGGCAATAGAGGAGCAAGAGTTGTGTGTGTGTGTTTGGGGGGGGGGGGGGGGGGGTGTTCCATCCCACGGAGGCTTAAAAAGCTGACATCCAGTTGTCTGCAACTTCAAAAACAAATTTATGTATTTTATGTGCTGACAATAGATATGAAGGGAAGTGGAGATGCATTTTTCGTCTTAGTTTGCAGTCTAGTGTTGTAATGTGTGGGTCTTGATTTGATCTCTGCAGTAGTTGGTCTTCTGCTGTGTGTACCTTTTGTGTGTGGCCTGGTACGTTTGCGACCGCCTGTGTGGATTTCCAATGAATAACGAACGGCGCTGAGACCATGGTCTTCATCCATGATATATGGGGCTGCAATTAATGTTTTTTTAATAATTGAATCTGTTATTTATCTTATCTTTATCTTGTTCGCTCAATAAAACATGGAAAAATATTTTAAAAAATACAGATTTCACTTAACACAAAGCAATATCTGCAGTTAGTTTGCTTTGTCCACAGTCCACAACACAAATGTCTTCAATTTGCAGTGGATTAAAACTTCCTTTGTAACGCTGCACATACGACAGCAGACCCACGGGACATATGGGTTTTTAGAGGGTAAGGACACAACCTACATGGTTGTCGAGGCTGCAGTGCTTGTGTTGTCAGGGTCTTTAAACATTCTATTGATTCCATTCTGTCGAGTTTCTGTTTGCTCCTTTAACAAAGAGCGGTGCTGTGAAGAAGCATACACCTATAACCTGTAACTCATTCACATGTCGTGTTGCCTCTTTGCTTAACCCCCGCTCCGCCAACATACACCTAAAACAGCTCTGAGAGAGCCCCTTCCAATCAGCAATCTGTAAACTGTGCAAATTGACTGCGGGGTAAAGACTGTTATAGCCAATTGACGGTGAAATTCACCTCCTGGACTAGCACGTACCTCTACGTGTCAGAAATGGACCCTTTGGAACAAGCTGCTGTGATAAGCGCTGACATTAGCCTGCATTATCTCTGCATTCGCCCACTGACACTGACCTCAGAGGCCTATTGTAATGCCTCAGTCAGCTAGGGACACCGATAACAAAATCAGCGTCTTCCGCCACTATTTTTCATTTGTCCCACGGGTCAAAGATATGAGGCACGACTGACCTTAAAGATGTTGATTACGCATCACGGCCGCAAAGCGAGGGTGAACTTTGCAATTTCCAAAGAGAAAATGTAAGACAGGAGGGGACATAATGAGCTTCTACGTCCCGAAATGTATTCAGGCCCTCTCGCTTATCGGGAGCCACTGTGAAAAAAAAAATGTCAACGCTGCATCTCTCGACACCCACAAAGAACATTGTTTACAGAATCCTCTGATTGTTCCCGCAATTCAGTGTCGGCGTACTTTCAAACTGCCAAATGGCAAAGTGTTCTCTCACTCGCACTGCTAATCCTCTTTTTCTTCGCAACCCCCCCCCGCCCCCTCCCCCTCTAATTGTCACCTCACATCACAGGAAAAAGCTGCAATTATTGCACTTGAATAACTGTTGAGACAACATCACAACAGTGGAGCTTTGGACACCGCTGAGCTGATGGTTAGGCAAGATGGTGCGAGCAGCAGAGCTCTTAAAGTGGAGCATCTCAAGGCTCCTGAGCACCTGCTAAATGATGCCTTTAGATCACTGTGCGAGAGCAGGGCGCAGACATCTTCATATAAATGGGCCTATAGAGCCACAAACCCACAGAGCGCTGCCAGGTGTTGGTGCCTGAAGAAACCTGATCACAGCTCAGTAGCCCTGTCATACATTTTTCAGGCTTAAAAAAGTAAATGGGCACTAACTGTTAAGACGTTGTACTTTACCTGAGTGTTAAAGTTAAACTCAAATACAATTGTATTCTTGTTTAAAGAGGAACACATATGGCTTGATGAGAAAAATTGCAACCAAGATGCTGAATGCAGAAAAATGCAGTGTTGATTTTGTCCTCAGTTAAGTCTTGACACCAAACATTAATCAGATTTGGTAGCTAACTAAATTGCTTTTGCTAATAGTTTTCAAATTAGCCTGCATAGAATAAATCATGGGACTAACCGTTTGCTTTCTCATGCAAATAAAGACTTGGCTTGGGATTGGGGCAGATTTTTCTTGAACATCTAAATTAGGTAAAAAGAGAAAGATTGAAACTGTCTATTTGCAAAATATATATTTGATAAAAACCTTTTTTTCCTGATTTATATTAGGTCACTTTGAACAATCACCATTGAGATGTAATCACTGTTCATGGAAATCTTAGTCCAAGTGACAATTGATCAAAAGTTGAAGAAATTCCGTCCCTGTGTGAGGCCACCATGAACTTGACCTTTGGCTACCAAAGTGAAAACAAAGTTCAAGGGAATGTTTGTGCCAAATGTGAAAGGATTCCAACAAGGCGTTCTGGAGATTCACCAGGCAAAAAATGTTCTTTGTGAGGTCACGGTGACCTTTGACCAACAAATTCTATTAAGATCATCCTTGAGTCCAATGGAATGTTCGTATCAAATTTGAAGAAATCCCCTCAAGATGATCTCAAGATATCAAATTCAAGAAAAACAAAAACTTTCTGAGGCCACAGGGTCCTTTGACCTTTTGGTACCAAAATCAAGTTTGTTAATCCTTGAGTCCGAAGTGAATGCTTGTGCCAAATGAGAAAGGATTCCATCCAGGCGTTCCTGAGATATCACCCTCACAAGGCCAAACATTTTTATTTTTTAAATCGAATAAGTTCATCCTTGAGTACAAGTGAATATTTGTACCAAATTTGAAGAAATTCCCTCAAGGCGCTCACAGGAATGAAGCTGGCGTACAGACAACCCAAAAACACAAAGCCTTTGGCCGCTGGCTGTCGCCGGCACAGAGGAATAAAAACAGAATCAGTTCTCAGTTTGACCTACAGCATGTTCAGAGCTGATAGTGGCAGAGGCATTTTCAGTTGACAATTTATTTTGTGTCATGTGTTATTTTCTTTTTTTGCCAAAGCAAAGCTACAACATACATTGCAGTTTGACATTTGCTGAAGCCTGACACGAAGTAAAGAGAACAGGTTTCACAAGGTTTGACACGGAACCACAGGGTCACCTCAACTATTCATTGTGGTGGCATTTGCTTTATTAAGGGCGTGCTGTTGTATGTGGAGCTAATGTGGACCCATCGGTTTGGACACTGATTAAAGAGGCTGTACAGTCATGAGCCATTTGCTGAAGTGTTCTTAGACATTATCGCACACACACAAAAATGAGGGTTTGTTTTTCATAAGGCTCTCTCAAGTGACGGTGCTGTGCATTAGTAAGGTGGAGATTTTAACCTTGAAAATAATTAACTTTTTCAAATTTCACTTTTGCATTCTGTTATTGCAAGGGCCTTTTTTTTCTGAATTCATATATTTCAAATTGGAAAATTCAACAATTGTAATTTTTTAGATGAAGTGTTTAATTTGTTGTGCGTTTGCTACAAATCCGCCTCAGTCAGCGGAACTACTTTCCTCTTTATTGCCGCAGTAAGAATTTGTCAATCAATGCAACAAAAGGAAGGTTCTCAATATAAATCAATAAACCATTGTGATTTCACTTTACTACTACTCCTGTTGTGTGCCGTCATCTCAAATAAATTAAATTTACAGTAGAATTTTCAATCCTTACACCTGATTAAACATCTGAAGTGAAATAATTAGCTTATAAACAATGAATGCATTTATTCATTTATCAACCACTTTTTTTTTAGATTCAGTGCATAAATCAAAACAGGTTAGGCAGATTTGTATGACATGTCTGTGTTACTCAGGGCACAGTGCAACAAAAAAAGAAGGTGTGGGAGTGAGTGATCACATGATCAGCTGACGCACAAGGGTGACCACCGAGTGATGGCCTCCAGCCGTCCTGTCTGCATTGATGCATTTTAGAGCGAAGCAGGGAGATGGCTTTTGACCAAGGAATACTGATGTTGTTGAACCCCTCAGAATTTATAATAAGCCCGGTGCAGGTTTGGAGTTCAGTTCTCCCGGTGTCCCGGCCTCCAGTGACCCGTGTTTCCAAAACAAACCGCGACTGCAAAGTGGCGCGGAGGCAAACTCTCCACAACCGCGCTGGCTGTGGACTTCCCAAGTGGGGGTTTCAATATTCCAGATGCGCCGCGTTTGGATTTAAAGTTTAACGCGCCAGCACTGAGTCATCACGGAGCAGAAGTGTTTATTAATAGTGACGGAAACCAAGTGCAGCTCAGACGGGGAGTAAGAATCACAGGGCGATTATTTTCTACATTATCTCTTCAGTGCCATTTGCTCTATATTCATTAGCTTGATGCAACACACACTCACACGCGCGGCAGCTGTGTGTCTCATGACCTCGTTTCACAGACGCGTTTCAAAGAGACAAAATCAAAGGCTCTGTAAAAGTGCCTCACAGATAGAAACGGCCTATTAATGTTTCCTCCACAAACAAAGGTGTCTTTCAATGCACCAAATCAAAGACTGCACAGATTACAGGAGTGAGCGCGGGATTTACATGCCAGCCATTTTTTGGGATTTGCATCACACTCCAGGGTGGCAGATGCTCTGCGAGAGACAGAAGAAATGGTGGGAAATAGAAATGTAAATCAAATCAAAAATATGGCTAATATCTGATCAAATTGAGGCCTAATTAACAACCAGTAGATTTTAAAGAGATGTTAGCAGTCCGATGTTACATAAAAATGCCAACAGTAGGTCTATTGTAACAGACTAGTTATGACTAGTTTAGACAACAGTGAACAAAACATGATCATCCATGTAGCTCGCAGCCACGGCTCCGATACATAATTTGCCACATGATGTGTAATGAAGTATAATCCATCTAATATGAAATATAAATGCTGTGAGGCTTAAGATTAATGATTCATCCCCTCCCTTCCACTTCCTTATGTGCATTTGTATATATTCTCACATGGATCAGAGTTTTAGATCCAACAGGGGAAAACATTGTTTAACACCCTTTATTAAAATGTGAACACTATAAATGACATTTTCAGTAGATTTGCCATTACCACAGCGATTTCAGAATCAGAATTATTTTATTTGGCAAATTTGATTGCACATACAGGAAATTGCCTTGGTGTCGTTCGTTGGTGCACTGAACATAAAACAACAATATAAAAACAACAACATCTCTTCACATCCACCGTGTGAGAGGCACACATCAGATTCAAATAAGCGGACCCTCCACAGATGACGTGGGAAATGGCTGCAGTTACCGGTCGTGATCACTTTGGCTCACACCAAACTCATTGGAGGGAATAACGCTGATACTGACTCACTGCGCTCGGGGTTGACCTCTTGCATAATTCAATCCCGGGCTGATGCTGTATGGGACTGCGACGACAGATGAACTCTGTCAGCCGTCGCCAGCTTCAATCCGGAGTGTTTCAGGGCCAGGAGATCACCAGGACTAAATGGAGTCTATTCAGGTTTCCTGTGTCATTTATTCATGTGTTTGCATCGTACATACGAGGACATGTAGGTTTATGCATTCAGCCTTTGACTCGGTGAGGAAGAGAGCGTAGAATAATGCAATCGCTTGGCACTTTAAATTGTATTTACATAGCCGTGTGCCCTTTTCCGTGTTTGACATGTCACCAGCTGGAAATCCCTGTTGCACTGACCCCCTCTCGTTGAACATTTTCCGGCATTTTGCCGTAACCTCCCCTCACAGCGACGTCACAGAGCGCCGATCACACACCCTCAGGACACTTGCATCCTTGCAGCGAGGCGGGAACACCGACTATCCAGCAAAAGGAAACATTTCCAGATGCTGCAAAATTCCTGATTAAGAATTAAAATGTAAGAATCGTCTTTAATCCATATTTGAAAGCCTGAGATTACACTGCGCGTGTAATTCTCAGAGACCTGCGCTAGAGACCATCTGCCCGCAGTGTTTCATTTTTTTTTCAATCCTGATACAAAGGGGTTTTAGTGGAGGTGCTTCTGAGGCAGAGCAGGTCTGCAGAGTCTGGACTACCTGTGGTGGTCCACTATTTATTCTCTAATCCAAAGCCATTTCCCAAAGCTTCTGATTTATCCATCACATTTCACCGTGGCTCCTCCGCACTGAGGCTCTTTCTCTTTAACACGATACCGCAGAGAGCCTCTGAACACCTGACGGCTCCTCTGTATTGGCTGAGTGGATGGGGTGCCCCGCTGCAGATCTCTGCTAATTTGGTGGAGTGCGATTTGCTCATTTCGCTGCGTCTAGAGATCTCACACTGATGCCGCCATTGAGACTTGGAGGAGATTGCGAGCAAATTAACAATTAAGGATTATTTAAGGAAAGAGCGTGTTTATAATATTACATACTCAAGCAAAGCAATTACACTCTGCAGGATATCGACTGGCAGAGGTGGCGCTTCTTCAGGGTTTTGCTAAAATATATAACAACTAGACTAAACATGACCAGACCTTGAGCAATGTGATTAGAAGAGGGGCTGAACGATGACCAAATTATATCAAGTAAAAAAAATCATATTAAACAATATCAATTATTTATAATAAGTGGTAGATTCTTTTCTTTAAGTTTATATACAGATTTTGCCCCTGAGTGAAGGTTTTTCTCACTGTGCTGCACATTGCATAAGCAATATATTGATTTATGTTGCACCTTTGCTATATCGCTGAAAAGGATATTGTAATAATGATCATAGTGTTTCATAGCCCAGCTTTAGATGGTTAATAAAAAACAGATTATAAGATTAATTCTTAAAAAGCTCATGTGGATAATGGAATTGTTGCATCTTCACAATTATCCCCACTGATATGATATAATGGCCTAGGATGCATTGATGTCTTTAAAGTGCAATATCCAAAACTACTAGAGAATCTAATTTCACTCCAAGCTGCTGTTCAAAAGTGATCGGGTTGGAATGGAATGCCCATCTGCAGTGGTTGCTATGGTAATGAGATAGTGGTGTGTAGGTTTGTTGGTGGACCAGACTCGGAGGAGAATACGCTGCAGGCCAGATGAGGATGCATCGACCATCTCTTTGCTTTTTTTCTTCATGCCACAGCACATGTGGTTGTGGTGCAGACCTGAGCCAGCGCACCAGACAGCAGCAGTGACACATGAGTTAAAGATGTGTGGAAGCGTGGGCGGGATAATCATGCTGTGAAAGTGACATCGTTGCTGGGAGCGGGGGTTGATATTGGTGTAAAGGACAGTTTCAAATCTGATTGGAACAAGCAGACACACACACACACACACACACACACACACACACACTCTCACACACACACACACACACACACACACACACACACACATACACACACCAACACTGTATCCAGAAATGCTGCTCAAATCTGATTTCAACACAGCCATAAACGTGGTTAAATCTGATTTGTAAATCAAGTTACCATGTGTCCTTGATGAAACAGTCTGATCCATGTCTGGTTGTGAATGCTCTATCCATATCTGGCTTATCCATCGCTTACATCTACTCAAGTCCTTTATCTTTTCTTTATATTATTATCGTCGTTATTATTATTATTTATGCTGGACCATCTCTCTGTGCTATGTAGGACGGAGAACTGTTGAAGAGTGAAAACACATTTGTATCTCAGTCGATGTTACGTAACACTTTGCCTTACAGTCAGAGGAGCCCAGTTTTAATTGCGCTCCATGGAAACATGCAGGCAGTGCAAGCTATGTCAGCTGTCTTCGCTCATGGTAGCCAAGTTACTGAAATATCCCATCATGCATCTGTCAAGCCTTAGTGATTCCACTCAAATGACCCTTTCTTCCCCAAAATTACTCAGTATACAATTATCCATTTTGGTACGGGGAAAGAAGAGGGCAGGCACTCGTACAGGGGCAGTGCAGCGGGTGTGTTTTGGACTGTGTTGTTTAATCCTGCAAAACCACAAAAAAAAAAAACAGCTGACAACAACAAGATCAATGAGACCAATAAGACTAATGTTTTCATATGACTGTGATATGGTAAAGGATGATCAGGGCAGATCAGGGATCAATGCAAAATTCGTATCACTGTGTTTTTTTTATTTTCATTACATTATTTATTATTATTGTGTTGTAAGCCTTTTTTGATTCATGGATTTGGATTTGTATGTTTTCTCTATGGATGACCCTGTATTGTTGTAGCCGAACCATTCACCATTAAGCCTGAATACTGTTGTTATTGCCGTCGCACACAACAAAACATAATCTTGTCGTTCTGAGAAATTTGTGGAATTGAACTCTGATGCATCCTTTGTCTGACAAAACGCTTGTCGTCTGAACCCTGACACGATCACATGACCGACTTGTATTGTACTTTGTTTGTCCTGCACTACAGCACATCATGTCGTTCCAGTATTATGTACTTACACCGATGTTTTCATTTTCAACAGAGCTCAGGGCATTCACAACCGTTTGTCTCCACTTGTGCTGTTTCACATCAGAGTGAAGCCTTGTTTACAAAGGATGTTCATGATTCTTTAAAAATCCTAATTACTTTTAAATAAGTCTCTTTGCTCTTTTTTGTCTACTGCTTTATGAGCGACACTGGAGTTTCTTTTTTAATAAGCAAAAGCAAGAAGAAAACCTCGCCCGTGGTTATGTGTGTGTTCAGGAGTCTGTAACGGACTAAAAAGAGTCACAAGTTCAATCTCGATTCTCCTTATCCTGACAAATCAGTCTGGATTTTCTTATTTCCAGCATTAGGAGTAAGGTCACTGGTTGTAAATTGGACAATCTGGGATCACAGACGGTGGTATTCACCTTAAACTCATGCCCTTGACCATAAAAGTGCATTTCAGAGTTAACGCTTCACAGAGCAGTCGTCAGCACCTGAGGTCCGACGGCCTTTTATTCACAAATACTACCACTACTGTATACTGCTGTAATGCAATCAGGTCTTAATTATTCCCACAATAAAGAATACGATTTCAATCCCTCGACTTGAGTCGTCAATGTTGAATGAACGACGTGGGGATGAGTGCACAACCTGATATCGTTACATGACACCGATTATGTAAGCGTGTGTGCTGCCCTAGATCATAGCATGTAAGTTTAAAGGCAGCATCCATTACAGCTCCACGAGGACACTGGCTACACCCTGCAGAGGGAGGGCCAGCCAGAGCAGCGACAGGAGAAAGATGGATTTGCCTCCACTTTACCACGCGGACAGTGTCTCTGAGTGACAGATTCATTTGCCAGGTTTTGGTGGGCGGATGTTTATGCAAATGCCGCTGCTGAAATAGCCGTCCGGTGACAGGCCGAATCTAACTGGGTTGAAATGCAGGGACATGCAACTGAGAGGCAGAAAGCGGCACATCATTTTGCATTAGCATATCTGGCACCGCATGACAAAGGATTGATCATAATTTACAACATCCAATCTGCCCACGCGAAAGTTGGAATATGATGTTTTTTAAGCTTATTTAGAGAAAAGAAAAATGTTGGAGACATCTGACGGTGTCTCTCCGCACAAAGAGCTTCAAAAGATCGGCCCTCGCCTCAGAACTGTAGGGCCGAGCGTTAACAGACTCGTGATTGTTGCTCATGTTCCCTCAGAAGGATGAATAACGCACTGGCTGAGGCCCGCTCTGAAGGATTTTGTATTCTAAATGGATTTGTCATATGAGAATCACAATTGTTGACCAATTTAATTGTTTTGCAGTGAGCTGAATTGCTCCATTCTGCTGTGAAGAGGAGTCACCACAAACCTCTCGGTGTCACACACACTGTTCTGGTTGGATATATTGGAAAACAAGCGGTGTGCCCCCCCTTTTCTCCGGCGTCAGACAGCAGGGGCCTTTTTTTTCTTTGATATGCAGCGAATCAGAAATGACTGTTTGGATTGAATTATGCATTTGATGGCATTGAACAGATGTAATTTGTATAATAAGAAGATGAGACAGTCTTCTTCATCTACAGAGACGGGGACAGACAGACAATGGCTTTTGCTTTGATTCATAAGATCCCACTTATCTTTCACTCATAAATTGCAAAACAGGGACTGGATGCTGTGATGTCAAAGTAAGACGTGCAATTTCAAATGGAAAGGTCTCGTGATAAGTGTGTACTGCTGCTGCGGTGACGAAGCGAGCACAGCCTTTGACAAATAACAGCATCAGCTTCTGCCGTGCACGCACTACGGCAAAATTGATGCAGCACCAGCGTCTCTCAACATGATGAGACGTGGAACAATTCCTCTGCAGTGGAAAAAACGAGGAAAGAGATCTTTATCAAGACCCAAAACCTTTCACACATTGATAGAACGTTTCCTACAGTGAAGCCTTTTAAAGGAAAATATCAGTATGTCTTGTACATATTGCTAATATTTGAAAATATGTATAGGAATCATCCAAAGTGATAGAAGCTGGAGCACAATAAATCAATCTGCTAACTAACTAAGGCACAGAACTGCTTACTCACACCTCGTTACATCCTATTTTCCTTTGCAGTACCCTTCAGACAAGAGTATCAATCCAGCCTCGGCTCAACATTTTCCACAACAACAACAACAACACGCCGGTGGTTGAGATTTGTGGCTTTGTGTTATTTTCGTTTAATGGGCAAAGCTGAGCGCGCTGAATGAGCGATTGAATGCTAAACAGGCATATCTGTGGCGTTTCAAGAAGAATTTATGAGGAGTTGTGGGAGCACTGGTGCGGCGTGGACGCGCAGGCACACAAATCTACCGCCGGGAGAACTTCACAACGGGAATCGTGCGCACAGGTGGGATACGCTCGATAATAAATCAGACACACACGCGCTCCTCCTCGTCACCCCGCGCAGGGTTCCGCTGTGGGGGGCGGCTGCCTCACATCAGAAATAGATATTACATTACATAAACCATACCGCTGATTACCATAATATGACATTATTGACATTAAGTGTTGCTCGTGACTTTTATTGCAATTAGGTTTATTGTTGGCTATTAAGTTAAAAAACGTAAACACGTCACCTTCATGACACTGAAGTGGTGATGGTCCCTGGGTTGATGTACTCAGTTAAGAAATGTGGGTTTGAGGCTGTAACTGTAACTAAGTACATAAGCTCAAGTACACTACTCAAGTAAGTAAGAATTAGGTGGAAGGGATTTATTGGCAGAACCTTACCACTAGATGTCACTAAATACTAAACACTGAGCCTTTAAGTTAAAATCCTAATTACTTTAAACGAGTATCTACATTTCAGATAACTTTTTATTCCACCACATTTGTTTCATGTATGATAAATAACTCTCTCTATACTAATAAGTTATTAATTTTCAAATGAATATATTACAAAATAAAGAAATATAGCTTATAAAATATGATCTATTGATACTGGTGATAATTTATCACCAACTACAACAGTAAGGTATTCTGTGTTGAAGTTTATCTTATTTTACGAGAGAAAATGCACATTAATTAACATGAGCACTTGTATCTATCTTGTAAATGTGACTAATCTAAATTTTATCTGCAGTCCCAGACACATTGTTAAAAAAACATTTAAACGTGATATAATCTTTTTTTTTAATTGGGAGATCCATTTTTCGGGGGGAGTTTTTGAAAGTGCTGGAAGGATACTGATGGGTCTCTAATTACTGATGACCATGTGGTCGCCTGATTTGAACATTGGTGTAATTAAATTATCGCAGTTTTCCAAGCACTTGTGAAACACTAATTAAACTCTCCTTCATTAATGGACCAATTAAAAAAATTTGAAACAGGAAGATTTAAATGCACCCTTATGGATTTTGATAAATACTGTGACCATCCCATAGACATCCATTGGCTTTGGGACCGTTAAGAGGAAATTTCCAGATTCAATTATCCCTTTTTTAGCAGTCAGAATGGCAGCATCACTATAAATGAGATAGAGAATAAAATGATATACAGAAATTCTGAGTTATAGTCTTTACGGAGTCAGTGAAATAAGTGTGAAATACTCCAGCGTCTCTACTTGGATCATGAGTCACATCTCCTAAATTTAGCTCTTTTGTTTTATTAATGGTCGTAGATTTCCCTGTACAGTTCTTCAAACTCTGCCTTTCTGTCTTCTTTGGCATCTCTCTTTTGTTTCAATTATAACATCAATGGAATATGTTGCTTTTGCATTCATGAACATGACTTTATTTCTCAGTGTTTTTAAAAAAGCAGCTCTCGTTTTCTACCTTCCTACTGAGAGCCGTCTTGAGAATATGGTCCCATTGTTTCATCAGCGACCACATTTCTTTCCTTTTAACAGGCTTTGTATCTATTAGATTATAGATATGTATTAATCTTCATGAATCTGTTTATCGACAAATTGTATATCAGTAAATTAACTTATAAATACATTTTGGTCCCAATTCCCAAAGCACTCTTAATCTATTCATTTTCAAGTGAATCATCAATTATAATTTTTTATTATTTGGAGGTAGTTTAAGTCGCAGCATCATGTTTTTGCATTTAAGAAGCAAACATTTAAATTAAATTTTTCCGAGATGCTCTAAAAACCATATCTCAGGACCACCCTTTTCTAAATTGAACTCTGGTTTTCCATAGTGTGGTGAGTGCAGCTGAGCTGTGACAACACAGGACTTTAATTTACTTGCAGCCAGTTCACAGCACACAGTCTGTGGAGAGTTATCACTTTAGCTTCCGATTGTCACGCTGTTGAAACATAGCCTCAAGACTGAGATCACAAATCCATGTCAAATGAGCAGCTCATCTACATCCACCCCACTGCCAGGTTATCGCTGTTAGCATCACGGCTAGGCCCGCAGTGAATCAATTCTTCGTGGGCCACTTCATTGGATTGATGATTAATGATAATCGAATAAAAATCTAATTATAGTTTACAGATGATATTGAACAAAATACACTGAATTATTTTCAGTTCTTCGTTATTGGTCCATCAATAGACGGCAAGTCCCAGAACAAAACCACATGAATGATTCTCACCTTACACCATTATGATGTCATACAAGGCAACTGTCAACACATGCAGTGTCAGTAGAGCCGTGGGAATAGTAGTTTAATAAAATTACTGCAACTATAAAAAGTGCATGTGCTTACTTTAAGATGCCAAATAAAAAAAACTTGCTTCCAAGGTCTCTTCCTGTTCCAGCTGTTTTAAAAATGTTGTGCAAGCTGAAGGAGAAACTGAGGATGGGCTATTTAAGGCTCTTAACTTAATTCCAAATGTTAAATATATATTTAAATATTCATGACTACATGAGCCACATTCAGAATTGAGGTTTGAGTGGGATCAGCTTTGATTGACAGTTGCCTGGCAACATCCACGAGCATTCAAACACTTGTCACGTTTGTCACGTTTCGATTCAGATGTTGCTGCGATACGTTACAAATACATGACATCAGCATTTTCTCATTGAGCTTTGCAGATGAACTGAAATAAATTAAATCATGGCATAAAGTTATATTATTTGTGTTAGACTATATGCTTTTCTTTATATAACCTTTAATAACTTTTTTGGGCCCTTTTTAATAAAACAATTACAAGAGAGACCATTTGATGAAATTCCATATGTTTGTTTGAATTCGTTAACTTACAATGCAAAATAAAAGCCATGACGGGCCTTGTGTGGTGGGCTCTGTACTTTATTGTACCATAAATTTGTAATGATTGGGACACAGTGATGTTTGTGGTTCCAAAGAGCCTATTTGCATCCATGTGTGACAGTGTGAGTGGCTCAAGCAGAACTTTAAACATAGCAACAGTTTTGTGGTTTTAGTGTATCACTGGGTAAAATGACTTAAGTGTCACCTCAGAGCCTCGTGAATTTTTTATATCAGGAAACCTTGGCCTTGGCCATTTGGAGAATATCCAGTTTAGATATGTATAGCTCAGCCATGCAAAGAAACCTACATTTTTCCAAAAACACGACTGGAACCGGCCCAAAGCTTTGTCGTTTATTACAGCATAAAACTTCATCGTTTCACACCCTGCACCACCCTGTCTTTTTTTGAATAGGCAAATTTTAACATGCAGTTCATGGACAAAGAAGATGGCTGATGTATTCATGCCGATTCTTCAGGGTCCCCCAGTGTATCATGCTTTTTGTGTTGACCTTGTCATCTCCTAACAACCTTCTTAAGCATTTCCACAGCTGCCTCCAGAGGTTTAATACAGAACAATGTTCATAGAGAGCATCACTCAAATACTTTTTTTAAACATCCAAGAGCTGAACCTGGAGACAGTTTTTACAGCAGGCTAGAATTCTTTGAGGTATTTAGCCCAGGATTTGAGGGGAAACTGGGACATGGGATATTTAAGACATTTAATACAGCTAAAGACAAACACTGCATGTCTATGATAAAACAAACAGATTCTGTGCTGTTGAGCTGAGCTCTCTCCTTCACTGAATTGGAACTAAAATGGCCTCCAAGTGTACTGAACAATGGGGGTGAGCATGATGCAGTGTGACTACTGAGTGACTTGACTGAGATCCAAAGTGAATAAAAGGCCTCACTGTGTGAGGCAGCAAGGCTGAGCTGCTGCAGTGCTCAGGACTTTGGCAGGTGACGCTGCATTAGAACGCTTCACACACATTTGCCAATAAAATCCTATTGCCATTTTCCACATGGCACATGGTCTGCATTGTCAAAAACCGTAGTGATCATAGGCGTCCGCACAGATTAGCATCTGCCATTAGTCTTTAAGTGGATATGTTTCTTAGATAACATGAACATACTGCAACAAAGAAATGTGACATGTCTATCCCTCCGTGTCAGATCTGTGGCTGTTGGCTTTAATCATCCGTGTTAAACAAAGCTACACAATCCATGAAGAATGAATATATTGCATACATATTGCATGGTGCATGTACGAGTCAAATCAATGTGCATAAGTGTGAGCAATTCCCCTTCGCCTGAAAAACAAAAGGATCAGGACTCAATTCGGTGATGTCATAGTCATTACTAAAACACTTCTTGTACTAACAATGGGTTTGGAGTGCCGCTTTGTGAACTCATATAATATTTATTTGAATATTTTACATTCTTATCAGCTTCAGCTCTTTCGTGGCCTTATCGGGTTTTAAACTAATTACAAACCCTAATCTCCAGAAGGCATCGTACTGTCACTGCCACATTTGACTTATTTTCCTACTTTTACCTGGAAGTCAGTGAAAAGAAGAAAGAGATGGTCGAGCTAGATGCAGCCATATAAACTGGAATATTTGTCAAAATTAAAGAACTGAGATCTTTAGTGGGTCTCTTGAAATGAACATTGTTGTACAAGGCATTCAAGATGAACACCTTGGAGGACATGCAACAAAACACATTCCTCTCAAACAATGAGACCCCTTGACCCTGATCCTCGAAAACTGGCAAGTTTCAACCAAACGAGACAAAGAATGAGACACTTCCTTAGCCAGGTGCAGACTAGGAGACTAGGAGACTAGGCCACAAAGCAAGACAACGCCTGATGGTGTTTACTTCCGAGAGCTAAGTGCAATTTGTGGATGTTTTGAACGGTACAATTTGAGGATTCTAAGCTTGTAGACATGTAAACATCAGCATCTGCACAGGATTGGACACGGAAAGGGCAGAAAGCTGTGAGAGAACATGCACTAAAATATCTGGTTCTGCTTCCTTTCTGGCAACTGAATGCCTCTTTATGAACTTGAATCATCTTTTCAAAACGAAAAATATGCCCCTGGGAGATTCAAATTTAGGGCAGTATAGAGACTCTGTAAAAAGATTGTCTGCTTTTGACTTCAGATTTTTAGATTTTCTGCTCCAGAACTCAGCACAGCACCCGTTGGATCGGGGATTTAATTGGATCGACAGCAAGAAAAACACCCAGGGCACGTCACCAGGACGTCAGAGCTATGCAGTCACTACTCATTCACCTGTGGGCAGCTCCGCATAAACAGTCTCCTTGACTTGCATGTTTGGGATGAGAGAGAAATCCATGTGAAACACGAGAGAAAAGACAGAGAAGTGTCTCTGTGTGAGTGCCACTGCATCATTGTGCTTCCATCCTTTTACTACTCCTATTCATGAAATGTGAAATGTTGTAAAAAAAGAAAATGTAACTGCAGAAATGAGTCACCCTGGTGCTACATCTGCTAGGGATTTCATTTTGTCACTGATTTCCACAATACCCCAGTATCAGGGAGTGTTAGGAATCCATTGTCTGCATAACCACCTTAAACAGTGAAGAGCTTTAACCTTAAAAACGTGGCTTTCCTCTGTCTGTGTGAAACACCGGTTGGGCATTTCAGTGGTACGGTTGGAGTATACAACCTCCAGCACTGCTTCCCTTTGATGTGCTGTGAAGCCATCCTCTACCAGGAACTGAGAAGATCAAAGACAAGCCATCTTATCAAATGGAGCCCTTGTCCACTGTTTGTAATGCTTTATTCTTCATCAGGGACACCCAGTCTGTCACCACGACGCCACAGGAGACGCAGTGCTCTTTTAAAACCCAGTGGTGATCTCCCCGTTATCCAGATGAAAACGGATTATTCAAACCTCCCATCACCCAACACTATAAATAGAAGCTTGTGGAAAATCTTCTGAGAGGGGGGGAAAAAAATAAGCTGTGCTCTTAAGCTGTTATTAACATGCTGATAGAAAAATGTCAAATGTTGTTTTGGAGCAGAGAAATTTCTGTGAAAATAAGCATAATTCTCCCCGGTTATTTTTGTGATCTGAACATGAGATTCGCCAAATGATTAAATTATCTGGAGAGAAAAAAAAATAGACAGCTGAGTCATACTTTCTGAGGTGACCGCACATGCTGCTTGACTGCAGATTGAGTTGTAGTCGGGATTTGCATCAGAAACTGTATATATTAATTGCTTGAGGGCTCTATCATCCAGCTTGATGGAGGCCAGCCATTTAATTAATCGTGGAAATTTGGAGCAAGAGCAACTCTTACGAAAGCATTAAAAAAGATCCAAGGGGCGTAGTAGGATCTAGGTCTAATATTTCGGTGTATTAGTGGGGTTCAAAAATAGGCCTAGAAATAGGATTTAGAATCTAGCAGCATTTAGCGTGAGGCAACCGAAGAGCTGAGCTGCTGCAGCCGATGCTCACCTGTTCCTCTTGATTAGAAAACTGCCACCTGTACTCCGAGGCGCTATTATAGCAACTGTTATTCTGGTAATAGCCATGGGGGAGACAGCTCCTGCTATCATTATTTCCCCCAACAACCCCCCCCCCCCCCCCCCCCCCCCCCCCCCCCCAAAAATCTGAAGGTTGACTCATTATTTCTGGTTCAGCTTGCCGGGATGAACACCCCTCCTTTATATCTCATGGTAAACGCACCTCACCTCTGAAGTATGTATCGTACTCCTGCGGGATTATCTCTGCTATCTGTTAGAATGCGAGCAGCTACATGTCAGGGAGGGCTCCCTTTGTAATTCAAAGAGCTGCAGGAATGTGTTCACTACAATAACTCCCCTTGCTACCTGTTAACACTAATGAGCAGGGTCATTATGACCTTATCAAAACCGCTTACTCTTAAATGTTCCTTGCGCTGTCTACCTGTGAATGTGTGAGGATGTATAGATATTTATGCATCGATTTCAACCTGCGTTTGAATCAAAGCTGCAAGTGACTCCACCTTTTTTTCCTGTAAGCTCTTATATGGTTAATATTGCTCAGTTCCAACACACAGAGAAAACACGTTGCATTGCTCTATGGCAACAATGGATAAGTAGCATCCCTATATAGAACACGTAGTGCTCATTTAGTCAGTGATCCTGAATCTAAATATGTTTAGTTATTAGTTCCTGCATATTTGACTAACAGCTAAACATCTGATCGGTATCCACATTGCATGAGCAGTGTGATCCAACCTGACACTGCTGAATCCATGATCCCAATCGCTCCATGTGACGTAGATGCCAATAAAGACCGATGGATGTGTCCATATCGACCACTGTTGGTCTTTGTATGGATGACACTGACATGGATGTGATAACATTTTGGAAACACAGCCATTTTAACTCTGTGCTGAGGAGCATAGAGAGGGGGAATAAACAGCCATTTTAAATTTGCAGCAATGATAGTGCATTTTGGATCCAGCCAAATGAAAGAACCCACCCCCCCTCACCCCACCCCCTTTAGGTGGTTTGGTTTGAGCTGGTGTGGTCTTTACTGCACCCAACTCCTCTGGCAGCTTTGTTCTTGAAGTTGACACATTTATGAGCCAACTGCAGTCTATATATCTATGTGTGCTCTTTGTTTCATGGGCCATCACACTTCAAACATGCAATAAGGGCAGAGAAGGGAGTCATTGACGTGCACATTTGAACGACATGATTACCATCTTATCTACGCTTACAGTAGTCCATTAAGTCTGCATCTATTTCAGCATAAAAGGAGCATGAAATAGGAAGGTTAAAGGATACTTACCTTCTTTAGGAGGTCGTTTCACTTCTGCACTCAGGTTGCAGACCTGCCCGGCCTGTAGCTGGGGTGACAAGCAACCCTCCGTTTGTGGATTCAAAGGTAAAACCACGTTGTTGAGCATGAGCACGCTCTCTGATTCTCCATCGCCTAAATGCTGGGGACATGTGCATTTTGTGTACACGATCCCACACGTCTCCACCGTCCCTTTCTCTAGTTTCAGGCAGTTTTCCAGCCATGTACAAAGCACTTGACACCCAAACTGGCTCGGGCTCGCCTTATTCAAGACCAGAAACTCCACATTGGACTTCTCCTCCTCATCCAGCTTCTGCGGCGTCAATCCGTTATAATCATAAGGGAAAACTCTCCGTAGTTGGACAAAATTCTTGTCATACAGCAAAAATATATAAATATTCTTGGAATCGCACAGGTACACTATAGTCTCGTTGACTTTCAGCAGCTCATTGATCTTTTCGTGCGAGTAGTGGTCAAACTGATAAGCAAGCAGGGAGTACTCAGAGCAGCTCAAGTCTCGCTTGTATAGCTTCAGGTAGATGCTGTATTTGGTTGGGTCTGGGTTCTCCAGCGTCCATGTACAGTTTGTGTAGTTCTTAGGAAACATCTCAGTCACCGAATATGATCCATAAATGACCCCCTTCACCAGAGTGGAACACCAATAATCTTGGGCACCAGTTAATCCAAACATAACCAGAAGATAGGTGGAAAATATATAAATCAACAGGTTTCGAACAGCCTTCATCCTATGTCATTTGGCCTGCAGGGAGAAATGGGAGAGAATTACACAAAGGCATGTCAGAGCAGAGGACACAGGGAGCATGGTAAGTGATGTGACAGGTGAGCTTTACACAATCCTAATCACGTCCTACCGTGAAAATGGGTGAAAAAGACACCTTAACCTCAGCAACGTGTCTTTTGCATCCA